>NC_139435.1:27444892-28644892 GCF_905368555.1 Meleagris gallopavo | reverse complement strand
ACAGCAAAGGGATTTTGGTGTAGTCTTTGCCTACATGTTTATGTTGTTATAGTGTCAGGTAGCAGTAGTACCATTATATTGAATTTGTAAGGGTCTTTTTTATCTTTTCTTGGTAAGCGAGGCATAATGAATCTCTTTGTGACATTTTGCTCTGATGTAATTTCTCTGCAGGTAAGAACCTCTACTTAGTGAGCTTGTTTTCTTCCTTCTTTTCTTTGGCTAGTCATTTTGAGCACACTGGCATCCTTGAAGGCAATCACAAAAGTAAAGATGAACACTTTGGAAAATGCATAATGTCTGTAAAATGTTTTCAACCACTGCTAATAGTGGACTGGATGTATACTGCTGAACAAACAAGGTACTCTAAGAAAATTATCTGCAAAAGCAGTATTTCTCCTTTTCCATTCAACCTTTTTTGAGTCCATTTATTCTTCTGAAAAACAAGAGAATTTGTCAGTATAGCTTGTTAAATAAAAGATTTCATTTGATTCTATATAACAACACTTTTACCAGAAACGCAGTTTTGCTGATCTTAAAACACTTGGAACCCCTTCCATACAGTTAGCAAATGAGATAAAGGTGAGGAAGCACCTTTCTTCCAGCGTATGTCTGGCCCACAGCAGTAGCTAACTAGTTTCAGCTCCTGCTTGGTAGCAGTTGTAGTCTTTGAGATTCACCATAAAATATTTCTAGAAGATGGTTTCCAATTTCCTTTTATTTGACTCCGTATATCAAAGGCCACACCTGAGTGATTTTTATAATTAAGATCTCTGAAACTCTGATTCATGTTGATCTTTCAGCCTCAGACCTTTCACGCTCCATAATTTCTTTCCTAAAATATGGCTCCCAGAATTGAACATACAGGTTCCAGTTATGTTCCCACTAATGCCCAGCATTAACCAATTTATAATCTCAAGTCCTCTGAGTCTGTCTTTTTACTCCATCCAAAGATTGCTCAAATAGCTTTGGTGTATTATTTATGATTAACCCTGTTTCCCAAGGTGCTTTTTTTTTATCTCCCCACGATTCATTCGTTAGGCTATTTTGTGTTGTTTTTTTTAAAGCCTACTGGTATATCTTTTTGCCTTCAGCTAAGTGGATGACCTAAATAAGTTCAAATCTATATTTTATGCTGATTTTTCCTCTCCTTTTGCAACCAATCTGATTTTATTTATTTATTTATTTATTTTGTAAAAATACTTTTTCTTATTTGCTAAGCTATTAAAAAGATTAACTTCCATATTTTATATGTTGGACATGTATAACGGCAATGAAACCAGATAGCTAGAAGTATTTTTGCCAAAATGCAGTTTGGTAAACCTAAAATAATATATATCTGATTTAAAGAGGAATGCTTTAAAGGAGTGGGTGTTTGTATAAGTTGATGTTGACACTTGGACAAAAAGTGGCCGATCATGTGCAAACTGATACTCAGAAGCTGTAGGACTAACGAAAACTTAAAGGGACATAGATAGTGAAGTTAGAGGACATTGGCTCCACAGAACTCTTAAACAAAGCAGAAGAATGACGTGCTTTTTCAGCAAGATCATAAAATGGAACAGTAGAAAATTCCCTATGGTATATTTTTTTCAGTAGGAGCTCAGACAAAGCAATGACTACATTTTTTCCAGGCCACTACTGTACATTTCGTACTCTATCACAAAATGTTAAAAATATAGCTTTGACATGAAGTACTTAGTCTCATAAGTGGTAAATTGGCCTCAAAATGAATCATACACACACAAATAAATAAATTAATTAAAGAGGTTGACATTGGAAGGAAATTCTGAAAGTAATCTTGTTCAAATCCGCTGATCCAGCAGGAACTCCTATAGCCAGTTGCCCACACCATGTCCAAATAGCTTTTAAGAATCTCCAAGGAGACAGAGACTCCAGAATCTCTCTTGTATAGGCAACCTACTCAGTCACTAACACAATACAGAAGCCTCCTGATGTTGTGTTCCTGATGCTCTGATCAAATCTCATGTTCCAATTTGTGGCCGCTGCCTCTTGTCCTGGATGTGGGCAATATGAAAAGAGCCTTGCTTCTTTACACCCTCCTTTCAGTTAAACATTAAAGTAATGCAATCATTGAAGGGCTTGGGTTGTAAGGAACCCCATTTTCAATTCTTTTCCACATTCCACTAACCAGATTGCTCAGAGTCTTACTGAACCTGGCCCTGAACACTTTCAGGAATAAGAAACCCATCATTTTCCTAGGCAACCTGTACCAGTGCCTGAGTATCAATGCAAATCAATGTCTGAGTAAATAATTTCTTCCTAATTTCTAATCTAAATCTACCTCTTATAATTTAAAACTCTTATCTTATCAATACAGCCCTTCTTAGAGCTACTAATAAACTACTCACCTTCCAGCCTCTGTGCTGGGGGTTGCCCTAGCCCAGGTGCGGGGCCTTGCATTTGTCTTTTTTGAACTACATAAAGATTTAACAGGCTCACTTCTCAAGCCTACCAAAGTCCTTTTGAATGACATTCTTACCTTCCAGAGTGCTGACTACACAGCATAGCTTGGTGTCATCCACGAACTTGCTGAAAGAACACTCAGTAACTATGTCCATGTAAATGACAAAGATTTTAAATTATGTCAGTTCCAAATACTGACCCCCAAGGATCGTCACTGCCACTCGTCACTGATGTTCATTAAACCTCTAACCACAACTCTTTGAGTGCATACAGCCAGTTCCTCACCCAGGGAATGGTCCAGTCATCAAATCCATATCTATTCAATTCAGAGACAAGGATGCCATGCAGGACAGTGTCAAATATTTTGTACAACCCCAGGCCAATGATGTCAGTTGCTTTTAATCCTGTCAAAGATGAAGTAACAAAATGTTATTCCCCAAAACTTTTCTCCAGGCTGAATAGTCCGGGCTCAGCCTTCCCTTGCCTGAGAGATAAGCCCCTTCATCATCCTCGAGGCACGTTGCTGGATTCTCTCTTATATGTCTGCATCTCCTCTACTGGACAGCCCAGAACTCAACACAGAACTCCAGTGGTGGGATGGAGTATTCAAGAGGGTTCAGGAACCATCTTTTCTGAGCACTTAAGCCAGGTGTGCCCCACTTTAGTTATTCCAGCCACCCATTTCTGTAGTGATCTTTGGCTCTCTTATATCTCTCAAAGGCTCACTGATGCTGATGTAAATTATCTTGAAAGCAAACTACACAGCTCACTGCAGTAGATAGATCAAAAGAGCATATGCTGTGTAATCTTTATCTCAAAATGATTTAGAAGAGAAAATATCATCCTTAATTAAAATCATTAACATGGTCTCTTTTGCTTTATCTCACAGCTGCGAGATAAAGACCAGATGAGATGTACATTACGGATACAAAGTTAGGAAAAAAGTTCAAGAGTATTTGGTTAAAGAGTCAACATGAAATCAATCTTCAAAGAATGTACTCTAGGGAGAACTGAGTAGCTATCTTTCAACATTTATTCAAGATCCTTTCTTTTTTTCCTTGTAAAGAGATTAAATTATTTTAATAAATTAAAATATAAATGCATTTTATAAGTTCTCAGACTTAGTCTGAAATTGTTTAATTACAGGAAATACAAGTACAGTTTCATCACAATAAGACAAAGTCTTTAATTATAACACATCATTTCAGGCCCTTTCAAGCTTTAGCTACCTGTCTTAAGACAGATAAAAGGAAGCTAAAGTGCCACTTATGCATGAGGTCTTGCTAATGATAGGGGAAATAACAAATGAAAGATGCCCAAGAATCCCAGTTACTATAGCTTTTATCATAACAGGAGAAAACAATGAATCATTCGTTTGTTACCCTGACTGAGGAAAATCTTTCCTCATTTCTACATCAAGCAATTTTTACCATCTCTAGTGCATATGTCAGATCTGCTTCATAAGGTAGAAATTTTTCTGGAGAAGAATTTTCTCTGCAGGAGTCAACACAGATAAGACGAGTGCAACAGGCCATCTGGGATAGAAGTGACACAGGGAAAATTCTAGTGTCCTCACAGGCAGATAATTCAACATAAAGACACCGTACAGCACTTTACAAAACACCGAAAACACATCTGCACTGGAAAGAAACAGGCATCAAGGAGAGGCATGACAACTTTGCCACCCTGGAAATCATCTATAAGATCACTATTTGAGCATGATAGTATTAAGTGCAGTTTTCAGCTGTAAGAACGATGTAGAAACATTTGAGAAAGAACTGTGAGAGAAGCTGAATAAGCACAAATAAGCTTTGGAATGAAAACTGTTTTTTTATGCTGTAAGCCATCATTTTATTAGTGAGTGTTTACATGAAAGGAGTAAATGGGTATGTAACAACTACAGTAAAATGTCATGAAAACATGACAGCCAGGCACAAAAATGTACAAAACTGTAGTCTCCCTTGGCAGTGACTGTAATCAGATTGAGTCACTCTGAATAACATCAAAGTTTCTTCCAGCCTAGAATTCTGTCTCTAACAATGTCGTTAAGAAATGTTTTCAGAAAGACTAGAATAATAAGAAAAGAATATGTTGTACTTCCCCAGAGTACTTTTCCAGATGCCAGTGACTCAGAACTACACATCTTCAAATATACAACAATGCTTCTCACATGCAAGGATGGATAGGCATCATTCTTCTACAGCTCCATAACAATATGTCAAATAATTTAAAACCTGGAGGTATAGAGTATGCTGATGCATAATCATAAAGAGAAATCTGTGGTTGGAGTAAGCATAGACTTGTATTTCTGCATGGTTTATTTTAGAAAAAAAATGGAGTTTTCCTCCTAATTCTAATCTTTGAACACCTGAGAGAATAACTAATTTTTTGTACACATAATTTAAGTTTTAAAGTTTAGATAGATAGAAGTTTCTTCTTGTTTTTTCCCATCAGAACAAATTTAGGAAGAGTATTGTGTGTGCATCATTTTCTAAAACATATTAACATTCATGTTAACAATTTTTCAGCAGCCCATTTAGAAAACAATACCTCCTTCTCATAAAATGGAGGGTTCTGCTTAATTTGTAGTACAGTCCTGTATAGATTTCATTGAGTCAAACCTCATCATACATAATCTTATCCTATCATGCATATCCAGTACCCTACCATAACCTAAGGCAACGTATTATACTTACTATGGTTCAACATACATATGGGAAGAGAAAGAAAGAGATGGTGTTTTTGATTGAACAATGTAATTTGTTTATAAAGGAAAGCACAGGCTTGTATGATTCACAAAACTACAGTTATTAGATGATCAGATAATCTTTCTTATGTTGTGGACTTTTCTGAATATTCCTTCAGATCATCCAACTCCAGTCACTTGTAAATTAGGAGAAGTACATTACAAGATTTTGAAAGCTTTCAAGTAAACCTTGAAGGCCATTATCTTCATGGTATTCATTATAAATTGAAACAACCTTGTAGTATATCTGAAGGACCTTTCAGAAAAATAAGTTTTATTGTGAATACAGAAATCTTTTTTTGTCCTCAAATTATTCAAACAGTTATACATTAAATATAAGGTATAGCGGTGTATAAAAAAGCTTGTGCCCCTAGTGAGCAAACTCCCAAAGGAAAAATACATCCTTCATTTGATTCTGGCATCTTCTTGGAGTCATACCATCATAGAATTACCAAGGCTGGAAAAGACCTCCAAGACCATCAACAGTCCACCTATACTTTTATAATTTGCCCTTAATCAACATCTGAACATTTATTGAACACCTCCAGGGATGGTGACTCAACAGCCTCCATTGGCAGCCCATTCCAGTGCCTGACCACTCTCCCACAGAAGAAATTTTTTTAATATCCAACCTGAACCTCCCCTGGCACAACTGACTCAGAGTCTTTGTGCTGGTGTCATCCAGAGACAAATTCAGCCTTCTGGTTTTGTGTTTCATTCCTGAGTAAGAGATAGAAAATCTTAATAAATCTGAATAAGTGGAAAAAATCTTAAGTAGAATAGTTTAAATGTAGTTTCCTATCCTAAACATAGCATATTAACTTTCAGAGATGTCCAAGTACACACACTTCCCATTGAAGACAATTAGCTTGATTTTATGCGCAACTTTTTTGCCAGTATAATACAACTGGAATTATTTTGTGTACCATCAGTGAACAGAGGGGGAACCCATGTCCATATTTTTCAACACTAACTCCTTTAAAAAATATTTTTTGCTTAGGAACCTCAGCTGATAAAAAGCAGATTCTTATTTCCAGTTATTCGTAACCAGTTATCAGTACACAGAGGGACAACTAATCCTATCTGCACTGTTCAACCTTGTAAGACAGCTACACAGTGCAGTTTTCATTCACACGTGACCAAGACAAAAGGAGATAACAAGCACACCAGACTTTGTTTAATCATGGATTCAGTGAAAAAAAAGAAAGGAAACAGAATGGCAGTGAAGAAATCTTGATCTTAACATTAAAATGACTTCAGAGACTTAATTTGTGCCGCTGGCTAAAGAAAACATCATCTTACATATTGTGTACTGCTGTTCACACTGTAACTAACTCCCACTGTAAGGCTTTATCACAATGAAGGATATTTGGAATTTAAAATTTTACTCACATGATGAATGATCTCTATTAGAAATACTTTTCAAAAATGCTCATCAGTATATCTACATAGATAAGAAACTGAAATAAAGCAATATTGAAGTCTGAAGCACACTGAGGCACTGATAAGTTTGTAATGCGCCTGTACGGAACTGTTAATCAAAAGGTTTATGTTGTAACATCTACTGCCCCTTTTCACCCCTGTACATGTTTATATATAATGCAACAAATAAGGATTAAAGGTATAGCTGCATTTTCATGCATAACTGCATATCATGTATACAGACACTCATTCTGTGAAGTTTTCAGGTTATTAAGTTACTTGTACTATAAAATGTTGTGAGTAAAGGGTCCCTTTCTGATGCTTCAGAATTATCACCTCAAGTTCTGTATTTTGCTATAAATCTAAGGACTTCTGTATACATTTCTGAATCAAATACTTTTCGCAAAGTCTTGCTTTTTAATGAGGTGCAGGTCTTGAGAATAGGAGACTTTAATTTGAATAAGTAATGTTGGAGATAACAGGAAAAAATCATCACAAATTAATTAAAATGTCTTCCTTTGTTTGGAGTGATTAATAATACATAAGGAAACCAGGTTTTACATAATTCATCAATCTGACGTAAACTGGCACTCTCCAGTTCAACCAAGTGGAAATCGAGCTACTCTGTGACACCTGAAAAACAGCTCTGAATTGATGCAGTGCATCCTTCTGCCACTAGACTTAAAGTCGTATGGATTCAATTTGTCATATAATAATGAATTTTTGAGGAGGGAAAGGGCAAAAAAGCAAAAAAGCAAAGTTAAGTTTAAAACTTTTCTGTTGTTTTAAATACAAAACCTAGAAACCTAGAAAATATAAAAGTAATGTGCTAGAAATTTAAGATAGAGAAGGATATAAATAATTTATCCTGTGGGCCATATAGCTGAAGAATTATTTCCTAAAAAGCCTTAAATTTCTACATGTATTACTCACATGCAGTTCTTCAGAAGTCATACTTTTGTTCATGATTTTCCTCCTTTTTCATATTGCAACAGAGCACAAGATACCTCCTTATCTTAGTGCATAACAATAACCATTCATTTCTAGTGGTGCATAGCAGTGCCCATATCAGCTGAAGACATCCACATTAGTCAGGTATATCGATCATACCTGAGGTTGCATCTGAGCTGTGAGCAGGTTTGCCAGCACCTCCTGCCACCACCAACATGCTCAGGTGACTGTCTCCAACAGTTGGGTCTCTTTCTGTCCAGGACATCATCTTCTTTGATACCAAACACATTTTCTAGTATTGACGGAAACCTGACTTATGTAAGCCAAACTTAAAATTCTGGCAAGATTTAAACTAATTAGTATTACTTTTGTAACAAATATCTTAAAATAAGCATAAGCAATTCTTTACTTAAAATGTATATGAAAAACACACAGTATTGGTTTTATTTGATTAGCTGTCTGAAAACTCACAAATCTTTTCCACTGAGAGTTGTTCTTTATAAACACTTGAGTGTTTATAGAACTCAGACTGCAATTTAGCTATTCTCTGTTTTGTGATTAATACAGTACTTGCATTTGAATACTTTGATTGACATTTTTGGACAAAATAATATAATTTTATTTTTCTTCCTAGTTCCAACTAGCCATGCTTTGAGTAAAGACACGCTAGAGAAAAAAACCTGGCAGTTCTCTTAATATCTTGAATCTTCAGAACTATTGTGATGGTCTTCCTTTCAAAGCAGAGACTTTTTAATATTAATATTGTTCATATTATTATTATTCATGCTAAAGTATTACATCAAAAATCAAATGCAAATTCTGTTTCAGTGTGGTCTAAAATCCCATCTTAGAAAAAGAAGTTTGAACCATTTATTCTTCTCTATTTAATTATTGAGATCACTGAGTTGTCAGTGGTAGATACATCTACTGATAATACTTTTTTATACATATATTTGCTTAGAAAAGTGACATACACACCAAATTCCTATAGTTAGTTTTGTCTCACCATATGATTCTCTTGCTTCCTCCCACTCAAAAAAATAATGGTTCCATAAACTCTGGATCACCTTGCAGAAGTCTATTGTTGTCTATAGGTCTGTGAAATGATTCAAAACATGTGGATCACAGCAAATAATTCAAAAATAGATTATTTTTTCAATGTAAATACATACCTTTGATCCTCACAACTATCACAGTCTTTGCACCCAGTGAAACTGTACTGAAAACAGAAAATAGTATTCAAGTAGATAAGAAAAGACACAGTGTTTTTTTTCTTTTCTGTAAGATAGTAGTGCTTGTTGTTCTATTGCTTTTAATTCTAGTACTTCACACAAGACCTTCAGTTTCAATATTAAATATTGACGTCTGAAGGCATGTCATCAGGCTTTATTGAAGACTTTTTACAATAAATTAATTTGCTTTAAGCACATTGCATAAACTAGTCTTCTGCCTCAGAAAACTGAATGAGAAAACAATCTCCCTGTCCCTTAAATAGATAAACATTTCTAATTTTCCTAGTGAAAACAGAAAATGCTTTATTTATCTCAACTCACTGCAGAGGGTTCATTCATGGAATCAAGGCATTTAATTTTTATTTCTAAAACAATTATAAAAATGTCTCCATTTTCTTTCTCCTATCTCCCTTCATCCTGGAATAGCTCAAATCAAGCAATATACATGTTAGCCTCAAAGTCCCCTGAGGCGTAAAATACTTTTAAGATAAAAGGTTAAAAATAATTCAAAATTTTCTAACAACTTATCTCTTTAATTTTCATTGGTTAAGTTCCATACAGGCAAAAATTATTCTTTTCTGTAAATCAAATATAGTAAAGTAGTTTAGGGTTAAGGTATGACTTTATATATATATATGTTTAGGTCAGGCTGAACGGGACTTGCAAATTCAGCAGTTTGATCTAGCTGTAGGTGTCTTTGTTCATTGCAAGTGAGCTGGACTAGACGACCTTTAAAGGACCCTTCCAACTCAAATGATTCTATGATTCTGTACAAATAGCTTCAGAAACTACAGCTGACAACAAAACTGAGCACTGTTCTCCCTTTTCTTTAATTTTAGTTTCAACAGACAGACTCAGAATACAAAATATCAAGTTTATTGTGCTTCTCAGATTAGAGTGGCAGAAACTCCTTCTAATCCTCCGTCATCCTCAAATTGACTACTGTCTGACATTGTCAGTTCCGAGCACTGCACATACCTACAAACTCAGAAGACTGAAAAACTATTTCATTCTAATCTAAAAAAATGTAACTGGACTGGCACAGACTTCAACAGTCTTCTCAGAGAAGTGGAAATTATCTAAAGATCTATATATGATTGAAAAAGTGGAAAACCTTGGAGTATGTTTTGCTCTGCTATACATTCCTGAGGCAGTATTTTATGTGACAAGAGTAGTATATATATTTTATGCTACTGTGCACCAGAGATTCGTCTTTGTTAAACAGGCAGCATCTGCATATTCAAAGCAATAATGATGGGTCCAAGCCAGGACTCTGGATCCAAACAGATGGCAGGTAACAAAGGCTAGTTGAGACAAGAGTGTTGATGGCAAAAAACAAAGGCTTTACTGACAGGATGATACATAAAAATTTCTCCAAGCTTATGCTGAGAATGTTTTACAAACGGAGAGATTCTGCCTATCAGCCTCCACTTAAGCTGCCAAATCTTGCCCCGAGGAGCTATCCATTGCAGTACATTATTTTCTCAACCCTGAGTTCTTTTAATTTAGAAAAGAACAAAGCACCCAAACATCTCTGAAAATACCGCATATCTGGAAAGCATTTTTAAGCACACATCCCCCATCTGTTCCACCAGAAAATAACCATCTACCTTCCCAGAGTTCAATACAATCATCTTCTACAAAGTTTTTAGAAAACCGGTAGCAATGTTGATCCAGGACTTCATGGATTTAAACGATGCCCTTTCTGATTAACAAAGTGCTGAATACAATCGGTACTCCTCTTGACTTGAAAAGGTCAAAATATTCATCAGGAAAAAAGCTTTCACATCCTACTTCAACTACTCAGTAATCCAGGAAACAGGAACACTGGAAATGTAGCTTCATGACACCAGGCCCAACCAAAAGAAAGGCTGAAAATGTATTTCCAGAGGATACATGCATATAAAGTATGTGTATACACTGCACATAAAAATATATACACATATATATGACCGGCCACATAGACGACAGACACATTCAGAGCATTCACATGCACACAGACAGCACCAACAGCCTCAGTCTTCTAACGCCTTTGACTGAGCACAAGGGAGGTCCTCCAGTGAGATTTACGTCTTTATACATATAAGATGGATTTCTTCAGCAGTGTGGCTTAGACAGATTGCCCAGCATGTGATTCCAGATCTCAGACTCCCCAGTCATTGACACCTGGACACATAAGACATATTTTCCCAAACATTTTCCTTCCCAAATTACATAAGACCCTCCATATTCATGTTTTTGGTTATAGAATGTCTCGGGTTGGAAGGGACATTTAAGATCATCTAGTTCCCCTAATATTCTTAGGGACATCTCTCTCTCTAGACCAGATTGTTCAAAGCCCCATTCAGCCTGGGCTACAAGCACACATTGCCAGCTGATGTTTAATCTTTCATCAACCAGCAGTCCAAAACACTTTCCTCAGGTCTGTTCTCAAGCCATTCTTCACCCAGTATCTGTGTTTGGGATTGCACCGACCCAGATGCAGGATCTTGTCTTGGCATTGTTGAACTTCATGAGATTGGCCATGGGCCCACCCCTCAAGCCTGTTCAGGTCTCTCTGGTTCCCTGTCTAACTGTATAATAAGTACAGTACAATTCTCAAATGCTCTTTCACTGCATCCTACAATGTGTCCCACGTCCCAAGCAGAAAATCTCTCCACCGTAAATGTGATGCAGAGAGATATTCTCACGTACTTACTGTGATAATTTTCACAACAGGACAGCTGTCCAACAGCCTCCAGTTGGACACCTATGAGGGATGCAGTCAGGTTATTCATTTCCTCGGAGTCTGTGATTTGGGTACTTACCTGTTTGGGTTCTCATCTGCCACTGTGCTCCTCTGTGCTTGTGGAGATGGACAGTTGATGGGTTGATAGCTTCTGTGATGGACATCAGAGTAATCTAGCCTTTGTCTTTTTGTGTCCCTCCAAAAGTGTACAAATGAGCTTTCATCACATAACACAGCATTGTAAGCACGCATCATCTTCTTTCTGTGTTGACAAAACATGGAAACTTTCTTCTTGTAATGTGTATTTTCAAGGTATTTCTAGTATAAAGAAGGTGGATAACAAGTGGCAAGCTCTCAACTACATAGCTCAGCTGCGTAGGAAGCAGAGCTTTTTTGGGAGCTGAACCAACATCACTGGAAGAACTCCTCAAGATTGTATAGTCTAGCACAAACTTCTCCCAGTGCAAGAAGTGTCCTCTTCTATCACAGAATCTTAGAATGTTTGAGTCAAAAAAGACCATTAAATGTCATTTAGTCCAAATCCTCTGCAATAAACAAGGAAACCTACAGCTAGATGAGGTTGTACAAAGCCTGCTCTAGCCTGACCTTGACTGTCTCCAAGGACAGCCAGTTCCAGTGCTTCACCACACTTACTGTGAAAAACATTTTCCTTATATCCAGACTAAATCTTCCCTCTTCTAGTTTGAAACCATTTCTCCTTATCCTGTCACAACAGATGCTAAAAAGTCTGTCCCCTTCTTTCTCATAGTCCCCTTTTTGACCTACTGCACTGGTTTTAATCTATATGCATAATAATAATATGTGTATAGGTTAAACACACCAAAATAAGGCTCTCCATTCCAACAAATTTTGCACTTGAGAGCACAGAATTACCACGTGTAACCAACACCTACCATATATTCCTCTGTGTTTCCTGAAGTTCTTCAGCCACTAAAGAGAGGAATTTGGTAACAGATGCCGTATTAAGAAGTACATTTTTACTTTACTTCCAGAAGCATTAGGTTCTCTGACAATTTCTAATGTGATGTCCTCTTAGGGCATTGAATATTGCAATGACAAATTTTAACTTCAGAAATAAATATCAGGTGCTTCCCTGTGCCCTAGAGAGAGAGTTATCACAAACAAAACTTCTAGGCAATAGATCCATAGTTGTTATTTTTATTCTCTTCCATCTCTTTTGAAAAAAAAACAAAAAAACAAAAAAAAAAAAACTACTTCTATACTGAATGGGGTCAAACAAGAGATTAAGTGATGAGTTGTTCTACAGTACAGCTTTAGCAGTGACAGATGCATTCAGCTCTGTGAGATCATATCCATGATTCAGATTAATTATGGACTAATCAAAGTTTTCCTGGAAGTAATTAATGTTTGAAGAAAGAACATGATGTTCTAGAAAATATATAATTGGTAGGTGATATGGGCTCACCACATATTTGGTCTCTCAGAACTGCAAAATAGGTTTAAGGAAGGAAAGAAGCAGAAATTATGAGACCATTTCATTGTTTTGTAGAATTAGGCCTGTAGAAAAAGAACCTTTAAGTCCCTGATATTTATAGCATGATTGCATTTTCAAGAATTTTTTTGCAAATCTAAACTCTTGAAACTAATTTACAGAATTGAAATTTCTACTTAGCAACAAGATGTCCTATTGCCATGGGAGAATTTTAGAGTGAAGTAGTTACAAAAACAGGGTAACACTAAACTGAGATACAGTTTTTAATAATTAAGTAGTCCAGACAATAAGAGGAAATAAGCAGTTGTATCTTTACATTAGGAATGATAAGAGGGGATTAAATTATCAGTTGTGCTTATTCATACTGATATTCACAAAACATGTTTCATGTGGGTTTTCAAGGCAATACACATTTCAGACATGGAAACAAATTAGGCTGTGGAATAGTCTAGTAATGTTATAATCTGCATTGCTTAATGAGATGAGAGGAAAGGGAGTAACAACGAGAATATATAAGGAAAAGATGATCTCATCAGTTCTTGCCTGAAAAAAAAGTCCTAGCTAGGCTGTAACATACTGACTGTTGACATTAGCTTTCTAGCTCACTGGATAACTAGCCTATAAATGCTCATTGCTGACTTCACATTTGACTTCTAAGAGAGAAGATTCTATAGCATGACAGAAAAAGACAATTCACACATCAATTGGCAGAGGCCATTCCTGCATTTCAGCATGTTGGGGACATATACAGCACTAGAGTAGAGGTAAGCTCTGATCTAAATCTTGATCACTTTCTTAACCTTTCATTGCTTGACAGTCTTTCTGCAAGCTTTGGAAGAGAAAGCAAAGGGGATTCATAGTGGATTTCAGGTCTCAGGGATAAGTTACAAAATAGAATTTTCATAACATTCTGTCATCTCTGAGCTCTACTAAAGATGGACGATGACCAGTGATGATCCACTTAGTTGAAATTAGCTGATGAGTTATTTCCCCAGTAGTTATTTGCAGAAATCATGCCACAAACCACATCCTAAGTATAGTTCTACAGGAATCTGAAACTTAAATGAAAAAAAGTATTGTGTTAGCTCTGAGTGGGGAATCCAAATTCCTATTTCATTTTACCTTCATAATTCTAAAGTCCCTTTAAGGAAAGAAATGATACGGTTTTTCCTTAGTTTGGGGTTTGGGTGACAAAATATATCTTAGTGATTAGACAGTCTGCTTCAAACCAAATACACTGCAACACAGAATCATGTTCTGCATAAACCAAGTGGGACAAACTTAAGAATATGGGAGCTAATTTATGGAGATTGTAAATTCACTGGAGTCACTAAGTAACTTTCATTAGGTAGCAAAACAACTAGTGAAACATGCATACATAAATTGCAAAATGAATCAATAAACAAACAAAAATCAGGAGGTTTTTTAGCAGCTACTTCTTTTAGCAAAAATCAAGTGATTACTGTTCTCCTAAAGTATTCATCCTCACTGAAAATAATATGCATTTCTGTTCAGCTCTAGGTTCTAAGAACAACACATATTATTGATGCATTAGCATTTTACGCTTGAAATAAAGTATTTGCTTAGGGGAAAGAAAAAAAAAACAAAACCAGAAAGGTTGATAGTAATGAAGATGATAAATAAACAAAAAGCAGCTTTGTGCTAAATCCATCCCTGGTGTTACCTCAAACAGTATATTTTTGCAGATTCTCTTACCAAATCTCTTTTCTACCTAAAAAGAAAATCATTTACATTGAGTAGTTTTCAGGATATCAGCGTAGTTTGCTTTGGCAATTGCTTCATCTATTTACTCAAATTTGGAGATTTTCCAGTAACAGAACTTGTAACGTAGAACACAAAATTGGCACATGGAAAGAAAATTAGTAATGATAAAATCTGTATCATATGCACTGAGTAAATCAAATATAAATTCCCAAATCCACATTCTATATGACAGTAGAAAACCTGCAGAGAGTGCATAAAAACATGATTTAAAGCAGTCACATAACCATGCCTGAGACTAAGCAGATATGAAAAAGAAATATTAGCAACACATTTTTTTCCTCTATAAAAATTACGTTTAAAAGATATGTGAGAAAGATCTCAGGAACACTGCAGCACAGTTACATGCGCAAAGGCACTAGACATATAATCAACAAAATGTCCACTGCAAAAGTGGCAGTGGTGCTAATAAACAAGGACAAGGCTTTATACCATGGCACAAAGTTATATATTCTCAGATTACAACTGGCAAGGAGAAAAAATAAATGATCACATTTCTAATCAGAACTAATATATTGATGTAAGGTTCCCATTCATCTCCATTATGTAAAAAATTAAAGAGAAAAACAGTTTCACTAGTAGCATCAGCACCAGGCTCTGAACTTTCTGAGTTCTGACTGATACCTCAGCAAGCTTAGAGCCTGAGCCTCCGTCTTTAGCTAGAAGTTCTGGGTTGCCTATGAGTTTCTTAAGCACAGGTTTCATTTCATCAGTCCCACGAGTTCTAACAGCAGAGCACCTTGAGGCAAAGCAAGGGATTTCCCAGCTATCTTCCTGTGGGGACTGAGTAGAAAGCGAAGACAGTTTTCTTTTGCAATAAAAGTAAAAAAGAAGTTTGTTGAGCTTTTCTACTTCCCCTTAAGTATTTATCTTCTTGTTTTCCTCCAAGAAGAAACTGCACACACACAAAAACACGTCTGTGGATATTGCATCAAATGAACTAAGCTGACACAGTTATTCATAAAACCATACCTCGGAATATAACTGAACAGCATCAAAAGATAATTTTTAATCACATAGGAGCATTACTATGTCCCCTAGAAGAGGAGAACTTCATAGACTTCATAGACTTCAAAGAATTATGAACATCTGACCTCCCACATAGGAGAAACTATAAATGTAATACAGCATTTCCTGCACCAATTTCTGCCTCAGTTACAATATTTGTTTTACAGAGATATCTAAGTCTTGATTTAGAGAACTCTTGAGTAAGCTCAGAATGTCTAACAATAGAGATTCAATCAAGACTGAATAATCATTGAATATTCATTACTGGATTAGGAAGAGCCAAAATAAAATGTTTGCAATCTCAAGCAGTACGTCTCATCATAGTCAAAGTAGTGACATCTGTTCTCCAGTTGCCAGAATAGGACAGTATACGTGGAAAAGTCTTTAATATTCAATACAGAAAGCCTTTATTTTTGGCAGGGAATAGAGAGTATCAAGATGTTTTGAATATCTACCTGTTTTTAGAAAAAACAAAATAGGTCTTGGTCTTAAACTGTATCTTGGATTTTATTCAACAATTTATTTTAAAAAAATATTAGCCATTCCATCATAGCCTCCATTTTATTTTAAACAGTTCACATATCTTCAATGCTAGCATTTAGCAGGGGGGGAAGAGGCATGCAAATGTTTAATAAAGAATGCTTGTATTCTAAGCAGGTATAACGATATCAGGTCAATAAATAGTGTGGGGAACAAAAAACAAAAACACAAAAAAACAAAACAAAACAAAAAAAACACCCACAATTATAGCGAGGCATATAAAATGTCTGCATCTATTTTGGTACTCTTTAACCTTTAAACACTATATTCCTTCAAAATAGAATGTAGTTCAAGATCTAATGAATACTTCCAAAAAGTCAAAACTTTTAATAGATTTAAATATGTTATATACATATTTAAATCATACATACATATACAAAACATACATATAGACTGCTGCTCCACTGCATGTGATATTTTCATATTTGCTTTAGATGTAAGCTAGTGGAGAGGATGTTCATGGAAAGGATAGTTAAACCAGTGCTTCAGCATCTATAAGGCTGATTGAAAACAGGGAGGACAAATAGCTTCTAGGAAGAATTACCTTGTAAAGATCCATGTTTTTACTAAAGTGCTGTGCAGCACAATATAGCTGAAGTGGCACTACTCTTTCATGACCCTGCTTTCAAATACTTTAATTTTTAGAGAAGGAGGTAGAAAATGAAGCTGAAAATTGTGTATATCTTTTCAGTCTGTATGCAATTCTTTAAGACTTCTCTATATTTTTTGGTACAGAAACACCTATTAGAAATTAATCTATAGTTTAAAATGCCATGTATGTTGTTCAGAATGCCATAAACATGTTAAGACTTACTATATTACAAGAATATGAGACTGTTGTTCAATTATTCATGTGTGGAAATAGTATCTACTTTATTTCATTCTCTTAGAAAACATAATCCTGTCAAGTCTCCTTTCTGAGAAGACAGGAGAGAACAATATTTGCTTGTGAAACCAGACAAAATTAATGTTGTCACAAGCTTTCTGAGTCTTCCTGAAACTTCTGCAAACTTTGATCATAAGAAAAGTGTTTGTAACAAAGCAAGAAAAACTTTTCATAGCTCTGGCTTTAATTTCATGACTTCTCAGCAGTCTAAATTCTAGTAATATTAAGTGACAGTATGACAGTGGGGAGAACAATACTTTTTTCCTTAGAAAGGCACTTGCATTGGATAGGAAGAAGTATGGCTTTCATTCAGCAGTCAAGTTCTATAGCTAGCAGTTTCAAATGTATTGATTCAAGATTGGACACCGGTCTGCTTCTGTTAAAGGTAAGCTAGTGCTGAAAGATGGAACACACTTGGAGCTTGTGCTGATCTCCCTGGCACTGCTGGGACTCCATACCCCGATGACCACTAATTGTTATCTTAACCTGAGTGCATACATCCACTTGCATTGGCAGTGTAACATGCAAGAGCCTGTTCTGCTAAGACAAAAAGTTGCCCCTGGCATTCACTTTGAAAATGGAGTAGTACCCTTATTCTTCCTGCAAACTGGGATTGTACTGTAGGGAACTGGTTATGAGGATTATCACATAAATCCCTGTCTTTCACCATTTACTCAGTACAAAGTTCTGTGAAGGGAATTTAAGCATCTATACAAGGACTTTGTTTTCCAGCCAAATACCATCAAGCTTCAATGTATGCTGAGCAACACAACTGTTGCTGCACCCACAACTGTGGGTGAAGGAATGGTATTAGAGACATTTCATCCATCTGAATTATGTGTATACAGCAAAAGTGAAGCTGATTGCTTCAGGCTGTTTGAGAGGAGATAAGCACAAGTCTCCATTCTCTGTATTTGTTCTAGCAGGGTAACATCACTTGGAATTCCATTTCTTTTCTCATGATTCATCTAGTCTTTTTTAATAAATGCTTTAAGTGACAAGCCCTGAAGTAAAGAATTCGAACAGAAATTCATTGAGGAAAATAGCATGCAAGATACATGTATGTATAACAGCACATTCATGAGTAGCTCGAAGTAGGTCACCCACCTTTTTGCATGGCAGTCTAAAAAATACATGTGCTCACAAACCTGAGTAAATAAGGACACAACTAATGTTATTGCTTCTTCCTTTACCCAAACACTTGTAAACACAGCAGTTTACAAACCCTGGCCATGCCAAATGCAGTCCCAAATTTCACTGATATCTCTCTCTAGCAATAAAACAAAGATTTATGTGTTAAAACCTACATAAGAGAAAGAAATAAAATCATCCCAGATGACTAAATCACACTGTTTCTGGTGGGTAGCATAGTAACTGAAGTCTTTATCCCCTGAAGGACCACTCAAACAATTTGTTTTCATTTTCTTGACATCCTGTCAGTGTAACATGACTAGATGTGCTGCTCTGCTTGTTATTTTCTGGGATGAAGATGACTGGTTTTACTGAGGAATCTTAAGAGGCAATGAATAATATGTTAGAGGAATAGACTCAGCCGTGTGATCTCTCAGGAAAGAACATTTGCTCATAAGCCCATTAACAAACCACCAAGTCAGTGAAGATTTCAGGAACTAGGTCATTCACATGGAAGAAACTATGACATGCTTTCTTTATAATCCCTGAAAACAGCTTTACTTGATGAAATTGTAGGTTTTTTGTTTTTGTTGTTGTTGTTGTTGTTTTGTGATTGGTCATTTCAGAAAGGATGCCTTTTTCTTTCACAGAATAGCTGTTCAATTGCATAATTCTTTGTAATTTTTTTTTTTAGTACTACAGACTTCAGGAGAAAGCAATAATACGTGGGATATTGGCAGTGCAATGAGTGAAAACATTATGTCACCCAGACTTTTTGCTTCCAGTAGTTTGAGCTAGAATTTTTGGCTTAAGGAACAAGTAAACACAAGTTCAGTGATCTCATCCTAGCCTCCAGTGGATATTAATCCACATCACAAAAACATCAGGCAAATTTTTGAAGTTATACACTCTGTTCAAGGCAGAATTGAGACTAGTGAGTTCTGAGAGTGGTACTTGCAGGAATTGCTGTTTCTTTCCACACGAGATGGGTATTGTATTTAATGTCAACACCACTTTCTCCAGGCATTGTTCCTAGACAATAATTTTCATTCTCATACCTGCCTGTAGAAGTGATACGAGAATTTTTAAAGGAGGAATATAATGAAACTCACATGCACAGAGTACCAGGACTGCCTTTAACAAGGGCAGAGATGCAGCCTGTAGCAGAGTAATATCAGAGCTACAGTCTCCCAGAGACACCTGAGAATACTGCTGTGAATAAATCTATCCTCTGCTTCATCCTTTCTCCCAGAGGATGATAAGCTAGTAGATGCCTAAGAGAGCTCAAGGTCATCCTTATATCTCCAACAATAGGTATATTGCAGGGATCAGAAGAAAAGAGGCAGTATAGAGATCGCTGCCAACTCCTTGTCCTCCTCCGTTAAAAAAAAGGACTGGAAGAAAATAACTTTCTTATTCTGATCATTTCTACAAGCAATTATTTTAAAAAGAGTACTAATAGAAAATTAAGCAAAACAAAACAAAACACAGATATTTGGGATAGTACATGTATTACTACTTGGCAGTCTCATTACTAACTCAGAATTACTTCTACCTCACAGGAATAATGTTGAAACCCTGACAATCACAGAATCACAGAATATCAGAGATTGAAAGGCCTTGAAAGACCACCTAGACCAATCCCCCTGCTCGAGCAGGAACACCTAGGTTAGATCACACAGGAACATGTCCAGGCTGGTTTTGAATGTATCCTGAGAAGGAGATCCCATGGCCTCTGTGGGCAGTCAGTTTCAGTGTTCTGTTACCTTTGCTGTGAAAAAGTTTTTTCCCATATCCATGTGGAACTTACTATGTTCCAGCTTGCATGCATTGCCCCTAGTCCTATCATTGGATGTCACTGAGAAGAACCTGGCTCCATCCTCATGACACTCACCCTTTACATATTTATAAACATTAATGAGGTCACCCCACAGTCTCCCGCTTCTCCAAACTGAAGAGACCCAGTTTCCTCAGCCTCTCTTAATCATCTTTGTGGAGACAGGACAGAACAGAACAGAACAGAATAGAATAGAATAGAATAGAATAGAATAGAATAGAATAGAATAGAATAGAATAGAATAGAATAGAATAGAATAGAAATAAAGTAGTTCATGTGGTCATTGGCCAAATGCCTCTTGAACATTGGCAGGTATGGGGCAAAAAGCATCAATCTAGGAAGCCTATTTCAGCTTTTTTGATATTCACAAGGTTAATCTTTTCCTAACTTGCCCAGGCACTGAGGTTAGATTAATAGGTTTATAGTTTTCTCACACATCTATTTGTAGATAAGTATAACAACGCTGGCATGCTTTCAGTTACTAAGGACCTCTCCAGACTCCTAGGACTTTTGGCAAATTGTTGAGAGAGGTCTAGCTGTAACGTCCTCTAACTTCTCCAACACCCTGGGATGAATCTAGTCAGGTGCCATGATTTACGAAAATTTTGCTGATATTTAAAAATATATATTTTTGCAGTTTTGCAAAGTTTTAAATCAAGAAACAGCATTCTGTATCATATTCTTGTATTTTTTTATCATGCTGCAATATAATTCTGGCTTTTGTGATGCCCATTAACGCCTGTCAGAACATCACAAGAAGCATAAAAGCAACACTGAGATAGCAGTTATGCTGATGTACATACATCTCAATCAACAGGAACAGTCTCATCATCACATAACTTGTCCTGCAACTTGTATTTCACTTTAGATCTAGCAGTAAGGCCTCATCTGGAGTACTGTGTCCAGTTCTGGGCTCCCCAGTTAAAAAAAGACAGGGATCTCTTGGAAAGAGTCCAGTGGAGGGCCACAAAGATGGTGAAGGGCCTGGAGCATCTTCCCTATGAAGAAAGGCTAAATGGACTGGATCTGTTTAGCCTTGAGAAAAGAAGACTGAGAGGGGACCTGATCCAGGTTTAGAAATATCTGAGGTGTGGCAGCCATAGGGGTGAGGCCAGTCTCTTTTCAGTGGTACATGGAGACAGGACGAGGGGAAACGGACATAAGCTGCAGCACAGGAAGTTTTGCACGAATGTGCGTAAGAACTTCTTCACGGTGAGGGTGACGGAGCACTGGAACAGGCTGCCCAGGGAGGTTGTGGAGTCTCCTTCTCTGGAGATATTCAAGTCTCACCTGGACGCCTACCTGTGCGACCTGGTGTAGGGAACCTGCTTTGGCAGGGGGGTTGGTCTCGATGATCTCTAGATGTCCCTTCCAACCCCTACAATTCTGTGATTCTGTGATTCTGTGATTTTCTTCCAGGTATACACAAATACGTTGTACCACAGCATGTTTTTTGATACCATGTTGTACTATACCATGTCTCCCTCACCACACTCAAAGCTCTCCTGTATGTCCTCTGTGCTTCACACATCAGCTTCTGTAAATATTATTGAAAACTGCTGCATCCACATCCTCCTGGAAATTTGCACTTCCTTTTTTTTTATGTGACATTGTGAATTTACACATGCCCACTGTCATTCTTTTTTCCTTTTTTTCATAATGTTAGCAATTTTTGCCTTCATATAACATTAACTATCCTGATCTTCCTTTGTTTGTAAGGTACACAAACTATTGGCTGCAATTTCCAATCTGAGAATGACATCAACTAGATCATGTGTCTATCAGATTTTCCAGTACCTCTTTCTCATCATTATGTTCATCTCTCAGCACAGAGAACACTATTGTATATACGCATTTTAAAACCTACCACATCCATGGTTTTTGTAATCTCTTCTATCACAACTAAATAGGACCTTGTTTTAACAGATGTTTTTTACTCTATCTGTATGTTTTTAATTATCATGTTTTACTTATCCTGTCTATTTCATTTACTTGGTGTCCTTCATTTTACCTGATATACAGTCTTTTTATCACATAGATTCTTCTAATACTGCCTCCTCAGGCCCTCTTTGAACACAAATATGAAATAAGCAGCGCCTTCTCTTCTTGAATTAAAGCAACAAATACAGATGTTGCACATGATGATATAATCTGGAAGAAATACAGTTGTGACTGGATTACTTCCAACATCGAGTTACAAAAGCATACGTGTACCTGTATGAGTAAGAACATCCATAGCCTGAGCTCCCATTAATATGAGAATAATAATTCCTGTAACACTGACCTGTCAAAGGCACTTAAGAGCCCCTGAGTTTGCAGAGTTGGCAGAGTTTGCATAGCTGAGGAATGGGGTGGCTCTAAGAGTCCCAGCGCTGGTCACACAGATGACCAGCTGCTGACAAAATCTGTGTAAACACCTAAGGAAGTAACCCATAATGATATCTCAGGTTGAGCTGTCTTAGAAGTGTGCAGACTACAAGAAAAACAACCCATTTTTCTACAGCTATACATTAAAAAATATCTCTGCAGAACCACCCTAGCATGCTGTGCTGCATGTCCAGTTCAGTAAGTGTTGTCTTTTCATCACTCGAGAAAATTATTCTTCAGTGTTTGGTTTAATATTTTGCTGGTTCTGCTTAGCAGGTCTGTTTATCCACCTTTTTGGACTAGCTGTTAAATCTAAATGCCAGAGTTCCTCCATAAGGTCACATAAGCCAAGGAAAGTATTACCTTTCCAGAAGAATTGCATGCATAGTGTAGCAAATACTTGCTACTGGCAGCACTGAAGCTTAATGCATGTACAATTTATTATAAAATGTACGATATATTATAATCAGTGAATTTTAATTCAATCAGTTAATGTAATTGATGTTATCTGTAGGAAAGATGCTTGCAGTTTCTATACTGGACACCATGAGGTCTGCTGGGAAAGTCTCTAACACCCACTGTTACTAAAAGGGTGAGGGTGGGAGCAACTCCCAGAAAGGCTCTCAGATGTCATGCTTGAAACTATGAAGACAAACCACAGTGCAACAATTACTAACAAACCAAAAAAGTATCTGTATCTAAACATCAGGACAGAACAAATATTTCAATGAAAGCTGACTTAGCCAGAGAAGAATAATAGTTGAAAGAATAGGTCATGTGACTAGTTACTGTACAGCATCTGTTATAGTATTGATCTTCAAGGATGCCAGAAGAATACATTTTATATCTTCACCAAAAAAACCTCCCCTATTAAATCTGTATGTTGATAGTCAGTTAAACAGTGAAAATCAAGGTAGTACAATTAAACACCCAAGCATTGAAAAGTCTGCCAACATGCTAAAAATAATGAAAAGCAGAAGCTATCTCCAAACTGAATTTGATTGCTCCTGGAATTTCTAAATACTATTCTTAAAAAAACGTCTACAGGTAGTGGAAAAGCATGGAAGCTCAAGTCAGAATCCACCAAGAAATACAAACAGATATTTCAGTTTAAAAGTCTATCTCCATTATGTAGGCAAAAGAATCAGCATCAACTAAACACAGCAAATCAAATTTCTTAAAACTTTATATAAAGCAAGCCTTCTGCTTTGCCCAATGCTTGCACAAAGCTGTTAAATGTTAATGCATATAATCTATCTAGCCAGCTAACTAGTTTAATCCATCACACAGTGTGTGAAAACATAAAAGCAACCCAACTGTGACAAGTTAATAGTAGGGTTAGGCACTAAAACAGTAACAAAAACACACTTTGATTAATGATCTTGAATTGTTCAGTTCTAGTATAGATGGCTTTTGTCTAGGTTTATTTAGTGGCCAATCAATGCAAAATAGATCTTATAATTTAAAGCATTACTCTAGGCCAGAAGCATTGCCCCATACTGATAATAAATGCAGAAAATATCAGCTTTTCATAAGGAATAAAAGTAACAATGTATATAACTAGAGCTGCTTCAGAGGAAGAGAGAAATAAAATGCACCTTACTCAGGGGTCATTCCAGTTGCAGTGGAAAGAATGTTATAATTTCAGCAAAATAACAACCATGCCAAACTATTATTCAAAGCGTGAAGCAAAACCTTTTCTGACTACTAAAACGTGATTTGTTTCCTATTCATCCTATCTTAGTTTGTATTTCCATGAGTCTTCACTAGCCATTCTGAAATAGTCAGGAAATAAAACGTAATGAAATTTCAGAAGAAAACTTGCTTTCTTGGCATCTCTCAAAGTATTCCGTATATTCCCCTTAAGTATCAAGTAGGTAGACTCACTTTGGGACACATCTGTGCACTAAACAGTCAGCACTGCTCTTCGCTTTATGCATAAAGCTGCTCCTGTTAAAAACATCACTGGATAAATGCACACTCCACAATCACTTCAAACTCCAGATGTGTGAAGCTTGAAACCAAACCTCCCAAACAGAGAAATCCAGGCATTTGTTTAAAACCAAAGAAATGATGCAAGTACCAAGCTGTAAAGCTTAATTACCTCCTCTTGACGTTTTTCATTCAAAGTAGGAGTTCTACCACTCTGCAAAATACATGTAATAGAACATAGGATAATCCTAAGCATGCTTTTTCTAGTGATTGTACTTGTAACAGTGCAAAGAGTCATGAAGGAAGATAATAAGCTATCTGTAAAAACTTTCATTATTTATCAGTAAGACCTTTCATTTTTTGCTGAGAAACAAAGGTTAAAAGAACCCAAGTAAAAGGCTTTTATGTACTGTATTAGGTATAAGAAGCACTAGAACAAGTGGAGAAAAGAAATTTCTTCTGCTGCACAGCAAACTGCACAAATTCTACTGCTGCATGGCAACCCAGGGCATGACTTGAGCAAAACACTGGAAGATCAGATTAACAATCAAGTCCGTCTGTCATGCTTTTGCACAATACATGATATAGTGAGCTTTCAATTTGAGATGATTAATAATACAAAGCCTTTTGACCCATATAGCTGGTCAGCGTGAAATTTCATGAGTAGATTGCAGTGGAAAGAGAAAATGATAAATGAATCTTGTCACCGAACAGCTATCACAGTTATCTTCGACAAGTACGACATTGCACTGCCATTAATACAGAAGGAATCAGAGAACTGGAGATGATTATTTCAATCCGAACCTTGAAGCATTTTACCCGCCAACACACAGGGTATGAAGCACTCTCTTTGTTGTATTGCTGTTTGTAGATTTACAGGTTGTCCAGTATTAAATGTTCATTTTCTCATCATGAATTTCATTCTTCTTTCTGTCCTGTAGGCCACTATCCAAACAAAGCTAGACAGGGCATATTTGATTCTCCATTCAAGTTTTAAATTACCTTTAGTTCTGCCTTTGGTGCAAGTTGCGGTGAAGTGTACAAAGACTTCATAGAAATTTACATTTTATAACCAGTTAACACTAGCTAACATAGAAACAAGTCTGTAACAAAGAAAAATGCAGTGTCATTTTTCACTTCTAACATCACAGGATCTAAATCAAATGCATCTTACTGGTCCTACTTAAGTGGCCTGAAACACGTTTTGCAAGCATTAATTTGAAACCATAATCTGTTTCTTAGACAGTTGTAATTTATGGTTTTTTGTTGTGGTCAATTTGATGATGGCTTTTAGGCTAACTAAGAAATGGGAAAATTGTATGCATAAAAAGAGTTACATTAAGCTTGGAATACATAGTAAACTTTTAGAAGAATATCTAAAAATCACTTAATTGTAAATTTAGCAACTTGAAACATGGAAAGGCTTTTATGCAAAATGCCAAAATGACACACCTGTATGCAGCACAACAATCCTAAAGAGAACCAAACTGACCTGCCTGTTTATAGTCATCCACTAGAATCTGCCTACTATAACATTTTATAGCAGCAGCTGATAGTATGGTGTTTCCATCTACCACTATTTCTGCCACCTCATCTAACACACGTATTTTCTATGTCCATAAATGAAAAAGAGACTAACTGTATTAGTAACTGATAGTAAGTTGAAGCCAATATTTTCAGAAAAAGAAGAATATGATCAGTGAAGCACTGGATTTGCAGAAAAGAAAAGTAATAGTTCATTGGTGACTATTTCTGATAGTTGGCATTCAAGATTATGGACATACAGTAATGTATTCTGAGTGGCCACATTCAAAGGTACATACTATGTCATGCACGATGATGAAAAAATAACAACATCCTACAGCTGCTGCTAATCCTTCAAGCACACATTAGAATTAAAAATTAGTGGTCAAGTTAACCTAGCCAGCTGTCTGAAAAAAACATTTGCAAAGTGCTTTGAGTTGAGTTTACAGATTATACACAGTGATTTGAAGAATCTGCTGCCTTGAGTAAACTGTAAGTGCTACTGGCAAAGTCCAATTACACACTGACAAAAACTCACATAACACTGCAATCTTGATGTGATAAAACAGCTTGCTTACCTGTACCTCCTAGAAGAACATTGTTGAGTATGCTTACAAATTAGAATGAGCTCAGTTTTCACAAGCAAATGGATTTGATTTGTCCTGGATGCTTCTTTTTCTCTTTTTTTAACAGCTATTGTTCTATTTTAGCTGCTACCTGGACTACCTAGTCCTCATGTGAACGGCATTGTTTCAATGACATTCCAAAAGGTATTCAAAGTGAAAACAAGGACTAAGAAGAGGATGCTGTAGGGGGATTTCAATTTATTGGCAGGATATTTTGGTCTGAGTATGAAATAATGTATGGCCATTCTGCAGAGAACAACACAATGATTATAGTAAAGGGAATATTGTGTTTGTCTTGCTACCACCGTACTCAAGATTTACTTACTAAATAGGAGTAGCCACCTAATGAACACAGCAAAGTAAGGATGAGGCCACCAATCAAACCACTAATTCTGTTTTGAAGGTAAAATTACTACACTGAATGCTATAGAATGCAATTTTAAT
Organism: Meleagris gallopavo; assembly: GCF_905368555.1. NCBI lineage: Eukaryota > Metazoa > Chordata > Aves > Galliformes > Phasianidae > Meleagris > Meleagris gallopavo. The sequence goes on along the minus strand of NC_139435.1, from coordinate 28,617,838 downwards.
CTGATTGAGGCCAGCTGAGACTTGACCTTCCTTTCTTTTGAGCTCAGAGAGGGAAGGTTTAGATTAGATGTCAGGGGGAAGTTCTTCACAGAGGGAGTGGTGAGGTGCTGGAACAGGCTGCCCAGACAGGTTGTGATTACCTTGTCCCTGGAGATGTTCAAGGCCAGGTTGGATACGGCCCTGGGCATCCTGGTCTAGTACCAGATCTGGAAGTTGCCAGCCCAGCCTATGGAAGGGGGTTGGAAATTCATGATTGTCGGATTCCCTTCCAACCCAAGCCATTCTATGATTCTATGATTAAATCTTTACAGAAATGAATTATAAGGGACATATGTCCAAGGAAATTTCAGTGATGTTAAAAACCACCTAGAATATTTTCAAAAATATAGGTGTGTCTTTAAAACAGGAATGTATTCCAGAAAATATTTGTCTTTGTTCCTAATTTATGTATAAAATTGTCGTTTAAAATGGGAATCAAAAGAAAGACAGAACACTAGAAGAAAAAACACTTTGTTTCTAATTTTCCTTCTAAAAAGGGGGAATGGTTAGGAAATATGCTAGGAAGTTTTCTTCCACTGAAACATTAGCACTAAACTTTAAGAGAAGCTTTGCCTATCAAAAAGAAAAAAATCAGGCTGGGATTTTCTGAGAAAACATTTTCATTATCAGCTTTTGTCCTTTACTTGCATTTAACAGTGTACTAACATCATAGTTTGGTAGAATAATGAACTTCCTTTTCAGAGAAAGGGAAGATTTGTTGCAGAATAAGTATGTGCCTTCTTAATGGAAAAGAACCTGTAATTTCATTTTACTATATTATTCCAAGTAACAAATAATCAGCTTTATTAAATTCATTGTTTTATGACAAAGAACATTTATAACTAAATATTCTTGTGAAATTCACAAATCACTTAAAACAAAGACATTAGGCATATGAAAAATTATCGGAGAACATTTCTGAAAGTATTCTGTCTCTGTAAGTCTTTTCTAACAGAAAGAGAACAAGGATTATTGAAGTGAGAAAACTGGCAATGAAAGCACAGAAGCGAGCACAAAAAAAAAAGTCCTTGTACTCTCATATTTGATTAAGGAATGGAAAAGGAAAAAGGGAAGGGGGAAGGAGAAAAGAAAGGAAAAAAAAAAGAAATAAGTCTAGGCTGAGATTGTCACTGTGCTGAGATGTATAATTTTGATACTGAATTTGCCAACAAACAAAGGGAAAATAAATGACAAATTCCAGTCTGCCAGAAATTAGTAAACTTGTTAAGGAAAATTGGGGAGCAGCAGCAATGTTTACAAAAATAGAATATTTGCATTATGCTAAAGGAATAAGATTTCCATATTGTATTTTCCAGTGATTGGGATTGCCACAAGACTTCAGTCAGTATGTTTCTTGCACATGGATTCATGGTCAAAGAACACATACCAGCCATGGACAGGATTGTGAAGGACCACAAGAAGCACAGATTTTCCAGTTACAGAAAAGGTTTTTAACATTCATGTGCCAGTGAGACCTGCGTTGTACTGTTTGTTGTAAACTTTCATTCACATCGTCCTGAATGATCCTTAGTTATAGGCCTTGGTCAAGGATACAGAAGTGAGCAAAAGCAAAGATTCAAAACAAGTTTGAGATCAAAAAAATGGTCTCATTCTTTTCACTGATGGCAAGATAGATTACAAGCTGAAAACACTGCTTTTGTCATCTTGTCAAAGAGGAAGAAGATATAAGTTAAGACAGAAGGGGAGAGCATGCTGATTCTGATTGGTGCCTTGTTTTGGCTCATCTAGCAACATAAGAAGTGTATGCAGAGCCAAATAGTTTAGTATACACGTCAGTTTTCCCAGGGACAGCTTGGGTTTGGGGGGAGAATGGACAAAAAGAAATTTCCAAATTCAAAATCAACCAATCTCAGAGCTGTTTACTACACCTAAATTACTATAGGCTGCTGTCATACAATATAATAGCTTGCTGAGCAACTCCTGCAGAGTACATGTGCAGTTATTTCTAACGAACTCCCTAGCCCTTTAGGTATAAATAATAATTCTTTTGAATTGATTCTACCTGTTGACTGCATTATATTTGGGAAAAAAAAGTCATACAAGAAGGCTGAGAGCATGATTGGCGTGTTTGCTTCCAGAAAACCTCCCAGAGCATTTTAGGCATGGCCAAACTAATACATCTCTTCTTGACAGTTGCAGAACTTTTATTTCCTTAGCTAGAGTGTAACAGATTGCTTGCAGTTTAAGTCTCGATGTTTGGGTTGAGCTGCAAAATCTGGCTGCCTGCTGGGGTTGTAAAGAGGTCCCATGCAGAGAGGCGAATTCTGGAAACATCTGCCCACATAAACATTATGCAACCAAAGAGTCAAGGAAAGGAACAGCAATCTGTGGGAAGGTGAGAGAAAATACTTATTTTTCCCTCAGATATCAGTAGACTTTCTACGAATACACCAGGCTTCCAAAAATCTGTCTGTTCTTGAAATTCTTGACAATTTAGATGGCAGAACAATTAAAAAATAGGAACCCATCTCAATACAGATGCTGATTTTCATTTTGAGAATTTCACACTTTCATGTATGTTTTCAGGTTCAGTTTTTTAACTTTCCTCTACATAACAGTGTAATTGGAAAAATATAGCTTCGCAGGAGACTGTATTCATTTTCATGGCAGATTTACATGAGATTGCCTTTATCTGAGAGATTCTTGATCACCAGTCAAAGCAACAGCTGGTACACTCTTCTTCAGCTGTATTTGGACATTGGGGAACGTCATGTTATCAAAATGTTTTAAGTGCATCCATCAAAGCTGATATAAACTGGAACCTGCTACATCAGCCAAGCAGACTGCAGGTTTATTGCATGGCTTCACATCACTCTGCAGAAAGCAATTTGTGCACAGGAAGTGAAACACAAATTATTCCAATACTAAACTTGCTTTATTTTCAACTATCTGAGACAATATAAGTCAATTTAATCCCAGAACTACAGCCTTCTCATGATGCTTCTGGGGTTTAAAATGTTTACTGTTCAACTGCCTGTGAATATCTTTCCAAGATGAGCTTTTGAAAAGTTATGAGGGCCTAAACCACTTGTTTTACGGGTATTTCTTTCACACTTATGAACTTAGGTAAACAAAGGAAGTACATGGATTCTGCAAGTGTTAAATGGTGCATTTTACTGAATTTGCCTAAGACTGCTTTTGTCTGTGGATTGCACTGAAACCTACATAAAATCCTTTATGTGGTGTTAGCACAGAAACCATTACCAAAGCAGAGATGCAGTCAAATCATAGCAGTAATCTTTGATACTAAAACACTTTTTTTTCTTCATAAGCTCTTAATTACACACACAGAGTATTCTAGATATGTGCAGTATATTAGCAGTTTTAATAATGTTCAATTCTTCTAGCTGTGTGCACACTATGTTGTGTGCACACTAAGTATTCTTCTCATGTCGGATTTTGAAAATGCTTTATAACATCCAATTTTGGCACAAAATTAGACTATAAATTGACTGAATGTAGCTCTCTTTGACTGTATTAGTCTTCTGCAGACAGTTTCTCGATTTCACGTGTAAACAGCTCAGGTGTGAAGAAGTAGATCATAAGCACCACCTAGGAAATGATGAATTAAAAGGAATTTGAAATAATGAGGATGTTCCTGTGTATCTACCAACTTATTCCCAGAGAGAAAAGGACATAACTGAGCATTTCAGCATCTCAAAACTCACATGTTTTTTCATTTAATGACTATGTATTGCTCCAAGTATATTCTTCTTTATTCTTGGAGATAAGAATGCATATTTGCAAAATGCGTTGAACTGTACAATACTCAGGACCAAAAAGTATTCTTAATTTTTATGTTCTCACATGTGCCTCATGCACAGGTTTGTGATGGTGAAAGAATCACAGTCTCAGGAATAAACAGAAAAGGCTGAATTTCCTGCTGAGTCTTGTGACCTTTTGAAGTACCCCAGAATAGTAATCATTTAGAGCTTGTAAATAGAAATCCCAGATGATGTTTGCTCTAAGTAACTCTATTGCATCCTCCGCTACAACACTCAGTAGGTGTCAAAACCAAAATTCAGTCAAACTCACATGGATACAGCAGAAGTTTGGAATCTCACCCTTGCTAACAGTATGTTACCTTCAGTGAGCCAACTAAAATAATTTACAATAAACCTTGGTATCTATAGATAATCTCTATTACAAAATAAGTTTGTAATATGCAGGCATCTAATGCTACTGTTGTTTTTCAAGTCAGAAATAAACATATTAAAGTCTGTGATCTCTATTCAGGTGTTTCTGAAAAGCACACCCTAGTTATATTAAGAAGGAAAAGAATGTACATATTTTTACACTTATGACTCAAAGGTCTCTAACATTGTATGTACACCCTTCGGAACAACAACAGAGTCCCTGTATTTTCCCTGCAGTCCTCTCACAACTAATTTCATTGATTTTAGAAAGTGTATCAGTATTAGAGCTGAATCTCAGCCTGCACCTGTGACTCAACAGCCTTGTCGTGCCTAACTCGACTGCTCAGTGAAGGGCATTTTCATGTTTCAAGAGTTTTAAATACGTGTTTTTAAGTGCTAAATTTGATTTACTTTTTTTAGACAGAGACATCTACCTCTCAGAAGTAATGTTACTGATATTTATAGTCCATGCTGAATATGAATTGCTGAGAGATCCTCCTGGTATCTATATAAGCTTTCAAATCTGAGCACTTTTCTTGCTCTTGTGATACACTGAAAATATTCATTCATTACTATTTGACCAGTGTCATTAAGAATATTTAATATTTTCGTTGAATTTGGGTTTTTTTCCCCCTAAATGATTGAAGTTACTACACATAATTAGGAAAAACATATAAAATTGATATATAAAATAATATCAAATTGTACTTGAATAATATTGATCTATTCTTTTCCATTCTAAATCTACTATTCCACTAGTAGCTAAGTAACATAATGTAACAATAATCTTTTTTATTTTTTAATTTTTTTTAAAAAAAGCATTAACAGAATTTCCCTGGGACATTTTTAGTGATACTGATTCCACTATACATGAATGTGAATATTCATTTCAAGTCAATGAAATGTCAACTGCTTATTCTCTTAAAAACAGCTCAAAAAAGAAGCACAATGTTAAACAACAAGTAAATGTGTATATGAGTATCAAAACTATACTCACTGGGTGGATTTCACAGCTCATCCTGCTGCTTTATCTGCCCTTTCTGAGAACAAGGAAGGAGCATCAATTTGGTTCTCAGCAATACAGTTTGAATTTTTGGTAGGCTTGGTTGCCAGAGTTTGGAGTTCGTGATTCTTGTGAGTCCCTTCCAGCTCAGAATATTCTATGAAATATCATATCAAAGGAACATCCCCACTTCCAAACTCATATACTGAGTTTCTACTTTTGTAGCATTGATAGTTCAGTATCACTTCACCTGTTATAATCAGTCTCATTTTCTCAGTCTTACACAAAAAAAGATCATAAGAAGCTTAACCCTCCTTCTCGCTGAAGGAACCTTACTCAGACTCCTTTGTGAACGAATATGAATTAAGTCAAAGAGAGCATATCTAAGAAAAAACAGTTTGATTCTCTAATGAGACCTACAGCCTTGGATAATTGAGAACTCTTCTCCAAAAAGCCAGGAAGCTCCGCAGTATATGTTCCAAGGCTCTCCAATTCCTTTCTGGTACAGAACTAATGTGTGACTTTGGTGGTGCTTATGACAACACAGTTGCCTAATTATCCCTTTGCCTCATCCAAGGACAATAGCTTTGACTGATTTACAGTGTCAAGTGGATCTGCTGAAACCAGCTAAATTCATGCCACAGAGCACAAAGATAAAAAAGGCAGTTAGACCTTCATTCCAGATTCTCTTCAATGTTATTTATTTTCTTATCCTGCATGATTGACCTGAAGTAGAAAAACACAAAATGTTCCCATGCTTTTCAGGTAGAATTTCAGCCAAAGGGAAATTCTTTCTGAAACTACTGTGTTTCCTCACCCAGTCCCACAACTTTTGACAAGCACTCTGCCATCTTTACCAAATCTAACCCAACAGATGGAGTGAAAGCCAAGCCTAAAAGCTGACGCAAGCAAGACTGGACAACTGGGACCTATCATCAGCTGGTTTCTACGTAGTTTCCTCCAAAATTAATGCTGCCTATTAATTTCCATGGAAACTACAACATACACAATGACGCTACTTGATAGAGAAAATTCTCAGCTACTAAAAACAGTTTTTTCAACTATCACCTCCATTAGCTACACATTTTCACCAGTGATAAACAAGATCCTTCATGTCGCACTCATAAACATTTGCACCAGCAGAGGTGTCCCACTGCTTCTCAGTTGCTGTGACTATGGGTGTGGTAGAAATATCCATCTAAGTCTGGAAATGTGCTCTAGCTTCTTCAAACTGATATGGGGCCTGGCATTATCTTGCTATAAAATAAAGTTTGTCTTCTTCTCTGGACTGTTTTTGGAAGTTTGAGCCTTCAGCTTAGGAGGCATTGCAATTTAAAGGTCAGAGTAAATGGTTTGTATGGACTCTAGGAAATGCAGAAGGATCACCCCTTTCCTAGCTCAAAAGACAGTGCACATCACTTTACCCACTAACAGCTCTGTCTTGAACTTATTTGCTGGGAAATTCACATTTCCACTTCATAGACTGCCATTTTGACTCCAGCTCACAGAGGTGATATTACATCTCATCACCGGTAATGATGCAGTCAGGAATCTGTCACCTTCAGCCTCATGTTGGTTAAATAGATGCTGAAAAAAATATAGATATGGCTTCCTTTCTGTTCCTGTGTGAGCATTCATGAGACCCACCTAGCATAAACTTTGTGATATTCCAATGTTGCCACCACTGTTTGCAGCACATTGAAGCCAATATTCAGCTCCATACATAGTTCCTTGGCTGTAATTCACCAATTTGTGTGGATGAGCAGATCAAGACAGTCTTCGTCTCCTGCTGGAACAACTATACATGGCCATCCAGAACATGATTTGTCTTTAACACTGCTGTTGTCACTGCTGAAATGCACCACACCACCTCGTTGTGCTCACATCCATTGTTAGCTTCAGTAAATGTCAATGAATGTCAATGAGTGCAATTTTTTCTGCATGGAGGAATTCAGTGACATGTCTTTTCTTCATCCACATGTCCATATCAGGAACCATTTTGTCAGACTGCCCCTCTGCTTGCATTGCAACAAAGTGTAATGAAATATTGGTGAGAAGGTTCAATCTCCGCTGCCGTACCACCAACATCTACCTCTGATGCCATAAAACAGGAGTCATTACTTTCAGAGCAGCCCTTGTACCTTGGCACTTCAGGGTAATTTTATTAAAAATCTTTTAGCACCTGATTTGAAAAAGAAAAAAAGAAAGCTTACAATACCTGACTTCTTAAACTAAGCACTGAAATGTGAATGAACATTCACCTCTAAAAATGTAATGGAAGTACAAAATATTGTATTCATGAGGGGAAGGACTTGAGGGCACAGAACACCAGAGGCAACATGAAATGTCAAGGGTGAAGCAAAGTCAGTTATTACTCTGGCTTCAAACTGTTAAAACTGCCTGAGCATACATTTTAAACTCAAGAGCTCCATTACGTTGTAATCCTACTGCTATCTCCCAGTCACCATGGTGCTATTAATGATATTGCTGTTTCTCAAGTAAAACCTAAACTTTTCAGTTTGGGAAAAAGCAAGTAATTATTAAAGTCTTTGCTCTTTATCAAAGTGTTTGTGCTTAATGCAGGCAGTCCTACTTAGAAGGGAAAAAAAAGCCTATCCTTTTTCATTCATCAGAATCACTGTCTTTTGTATCACTTTCCTCAATAGCGTATGCGCTGAGGTCAGCCTTCATTAACATTTTACGTCACAGTCTGAAAACTCAGGGATTATTTTTTTTGCAATTGTCAAGTTTAGGTATGGTCTAATTGAAAATTATTTCTGGAGACACAAATGCACCGAGACCAAAATTGCCACAAAAACCTCTCTGTAGAGAAATAGTGAGCAGCCTACAATTAACTGATCCCATGGAGGACATTTGAGACACTTATTCTACTCAAATGGAGAAAGGAATATAGTATGAGGATATAAAATTGCAAGGATACAGAAATAATAGTTTCAGGATAGTATTGGGAAACTTCATGTCCTTTGGTTCATACACGACCTCATCCTGCCATTACTGTACTGTTATGTAGACTAAATTCTAGAGTAACATATTTCCATATCACAAACCACAGCATATTATTGCAAAAAGAACATAATGGTTGTAAAAAATTGAAACTACCAAAGTTGATGAATTGATTGCACTCACTGTTATGACCACTTGCCTCCATAGCATTTTTGGCAAAAGTAACCAAAGGTCACAGAACCTCAGGCCAAAAGATTCTGCAATCCAGGCAACCACAAAAACAGATTGGGCTTCTATTTTGTTATATAATTCCTGTTCAGTTCCTTCAGTACTCAAAAAGCAGATTGTGTTTTCACAATATAGAATTTTCAGAAAAAAATTAAGAGTATGTAAGAGTATGTAAGAGTATGTAAATGTAAGAGTATGATCATGATATGAGACACATAACCTTATCCCCATTATGAGAGTCTAGGGTGCTTAAGTGACAGTGGCAGTTATACAGCATGGCTGTTTGAAGGTGCAATGAAGAAGGAGTTTGGGTTGTGTGAGAACTTGGATGAAATGAAATGAGTCTGTAATCCACACTGGAATTGTAAAGTGACAGTGGCTTAAAAGAAGAAAAATATGTAGATGGCTCCAGCTTTTTTTCTTACTTTTTTCTTGAATAATTGTGTGGCAGGATTTCTTTATCCTAATCTGTTTACAGAAATATTGAGCATGCATTACACATCAAAATAAATAATTTCGCCATATCTTTGTACTCCAAAATTTGCAGTTAATTAAACTAATTTGTCAGTTTTTGTACATTGGAAACTCTTCCTGTCATCCTCACCAATCACTACTTATTTAAATTTCATCCTTGGCCAATTTCATGATAATGTTTATCTGCTCCAGAGGATTGGAAATGAGAGTAATACACTGCCATACCATTTAATTTCTTTTTTAAAGCTGGAAAAAGCAAAGCATCAACTGGCCAGTTAGATAACACAATTTCCCACGTAGGTTATTTGCTTACGGTAGCTGGGGGCTAATTTAATTCCTGAGCTGCTTATTTACTGGTTCTGAGAGGGATTCCCTACAGTCAAGAATGAAGTGTGCATAAAGTTTCTATAAAAATTGTATAAAATTTTTCTCACATCAGAGCAAATTATATATATGACAGCAACATATATGTAATATATTCCATCATTTGAATGAAATAATGACTCTCTACTACTTGTATAATTTATTCTTATACCATTTGCCTTGCAGAATGTTGATCCAAAAAAGAGATGCTTACTACATTTTTTTTAAATGTGCACATTTTTTTTTAATAGAATGCTTGCTCTAGTTCTACTTCTGATTTCTCATCTAACTGCTTCTTTAAAGTCTGGCAAGAAATGAATACAGGTTAATCTAAGTCTCATAAATAAATTGTTATGTTTGATTTCATATTCGCTGTTCTTTCTAAACATTCAGTTAATTCTAACATTACATCAGGAAGATGTAATGTTAAAGAATAATGAATAAAGAATAATGTAAAAACTCAGGCTTCTGAGTTTTGGACTTCAGGAATGGATTATCTTATATATGAAAAACAATTTTAAAGCTGCTTCTACTGGGTTCAAGATTCTCCCTAACTGAAAGTCCTAGGCAGAATTTGTTCCTAGATAGAGCAATGATATTTGCATGTAGCCTACACCTGCTTTATCGAGCATGTATACAGTCAAAAGACAATATCAGACCTGCTGCTATGTAAAACCTGCAATTCCATTCAGCAGTATTTAACTGTATTGTTTCTTTTGCTACCATGTTCCCTTTTGTATATCAAATGTATCTTAAATACAGATGGAAATGATTAAGATGTTCTACCTGCCTCCTTTGTGAGTAATCCTACCAGCTTTGTTGCCAACAAACAAACATGCCAGGCATTTCTGTCATTCCCACTTCCTTACTGTATATTTTGATACTGTATCAGTCTGACAAAGCAAAGAAAGAAGACTAAACTTGAGATAACTGGATAGCAAGACAAGTCCCTCAGTTTATGGCACACATGCAACAAAACCTCTCCCATTTGTGCTTATGCAGAAAGTAGTAGAATGTGAATGATTTCACATGCCTATTGCAGGTAAGGCTCATAGAAGCAGCTGCTGATATGCAGTAGTAATTCTATTGTTTTAAAACTGGAAAAGATGAATACTGTAATGATAGAAGCAGGTTTTAAACCTCTTTGGAAGTGTCTTTAGGCCATTTTCGTCCCTTTGCCTGTCCCTTTACTCTGACACTTCGTAATTTCCCTCATTCTCCATTTTACCCTGTGCATTTGGGCTGGCTGGGACATCGAAAGAAAAATGCATAGTTGTAATACAAGAAAATTTGCGCTGCTTATTCTCCGGGCATTCATTTGAGCATTTCCATATTAACCTTGTTTTCATCAAAATGTTTCTTGATAATGAACAAGAGTAGACACTGTTTTTTATTAGGAGGCCATTTCGCCCTATTATCACAGCACTTTTCCTTGGATCTAAGCAAAACTTACACTGCAATAAGATTGTTCTTTCTGAAATTCATGCAGGCACTTTTGTTACCACCCTTCTTGAACTCTTCTTGCTACTATCCTCATATGTCCCCCCATGGCAGGAGGGTGGAAACTAGATGATCTTTGAGGTCCTTTTCATCCCAGGTCATTCTATGATTCTGTGATTCTATGATATACTATTTCACGTTTGTTTTTTCTATGTGTCTTCTGCTTCAGTGGTTTCACATTGCAGCTAAACTCCACCGCATCATTCACTCACTCTCTCTTCAAAGGAAGAAGGAGACAAATATTGACAAAAAATGGCTCCAGCACTGAGATAAGGACAGAGAGATTGAGAGATTGCTCACATATGATTGCCATAGGCAAAACAGTTAGGGAGGCATAGGGAGATTAATATAACTTATTGCCTGTTACTAACTGCCTAAAATAGCAAGAAAGTAAAAGCAAACTAAAAACAACTTTTCTCCTGTCTCCATCAATCCATGTGGGCTTCCCACAGGCTGCAGCTCTCCCAGCGCAGTTCCAATACAGCTCTGTACCAAAAGGCCCTCCCTTCAGGCACTGCTCTACACAGGTACCCACAGGCAGCAGCTCCCCCTGCCCTCCTGCTCCACCACAGGCTGCTCCCTACAAACTGCAGCACCATCTGAAGGTGCTCCATGGGCTGTGCCTCCTTCAGGCCTCATCCACTGCTGCACCACGGACTTCTCCATGGCTGCACGTGGAAATCTGTTTCACATGGTGCCCAGGGGCTGCAGGGAGACAGCCTCTCCCTCCAATAAATTGGGGCGAGACAGCCTGTTCCACTATGAGCCACTCTCAGGGGCAGACCCAACATCGTCATGGCTCAGCCTGGGTAGCGCTGTGTTCCTTTTGGAGCAGCTGGAGCTGGCTCTGATCTGACATCAAGGAGAGTCCGTTGGGATTCAATCCTGAAGGGTAAAGTGGTCCAGGAAGGCTGGTCATTCCTCAAGAAAAGTCTTAAAGGTGCAGAAGTCCTTATTTGCTTTGTTTGCATGTTAGCTTAATGATACCCAACTGACTATTTCAATCCAAAAGTCTTTTTGCTTTTGCTCTTCTTTTTCTGTTCTCTATCCTCCCTGGGTAAGGGAGGTATGAGCTGTGTGGTGTTTAAATGCTGCCCAAAGTGAAGTCACCAAAAGAATAGAAAGGTTTCAGAGAGCTGTATAAAGGAGCTTATTACCTGCTGGTCCATGATTCGCATTACTATTCTGCCTGCAAGATCTGCAGTACTTTGTAGGAAGGTGTTGACTTTTGTCAAACTGCTCATTGAAGTTATTTCTTTGTCACTGATCTGTCTCAACACCACAGTTGACAGAGTTCAGAAGAGGAAATAGATACTGTTTATAGCTAACATTAAACAGCATTTTTCAATGAAGACACATCTGTCATGACCTTAACACTCAACAACACTGAATAACCTCCAGATGTGGTTTCTTTATGAAAAACATAAACATCTTAGCTTAATTGTTCAAATGGCAGAATTCCAGTGCTTGTTTTTGGGCAACTTGCAGTGGATTCTAAGAAAAATCAGAATATATAACTGAGTGGCAAGACACTGAAATATATCTGACAAGAATTTGGAATGATTTGTTTTGTTGTCATGAAAAGCATGACTAAATCAAACCTTAATATTTGTCTGGTTTTGGAATGAGAATTTGATTGTCATAGAGTAACATTTGCCATAACCAGACAACTGTAGGAGATATAACCAGTCATGAAATCAATGTTTTTGTTGATGAAGTCATCTTTAGAGATATTACATAGTCTTAGTCCTGAAGAATTTCAAAGAAGGATGGGTGTGAGGGAACTTTTTTTCTTTCATGTAAATAACAGCTTCATAGCTGTCTGTTTTAAGGATTAAATCCCATGGTACCAAGAAGTCATCTAAATAACAGGACAGGATTTGTTTCTGTCTTTGCAGAGTAAATAGAGAAAGGACTTAAAAGAAGTGAATTTGCATTTGCAGTTAACAAAAGTACAATACTTTTTTTTTCTTCTTAGCATATCACGAGCTCAAAAGCTCTCTATTTTCCCAACTGTTATACAGAAAACTTATGCATCTGTAATTTGAGTAAACTATCATCTAATTAAACAATTTAGATTGAATATGCTAATGTAGAGGATCATAAAAAAGAATAATTACAAAGGGACTTCAAGAGGATAATTACAAATAGGGAAAGTAGAATCTGAATAAAATTCTTATGTTCTTTAATTACTGAAAACACATCTAAACCAAAGATTGAGAATATCTTTATTTAAGCATTGTGCACAATGAATGTCTCTTCAGACCTTTGAAAAATATTAATTTGATCATGTATTTGTTAGATATCATCTAACAAATTTCAAAACCTGTGAGCTCTAGGCAAAAAAAAAAAAAAAAAAGAGGTCAGAAAATACCAATAGTATTTCTTCTCTAAAGATCTGATTGTATAATGTCAACAATGTTTCACAGAATCACAGAATCGTAGGGGTTGGAAGGGACCTCCAGAGGTCATCGAGTCCAACCCCGCTGCCAAAGCAGGTTCCCTACACCAGGTCGCACAAGTAGGTGTCCAGGCAGGTCTTGAATATCTCCAGAGAAGGAGACTCCACAACCTTCCTGGGCAGCCTGTTCCAGTGCTCCGTCACCCTCACCGTAAAGAAGTTCTTACACACATTCGTGCAAAACTTCCGATGCTTCAGTTTCTGACCGTTTCCCCTTGTCCTGTCTCCACGCACTGTCTGACCTTGCCACTCTGCCCCCACACCTTAGATATTTATAAACCTGGATCAGGTCCCCTCTCAGTCTTCTTTTCTCAAGGCTAAACAGATCCAGTCCATTTAGCCTTTCTTCATATGGAAGATACTCCAGGCCCTTCACCATCTTTGTGGCCCTCTGCTGGATTCTTTCCAAGAGATCCCTGCTTTTTTTTGTACAGGGGAGCCCAGAACTGGACACAGTACTCCAGATGAGGCCTTACCAGGGCAGAGTAGAGGGGGAGGATCTCTTCCCTCGACCTGCTGGCCATGCTCTTTTTAATGCATCCCCGAATGCCACTGGCCTTTTTGGCCACAAGGGCACACTGCTGGCTCATGGCCAACCTGTCATCAACCAGGACACCCAGGTCCCTCTTTTTCTCAACAGTAAGGTAGCTCACACCTCAGCTGGCCTCATGCTCTTGAAGCTGTCAGAGTTCAACTTCCTCAAAGAGTTTCAACACAGCAATGCTGAAAAGATGCAAGGCTGCTTAGAAAGAAGAAACAAAATCAAAAGCACTTCTCTTGCAAACAGCTGCATGCACACATATACAGAGTATTCCTCTAATATTCCTTTATACAACTAGTGGCTTTAGTTAGCTCTCATCCTAAATGTGTACTTTCCTAGACAAGACATGCAAAGATTCTTACTTGTTTTTTCACTAGACTTTAATGTCTAGATTTTAGGAGGTTCCATAAGTTAGCTGCACATTTTAAAAGGAAAGAGAAATAATATTTATTTTCAATTTCAGGTTGTTTCTATTCATCACTGCAAAGGAGGAAAAACAAAAAAGACATTTCACCTTTCCTTTTTATTTTTTTTCTTTCTATTTTAGATCACCCTGAAGTACGGCTAACCTACAGGCACATTTCTGAGCAAATTCAGCCTGAAAGAAACACAATGATCTGATGATCTGAGAAAGAAAACCTGAAAAATATCTGTTTAGCACAGCATTAGAATATTCAACCAAACACATACAGACAACAACATATCCACATTAAGGCCTACAGAAGCTGAACAAAATCTAGTCATACATTAGTTTAGACTGCAAAATTATTTGAAAATGTAAAATTTGGGATTTCAATCACATTTTGTACACCTGTGTGATTTCATAATAGTAAGAAATAATCTTTTTCTTTTCTTTTCTTTTCTTTTCTTTTCTTTTCTTTTCTTTTCTTTTCTTTTCTTTTCTTTTCTTTTCTTTTCTTTTCTTTTCTTTTCTTTTCTTTTTTTTTTCCTATAGAAACTAAAGAGAAATGAAAATGTCACTAGGGAAATTTTGAACATCAGCAGAAGATCTACTTTATTTTAAGAGAAATTATCATGATTGAAGACAGTTTTATTTTAGATTTCCTTATACTGTTTCTTTAAATAGGTGTCATGCTTCAACATATATATTTCAACATAAAATAAAATATGACAATCTGCAAAACTACACATAACCTAACTACAGAAAAAGAAGGTAGAAAATTGCTTTCTCAATTATTTCTCATTTGTCATAACTTGCAGGTCCTGAGATAAAAGAGAGAGAACCCAGCAACTATGACTAAGGAGACAATATGTAACCTTAACCTTCAGGAAATACACAATCTCATTCAGTAACCTTAAATTCTCTAGTTACCTTATTTATTTTAGTCCGGTAGCTGTAGGATGCAGCATCTTCCCCAACAGAGATTCTTTTCCCCATCAACAAATGTAGGATTACTGAAAATTGAGCCAGTCTTTAAGGCAGTTGTGTTATGACACAATCCTATGTGAGCTGGTGAACAAAAGCTCAGGATGACTCAGATGTGCCTTCATTTGATGGCACCATACTGTTTTCACCTGTCCAATTATCCAGCACTCAAGGGGAAGGTACTGTAGTTCCCTAATTGGTAGAATTTATGGCAACTTTTTCCCTTTGAGGAAAGTTGCCCTCTGAGGCATTAACAGGAGCAGTCTCTTTTAGAAGCAGCAGCAATACAACTCTATATAGCCACGTCTTATCCTAATTTTGCAAGCCATAGATACAATTTGTGTCTATAATAGATTAGAGAAATCTTTCTAGAGTTTCAATAGCTTATTAAAAAAATATTTTCACTAGACAGTAACTCCAGTTATCAACCTGTTCTCTATTCTGGGCACACAGCTTCCTCATGAATTTGTTTTGCGTAACTATGCAGCTGGACCTGAGAAGTTCTGTTTGCACTTTGTGAACTGAGATATTCTACTACAGTTTTCACAGGAAACTTTATAGAAACTGTTTCTGAGACATCAAAAAAAAAAAAGGTGAAGTTCGTTCTTGCAAATTCAAGAAACATTCAGTGCTGAGAGGGGGAAAGTCTAACAGGATTGTAAATTGTTTGAGTCCATCAGGCTTAATCCTGACCATTTATGTGTAGGCAAAGTATAAGATTCAAGTGGTCTTCAGGAGTACTTGAGACGAGAGCTTACTGACCATAGCTGGATAAAGAACCAAGAGTCAGAGGCACAGAAGTTCAGTCAACTGAGACTGCCAAGTTTGTTTGAAACTGTCCAGCCAAATAAGTTCACTGGCACTGAATTGTACAGTAATACTGATTTTACATATAATATAAAATTAATATGCTTGATTTTCAATGTGTAATTGCAGAATATATTTCTTTGCTCAGGGAATTACCAATATATATTGGATCATTTTTGTAGGCTACGTTTGTCAAAAGCAAATAGGAATCAAAGATGTATTTTCATCTTTTCCAAGGTCAACAAATCACAGCCAAATTTTCTTTCTAGATGTTATGTTTTAGTTATGGTTCAAAATGTCTGGCTAGTACTGTATCTACCTGGATCCCAAATGAACCTTAACTTGTTACAAAACCAAGTAATTTCACTTCCTGAGAAGCACTTCCACTTTGTTGATTTTGTCAACTCTAACCAAACTGGCTTTTGAAAGGAAAGTCTTTCTAACTCTGATGTCACTGACAGCAAGCATAAGGTAACATGTTCCTTATCTGTGTCTTTCTGCTGTTTCATTCAACTGGTTTTTGTTCATGTCTTCCAATTGGAATACAAGTAAGGGTCATTCAAATTCTCTGAAGTTGCTGTCATTCAGCATCAGACACACGCATCTCAACTCTGTACAGTCTGCTCCTCAAAACCTGTCTGCTGGTCAGCAAAGGCCATTAACATCAATAGCAAGATGTAAATCACATAACCCATGAAAACAGGCTTTAAAGCTTTGTCACACTATAAGCAAAAAGTGCAGAGAAGGAGTTAAAGTCAGTAATGTGTGCTGAGATAAGCTGGAGAACCTCCTGTTATCAAGGTCTCCTGTTATCTGATAGCTGGTGGGGGTGGCTCCTGACTGAGCAGGCGGTATAATAGATCTGTACCTCCTGTTCCATTGCAGGAATCCACAGCCTGCTCTGACTCGGATCAGCTGTTGTTTAGCAATTTCTTCAGGCCACCTGCTGCCTGTACTAATTTCGTAGAAAACAAAGCACTCAGAGGAGTGGTGGGATGCAAATACTGTACTTCATTCAGAGCAGGAATGAAACTAATACAATTATTAGAATGTGTGCACTTCGCTTTTCTAGGCATTAAGTACAATAAATGCGATTTACAAACCATCAACCTGAATTGACTACAAGCAGTTAATAAATATGATCTTCCAGGGAAGATTCCCTAAGAGTCCTTTCCTTCCAAATACAAAATATTCCTTCTGCCTAGTGGAAAATCTGAATATTTCTCACCTCATACTATTCTACTTTCTTAGTAATGCGTGGATGGTTGATAATGACACTGGAGGAAATCTTGCTCCTAGATTAGCACTGCAGGAGTGCCTATCTGCAATGCAGATCCCTGCTGCTTTCAGTATATAATATCCACAAATGTCAGTAATCTTAGAAAAGGGGAAAAAACAAAAAACAAACACCTTTTGCCAATCACGTATCCTTTTATATGTATATATATTAACCATCTAATCAGATCATGTGAATATAAGCAAACAATTTTTTCATCGCATGCAGTGAGTGGTAAGTACATAGCATAGAGCTACCATAGTTTACTTGATGAATGGTAATTCATTAAACCATGATAACACCTACACTTCTAAACATTTGCCCATGCCCAGAGTCCAGAGATTCTTCTAGTTTTGCTCTTAGTTCTACAAGTTCTGCCATTTAATTTGAGGCATAGTACTTCATCCCTTTGGCTCTCTTTACCATTACCCAAGTTCCCGAGGCTTTACTGACCATACCTCTTTCAACTGCAAACAATATGGTAGAGCTAGAGCTAAGACTGTAGGCTGTCTTTTAAAGACAGCACAGTGGGCCTAAATTAATTTGGAGCTTTCATTATAAAACTACAATTTATTTTTTCTCTTTCTCTAGGAAAAGGGACAGAAAGATTAAAGGAAAATGAAGCTGAAATAATTCTAGCAGTAAAATAAATGACTCCTGAACTACAGCTTCATGTGCTGTCCCTTCAATAGTATGTCATTATTTATTTCAGTTCTAAAGCATGGAAATAAAAGCAATGAATTTGTGCTGACTTTAGACTCTTCTTCTTTGCCTAGCATTGTCTTCTCTATTCGTGAAGTCAAGCCAGAAAGAGCACTGGGGTGTTTATATGCTTCCTAACCGCCAGGAAGGTCACCCACAGTATCACAACCGCATGGCAACACTGGGAGAAGCATGCTTTCTGACTGCCTTTTTCCATGAATAAAAGCAACAATTAGTGCATTTATGAGTGCTGCCAAGTTTCTCCTGCAGTTTCATAGAATATGGCCAGAAGGTACACCATCGCCTTTTTTTTTTTTTTTTTTAATAACAAAATGTGCAGAATTAATTACTGTACGAGCTGGAGCATGTCTGTCACAACAACCAACTCTTGCCACAGTTAGGAAATCACTGCCACTGTTAGTAAGCTGTCTCAATAGCTAATTGTCTTTGCTTAATACTTGTGTCCCAGAATGATAAAGTGGTAAATTTAAAAAGAAATACAAGAGTGTTGCTTACTTGATTAGCATGCTTAGAGCAGGCCGGTTTTGAGACCCAGAATGCCAGAAGCTATTTCTTTTAATTTGTGTAAGCTCTGTCTTAAGGAAAGCTGTTCAGATAGTGGAAATACCTTTCTGTTGTGGGAAAGCATAATGCAGTAATGTCCCACACAAAAGGGTCTGTTACTGGTCAGTCTTACACCCAGAACCAAATTTACTCCAGATTTGTACAACCTGGTGTTAGGTGGTAGTTCCAGAAAGCTAGCAGACCCTGTTACATTCTGTTTCTGTTTTCATACTATCTCCCACAAGGTTATCCAACATTTCATACTACTGTGCATGCTCTTTGAGTGAAGGTCTTCAAGGGCAGGGGGCTTCCCTGATGCAGGAGGTGTGTTTTTTGTATTGTAAGAGCTAAGTGCATCTAAAGGACGCTTCTTTGAGAAATTTGCTTAGTTTTCATTAACAAATGTGGTTAATCAGTGATTATCTATTTAAAAGGATGGTGCTGAGCCTTTTGTTTCTGCTGAAATTTTTCTGCTGTTCACTGTTTTCATAAATAAGATCATCCTACCTGTACATGCTTATCTGCAATTGGGCAACAGTAACATAAGAAAACTTCTTGCTAATGGTATCAGGTATAATTTTGGAACAAATTGACAAGTAAAATTTATCCTCCATTACTAAAAGCCATACTTAAGGAACCCTTTCCAGTCTGTGAAGACTGTGATGGGCCACCATGGGTGATACCGTGTTTGTCAGCTGTCTGATGAGATGCTTTAGGCCCCTATGGTGCTGGGCTTGCCCTGTGCCCGTGGTTCCAGTTGACCTCATTGGCCCCAAGGTGCAGCCATGATAGCAGCACAGTGGGGAAGATAGAGAATTACAGAATGGCCTGGGATGGAAGGGGTCTTAAAGCTCATCTAGTTCCAGCCTGCTTCTACTGGGAGGTTTTAAGCCACCCACTGGATCAGGCTGCCCAGTGCCCCACCCACCCAACCTGGCCTTGAACCCCTCCAAGTGGAGGGGCATCCACCACTTCTCTGGGCAACCTGTGCCAATGCCTCATCTCCCATACAGAAGAATGGTCAGGAAAAGCTGAATAGATAGAAGGGAGGGTAGAGGGAGAGCTAGTAGAGTGAACAGCAAGAACAGAGAAAAGAGGAAGGAAGTGCTCCTTGGAGGAGCAGGTAATTCCTTGCAGCCTATGAGCTTTGCCCACACTGGAGCAGGTTTATCCTGAATGACTGAAGACCATGCATCAAAATCCTTCCCAGTTACTGAAAGGACAAAGCTAGCTGTCTTTGACCATTTCTAAGCTGATTTTAGCTTTTCATTTTTAACTCTGCAGTTAGCTTTGCAGATAGGAGTTGAACATCATCACTGGCTTCTTCATTGACAGCAGTATAACTATCCTTTTTCTGATATTTCCTTAGCAGTGTTACCAGAGCATGGGATGCCAGCACTCTTCCAGGCGTAGCTTCAAGAGAATGATCCAAGGTTTGCCACAAACTTTCGAGCAGAGAAGCAATATGCAGCAGCCTAACCAGAGGCCACTGAGGTGCACGGGGAAGTGGCTCAGCTCCTCCTAGCAGGATCCAAGGCAGTGGGACACTGGCTGGAAGCAGGTTAATTTACTGTGAGGCAGAGATATGTCCTACTGAATACTAGGCCCCATTAAGTTAATATGCTGTGAAGTTCACACCCTTTGCACTAAAATATAGGAAACACATTATCTGGCCAGTTAATTCACCTAAGGAGCTGCAGCAAGTAGAGGCAGGTATTTTCAACACAAATAAAATAAGTTTGGTGTGAATTAACCCTTGATCCCTGCTTACATACTTATTTACATGTACTGAGGAGCTCATTTTGAAATAGCTGAAAAAATATATTAAGAACTTCTTTTTCCCCCAAATTCCGTGTTTTCAAATTCTGTTAAACGTAATAATTAGACTGCAAATTGACATCAGCAGAACAATGTAGTGAAACAGAATTTTTATGTTTTTCCCAGATATATTTTCACCTTTCTTCTTCTTTACAATCGGTTTCTGAGATAATTGTGCCTCCCTTCACTGAAAATGATGACTGTACTTATGTATTGCCCTGTAGAAAGTGAGACTGCATGCCTCAGTGAATTCTATCATCATTTCACCCCCTAATGAGAGAGATTGTTTGCAGGCAGATGAAATTAAATTGTAAGCTCTATTGACTTCAACAACAGGTGCCATTTGTGCAAACCCAAAGGGAACCATTGAATTGTCAAAAAGATTTAACTCTTCCCGACATGTGTGCATCAGATAACATCTTCTAGGTACCTGTACCACACATAGTTCTTAGCACCCACAATATATATTCTCATCTGTAACATCACAGGCAAAATGGCTGAAAAGAGCAGATTTAACTGCAAATGGAGCAACTACACTTTCTGATGGCTGGGTTGTAACAGATCTGCCTAAGCTAAATTGAGGAAGGAAGAGAGAAATTGAGCTGGAAAAAACTGCTTCTAGAAATCTATAAGGATTTCAGAAACTTTGCAGATTCTATAAAAATTCTCAATGGTTAAAATAAACTCATATCTGTACCTGATAAATTTTAGTTGCGAGAATTTCATTTACAAATGCTTCACACTTCCCCCATGCCCCCAGGCTGTGAAAGGTTGCTAATTGCTTGATCTGCATTTGCAATTAAATCAAGATTATCACTGATAAGCTGTGTAAAAGAAATCCATGCAGAAGCAAGTCTTTGCCATTTTTTTTTTTTTAAGTATAGCACAGTTGTGATTTTACAGACTAAATTTAAATTATCTCAATGACTGCTTTTGGTTTTTTCTTTGTTGCTTGCATTTATTTTTGTGTGTGAAACATTGTCATGCTTAAATCCAAACATAAAGAATGCCCAAAAATCGCAGTACTGAACAAAATAAGAGCTGGAACTCTTTGAGTTACTTCCTTAATGCTGTTTCTTTTCCTAACATAAGAATTCTCTTCTTGTCAGATAGAGAGTCAATCACTGCTATCTAGCAAGAGAATCCTCTCTGTTTCTGGATATAATTTGATGTTTCAATGATGTGAAGAACAATTAAATACTTAAGCATTACATAACTTCAAAAGTCTCTTTTGAGATGAAAAATATGCAAATGATAATGTCTAATATGGTTATGGTAAAATTCTTTAATTTTGACTTGAAAGCATAGAGATTTCAAGACAGCATGATATATTTGATCCAACAAAATAATCAAACCAACTTTGTATCACTTTGGTGGCAATTTATCTTCTCTGCCTGAAGCAGAAAGATATTCCTGCTGCAATAATGGATTTATGTAGTTTCTCCCATATCTGTTTCTTTCAGTTTAAGTATTCAAAAATGTGAAGTCCTTTAGTGGGTAATAGCTCTGGGCATGTAACAGATAGGTGACTTCCAGGAGATGAAGGTTAGAACATTCCCTTCTTGAATATGGTTACAGAGCTACAAGTCAGTGCTCCTACTTTGCTAACAGGGCATCACACACATGCCCTTATTATATGGATGGAGAAAAGGAAAGTAAGGCTTAGGGAACTAATGGCCTGCAATCACACTGGCTGCACAACTGGTGATTTCCTAACAAAGGTTTAAAAAGCCAGTCAACTGGATTTCTACATCACAATCCCAATCCCAGATTTGCAGCAGGAGCAGCAGCAACCTGTACCTGCACACTGCAGCTCTGTGTGAGCTCAGAATGGAGGGCTGAGCCCTGCACATCATCCCCACCACCTCCAGACAGAGAAAGTTCTGCAAGCACCTGGTGAGATAATGCCTGTTTCATTCCACTAAGAAGTAAAATGTGCTAATAGCATCTTTGATATTTAATAACGTTGCTTCCATTTTGAACACATCATTGAACAGATATTGAATCCATTCATTCTGGTAATAGAGTCAGAGATGTGGCGCTTTCCGTTTTAATAAATAAATAAATAAATAAATAAATAAATAAATGCAATCACCTTTGTGTGTTGGCTGGGAAGTGGGAACCATCATAACCCTCAGTATTATATGTGCTAGCATTTCCTGAATTTTTTTCTTTTATGTTGGTCACTTTGAATGTAATGCTTTGTATTTATTTCAGTGGAAACAACAGCAGACAGAAAGAGCACAATTTGATAAAGGAAATTCTCAGCTACTAACACAGTTTTCGTTAGCATAGTCACCACCATTATCTATGCATTTTTTTCCAGTGATGAACAAGAGCTTACATGCTACTCTTACAAACAACTGTATCAGTGAAGGTGACCCACTGTTGCTGTCACCACTGCCAAAACGCACCATCTACTGCCTCACTGTGTTCATATCCACTGTTTGGTTTCTATAAAAATTCAGCAAGCCACAATGGATGCCAACAAGTGCCGTTTTTTCTGAATGTAGGAATTTAATTACACTTTTGCTTTATTCACACTTTCATATCAGACACCATTTTGCCAGACTGCCCCTCTGCTGCCGTCTGTTGTGCAGCAACAACATGTAGCGGGAAGGTTTAGTCTCTACTGCCATGCTAACATCCCCCTCTGCTGTCATGGTGCACCATAATAAATGAGAGGCATTATTTTTGGAGCATCCCTCATATACGTCTCCATGTCTCTCTGAAAAGCCAATTGTCTGCAGCCTTTTCAATTTTGAGATCAATTTGTGTATCACTCTTTGTCAGATTGGCTATTTAAAAATTAATGCTAAATCCTAAACATACGGCATATGATCTCTAATTTGAGCAGAGTAGGCTTAGTTTATGTATTCTTTTTCAGACAAAATTGTAGCACTTTTTTCTTATCACACTAATTGTATTTTGCAATTATATTTCTCCAGCTTGTAGCAAAAAGGAGAGACTGAAATTAAATCTAATTCCTTGTAAAAGCAGCATGAATTTCTTCAGGTTTTGCCATGGCTTTTTATAACATGCAGAGCACTACTGTGACCACTACAACATTGATTTCCAAAAATTTAATTCCTTGTGCTGCTATGCAAAGCAGCTCAGTAGCAGCATTTGAGCAAAACTGCTCACAACACATTCAAAGCTGATCATTACGAGGCTAAACATGCCGAAGATGTATACCAAAATTCAACTCTGGATATTTAGGTGAAATGTGAGTTGCGCATCTCAATATCTGAAGGAGCATATTTATTCCACACCTGACATAAAAATCTATTCCTGTGATAAGTTTTAGTTTTGTTTGCAAAAAGATGTATAGCTGAAAATGACTATTCAAACGTGAAAATAATTATAGATACCTGAACCTCACTCTGACTTGCAAAACTTGCAAAAAATCTACAATTTTATTGGAAACTTCAGACCATCTTCATATAGAAGTGGCAAAAACAGTTGAAAAGAGATCAATCCCGTATACTTTTGATATCCAGAGTTACCATCTCCAATACCATAGAGAATCACATGCAAACTGTCATGTGTTACCTAATGAAAATAATTTTATCAATTACAGACATCATCCTAAACTCTGCATATTTCTTTATCCAATTCCAAACATCCACCAACGTTTTCTCAGTCTTATCCACCTAACCACATTCCTGTTTCCAAGTCAGATTGGTGTTTTGTGTTTTGTTTCACTGCCCCAAGCAGCTCAGAATTAGCAGAGAAATAGGAATGATAGACATTAAAATAGAAATTATATCATATCTGCTCAACAATCTTTAGAAATGTGCTGGCCACATGGCGGGGGGAAGGGAGGGGTGACATTTTAGATTTGTTTTTTAATTGGTCATAACAGGAAGTCCATGATTTCCTATAGAAGCATAGCTCTTAATGAAAGAAAAAGAGATTGTTCCAGCTCCTTCTGTGGCTATGACCACTTGCAATATGTTCCAGTATTTATCTGTGAAGTTACTGGTTTCCTTCATTTTACCCTGTCAATATTCAGAGCTTCTTTCCTGTCTCATTACCCTCCCCTTTGCTGAACTCTCTGCCCTAGTGGAGGAAACCATACTCTATCTTGTAAGGAGCTGTAATAGAACAGCAAAATGGGTATTGCCATTGCTATACTGATCTTTTGCCAAATTGTGCCCCTATCTTTCCTCTTTTTTTTTTTTTTTTTTTTTTGTAAGCAATAGGATGCTGAAACAGTGCAGGGTATGGTTCAATAATTTCTTCTTTGGTCATAGGGTAAATGTTAAAGAGTAAAACATTTCAGCAGGAAGATAATAAGCTATTAATGAAGATATTTGAAGCAAAGCACTCTCATAAGATGAATAAAAGGAGTTTACTGAGTGATAGAGATGAAAAGATAGGATAGAGGTCAACCATTTAATGCCACCAGGTTGACGATTCTGTGTCCCATAAGTTGTTTATGACTCCATCTAGCTTCACATACTGAGATGAAGGACTGCTCTGCTGTGATATGCTACTTCAGATCCAGAAAAAGAAAATACTGCAGACAGCTCTCTGCCTCTGCTCTCAAGTTTGTACAATGTGAGCTGTGAGGCAGAATATTCCTTACTTGTTGAACATGCAGACATCCTGTCCACTCTCTGCTGCTAATTCTTCCAGTGGATCCCAGGAGTGAGTATTTCTATAGTCTGCTTTTTCTACTCAAGAAACTTCTGCACACAATAGTGTAGGCAATAACCTAACTTAAGTCATTAGCTACGCACCAATGTGGCTCTTTATATATGCAAATCTCTCTCATTAAGTCCTACAAAACTTGCCTGGTGATTTAAGAATTACATACTCACATACTTTTAAGAAGCTTCAGGGCTAAGCAGCAGCTACATATTGCACTTTTGGATCCAGACAACCAAATTGGCAGATAACTGTCTAAACCCTTTATGATCTCCCTTCCTTTCAGTCTCTCCATTTATCAGTTTCCTAATCTCTACAGTCAAAATGGGGGTTTCTACATACGTTTTTTGTTGGTTTCTTTTTTTGTGAAAATAGATAAGTTAGAAATAATAAACTGCTCAGATAATTCATTAGCACATGAATGCCACTGACATGTCAAGGAAAAAAAATGTTAATTTATTTTGATCACGGCATTTAAATCTCCTATCACACTGGACCAAATATTCACAGGGCTGATGAACCACCTGGTAACAAACAATAGGAATGAATTTCTTATTTCATTTCTCTATAGATGAAGGCAGTTTTGTGCCTCCTGTCACTTGATATCAATGAGCAGGTTTCCAGCACAGCTGAAACAACACTAGATTTGAAAGATGTACAAACACTGATATCATCAAACATATTAGCAGCTATGAAAGCCAAACCAAGCTTTTGCTAACAGCTGCAGTTAGTTTCCCCAGTTCAGTAGAAAGGCTGCAAGTAAAGAACAACTCACATTAAAGCCTGGATGTGACAGGAGGCAAATGATGAGACAAGATCTCCTTCTAATGCAAACTGCCATCCTTTACGGTAGCTGCCATATGGAATATAACTAGAATTTGAGTTCCAGTCATTTTTTTCTCTGCTTGTACAATGATTACTCTGTGAACTTCTGTAATCCAATGCATTGTTTGCATTATTAATCTTTTTCTACACACCCCTGATGTTGCTCTTTTTTTTCCTGGTGCCAGCTCCCAGCTGAAAAGCAAGGGAAAGGTCCACCTAGGAAGACAAAATTAGTACAAGGGCTCAATTCAAGATATTTGTCTCCTCATACACACCTGCCTGGATAATTAGCCAACATCATTAATTGTTTGGTAACCTGATGCTCTAGCTCTATAAGAGATTACTATGAAATTCTTGCTATTCATAGAAACATAGAATCATAGAATCATAGAATGGTCTGGGTTGAAAAGGACCACAATGATCATCTAGTTTCAACCCCCTGCTATGTGAGGGTTGCCAACCACCAGACCAGGCTGCCCAGAGCCACATCCAGCCTGGCCTCGAATGCCTCCAGGGATGGGCCATCCACAACCTCCTTGGACAACCTGTTCCAATGTGTCACCACCCTCTGAGTGAAAAACTTCCCCCTAAAATCTAACCTAAATCTCCCCTGTCTCAATTTAAACCATTCCCCCTTGTCCTATCACTATCCACCCATGTAAACAGTTGTTAGATATTAGAGCACAGTTGTAAGAGCACATTTTCTGACACCTAGCTCACTAGCAGAAGAACACATTTCTAACACTGGTGAAAATAAAAGGTATTGTCTTAGTACACCGCCTGTAGTTCAAGAAGTACCATCTCTTTTGGTGCACAGAAAATACTGAAATATATTGTAAATGAGATTAATTTCAGGCAATTGAGGTAGCTTTTTAAATGAATTTCAGTCTGACTCAAAAAGATAAAACTTTCTTTTTTTCCTTACTCATTATATGAAAGAGCTAGCACAATAAAAATGAGCTTCATGTCTAAACTGAACCATTTGCACAGCATGCCACTCTCCAGTATTTCTAGGTAGCTTCTTTAAAGAACTGTCATACTATTCATGGATTTTCTCTGAGATGGGGTGAATAAGCTATACTTTCTTTAAATAAGCGACAGAATCCTGTAGTTCCTTTCTTAGAGGATTTAACCTACCTAACTCATTATACACAGACATATACTCTCCTTCACATTACATTGAACTGAATCATACACTGTGGCTCTACATGAACTTTAATGATGTGGTTTTATCAAAGCCACAAAACATTCAGCATTCAGACCTTTTGGAATATCTAGCTTCATGTACATGTACAAAAAAGATAACACCAGACCTTCTTGCCCAAGTCTGTGGTGACAAGCTGCCAGCATAATGAAAATGAATACTTCTGATTTCATGAAACAGCCTTTCTGATAAATGGTCTTCTGCAAAACAGTGAATCTCTTTTCCTGACATGAATGGCAGGCTATGGCAGACAGGTTAACAGACTCATAGATGTACTGGTAGATGGCAGAGTTAAACCTTTCAACAGGAATTTTACTTACAACAGATAAGCATTACCATAAAATAGCAAGTGTGCTATTTCTCCAAATAAAGAGATGCAATTGATCTGTCTTGGGAAAAAAGTAAAATCCTCTTTAATTTTAGAACAAAGTGTACTTTGAGGTTTAATCTTAATGGGAGAGATCCAAAGCCAAAGGAAATCAGTGGAAAGATTTTAAGGCACTTTTGATCAGATCCATAAATAGAATTGTTCTGTGAATCATTGTATCTATCATAGCAGTTCAATACAGACTGCTTCAGAGGACATTCTGACGTTCCAGAGTGGAGATGCGGGAATTTTACAGAAAAACTTAGATGCACCTCAGACTCTTTCAGTGTCCCATTCAGAATGCAAGAGGACAAAAATTTATGCTTGGAATTGTCACAGGAATTAATTACCTTGGCTCTCCCTGTTAGTAATAGTTAGCTTACCTACTCTCTCAAGAGTTATCGGTAAGGATAAGTTTATTTTTCTTAAGATGTGTTCTGTTTGCTGGACTGAAAGCTCAGATGAAAGCTAGCTGAAACGTCCTGCACTTACAGACACTTTGGAACTCAGATGTCCAATGGAGGGCAATTTTTTACCTGGGCTTTCAGGACCTGGCTGATGGGTGCTGAAACAAATGGCAGTTTACCTTGGGAGCTGAATTGGCAGATCCCAGTTGTAAAGTCCCTCTTCTGCTTTTCATATCATACACTCTTTCTGTGATTCATTAGAGAGCAAGAAATCAATCCTAATGTTGGAATGGACTTAGACATGCATAGGTATATAGCCAGAATGCCTCATCTTCTCCCCAGAAACTTTTCCTAATCTCCCTGAAGTGTGAGGGTGGACAGCAGAGGCAGGAGGCACATCTAGGTATTGGGACCTACCATTTTTTCTGCTCTCTCAGCTGTGTAACAGTTACTTATTCCAGTGCAGACCTCACCCTCAGCTTTGTGCATACAGAATAGATCCGTCTAAGGAAAGTTCAGCTACGTAGTATTTCTTTTTCATTTGCATGAATATTCTATTTATGTATACATATTCTAGAAAACAGATGCTTTAAAATCAATGAAAACAGTCAGTTTTTCAATTTTCTTAAGTTTTATTCTATCTAAACCTCAGTACTTTTTTGAAAATTCCTTTCACATAAGGTCCCTCAGTTCTGTGCAACACCTCTAAGAACTGGGAAATCAGCAGCAGCATGAAGTTCAACAAGGAGAACACCAGGGGCAGCATCAGGGCATCAGAACACAGACTGAGAGATGAGTGGCCAGAACAAAGTCAGGCTGGGTGTTAGGAAGCATTTCTGTACCATGAGAGTGATCAAACACCACAACAGTTTTCCTAGAGCGGTAGTTGGTGTCCTGTGCCTGTCAGTGCCCAAGAGGCATTTGGACAATGCCTGCAGTAATATGCTGTAACTTTTGGCTAGCTCTGAAGTTGACAGGCAGTTGGACTAAATGGTCTTTGCAGGTCCTTTCCAACTGAGCTATTCTAGCTCTAATCAGAAAGCAGCCATGATCCTTTCTTCCTTTTTGGCAGTACTTGCAACTTAGGTTTGATAGGCTCTTCTGTAATATTAACTGATTGATCTACACATCCTGGCCCCCATGCTGCATCGTGTCAACAGCACTGACATGGGACAAGGAAATGTGCTCTCTTTTTTTACATTGCAGTCCAGGCAGGCTGAGGAATCTCAGCTGATTTGCTTCATCTTCCCCATTCATATTTTGTATATCAGACGAAAAAGCAAATGGTCTCTCTGACTGTAGCCAACACATGGCAGTCCTTGATTTGGGCTAGAGAAAAAATCACATGTGAAGAAAAGCACAGTCATATAAAACCAGATATATATTAAAATATATATATATATATATATTCATATATAAACAGATATTTATATCGGCTCACTGTCCAACTCCCAGAACATAGAGTTATTCATAAAACCAGCTGACAACCTACTATCATGCCTGCTTATTTTTTGAGTAGTTCTTATAATAATTGGTTCCAGAAGCATAGCCAGCAGTGCACAGGATATGGTATTGTTATATCTTCTGAGAGAGTGAGATGCTGCAGACAGGGGAAAGCATGTGCAGATTTACCAGGGTTAAAAGGAAATTCATGCTGCTATATGAAAAGGAATATTTTTCTTTGTGTGTTCATTTTATTAGTGCTGACTGTGCATGTGTTTTATATTCATCTATAGATGAGTTTACAGAATATTAAAGAGCAAATGAGGCTCTTTTATTCTTTTTGTTTCTCTGCCCATAGTGATAAGCATATCTAATGAGGTAAAATTCAGATAATCTACAAACCACATGTGCATCTCCTAAGATTTTTCATGTAGACTTAAACCAAAGTCAAAATGTGGCAAACAATTCATAGAATTGTGGGTATACCTAAGTTTGGCTCACTGTATCTGCTAGTATTCTATAAAATCTTGTCATGTGCATCCATGCAAGTATGTTTTTGTACATATGTACACCACGGAATTCAGCTATGAAGGAGGAGAAGCTCACACACTAATGACCTGTCTCTCAGATGTGAACAGAAAATACAAACGTTACATAATTGGAAAATTTCTTTATTACTTCTCCCAGGCATGTCCAGTGATGCTGTATGTGCAACAAAACATTACTTCATTCTCCTTGTCTACTCCTGACAGCGTATTTTCAGGAATTTCCTGTTGAGTTTCTCCAGTCTCCTCATATCCAACTTTCAGACATCCAATTTTCTCAAGATTGAAATTGTAAAACTTTCTGACTGTTTTCATACAGCCTCACATTTATGCAACTCTCTGATGAATCAGTAAGGAGGGTTAATGAATTGCTCTTACTTCATTCACAACAATGGAATAAAGGCTCTCTGGTTGCCAGCAAATCAAAGATCAAAACAGTCTGAGGCAGGACACAGCTGCATAGCTCTGTTATTGGGCTAGAAAAAGGATCTGATAAATAAGGAAAAAGACACAGAGGGTGCATGATGTGCAGAAATAGAAAGAGTCAAAGAATAGGAGACATAGAATAAAGTTAAAAGCATTTTTCCCTTTACACTTTTTCTCTAGATAGTTCTATGTATTTCTCAGAGTTTCAGGCAGAGGATGGGGATATGGTAGGATGGTGACTTTTCCTTCATTTGATAGCTGTCATTATTAAATCACGAGAAAGTAACAATTGAACAACTTGTAAATCATCTTGATATCAAAAATACATTCATATTTCAAACACTCATTTGTATTAAATGGGGTCAGGCTGCTGTCCTTAAATAGGAAGGAGGAAAGGAACTGTAACATTTATACATTTAAGCTGGGAAATCTAAATCATCTGAAGACTAAATCAGAAAAATACTCTCCATAGATATTATGAGGACTGCTCTCTGGGCTCATACTTCTATTTCATAACAAATGTTTTGAAGGTTCGTTTCCCGAAGTATCAAACAGATCAGCTTGCCACTGCTTTTATTTGTAGTGTGAACACATATCCAGCATTATGCAGTTACAAGCACTGGCTTTTCTTTTGCAGCCTGTCTCCAATAACTGGCTAGTTTCTTCAGTCTTTCATTTCACTAACCTTGCAAATTTGTCCTGCAGTAAGACCGCTTCAATAAGCAGCATTAAAGAGTCTCTCCAGAGCTCATCCTCTGGGGTCACTGCGTATGTTTTACATGGGGAGAGGAAAAGCGACAGACAGAAGCAACTGAGAAACTCAGGCTGCAGAAAGATCATCAACCGCTATTACTATTGTATTCATTTGCTAAACCATTCAAATGAGGTTCTAATTAGACTAGGACAACTAATTTTGTTCATTA
Source organism: Meleagris gallopavo (assembly GCF_905368555.1). Lineage (NCBI taxonomy): Eukaryota > Metazoa > Chordata > Aves > Galliformes > Phasianidae > Meleagris > Meleagris gallopavo. The sequence continues at coordinate 28,586,761 of NC_139435.1, read as the reverse complement.
GATCTCAATTAAATTCATCTGAAATTCAAGATAGTAGCATTGTGGCCACACATCTGTATCAAAGATGGAGCATAATCTCTCCTGACTGTTATCCTGTGGCAAAATATGATTTTCTTCACCAGGAATTAAGATACAGACAGCTTTTTTTTAGTTAAAATCACATTTAGACAATGTGATTTTACAAAGAAAAGACTGATTATTTTCAATTAATCTTTTCATAAACATGTTTGCTGACAAGATGGAAGTCTTCATGTTTTTAAAACTATTATCTGGCAGTACATGGAGTATTTCTCTTCACTGATCTCAAAAATCTTCTTTCAGACTACATTTCCTGTAATCTTCTTGCCTTCAGTTAACCTTAGTTCATTCACTTTAAGGTCATTGAAGAGCTCATCGTTTTTACACTACAAAATTAGGGCTGAAAGAACATCTCCTCCTTCAGGATAAGTCTTGCTATCCTGCATCTATTTCTGGCAGAAGTTAGTATAGACTGCTCATAGAGACCTTCAGTAATGGAGATTTCACAATATTCTCTGATTACTTGTTGCAGCAGTCTTCTTAACAGAGCTGCTCTATAATCAGCACAGAAAAACAAGGGATTAAAATTATGCTTTACCGATAGGTCATTAATTACCAGATTGTCTTGGTAACCTATGTTGATTTCACCTAAAATCATATCCTCCCCCATTGAACTTCCATTTAGGAGTGTATTGTGCATTTTATAAGCCTTCATGCCATTGCTGTTATTAGCACATGAGCTGCCAGCTACACCAAGACTGATGGTCCGTGCAGTCTGGCTTCGGCAGGATTCTCCGTTGGAAAATGGTATTCTGCTGATACTATTCATGATTAACTGCACAGCCTTTCTGTATGCTGGGAACAAGGCCTTCTTCATGCTAAGTTTGGGAGAAAAATTCCAAAAACACCTATAAACAAAATAAACAGTTTTAAAAAATAACAACAGTAATTGGGGAATTAACAATTGAACAGGGTTATGTAGTTTCCTACCAAATACAAAAAGCAAATTCTCCCTGAAAGACTTTGGGAACAGGGAGCAATTACTGCCTCAGTGTGACTGCTGAAGCTGAAAGTCAGCTTAAGAATGAAGTTTTTGAAGACTTTTTTTTTCCTAATGATGAAAAGACTTCATTAAGGCTATCTTTCTTTGTACTTAATTGAAGAAAACATCCAATATGATTAATCCCAGTGAGATTAAGAGGATATCTTGTTCACGTCAGTTTGCTATCAGCAATCAGTTCAGAAGAAAGAGCATGGTAATAACAGGGCACTGGAGAGATGGCATCTTCCAATTCACTGCTAATATCAGCCACCAGAACTTAAGCTCATTGCAAGGAGAACAGGTTTAACTTGTATAAATTTTAATGGAATATTTTATTCTATTTTAATTAAAGATATTGTCAATATTTCATTAGAAGCAACAAATTGTTCATCTGTTGTATCTAGAAAAAGAAAACAGGAGTGAGTTTTCATTCAAAACTGCAGATTTAGATGTACATGGATCTATCTGTCTGTCAAAATAGAATTCTTTCTTTTAAGGAGATGATTGAAATAGTGATATTGCTCTCATTTTCTCATTTGTAAATATTTGGACCTTATTTCTGTGACTGAAAAAGTGAGGATCATATCTGTCAGCTAGTTGAAAATGAGAGAGCCAAACAGAATTAGTTTTTCTTATCGTTTCTTTTCTAGAATGTGCATTTTCAGTCATTTAAGATAAAATTACTTTGCCTTTGTGCAATTGAAATGACCCATTCTGCCCCACAAAAGCAAGATTAGAAGGGACAGGCTTAAGAAGTACATGAATTCCCCTATTCTGTTTAGTTTCTAAAGCAGATAATCAGGATTCATTTTGTGCAGAGCAGAGAGGTTTCTATGACTCCATGAGTTCTAGGTAAATCCAGGGAACACTCATTGTGAATACTTGCGTTCCTTTTGCTGATATAGGTATTGTATTCCTCCAAGATTGTACACCTGGGTACAACCTATGCTGTGCTTCTGCCTTATCTATATGAAATGCCATTATAGCTTGAGAGCGAAAGGAAATGTTCTGTTGTGCAGGATTGCAACATAGTACTTTATTTTTTTATAGTATCCTTGGTGCCTGCAGCAGCAGGCCCTTTCTTATTAAAAACAAACAAAACTAATAAAACTAATAAACAAACAAGCAAAATCAACAACAGGAAAAAAAAAACACAGCACTCAGTTGTCTTACCATTTTAGTGCGTAAGAAACAGGTAATAACTGGAGGATGTGTTACATTACATGAATATAACAGCACAAATGTCTTATAGTAATCTACTGCATTTCACAAGTGAAGACAAAGTAAAAATCAGAATTTGTGTTTAAATTACTCCTCTATTTCTGAAAATGTGACCATTCTTAGCTAAGCATAATTCCTTATCTCCAAGGAAAATGCTAATTACATAATTGCTATCAAATGGAACACCTTCTTAGCTTTTCATTAGCTCTCTGGGGGAACTGCTAAAAGACTTCCAGTTCAAAGACTGCACTACTGATGAGTTACTGTAGTTTGACGTTGACCTGAAAATACACACTTAGAAGTATATGTAACATTCCCATCTGCTGCTTCAAATATCAGTGAGAGTAATAATTAGGACTTTTTCACTTTGACACTCGTTTCTTACTAAAATTATTTTACTGAATGTAAAAGCTTTTAGTTGGCAATGAGGAAATTGATTTGGTAAGACTGATTTCATAAAGTATATTGCAAAGTAGCAGGGAAAAACTTGATTTTTGTGGGGGATACATATTCATAACAAGCTGGAGAAATCCATAAAGGATTTTTTTATTTTTTATTTTTTTACACTTAAACATGTTAAAACCAAATATTTGAGCAACATGCTTTTTTATTATTAACAATGATCAATTAGTTCTAATACATCTGAGAATGACTTTTTCAATATACACCATCACTGTCTCTACTAATTTAGCAAGGGTTCCTGAGATATTTCTACTCTGGGCTGAACTCGAACCCCACACCTGCTCTACAGCTAATTATAAAATATTTAAAGCAACAATTACAAGTGCAAAAAATGTAAGAACTTGCTGTGCAACAAGACAAGAGAAATTCAAGCTCATGCTGGAAACTAAGTCACGGATTGTACAGTAGTATATTTATGGAGAGGGGATGAAAAGGGAGGGGAGGAGAGGGGAGGAGAAGGGTGGGGAGGGGAAGGGAACACAACCACCACCCAGATGTAGTTCCGTTCAGTACAGCCCTTTGAGCTTTGCTGTTCAGCCAGTTCATCAACCAGCATAACATGAACCTGTTCACTTCACAGCTGGACAGTTTGTCCAGAAGGATGCCATGAGGTATAGAGCTGTACAGAAGATAAGAATGTTTTCATCATACCACCTGGCCCATCACATGTTAAACCCAACTGGGAAAGGGAGCACCAGACTGAAAGGGAAAGATTCTAGTAAGGAAATTATGCTGGCTGAGGGCTATATGCAAAGCATAAAACAGAAAATCCAGATAAAAAGAAATGTAGCAAAATGCAAAGCAGTATTTCTGCCATAGGGAATACCACATAATTCACTAGAGAAAATGGATTACATGGCCTGACAACAGTAAAGGGATGCCAGAGTGTGTTCTTTTAGCAGAACTAAGCTATAATTGCTGTATTCTTTTAATTTTCATTGGGTCAAAACTTGCAGCTTTCACACAAGCAGTTGTCATGTTAGGGCTATGCAGACTTTAGAAAGGGATGTAGGCCCCATCCTACACCATCCTACACTGAACAAGCTGGTTGTGCTCTATGTAGGAAAAAGCAAATTCTTGTGCTTCCTCATGCAAAGTATCATCAAACACATCCAACAAATAGCTGAAGTAAAACTTGCAATGAAGTCAAACCTCCTTTTACACCACATCTTCATTGTTGAAGTAGAAATGTGTATGTTTCAAGCCTTAATTTTAATTCAGTCCTTGTCTGCTTTGTTGGAAGACTGGTTTGGGCAAAGAGGGAAGGCAGACCAGAGAAGTAGATAGATGACTCTTTCCGTGACATAACACAGTGCATCTCATGAGGTAAACAAGCCCTATTTTTCTCATCATGTTTCCATGTAGGATTCTCCACTATCACAGAAGTAACATCTGGTGTGAGACTGAACATCAGGAAATGTAGCGATAGGACAAAGGGTAATGATTTTAAACCAAAATAAGGGTGATCTAGGCTAGATACTAAGAAATTCTTCACTATGGGGGCAGAGAGCTCTGGAACAGCCTGCCCAGAGAGTTGTGGATGCCCCACCCCTGGAGGTACTCAAGGCCACGCTGGATGGGCCGTGGGCAACCTGAGCTGGTGGGAGGCAGCCCTGCCAATGGCTAGGGAGTTGGAACTGGATGGGCTTTAAGGTCCCTTCCAACCTGCGCCATTCTGTCATTCTACAGTCTCCTTTCCACTAGGAAAATAGTAGTCTGTCACTAAGTCCAGTCACTTTTAATCACTCAGAAATCACTTGTGCTGACATACAAGTAGTGTTATCCTCCAGCGCTTCTGTCAGTTGCTAGTGTGTCCTTCCTTTTAAAACACACCATAAAATTTATAATTCTGATGGAAAGTGATTAACCTCTTGGAGCTTCTCAGCTGCCTTCTCTGTCCTTTTAGAACACTACTAATTGACATAAATTTACACAGTGCTGTTCTAGTAGTTAATTTGATGGATACTTTGCAATAAAAGTGTTTACATAGTGACATTGTTCTGAGAGAATGCCATTGGACAAAGTACTGAAACTTGAGTGTGATGCATGCTGTTTATGTGCTTATGGGTGGAGGTTGCACTCTGTGTGCACATCTACAGCACTTGTTAGTATCCCCAGCTGTGGAAGCACAGTCAAATACCAGGTGAGTTTTCTCGAAACATAGACACTGACTATTCTAAAATTTTACAGTGCTGTATTCAAGCATCAGTGCTCTTTTAAGGACAAAGGGCTTGGAGGGTTCAGCAGTAGATTTAAATCAGCATTTTTCCCTAGTGTTTTCAAAGGCTGAGAAAGAACTCTGCATACAGGCGTGTCATTCTGTCTGCTGCCTATTCTGAAAGGGTATGGGAATAATTGTTGTCTGAGTGGCATGCTATAAGTAGTTCTTTCTGCAAAGGTTTGCTGTTAATTGCAGGAACTCTCTCATGTAGCCTCAGCTTCCCTTTGCCATGCATAAAGAAGCTATTGAAGAGCTTTATGCAACGATTTATCTGACAACATCTACCAGTTCTTCCATTTTTAAGATTTATTTAACCTGTTCATGTAATGTCACATTCATTAATCTTTCTGAGCAGAGAAAAAAGAGTGTATCTGGCGACTGCCCTAAAATCACATAGGAACATGGTGTCAAAATTGTGAGCTCTCGACACAGTGTTACTAGGCCATACTCTCATCTTTTAGCTGTGGGCAAAAATGTCACAAAATTCACCTTAACTTTTAGCTTAAAGCTGTACTTAGCACTGTTACCTGTAGCCATGTCATAATTTAGTAGTGCTGAAATACACATTACAGCCAACATCCCCTTCATGGTCTGGGACAGCACTACTCCCTGATTCGTGACCACAAAGATACTGCATGTGAACAAGTGAAGCAGAACATTCTCAACCTGCCAGCCAGGTCCTAAGCAGACAGGTAAATAAAAACCCACAGATGGAGCATGGAGACACAAGAGTGACAAGGCGTCCTTCAGATAACAGTAGGGCATGCTTGGAACAGACTACATCTGCTGCTTGGCACTACGCCTAGTCAGTCCATCCAGAACTACAGAAATTGAACAAATTCACAGAGGAAGCTCTCTGGAGCAAAGTAACAATTTTCCTGGGAAATGGGATCTTGAAATCCCATGTACTACCTATAAGAGGCCCTACTCGGCTGCTTGTAAATACTCCACTTCCAGCGTTGTTTCAGGTATCTCCTTAGCTTTCAGAACTGAAATCCTCTCCCACTTAGGAATGCCTATTCTCAGTGACAAAGATATCCATTTTTTATTAGAGTCAAATAGCTCTAATCACTACATAAACTGTAGGAAAGAGCCATTATATGATCGTCTATGGTACATGATACAGCAGGGACAAGAAAGGGGAAGCACTGCATTCCCAAGAAGCATTGAACTGCTGCCCACTGCTTACAGGGACTGAGGTAACAGTTATATCAAAATAAGCCTAAGCAGCTCATGCTACAGCTAGAGCTTTGTATGTAGCATGTGTCCCACTAATAATTTCCATTAAAATCTAATGTCTCCTGGCATTCTCAAGTCAGGTGTTTGGGTTTGTTTTTTGTTTTGTTTTGTTTGTTTGTTTGTTTAGGGGGTTGTTTGTTTTTTTCCTTTTCTTCATTGAAGGAAATATATTTTGTGCATAAATGCACCTTACAAATGTTTAACCATGAAGAACTCTACAGTTCTGGTGCTCATGTTCAACAAAATGGTAAAGCTAAGTATGTTGCTGTCTAGAGTCTGCTGGTCATTTGTTAATTTCTGGTGGGTATTATTTTCTATTCAGGACCACGCTGATATCCTTAAATTAAGATAAAAAATGGAAATCTGTCATCAAGAAGTAACAATCTTGTTTTCAGTGGATCATGGATTTTACTCTAGACAGTACTGACAAGGATGCTTCATTTCTGCAGAGACATGGGGCACCTGAATTACCAGCTACTTGGACAAACATAGCCAGAAACTTCCTGTCAGCACATGGGCACTAATGCAGCCAGACACTTATATTAAACTAATATATATTAGACAAAGTCATTTTTGCATAACAAAGTCATATATAAAACTAGAGACACTGAGATGGTTTCCTTAGAAGATTACTTCCTGTCAGACAAAGAATGACAGAAAAAAATTTTTTTCAGTTCTATGCATGAAGTGAGAGAAGAAGTTTAGTTGTCTTTCCTCTGCCTTTTGGCAAAGAGGAAATTGTCAGGAGAGAAAATTTGGTGTGGGAGCTACAAGAGTGGAGTGGCAGTGAACAGAATAGTCCCAGCCATTTTGAGAGGATTTACTACTCAAAATAACAAAGGCATTTTAGGACAGAAATCTAAAACTGCTGTTTCCTCCTACACATCATGGCCAGTAGGAAAATGAAAAAATAATCTTTTTTTTTCCTAAATCTTTCTATGTAATAAATAAGTAATTCTGCTGTCCTGCCTCCACTCACTTAATAGGACTCCAAGGGAAACAACAGGGCCACGCAAGTCGCCCTGGGTTGCTCTCTCAGCACTGGAGTGAACAACCAGCTTTGTTGCTCATCCCACTACCCAGGCACACAGAGGAGCAGCGAGGCATATGTATTGCAGAGAACTACTTTTAGACACAGAAACTTTTCGAAGATAATTTTGTTCCATTACATTGTTCCTTGAGCCTTTTCTCCTCAATAATGCAGCATGACATTGCCATCAACTGTTAGTACTGTGTCAAGAAATGCCCTTTGGGAATGCAGTGCATCTCCATTCTTTCTTGCTTTAACTCCTGTGCATCCCAGAGAGTCACTATGGTGATTCTTCCCCACAGTTGCTCTAGTGACTAGATCTGTAAGAAACAGATAAGGAGGCTTCAAACATGATGTTCCTTCTCTTGGGAAAATTCTGGCATTTGCCGTATACCTCATTTTGCAACCTTACACTGGCTCAGAAATTGAAATGCATACAAATGCACATTGTTGTGTTGCTTTTTTTTCTTTTTTTCATGATGATCAATCTGAAATAAATAAAGAAATAAAGACATAAGCGTATTTTAAAACTTGTAGCATGTAGTTGTCTTTCCCTTTATGCACAGGAGGATCAAGTCCTTGGGAGAATAAAGATGACTGCTCCTTCAGTTGATGCAGTAATTGGCATCAGGAACAGCTATTCCTATAGGCAACCTGCCAGTAATTTGCTGGTACATTTCACAGCCATTTGCTTATACCAGAAGAAATTTGAGCCTCGGGCATCCTGGGTTCTGCAAAGGACTATGACCCAATCTCTTTTTTGGAATCTCATCCCACTCTTTCTTCCCGTTCCAGCTCCATGAATGCTCCCTATCTGCCTTAATTCTTTATTTATTTTTTCTTTCCTTTTTTTTTCCTTTTTCCCTCTGAAGACAGATTTTTATGTTTTCTTTCTCCTCCTTTCCTGTTCTACTGCAGTAACACCAGAAAGGCACCGACAACAACAGAGAACACATCTCTGCCCTCCACTTAAGTAACTCCAGAGGACAGGAAAAGGCCTTCCCAGTTTGCAGCCCTGGCAAGGTGAGTGTCCCAATGTGATGGCATTGGCATTGCGCATACAGTGTCCTCTGTCACAGCAGAAGTGCACTGGGGCTGGATGTGCATGGTGGTAAATGGCTGCTCCAATCTCAGAGCCCTCCGCATGGAGCACTCAAGTGTAACACTCAGTCAAATGGCCCCATTCCAGAGAGAAGGACCAAAGGTTATCTTCTCCAGTATCGTTTTTCCAAATTAATGAACAGCTTTGAGTTCCCTGATGTTTTTCAGTTATCGACAAACAAAAGTTTCAGCTGTAGCCTACCGACATTGCTAAAGTTATTAGCAACTGAACAAAAGCTCTTACAGAAGAAATATTTGGCAGCTACCAGCCCTGCCTACAAGTCTAGATATAGGAAACACATTAAATTGTTAAGAATAATGTTTCAGCAGCAAGGCTGCGGGACAGTTTGGTCTGGTTGTAACTGTGAAACCATAACCAAGCAGGCAGTATATACAACAGCTTGGATTAACTCTATTGCAACCTTTATACTCCACCATATCATCACTCATTTTATTTTCGCTAAGTATATCAGAGAAGACTCCTATCTGAGGTATTCGGGATTCAAGATGATCCCTCAGAGATGGCTTCTGAAGTTCAAAGGTGCGCAATAAACTTTTCAGATGGCTCTGGTATTTTTTTTAAAGATGAATATGACTTTTCTGCATATGGGTAGGAAAGATTCAGCTCACACACCATACATAAGGTGTCCCTCCTGCTAATATGCTATTGGGCACTGGCATGAAATACTTATGTTGTTTAAAGGGAAATAAAAATGCTGCTACGTTGTTTACATGAAAAGAATTATTTCATGCATCCAAGCAAAATTATCCAAGCAAAATTTTGCCATCACCTGTTATCAAAGTTAACAGTTGGGATTGTGCCACTACACAGAGATGCCTAACTCAAGCAGAACAGGTAGCAAATAAAATTATTTGCTATTTAGCCAGATGATCATTTAAGCAGTACTTACCTCATCTGCATTTTTTTCTCTTGCAGTTGGTATGCTGGAGAACATCTCACAAAATAAGAAAGGGTGGAGCTGTGTAAATAGGGTCAGCTTTTATCCTGCTGCATTTTAAGTGTCAGGGTATAATACTATATGCTACAAAAGCCTGCTGTTCACTTACAGCTGCAGAGTGTAAACAAGCTTCAAAGCAAAAAGATTTTGCAGGAATTTATCAATTTCTCCTTTTAATTGAAATTTTTTAAGCACTGTAGCACAACACAATGCATTTTGTAGCTCCTATTAAGCACCAACAAAATTGCTTTTCTATAGTAATACAAGAGAAAATAGGATTCAAGAGAAGTAATCTAATTTTTATCTAATTCCAGTAATGCGATTTTATCAAACCTTAGCTATAGCTGAGGAAATCACAGTGCTAAAATAGTCTGCTTCACAAGCCAGCATAAATTCAAGTATTCAAGACTCTTCCTCAGTATTTTTGAGATGAATGAGAATATGGTGAAAAAAATAAAATGCACTCTGGCCTGTCAAGCTAGTACTTTGTGTACTCTGCACTCACACACATAGCCTTCAGGATTTTTGAATGTGCAAAACAATTTACTTTGTTACTGTGGGACTAAGGTAATAGAAAGAGAGTGGTTCCTCTTGGAGGTATGCAGGTCTCTTCTAGGAAAATCACCACAATTCAGTTAGCCTGACTTTAAAGGTAACACTGCACTTTTCCTATTGGACCTCACTGTAAGCAACTGGTGATGGCCTGATGTTTTTTCAGCAGAAAAGACATAAAAACAGGACAGAAACACCAATGAAAAGTTTTATGGGAGTGAGAACCTGGTTATTTAGAAATGGCTACATCGGCAATAAATGACCTATTTCAAATTCATTCAGACAGTGGCAAGCTTCCTGTTCCCAGCAGTTGGCACACCAGCTATTATATGCGCATCACTTACCATCATGCCTTCACACATACTAATAAGGTCCACATCAGTCCCACTTACATGGGACCGAAAAATATATGAAATCTGAGAAGCTGCAAAGGGACAGGAAAGCTCTTTCTTGGCTGGATGCCTAGCAAATACAGTTTAGCAAGTGCTATAAGGTCTTGCGACAGGAGGCATGAAACTGCTGCAGCAGTAACTATGTTCTTCCTTTCTTTACATGGCACTCTGCATCTGGCACTTACCAAACCACAAAGCCTCCCAACGCCTCATGAGATCATTCTCTCAGCTTCATAGATAAGGAGACAAAAACAGGAAAATCAAGGTCAATATTTTTGCACTTAATAGCAAATACAGCTCCACATTTCATACTTCAGGAAACAAGAAATCCAATTATACAGAGGACCTCAAGAGACAAAGCTCAGTGGCTTAAAAACTAAAACAAAATTCCTTTTATATTCTGTTTATTAAATCTAATATTTCTCCTTTCTTAAAGCAAAGCATTATTAGTACACAGCACCATGGAAAATGAACTGTATTTTTAAAACGTATGAGTTACTTTCCATCCTGACCTCCTAAAGCATGGTCATTGTTTTAAATCTCAAAACTCAATTTTCCACTACTAAAAACTAGGGACATTTAGTTATTTTCATATTCAAAAACTTATTTATTTAAAATCAAGAAAAGTACATTTCAGACTTACTTTTTCCGGAGCTGGAAAAGAAGGATAGCTATTTTATAGCACCTTATAACATTCAGAAATTATTCCTATCAAGGAACTTGAAGAGAAAGATTCTACATCCATTTTGTAGAGACAGGGTAATTATTTATTCAGTTTTGACTAAGAGGTCATGAGATGCAGTCAAAGAACATTTACTTAACATTTAACCTGTGTAGTACCTCACAGCCTCATTTATTTATTTAGAAAGTGTGTTTACATCTACTGAACTGAAAAATAATGTAATATTTCTTATCTCCTTCATGATGGATGGATCACACTATCACTCTTATCCTTGAACAGTGTTATGGAACTTAATATCAAGAAGTTATTAGTGGTGTTTACATTATATGTAATAACATCCACCAGCTGTATTTATATCACGAGGGCAGCAATCTTGCATTTTGGTACAGTACCACTGGTAATTTTTCTTTTACGACTCTGGAAAAAGCTCTGATATTCTGAAATATGCCAGACAGTGCTCACTGAAACCCACTACCCCTAAAAAAATATGCCAGTAAGAAATACATTATGATTGTCACAGCTAAGCAATTTCTAAGACTAAAGGGATTCTGAGTGATTTCATTGTAAAATAAGAAATAGTTAATGTAACACAGAAAAATTAAATTTATAATTGAGATGTCACACAGTAGATGAATAGACTTCACTCTCCACTCAAAATAAATAAACAAATAAAAATCATGCAAAGGGCAACAGTGAGACAACAACTGTTGCAGAGGGCAACAGTGCATCTTGGCAAGCGAAGCACTGGGTTTGTCATGAAAAATTCCTTGGGTTCATATATTGATACATATGGCTTTTTGGTTTTTTATTAGAAGCAGAGCCTGAGAAACAGCAGTGCTCAAATTGTACTTTGAGAAAGATTTTTTTTTCCGATGGCAGGAAGTCAGAAATCCTGCTGATGGGCCAGTTTATAAGAAACAGATGATGTAACTTTGATAAAGCTCTCTTCTGGTTTCACAAACCAAAGTGTTTCAGACAAATAGGCAGGAAATGCATTCAGACATGCTGTTTTCTGTGAAACATGCAAAAAGATCAAGATCCCAAAGCGTGAAGAGAAATAGACAAGGAATTAAAGTATTTATCAAGTTACTGTTTGAATACTAAGTAATGTATTTGTGTTGTGTTCAGGAAACTACATGTGTACTGCAGATAGTGAAGTTTCTCCTTTAAGTACCAGAGGTGCTGGAATTGATAATCATGTCAAGAGACAAAATGATGCAAGTAAAAGGAAATTATTTATTTATATATTTGTTTAAAATATTATTACAGTGGTAGACCATTATTTTAAAAGGAAGACCATCTTATATTCATTCAAAACTAGCCTGTTAAGCATATATTTTTAAACTCTAATTTTTAATACATATAATGAAAGAAAATAATATTTTACAAATAGCTATTTTTATAGATCTTATGAAAAACGTGTTCAAAAATAACTGCAGAAATCTGCCTCTTTAAGTGTACAAAACATCATTACTGTGCTGAAGATACTTTCTGAAAAGCCAAAAATATTTAAGTCAACAATTGAGTCCACATCAAACCCTACTGAGGGTATTGTACGAAGTACAGATTTTGTTTGTCTTAATCCCGTACATATTTGTATTTGCTTTAAAAATGTTTCATAAAAACTGCTATTATTAAACCTAACATCTTTCCCTATCGGCAGAAAAAAAACGAGCCAGTGCAATTGTCTCTGTTTATTAAAGTGTCTCCTCTTCTGACTGAGAATCTTCTACTACTCAAAGAGAATTTTTACCACTAACTTCAAACAAAAATTTTCTCCAGTCTATTGCTGTGTAATCCGTTTTACTCTCTCTTGGTTTTCCCTCCTAGTTTCAAAATGAAAAGTATTACAAAATCTTTATTACATTAACTGAAGAAGTAATAACTCAAGTACTTTATCTGATGAGGCTTACGTATAAACTGGCTCACTGTAAAACCAAGTGCTTAATTAACTCAAAACCAATTGCAACTAATGCTGCTTGACTTTTTAGTCAGCTATGACCAGTCTAAGACAGTGTGTGTGTGTGCCTGTCTGTCTGTCTTTGTCTCTTCATTACTTCATTTATTGCCCCTTCTGGCACTTCTTCACGAACGAGCTTTTTAAGAAGGTGCGGTATCCTGGATCGTCTACATACTCATTCTTAAAACGGGAACTCAGTACTCTCTGTCTCTTCTTTTCTCCCAGGATAATATCCGCTCCATAAAACGTGTCTTCAAATCTCATGTCAGACGCTGTAGACTAAAACCAGACATTAAATACATATTAGGCTTGGTACACGCTATCACGTTCTGATATATTTTAGTGGAGTTACATGGAAATACAGGTACATTCCACTAGATCACCAAGGCACTAACTACGATTGATTATTCAGTTACGACGGAGTTTTTAGAAAAATGTATAAATACTAAATATATAGTTTAAACACACATTTTAAAGTATAATTTTTACTTTCCCTGTTTTGTATGTTCATAAATTAATTTTTTAGATCTTTAGTGTTCCTAGTGACTGATACCAGCTAGGTTTGTTTTTATTCAAAACTCAGAAAATCACACTCGTTCAGAATGCAATACAGCAACACAGAAATAACACAATTGTTGGGTAGTTTCACTCCTAGCAGTATCAAGTATTATCCACAACTGTGTTTTATTCAGACATGTTTTAAGCGCAATGTACCTCAAGGACTTCTGTTAACAAACCTGCATGCTGGTTGATTTACTAAGAGCTGGAATCAACAGCTGTTTCTCAGCAAACTTAAAGGATCAACTGCAACAAAGAAGCAGGATGGTAAACAGCAATCCATTTGGGGAAAGCAGTGGCAGAGTTTGGAACCAACTTCCATTACTTGAGTCATGGTAAAATTTCCCCAATTAGGAAAAACACTGGTTAGAAGAAATTAGTGTCATATATTTCAAGAAGGGGAAACAATGTCTTTATTCAGCATGAGGAGGTGAAGGAAGTGTTAAACATACCTTGAGGAATAAATCCATTTTTTATAGAACCCAAGGGAACAGCGGAGAATCATGGAAAGGCCTGTGTACAGACTGGACATTGTAGCTGACCAAATTCAGTGTTTTTTAACCTATATCTAACGCCCATATAAATTGAATGGTGTCAGATGCAAAAATAAAATACTGAACTATAAAAATATCATTTTTAAAAGAGCATGAACTCAGTTATGTCCATAATGATATTCGTACTGAAATGCTAGTTTTTGTTCTACGGGACATGCAATTAATTAAAAAAGCTTTATGTAAGTAGTCTCCCTAAAAAGAAAAAAAAAATAACCAATTGAGTTCTGAATATAATTAAAAAACATTGAAGACACACTGAATATATCCAGATGGTTTGTTCAACATTTTCCATGACATCTTTCCTAACCCTAGATAATTAGGACACTGAAAGGTGTCTGCACTTACCACAAACAAATGGCCAAAAATTGCCTCAGTCAGGAATATTTGACTATTGCACCTCCGACTGGAAAGAGTTGTCCTAATCTCATTCTATTCCTTCAGTAAATCATGGGCATCCTGCCAGCGGGCACTCACTGACAACCTCAGATTTCTGTCTCTTCTATTCCTCGCTTTCTTGCCCATTCATGCATTAAGGGGCAATCCTTGCCCTTGACACAGCCTCCACAAAAGGGATAGCTGTTGAATGACTGAAAGGAGACACTGATGGCAAGAACAAGCAGGCAAGAAGCAAAAAAAAGGGAAGTCAAATTTACTTATCTACACCTATGTGTGATGCTGTGTTAGGCCATCAAACTCATCCAAGCTGAATATGCCTGAAGAATCCACTCTACACATTATCCCCCTACCATGCCACATATCCAGCTCTCAATAATCAAATTAATGTCACATAACAGATATGTAAGCAGGTTTTGTGTATGAGCCTGCCACCTTGCAGCAACGAAAAGTACACTGTACAATGTTCTCCCTTTTAAAGCTTCATTTTTCTAATAAGAGAGTTACCCTTTTTTCACACAATACTGAATTATTTCTCTTATTTATGAAAACAACTTAGCATCTTTATGCTTTGTTGTTAGATTAAGAAAGATAATTCAACTTACAAGGCACAGTTTTGAACAAAGAATGCTAAATTAGAACACGGACTTGAGACGAGCACAATGCATTTCTGAGTAGAATTAGTATTGAATTGAACTACACAAACATCTAAGCATTAGACAAAGACAGATCTGTTTCCTCCAATATCCGTATGGCAGAACTTTCCCTTTTCAAACTTCTGCTCCTCAAGAACCTCAGCTCTTTTCTGAATGGCATATAGTTAACCAGTGGATGTTGTCTGGAACCACAAGAAACTGGAAAAATATGAGGGTCTGGTTTTAAACCAAAGATCAGTGAAATGCTATAAGTCCTGTTAGTGATATTAATGAGTTTTGGTGAATCAGGTGTTCTGTTTCTTAGGACAAGTTAATTGTATTTCTATTAAATTAAAAGCATTTAAAATCTCAAAGCTCTGATAACTTGGAAAGTTTTTCAAAAAGCATGGACATTATAAAAGCATTCTGAAAGAACATAACATTTATCTATTTTAAAATTTAAAATATTACTTATGATCTGACAGATATTCTATCACAATGACTCCTTTGGGAGACAAGAATTAAGTCTGATAGCATTTGCCTGTACTAGATATACAACAAACCCTTCTCACTGGTAAATGTGAACTTGTGCTAATTGGTGTGTAAAATCTGTACAAATTAAAATGAAAAGTAAGAATTAAGCCAGGGATAGTATTGTTGGCATTTTGAGCATATAAACACCATGAAGTTATCAGAAAGTACTCACAAAACGTGCTTTCACTCTTTTAGGAAGCTCTTCATCTAGGGTATAGATCTCTTCTCTCTTCATTAGTATTTGAGAACCATCCTCAAACTCAACCTAATTGGAAAAAAAAAAAAAAAAAAAAAAAAAAGGAGTATTTTTAAAAAAATCATGAAATCGTGATTTAACTCTGGGAAATTTCTGGAGATGTCTGAATAAAATAGCATCTGCAAGCAGAGAAGATTTGAACATAAATAATTTCTATCTTAGTGAAATTAAGATAAAACAGAAAAAAAAATGTTATTTCTTAGAATCTTCATTAGACAAAAAAAAAACACCTAAGCAAAGAGACTTCAAAATCAACACTGACACACACACAGTAAAATAAAGTTTATTAGGAATGCAGAGTAGAAACAACACAGACAAAATAATTTTGTAGGACTGATGTATTAAACGTCTTCATGTCATTTTAATTTGCCTCATTTTTTTCCCTTGCTTCTAATAAATAAATAAATAAATTTAATTTTAACATCCTGTGCTTCAAGGTTGAGGAAGACGATGTCAAAAGAAACTAAGTATGAGTGACAACTAGGGAAATAGCAGTTAACAGAATTTTATTGAATCTGATGGAATTTCTTTAAAATGCTCTGTTCAGAAGATGAAAAGCTTTATCATGCTTAGGTTTAGATTTAATCCAACATGAACCCCGTTAGCAGAAAATGAGAAAGGAAATGTAACTAGGTGTGGGGAATGTTAAAATGCTGAGGCTTTGAAGCATTTATGTCTTTTCAGTAGCTGATTTTTTTTTCATACTTCGTCTAACAATTGTGACTTTCAGCTATTATCTAGGACTGCAGTTTTAGTTCCTACAGAAACTGTACTTAAAAGTTTGGCATGAACTTAAAAGAAGTCCCATTCCATTTAATGATACCATTTGAATGACAACAGACTTATATTGGAATAATAAGTCCAAACGCAAACATATAAAAACATTATTAAAGTATTATCATAAGTAAATCTGAAAAATCATGCATTTCAAGTTGTAGATGGAGTGGGTTTTGTAGGTCCAAATTAAAACTTTGCCTTGACTGAGAGTGTCAGATTAATTTTAACAGCTGAAGAATCCAACAGAATGTATCCATTGTCAAAAGTAAGGGTACAGGTGTATGAGCTATAAACTTCTTTAAAAACAAGATATCTTTAAAAACAATTTAAAAGGGATGCACAAATCCAGAACACATTTAAAATCCAAGGAAAACTCCACAGAGCATGGATGTGTAAAAAAATCTTTGCCCCTCTGTTCCTTTTACTAAGCTTATAGGCCGAATCAGAGAGTAGTACTCTAGAGGAACCTAAAGGTCCCTTTGACTTAAGCTTGTTTAAACTATGACCATTTTATTATTTTTCACTATTATCTGTGAGCAGACTTTCTGTTTTTCCTGCTCTTTACTGCATAGTACATTTCATAGTATTTTTTTGCTTCATACATTTCATAGCATGTTTTTGCTTCGTATCTGCAGTAATGCTTGTTATGGATCACCAGTGAAAGAATCAGGCAGGAAATAAACTCCCTTGGTTCCATGCAATGAGAAAATTAATGGGCAAATACTTTTGTTTTAATAGCAGGGTAAAGAGGGAGGAGACTGCTTCATACCACAGAATCTTACAAGTTTGCTGTGTGAAATATGTTCAACTTTGCAACTGGAAGGTTTTCAGCTATAATTCAGCATGAAACTGCACTGGAAATATATTTGCCATAATGTTAAAGGCAAACATAAGCATTTCTCTAAGACTTCCACTTGTTTTGTGATTCATGCAAAATACAAAACCATTGTCTCAAATAACTCAAACTTATTCCAGACTGCATATACTACATCATCAATCATCTATTTTATCCAGCAATTTATTTTATTTGCACTTCTGCAGCTGTACTGTGTCTGTGTAGCACGTTATTCTCTCCATGAGATTTTCTTTCATCACGACAACAAGATTAAAGGATCAGTGGAAAATGTAGAAAACAACAGGGTGAATAATTTAACCATCTCAAATGAAAATCTGAAATAAACACTGAAAACAATAATACCTACATTAAAAATGACATCACACAGGTAGACCTCATTAACAGTTTCATTTGAAATGAACACCTACTTCATTTGCAGGTATAACTCTGCTTGGGGATTGTGTGGGGTAACTGGATGGCAAATGTTAAGCTAAGTGAAACGAATTCTGATACATTTTGTCGTAACTCCTGCATGCACAAGCACTGTCAAATTCTGTACAAATGTCTCAAGAACATGAAAACAATTCACAGATTTATCTGTATTTGGATATTCAAACAGATTTGTTGTATCAGATGACAGTTGTTTCAGAGACTCATTTTCAGTCTCTCCTTTTGTGGTACAATATAAGAGAACACAAAAGAGATTCTTTTGGTATAAGAATCTCAAGTGTCCAATAGAGATCAGAGAATAGTGTGCATGTATGCATGTGTCCTGGAGGCTGTGTTGGAAACCACATATAAATAGGAAGCATTACTCATGTGTCTTGGAGTTAATCTCGCACCTTGCATGTCACAGACTTTCTGTAATCTGTGGTCATGTTTGGCAGTCCTCTCATACAGATTAAAATGCTTGCAAAATTTCAGAAATCCTGTATAGTACAACTTGGACACCCTTTAATCTTTGCTGTTTCCCCAGTTTGTTTAAAAAGTTCGTTTTGTTAAAAGCAGCTCACAGTTGTCTCTAATGTTTATTATCCACTTCTGGTAGTTCAGGTTGGCAGTGATGAGGTCAAACAGAGAAACCTGAGGGCTATTAAAAGGAACTTCAGGGTTTTGGGGCAGTCAGCTGAAGGATTGGAAGTGTAGGTAATGATTTCCTTGATCCCTTAAGGGGAAAACGCTGAGAGGAACAGGAAAACCCACCCGATCAACACATGGCTAAGCGACTGGTACCATCGGAGGAATTCTGACTTATTAATTTATTTATTTTTTTAAATCAGAGGGGGGTTTATTCAGCACCAAAGCTACTGGAGAAAGATGAGATCCACCTATCTCAATAGGGGAAAAAAATAAAAACAGGCTTGCTAGAGACGAGCCTAGAGGGTGGCATGCCAGGGATGTGGGTGAGACAATAGCTCAGCTGAAGTGCATCTTCACCAATACACACAGCATGGGCAACAGGAAGAGCTAGAAGACACTGCGCAGCAGGAAACTTTAGTCACAATCAGCAAACACAGTGGGATCATTTTCATGACTGGAGTGCTGCAATGGAGGGCTGTAAGCTCTTCAAGAGGAAGGAGGGTTGGCAGGGTGGCTCTCTATGTTAGGAAGCATTTCAGTGTTGTAAAGCTCAATCCTGGGAATCACAAGGTCAGGTCCTTATGGGTAAGGATCAGAGGGAAGGCCAACGTGTCTGATATCCTGGTGGGAGTCCGTTACAGAACACCCAACCAGGCTGAAGAGACAGATACAATGCTTTACAAGCATGGGACAGAAGTCACACAATCACTCGTCCTTTTTGTTGTGGGGGACTTCAATTTACCTGACATTTGCTGGAAATATAATACAGTGCAATGGAAGCAAACTAGGAGGTTCCTGGAGTTGTGGAAGATAACTTCCTGAAACAGCTGGTCAGAGAACAGGGGAAGCCTCCTGCCAGACCTGCTGCTCATGAACAGAGACCAACTGGTTGGATATGGGGTGGATGAAAGCTGTCTTGGGCAGCATGATCATGGATGGAGTTCTATATTCTTGGTGAAATCAGGAGTGGGGGCAGTAAGACTACTACCTTGGACTTTGGAGAACAGACTTCACACTGTCGAGGATTCTGGTTGTAACAATTGCTTCAGAGTCAGTTCTGAAGGGCAAAGAGGTCCATGAAAGCTGGACTTTCCTTAAGAAGGAAATCAAATCGCCAAGCTACTTTCAATAACATTTGACAATCAAGTGAAGTCCTTGGTTACTGGAAGAAAGGCAACATCACATTCCTTTTTAAGTAAAGAGTAAGGGTAAAAAGAATGACCTCAGGAACTACCGATCTGTCAGTCTCACCTCTGTGAAAGAAAAGATAAAGGAGCAGATCCTCCAGACAGGGAGATGATACAGGAGAATCAGCATGGCTTCACCAAGGGCAAATCCTGCTTGATCAATCTGGCGGCCTTTTATGATGATGTCACTGCATCAGTGGACACGGGAAGAGCCCATGATGTCATTTATTTGGGCTTCAATTATGCCTTTGATATGGTACCCCGCAACATACTTCTCTGCAAATTCGAAACATATGGATTTGATGGGTAAACGGTTCAATGGATGAAGAACTGGCTGTAGGATTGAGTCCAGAGAATGGTGGTCAATGGCCCAATGCTTGGATTGAGATCAGTGATGAGTGGTGTCCCACAGGGATCACTGCTGGGACCGATACTCTTTATCATCTTCATCAATGACACTGATGGGGTCGGGTGAAGCCTCAACAAGTCTGCAGATGACATCAAGCAGTGGGGTGCAGTCAACACACCAGAAGGACAGGATGCCAGCCAGAGGGATCTAGACAGGCTTGGGCACTGGGCCCTGGTGAACCTCATGAGGTACAACAAATCCAAATACAAAATCATGCAAATGTGTTGAGGCAACCCCACTACCAATACAAGCTGACGGATGAAAGGACTGACCATACCCTACCAAATAAGACCTGGGGGAACTGGTGGATGGGAAGCTGGAGATGAGTCAGCAACGTGCCCTCGCAGCCAAGAAAGCCAATCATATCCTGGGCTGCATCAATAGAAGCATGGCCAGCAGTGCCATGGGAGGAGATCCTGCTCCTCTACTCTACGCTGGTGAGACTTCTTCTGGAGTACTGGGTCCAGATGTGGAGTGGAGTCCTGAGTACAGGAGAGATGTAGACCTGTTGGAACGTGTCCAGAGGAGAGCCACAAAAATGATCCAAGGAATGGAATACCTCTCCTATGAAGATAGGTTGAAAGAGCTGGGGCTGCTCAGCCTGGAAAAGAGAAATCTGCAAGGTGACCTGATTACATCCTTTCAATATCTAAAGAGGAGCTACAGAAAAGAAGGGGACAGACTCTTTAGCACGATCTGTGGTGACAGAACAAGGGAAATGGTTTCAAATTTAAAGTGCGTAAAATTAGGTTGGATATAAGGAAAAAATCTTTTACAGCGAGGGTGGTGAGGTGCTGGAACAGGTTGCCCCGTTGATGTAGTTGATGCCCTGTCCCTGGAGAGTTTCAAAGCCAGTCTGGATCAGGCTCTGGGCAATGTAATCTAGCTGCGCATGTCCCTATCCACTGAAGGGGAGTTGGGACAAGATGACCTTTAAAGATCTTTTCTAACTCTAAGAATTCTATGATTCTATCATAAATGCACAGAACAGGCTGTCTCCATGTGCCAGAAGATGAGCTGGCGGGGAAGAGGTCACATCTCAAGTGCTGCGTTCAGCTTTGGGCCCCTCACTAAAAGAAAGACATTGAGGCCCTGGTGTGTGTCCAATGAAGGGCAACAAAGTTGGTGAGGGGTCTTGAGCACAAGCTTTATGAGGAGTGGGTGAGGGAACTGGGACTGTTTAGTCTGGAGGAGAGAAGTCCAAGGGAAGACCTTATCTTTCTGTACAACTACCTAAAGGAGGTTGTGGTGAGGTGGGATCAGTGTCTTCTCCTAGGTAACAACAATAGGACGATAGTGACCTGAAGTTGCACCAGGGGAAGTTCAGGTTAGATATTAGGAAAAATTTCTTCTCAGGAGGTGTGGGTGCACATTGAAAGAGGCTACACAAGGAAGGCACAGAGTCACCACCCCTGGACACGTTCATGAAATGTATAGATGTGGCAGATAGGGACATGGTTTTGTGGGCATGTTGGTGACAGATCGATGATTTGATGATCTTGCAGGTCTTCTCCAAACTTAATAATCCTATAATTGCTATGCTGAGGAACTGCAAACCCTACTAACATCCTTATGCTAGTCTAGTTTCCATTAATTATGCTATTTTTAGCACGTTTCTAAGAGGTCCAAAATAAAACAAAAAGCTCATCTTTTACTATTTTGGTTTTAAAAAACCACATTAATCTGATCACAATATTCCTTAGAAGACAAACTTAGAAGATTAAATGATTAGAAGATTACTGTTATTGTAGAACAATAATCTTTGTATTTCATTAAAAAAAAAAAACCCAAAACTTTTCACTTTCACAAAATAATACATCTTCTAAATATAACCAAAAGCGTAACATTTAGAGACTAACTCAAGGGATCAGGCATTTGAAGACCTGAGTTTAATTGCAAGTCATTGGCAAACTGAGAAGGTCAATGCAGCATATCATTTAGCCTCCCTGTGCCTTAATTTATCTATAGATATAATAGCAAATTTGCAATTTTTGTACAGTAATGTGAAGCCTTCAGATGAAAAGAGTTACATTAGTGAAAATGATTATATATATATAAAAGAAATGTACCTAGATTCTCATTCTTCTAGAAGTACTATTATTATTGCGATTGTTTTATTGCAGTTTCTACCATTCACTTGGGTACTCAAAGCTGCTGACTGATTTTTTCTCAAAGGCAAGTACGAAAAAAACCAACGATTATTGTGTCTCTGAAATAAGAAGTCAGCTTTTTAGCCTTAAAAAGCTTTTAAAGCTGCAGTGTTCAGTTTCATTTTGCCTTTGCTGAGGATAAAATGCTCCTTAGATTATGTGTTAATTAATTCAGAAGTACCTTGCAGAAATGGAAGTGGAGCTATTTTCACTCTTCTTTTTACTGTCTTTCCTTCCATCCTTTCACAAAATGCCTGGGGCACATTGTGGTCACAAACTAATAATAGATTTTATCTCATTAATAATGTAATTACCTGAAATCAAATAATTAAATAACTGATTTGGAGATAGTAAGTAAATGACTTGGAAAAAAAAAAAACTACTTCTCTTAATATTTTACCTCTTCACCTCACAAAATGAAGACAATTGACTGAGTTCTATTAAATAATCATTTTTTTTCTTTCATAGGATCAGGCAAAACCTCAACTCGGAAGAAATGCACAGTACTAGTTAATGTTTTAGACAACATCATGTGTTGATTTAAAGGCACCAGCAGTTTACAATTTAGTCCATACTCCTGCAGCTCTGAAGTTGTGGTCTGCCACTCCAATGCTAGAGCTGAATAAGCAATAAAGACATCTCAAAAATAGGCATTTGGTAATAAACATAGACACTCACCTGATACATGTGAGCTGTGTTTGGTCCCAGATACTTTGCACCATACAGCTTTCCGTCAGGCCACTTCACTTGAACAACCTCTCCCTCTGCAGGTGGGCCCAGCTTTAGGCAATCTCTGCTCTATTTATAAAGAAGGATGGATTCTCACGTCAGAGCTAATATACTTTGAAATTACCAGTAAGCTGCTTCTTACAACTTGATAATTGGAGAAGATTTATTACCATGTGTGTTTCAAGTTTTATAATCCTGCTAATGGGCTAATAGAAGATACTGTTAGCCTTCATGAAAATGAAATACTGACCAAAGAAACTCTCTTAACAGCTTGATGCTGCATTGGCAAGGCAACATATGCATAAATCAGATAGCTATCAGGAACTGTGATACATTTCCCCAAATTAATTTCTGTCACACATTGAAAATAAAGATCACTAAAGAGCAATTGAATATGCGCAACAATTTCCTTTACATATTCAAATAACTCATGTTTTGTTAATTGCAGCACAATTTTGCTAGATGCTAACTTTGCTGCCTGAAAAATGCAGTTATAGATCAAACTATAAATGGTGAGAATGCCAATGAGTTCTTTGCATAGCTGATGGAGAAACACTGAAATAGTCTAAATACATATGATGAAGAACAGGTGAGGTTTTCTGTTTGGCTTGTTATTTTTCAGGAGTTACAAAACATGTTTTTTTCCTGTGTTTTGGCAAATTTTGTGTCTGATTTGTTGAGAATGTCAAAGCAGCACAGTTTATACTTGCTCTGGTCTCTTTTGCCTCACATGGTTCTGGTCTGACCCAAATAACTTATATGCAGACCACACTGTTCATATCAGAAACCAGTATGATGGACACGAGAAAGGCCATGCCAGCTCTGTGCTCACTGATTCCTTTGAAACCACCTGTGACAAATATTCACTTCCCAAAAAGCATTTGTACTTTGTAGTGACTACCTCAAAACACTTGTGATGCAGATTAGAGCTACTTTAATGGTTTTCTCCTAGAGGTGAGAGGAACTACTCAGTTCATGCTATCTGAGCTCACTGCTGAGAGGCAAAACAGGAAGGGAGAAGAAAGAGCCAAGGGCTCAGATGCAAAGACCCAAGGACAAAGTTCTTTGGGATCTGGTGTTATCTCAAATTGCTGTGGTACTTTCACTTTTTTCAGTCTCACATTTATATAGAATAATTACCAAAATGTATTGTTAGCTTCACCTGCCTCTTCTAACCGAGGCCAAGGATTATGACAAAGAACTTAAAATGTGGGAGCAAAAATACACTACAGCAATCCTTACTAGAGTGTGTTCTTGTTACAATACTGTATTAGCCCAATCCAAGCCTGATAAATTGTCTTTAATCACATATATCCGTGAAATTGATTCATCTCATGAGAAAAGCAGAATAATGCTGGGCTTTGCAGAAACACACATTCTTGCAAAACAGATGACAACACTGTCTGTCTCTATTGTCTCTCAGGAGCTCTCCAAGGGAACAGCTCTAAGACATATCATCTGTGTTTGCCTGAAAAGGGCTTTTATGACAGACACAGAATGATACGTCCTTTTACTATCACCAAATATCCAATGGATCCACCCACTTATGGGGTTGGAAATAGCATTTCAGTACTACCCTTCTCAGTATTTCCGCAGGAAAGAGAGAGGAAGTTTTTTTCCTTCGTGATAACTGTGAAGATGTTCAGTAACATTATTATACTTATTATACTTTTCCCTTATAATTCCTAAAGCATAAAAAATAATTTTAAAAAAGTCTTGACAAAGTGTCTTGAAACAAACTTTTAAAAGACATAGTGGAATTTTGCAAATTTCCTTAAAATAAACAATCTATCAACAATATCAAGCCAAACATTAATTTTCCAAGAACAAATGCCTTTCATGAATTGGTCCCTCTGTATCTTGCAGAAGAAAAAAGTCTCACAGCTCCTCTAGGTCGGCTAATGGAATTGCTCATATGGAAAATTGACAGTTCCCATGCAAATAACTAAGGAGAACTGGAATTATGACACAAACTCATCTCTTATATATATATAACCAAAATACCTTACTTTATGGAACAACATTTGGGAAACTCATTCTAAAACATTTAAGCTGATTATTGCTGACAATTCCTAACTTTTCTTGTATTACGCAGACTATTTAAAGGTTCTATCTTTTTACCATAAAAATAATTCTCATCATTTTCTTCTGAAGGCATGATGAGACCTATTTTTTAGGCTGCCAAAACTAACAAAATGCAAACGCACTCTTCTCAGTTGTATCATGAAAAGTCGGGCATAAGATATGGCAATCTCTGAACATTTTCATAAGCCTGATGTAAGTAACATACACTTCAGACACAGTCTCACAGACATTCAAAGAATTTCATTATAAGCAAAAACTTGTAGAGAATAACAATTCTTAAACATTTTTTTTGAAAAACTGGCTGTATTTTCTGATTTCAGAAACATATGTTTTGATATTCATGACATACATTGAGCTAAAACAGTAATCAACCCATTAGTAATAAATGTTGGAATGATAAATAATGTTTTTTTATGCCTACCACTGTCATGAAGAAATTTTCCTACGTTTTTGTTTCCCCTTTTGTTTTTACCACAGTGACTGAAGAATACTTTGGTTCATAAAAGCTGAACAGAATATCTGTAAGTAGTAGCTCTAGTTGCACCATCATGGTGGTGATAGTTGACACCGACTGAATAGAAGAATAAACATGGACCCACATTGAGAAATAAGGAAAAAAGAAGTGAACAGAAACCATAAACTGAGAAATGTTGAAAAATTCCAATGATCTCAATTGCAGCCACTGAAACCTAGAGAAAATATCTTAATTTATTTTAAAAAATGAATAAGTATGTTCAGAAGGCTTTCCTAAATCAAGGCTAGAAAGTACATATTTAAGATGAATTTAAGAACTATTGAGATTTCTCCAAAACTGTAAGAAGCATATATTCCCTGGAAAACTACAATTTTATTTTGACAATGTTTTTCTTTACAATTATCTTACGAATTCAGCTATTTAAAAATCAGCAATTATTTTTGAAATTATTAAAATGTAAGCAAATTAGATTTCTTCTATATTTTATTCAAAGCAACCATACTAAAAACAACTAAATGTATTGAAATCAAAGGAAGCACAAAATTAAATCCTGTGATTCCTCAAGTCAACAAGGCTAACTTTCAGTGCGGCTGAGCAAGCCATCTTCTGCAGGTGTGGCTCATATCTTCAGGCACTGACGGGCTTAGAGAAGCTGGAAAGTAAAATTGATAGTAGAAAGGATACTGAAATCTTTCATGTAAAGATTGTGGTAGGAAATGATGAAATTATTCTGTGACTACAGATATCAGCCGAAGTTAATTTACTGAGTCTCTGGTCTGACAGAAAGCTAGATAGAAAAAAAAAATCTTGGAAAGGAAAATAGAGCATAGCTGACATAGAATATATTAGCACTTAATGGGGGAAAAAAAGTTTGAGGAATGCAACAGTTGAATGAAAAAGACTTAAAGACTGCAATGCATCATTTAGTAACACTTTCAAAATCCTTCTTTTCTGTTTTTTTTTTTTTTTTTTTTTTTTTAGGTTTAAAAACCTGAAAAGACACTCTTAAAAATATTTCTGATCTTCAGAATTGCTCCAGAATCCACCATCAATTTTTCATAAGCTTGTACAACATTCTGCCTTTCAACTGCCAGATTAAAGCACGTCTGATCTTTCAAGAGCTTAACTGGAATCAAATCCTTCCAAACTTGATTTAGTCTTAGGTGAATGTGGCATGTGGTTGGTGGAGAAGGGTCAATTAACTCCCTTCACTTAAAACAGTAATATCACAGCCAAAAAAGTAAGCATTGTATTTGAAATCATAGCAATAACATTGGTGATTTTATCTCTAGGACTTATTTGAAAAAAGGGAAAATGCCCACATGGCATCTTTTAGAGGAGGTATAAATCTAGCAATAGTCTAATATTAAAAAATGTTCCAGGAAAACAATCATGACAAAATGTCAATATTTGTTTGATCAAATCACAAGACAACTTCACCAGATCACCTGGAGTTTGTTATTTATTTTGATTATGATGATCCTGTTCTGATTCAAGAGAGGATACAGTGATGAAGGTCTCTGATTTGAACCCCCAACTGACAAGCTCTATCAGTTCGTCTTGTTTTAAGAACTGCATACTGCCTCCCACTCATACTTCTGCATAAACATTCTCTGGAACTTCCATCAGGATGAAGGAAATCAATTTCCATCTTGATCAGATCAGAACACTGAAGGAGACTACTAAACTCACAGCTGTGCTCCTATAGTGAGCTTAGTAGGGAAGAGCAGATCTAAATATAAAATACATTTCCAATCAGTATGTGACAACCTCGTCAGCTGATTAATACTACTGGAGACCAGTTTCCCCTGAACATAGTCCTAAAACATTCACATATATATAACTAGAAAAAGAAGATTAAGATTTTCCATTGTTTACAAAAATAAGCCCAAACATTTGTAAAGATATTGAAGAAAAAAAAAAATAAATCTATTTTATAAAGCATAAAGTGGAAATATCATCTGTGAGAAGTTCACTCTTTAAGTTTATACATATTCATCACCAACCTGTATGAATAAACATCAACTGTTTTCAGCTTCGCTATTTCACAAAACCAGGGTTTACATTTATGAACAGGTATAACTTAGTGTTTTTTATTAGATATGTCCTTTCACATATAGAATAGCCTCTTCCTGCTCTGAACCATTCATTCTTCTGCATCTTGCTAAAGTGTTTTACAGGCTGTTATACACACAACTTTCTTCTATTAGGGCATTTCTACAAAATCCACACAGTGTAGAGCATCAAACTGTAAACAAGCATTAACCATGACAGCAAACATAATCAGGTGGACACCTCTTTATTTCCTAACTGAGTCATTCCTATGACATGAATCTCAATAACTCCAAATTTATTTTCCTCAACATTAATAGAATTGCTTATCTGTTTAACTAGCAGGCACAGTGCTGAACTCTGGTATTTTTTTAAATCTCCAAGCTTTAGACTGTATTCTAAATAATATATTTTTGTTTATTTAAATTGTATTTTAATCACAGCATTTTTCTCGATATCACTTAGAAAAATTTTCTCCATCTTCTTGACATTTCTATGTTTTGTTTGCTGTTTTGCTTTGTTTTGAAAACTAAGCAGAAAATGCCTCATTGTTTATTAAAATTCTGGTGAAATACCAGTGGCACTATAATTGATATGAACAATGAGGGGCTAAAGTGGGTACATGTGGCTCTTGCAACAGGTCTTTTGAGTTATCACATACTTATAATACTATTCTTGCTGTATGATTCTGTAATGCAGCAAAAGAATAAAATATATGTAAGCGGTATAAATAATTTTGATTACAGGTAAAGAAATAGTGTGGAATTTTTAAAAATATACGCAGAATCTAGCTGGCACTGTTCTTCCCAGATGCTATCCGTTTGAAGACTGTTTGACTGTTAGCTCAAAGCTTGACGACGCAAAATATTTGTATCAATTAGTTTAGATGAATATATTTTTGTACTTTGAAGTAACTCATTATTTCTATACCAGAAGACATCAAAACCCTCCAGGAAGACACTCTCCAATCAGTCAACTGCAGTCTTACATTTAGGTTGCATGAGAATCAATTTTGTTGTGCTGCTGCCTTCTGTATCAGAAGGCTCTTGAACCCCACTATGCTACTGTCATGGCACCTGTTCTGAAGAAATGGCTAAAGGCAGAGGTAAGTAGTAGCCTGACTTCAGCCTCTGCCCTGTCTGGTGATACATATCCTTTACATATTGTTCCATCCCTCATTCATAGGGGTTAAGGTACAATATTCTAATCCTCCTCCTGGAAGACTGAAAGCATATAAGCTACCCTGTGGTTTCAAAGATCAAAGAGAAACAGATACTGAAGAGATGAATTATAGCTAAATCAGACTCTCTAACTGCAATAAACCTGGCCTTCCTATCCTACTTATCTCACTTTTATTTTATTTTATTTTATTTTTATTTTTATTTTATTTTATTTTATACCAACATTTAATTTGTGCTTGCCAATCCATGCACACAGTTAAAATCAAACTGTGAAATAGAAATTGTCCATTTCTTATCACTTCCTTCATTCTTAAATTCATAAGAATGTTCCAGACTTTAATATCCATCTTTCTCTATCAACTATTTGCATGGAGAAAGCCAAAATATTATCTCATTTGAGCTTTTACATTAAAAATTACCTGGTTTCTAAAAAATAACTTGAAATTTATCCATAGTCTCCAGAACTTGATAACCAACACTTTTGCCCTCTTATTCTGGAGGAACTGAAATTTATTTCATAGCAAAATGGGCATTAATTGTAGAATTTTAGAAACTTCAGTGGAAACTGTTACTTCTGCCAATACAGATAAAATATGCTCTCTACACTCATTTCAACTGTTAAGACTTCAGCTGGATTTCTCATTCCCAGAATCACAACAAAAAAGTATGAACAACCTTAGCCTAACTATAGGCTACTGCACAGAAATGATGTTGCTACTGACTTCATTAGTCCTATCTAAATTCTCCACTTTCAAATTATGAACTGAATTTAATTTACTAACCCAATTCATTGCTACTAGGATACCTGCCATGAGATAGTGTTCTCTGCACTAATATGTGAAGACTGTTTGAACAGGAAAGAATGCAGAGGAACTAACATGTGGTGAACAAGCTGTCATTAAGAGTTAGATACTGCTATACAAACCCTTGAGAGAACAAGGCTTCTGGGGCAGAGCAGGAAAGGTGCCTTCCCTGTACCTCTGCTCAGCCCTGACGTCAGAGCTAAAATGTCCCCAAGGCCATTCTGCAAAGGCACTTAATACAAGTTGTCTCCTCTGCTTATCTTCAGCTAACATTAACTTTCAACTTTAGCACTGGTGATTAAGCTCCCACAGTCATGCTTACCAGTAATTGTTTTATAAGGAGCACGACCAATGTGATTACAACAGCACCTCTGATTTAGAAAAGCTTGTCATACAGACAAATAACATACTGCTGCTGAAAACAGTGAATATATCTACCAACACTATTAAAGCAGAAGTGAAGACAAAGAACTATAGAAACTCTCTGAAATCAACTGCTGATGTCAAAAGACTGTCAAACTGTTTTTCTTTGAGAAACTTATAGTATACAGTACTCATGCAAATTTTTAGAAACACAAAATTAGGTTTCCTACGTTCCAAGACAATTCGAATGAAAAGGATAGTGGTAGCTAATTTGCCATAGTCAGAATTTTATCTAAACAGGAACAGTAATTTACACAGTGCATTAGCATTTGAAAGAGCAGGCCTGATTCCCAGGAGTGCAATTCTGGTTTTGAATTGGTATAAATTCAATGAAATCACCAGATTAACAGAACTGTTTCTGTAATTCAACAAATTTAGCATTGGATCATAGACCGCATAGCATAAAAATACTCTGAACTCATGCATATTATGTTGTCCTTAAAATGTTGCTGATTCTTCTCTTACAAAGTGAATATATTTTTTCACTGAAGGGAAAGTAGAAGTCAAATTGAATCATGCATTCCATAATATACCAAAATTTTTTTACTTTATATATTTCAGTCATTACATAGTCTTTCAGCAATAACACAAATTCACAAGTAATGCTAACTGAGAGATGCAGAATTGCCCAAAAGACTATAATTCTAGCCCCTGATGTAGAACACAGCTTAGGATGTCCACAGTGGTACTGGGCATCGCAATAAAGTGAAAAACAAAGAATAGTAAGGAACTTTTACTGTGGGGTACAAGATGCTCTATGAAACAAAACCCACTGTCTCATAAGAGCAGCGTGAAGGTGAAATTGGCAAGCACATCAGAGTGTCTGACTCAGGGTGCTTGACTGAAGTACATGGTCTCTTTCATGCAGCAGAGAAACCTTGTAACAGTTACATGAATCCATATCCACAAAATGGTCCAACCCCTTTGCTCAAGCAGGGAAACCCAGAGAAAGGTGTCCAGGACCACGTCCAGGCAATTTTGAAGATCTCTGAGGTGAGAGACTTCATAACCTCTCAGTACAGCCTCTGGCATTGCTCAGTCAACCCCAAATCAAAAAAGAAAAATTAAAGTACAGCACTCTCTGATGTTCAGGAGAGAGCTCTTACACTTCACTGTGCGCCCACTGCCTCTTATCTGGTTACTAGGCACCACTGCAAAGAGTCTGGCTCTCTCTGCACACTTTAGGTATTTAAATACATCAAAAAAATTAGCCTGAGCCTTCTATTCTCTAGGTTGAATAGTCCCAGATTTTCCAGTCTTCCGTAATGGAAATGATGCTTATCATCCTGGTGACCTTTGGTTGTACTCTCTCCAGTATGTTCATGTCTCTCTTTCTCTGGGGAGCGCACAGCTGAACACAAGTAAGGATCTAAAGGCTTAAAATTCCTACTAAATCTACTGCACTCAGAGGACTATGAGGATTTTATATTCTCTTCCGACCATTATTTTCTCCCTCCAGTATAACACACATGGTAAGGTGGGAAGTAATCTACTTCTGAAATATACAAATAGTGTAAATTGCCAGATATGAAAATCCTACAATTATTGGTTACCTCAGAAAAAGGTTGGAAAGGCAAATAATGCTGCTCCCTCATCCTAAATTCCCACTTGATCTGTGATTCCTATCTGATTTCAGATATTTTTTTGTGTCCCACATGCTCCACATGGTAGTATTCATCATGGTGCTGGATATGGACAGACACTTTTGCAAACACAATAAATAAACATTTCAATGCATTTCTGTATCTTAGCTGCTTCACTGCAAAGTCAGCCATTTAATCTTAAACCACAAAGTAACAGTAACTTCCATTTTGTTTCTTCTGCTCAGCTATGACATTACCATCAATTCATGTAAGTTCTGTATTGATAAGGTTCTGTAAAGCACTGTGTTAGAAAACTGAATAGACATTATACATAGGAAACTGTAAAAAGATAATACTTACATTTTGAGGTTTAATTTGCTCTTAATCCATAGTGTATTCAATTCTTACAGTTATCTATTATCTTTCTACTGTAACAGGAAACTAAGAAAAAGCAAAAAACCTCAGAAAAAATACTTCTGTTTTCTATTATAAAGTGAAAATATCTCAGTTAAATCAATACAGTTATAGTATTGTACAACAAATTTCACGTTAGAAATAAGCTACTGCATATTTTAATGCTCTGCAGCCTCAAGAGTTACAAGATGGAATGAAAGCCTCCACTAGGAAGGCACCTCTTTTCTACTTTTCAAAGAGTTTGATTTCAACTTACTAAGACCAGAGCATTAAAAACAGAAATTCATTACTGTTAGTATTCAGATGAGACAAATAATGTCCTGTACGTAAAGCACAGGATAATCTGTATCAATACTTGCAAATCAAGTGCAGAAATTTACAATAAATAAAAAAAAAAGTGAAAAATAGTGACATCAGTTTTTCAGATATACATATATACATACATATACATGTAACTTTTTGATGCATTTTAAACAGATTTAAAAAAAAATAATTCAAAAGAGAAACCCAAATTTCCTCCTCAGAGATGGTTCACATGACTTTCAAATGTACTTTCCAGAATTTTTCAGATGTGTCTGCCAAAGTTCATGTTGTAAAAATTGACGAGTAGTAAGTTCAGCTATATGGCAGATATGTTTACAATGCTGAAAAAAATATAATTGAACAAGCTGAACATGAGTAGTGCAGCATCTAGCTCAATATCATCTCTTTTTTTTTTAAGTTGCTAAACCTATTATAATTAATTGTATCTCTTTTCCTACCTCATTCACCTAGCTCTGAGAAATTTTTTACTACATTTCTACCAAATATGATCTATCCTCTTGTTCCCTATACTTTATGTTCTCAGAAATTCCCGGTGCTGATGATACTGGAGCACATCCAAAGTATCTGAAGATTGCATGGAATGAGTATCAATTCAAATGTTTTAATTTCCTTAGCCATTGTACAGTTAAATGCCAGTATATTAAAAGTGAACAATATTCTATTATTCTCTATCAGAAATCGAGTGGATCTTTCACAGATGAAAAGAAGAAGGTATGCACTACTATTTAAGGTTTTGATTTGAACCGCTAGGCAAGAGAGGTAAAAAGAGAAAAGAAACCCAGAAAAGAAACTACTTTAAACCAGTCAGGAGTTCTGTCATTTATAATGCCAGACAAGGTTTATGGGACAAAATGTTACGCAAGTCTAATCTGTAGGACATAGCATCCTTATGAGATTACCAAGCCCTCTATTTTTCTGTCTACATGGACAACAACACACTGTCAACACACTATTTCCAAATGTCAGCTGTTCAAGCAGTCCATTGTTTCAAAATCAATAGCCACACATGTACTAACATACAGAAATTGAGAAGCTTATTAAATGTCCGCACTTCATCAGTCCACACTCCTGTAGACATACATACAATTACATACAATTTTGAGCTCTGAATCTCTATGTCTGATCTTTGTAAGTTTCTTCCCAACTGTTCTTTCTTTCCACAGGCCTAATTTTCCAACAGATTCAGAAATAAAGGAAAAAACCCTTGTTCTCTGAACTATCCCAGCATTTATTGCACCATTGAAAGCCACTTGTCACAGACAGATAATGTCAGTAGTAAAGAAGTAAGACTTTTCTTGAAGCTATATGCCAAGCACTGACATTCAAAGGCCCCAAAGCACTACCTTTTTTTCCCTACACATGCAAAAAATCTCACCAACATAATCACATTGCAGTTTTAAATTGATGTTCCCTTCAGCCTGCCTGTAAAGGAAATAATTTCTGAAGAACTGCCCAGCTAAATCCCATTCATTCTGTATCACAAAGGAGGATGAAGCAAATTTGTTCTGTCTCTCAACAGCCTTACAATACTATCCTCAGGACAATCTGTATTCTTACCCCTACACCTATGCCACAATCAGTTCACTCTGTCTTGGACAACTTCCGAGATAATAGATGCCTATGCAGCTTCAGACCTCGGAAAGACATATAAGCTAGAAAGGATCATTCAGAATATCAGTAAGTCCATATTCAGCAAGAAAGAAAGGATAATTGGCAAGCCTATGCGCACATTATATGTA
Organism: Meleagris gallopavo; assembly: GCF_905368555.1. Lineage (NCBI taxonomy): Eukaryota > Metazoa > Chordata > Aves > Galliformes > Phasianidae > Meleagris > Meleagris gallopavo. Next base: position 28,552,706 of record NC_139435.1, on the reverse strand, counting down.
TACACTGGAGTGTGAGTCATGAGTTACTGAAGTTTTCATTTCATAATTTTGTAGAGGTGTAAAGTGAGCATTTGTCAGCAGGGACTGAGGTAGAGAATTGCAAAAAAAAAAGTCTGACTGAGAAAAGTCTTTTTTTAAATAGCTTCTCAAATTACATTGATATTATTCTCGTAGGTCTACCTACAAATACCAGCAACTAAAATGAGCTCAAATTTATTACAAAGAAAGGAGAAGATAATAATTAGGGGTTCGGTGAAATTTAGGTGCACACTGTGAAAAGTTGTAGCCTTCTTGATGAAAAGTTGTAGCCTTCTTGATAATTTCAGTGATGTACTTCAGCTGTCAGAGTTCTAAATAGTCCTATTCCTCCCTTTTCTGATAATGGTGATTTTAAAGTATTGACAGACATAGAAAAATAGAGCATAATCTACACTGTCTTCCTGATGGTAAAGGCTCTCTTGTGTGCACTACTGAAAGAAGATACCTAAATTAGCATCAGTGCAATTCTGCTGATTAAGGTTAAGGTTTCCACATATCATTGTGGGTGTGTCAGAAAACAGTGCCAGACCCAAAACACACAAATCAAGCTACTTGTTAGATAAGCCAGCTAGTCATGCAAAACTTCCTTGTTCCTGCTTTTGACAAGTGCAGTATAGATGCTGTCTTAAACTACACTTCAACAATTTTTTAGTAGTAAAATTATGGCATTCTATCAAGACTCGAGGAAACCATCATAACATGGTATAAAAAACAAACTCACAGACTCCTGATCATATACACCTCACTTCCACATCCCTCAAGATGCTGTTGCATGATAATGAACATTTACGGTAACATTCCATCAGCTGAAAGAGCATTTAGGATGTGTCAGGCTTTTTGCTGGCAGAGCTCATTTTTGTCACAGAGGCTCATATGACATTCTGCTTTGGATTTTTTATGGAAACAGCGCTGATCACACATAAGAGCTGTTGCAGAGCACTGCTTCAACAGAGCCAAGGACGTTTCCGCTTCTTACGCTCTTCTTCATGCCAGAATGCTGGAGCTGCACAGCCAGGACAGCTGGCCCAAATTGACCAAGTGGATACTCCATACCACCCAGTGTCAAGCTCTGCAACAAAAGCTGAGCTGCAGAAGAAAGAATGAGGGTATATTGCGAGTGACAGTGTTTGTCTTCACAAGAAATTTACATGTGACGAGTCCTGCTTCCCTAGAAGTGCCTGAGTATCTATCTGCCTGCCTGTAGGTAGCAATGAATTAATTTCTTGGCTTGTATTGCTTGCGCACACAGCTTTTGCTTTACTTCGTAAACTCTCTTTATCTCATCCTATGACTTCTCACACTTCTGCCCTTCCAATTCCTTTCCCAGTCCCCTGTGGGGACAGTGAGTGAGTGGCTGTTCAGTGCTTAGCTGCCTCCCAGAATTAAACCACAACTGGATGGTATTCAATTTATTGCTTTTAATCAGTAAAGTCCATTTTGGGTTGTAGGCATGACAACCCACAGATCAGCTTACAACCTGTGTGGAGAATCCCTAGATTTATAAACTTGATGGTAAACTAAAACACAATGTAGATATGTCACAGACAGGATGAGCAAGTACTCATTTTTATTCACCTAGTTTGCCTGACAGCCACAAGGTGAAACAATGACAGCAAACAATTCTGTTTAAAATGGCAACTGGAGAACCACAGTAATTAGTTGGGCAAGTGGCCTGAAACAATGTCTGGCATTTCAAGAGAGATCTGCTCACCTCTTCTGTAATCAAACATACTCACATACTCACCATTAGGCAAAGCATGTTTATCTGTAACCTCTTTTCTTTTTTCTCTTCCTTGGAATAAATAAAATTTGGTGAAACCTTTCTTTTTCCAGTCAAGTATACTGCAAGGCCTTCTTGTTTAGCTGAGATTTCAATTGCATAAAAAACATAGGAATAACTGCATCCTTAGCTCTAATTTCAAGCTACATACATGCATACATATGTGTCTGTGTACAGTTATACTTGCTAGTAAGCAATATTGACAGCTACAATGTATAGAAAAGCAAATAAATAAATAAATAAACAGCTAAATAAATCTGACTGAGAATATTAATTTACAGCAAATTGTTGTGCTGTACCACTGAAGATATGGCCATCAGGCATGAAAAAGAATTGAGCAGGCCAAAGACCTGAGACATTTCCTGATGCAGAATTGGTATACTGACGTCTGTCCTGTTGAGCTGGACAGAATTACTCCTCTTGCTGAACTAGCTGCTATGTGACAAACTAGAGTACATCCTTCAAGAAGTAGCAAGTGGCATGCTTGTTGTTTCTGAGAAGCAGTTACTCAGGACTGCAGCATATGTACTCCACCCTGGCATGTTGGCATGGTTAAGGTAACTGCCGCAGCTGCCATCTCACATCCTTTAAGATAACATATACTATCCATTCACTGCAGTCTTTCTGTCATTTAAAGAAGAAGCTGTCCTTCTAATTGAAGGTAATAAATAAATAAATAAAAGATAAGGAAGAGAATAGAACAATGTACACCCTGCTTTGGAAGTTATTGAATGCTTACATGCAAACAGTTTCAAGAAGCTTTGAGACTGAAATTTCCCTGTTCCCTGTTTTCCTTCTTAAAAATATATCACTGTGTCTGAACACTAGAATTGTGGTCTATTGTGAGCTGAGCTGAAATTATGTAGAGGATTCAGCATATACTGGGAAAGCAGAAAGCTGCTGCTATCTTTGCGAGCTAGTTGAAAAGTGAAAACAGATTAGAAAAATAAGTTCTTCAATAGGCAGCAACATTGCTTTCACACCAGATTTGATGAATAAGTCCTCCCAGCGGCACTAACACCTGATACGCACATTGCATGGATTAGCAAGTTTTAGTCCAAGCAGAAGAAAAAACATTTTTTCTCTCCCTTCCAGTAACGGCTGCAGGTGTATTATATAATGAAAACACAACAAGATTTCTCTAAGGAATGTGAAATTCGTTTGGTGTTTCCATCAAACAATTATATGTTGTTCATCCACTATCTAGGAAGCACTGAGGCATATCCAGACCTGATTACATTTATTCTTAGCTCGAGATCAGAATACCCCACTAGGGTGGCAAGCAGTTTCTCATCTCTGCCATACCATGATGCAGACATATACAAAAAAGGGGTTTTAATAACAATACAGCCACATTTGCTTAATATCTTGATCATCCTAAATCAAAGTTTGATCATTAATGGAGCCTTTCAGAGTGTTTCAAATTAAAAGATAAATTTTCAAAGACATGTAGCAGGGAATTGCTACCTGTTTTCTATTAATAGCAGTGGGAGGTAAACAGCTCAATCCCCATATACTGCTCTGAAATGCACCCTCTCAAAATGCCGTATTTTCAAAAGGCAGATGGCTTTTCAATAACTATGAAGCTTTTAACAACAACAGTATCATTTCCATTGATGCTATCTGTCAGTTAATTCTACCTCCTGGAAAACATTAGGCCTGCAGAAAACAGAATAGCTCAAAGACATCTTTGCAGTAAAGGAACACAGAGGATTCCCTGCTAAGGCTTGTACCTCTGGAAAATATACTAATAAAGTATATATTCTTATGCACTGGTGTGTATGCCAGACTCTCCACCTCAGCATAGGGCAAAGTAAAACCAGTTCGGCAACACGAAGCACTTCTGCAAGCCAGTGTACCCTGGAGGCTCTAACTTCCAGAGATTTATCTGGAGATACACCAGAAAATAAGCTCAGCATAAAGAAGCCTCAGACATGCATGAAGGTTAAAAGAGGATCAGTCATACTGCAGCACAATCATCATGAAGCACCTGCTGAACAGAACAAATGTTATCATCCAATCTACTCATTGTAAATGAGGAAGGAAAAGGAATATTTTCACAATTGTTTGCAAATTCTGTACAGATCCACTAAGTTCACAATGTGGTCCTTAACAGTTCTGAAAAACATGGCAGCTTATACAAGTGCATTAGGGAAATAAAAATCTCAACTGCTTTTTGGAAATGCAGTAAACTACACATTCTCCTCCCTGATGATTTTTATCATTAATAATGTAATCTCACAAGCTAAACATCAGAAGGTGTAAACAAGTTGTTAGAACTGATTCATGAGAGCTATTCTTCCCATTACAGCAGGATTTTTCTATTCAGCAAGGAATTTTTACAAGTTATCTCTGAGAGACAGATAAGGATACATGGAATTCCCTCTCTCATCTCCTTTATTAAATACATATTTCTCATTTAATTAAAAAGCTTTGTAAGATTACTTCTGATACATTTGGTCAAATGGCAAAGACTAATTAGAACAACCACTATTTGGAAGCCCGTTAGAAAAGAATCAATCTCAGCAGCAAAAGTAACGAACACAAACTAAACATTACAACATTATCTCCTCAAGGTCAAAAGAAGTAGTACAAGATGCTCCATCTCACCAATCTTCAAAAACAAAAGGTGAATAGCAAAACAAACCAAACCCTATCTAAGAAAGTACTTACCACGATGTCTTCAGGAAAAGTATCCCGACTAAATGAGCCATCATCAAACATGACTTCATAGAAAAGCTGTGATGTCACTCCAATGACTCTGCAGCTGTAGTATCTTGTATTTCTATGTTTCGCGATGACCGTCTGCCCAACTGTAATGGTCTTCTCACATGCTTTAGTTCTCTTGAAAAAAAATTAGAAGCAATTTTAAAATACCAGCTTACTCATCAGAATTGTATCAATGTTAAAACTGAATGAAAAATAACACTCAATAAAAAAACTTTAAATGCAAAGTTGCTCCTTGCCATCATCATCATACAAATTTAACAAAGGTTTTCATTTTATGAGAAAACGAACAGCATCTCAAGAATAACAAATTATAGCACTCAAAAAAATCTTTGCAGTTTATACCTTCTCACCATTCCACAGTAGAGAAAGAATATTAATTAACAGAATTTGTACATTTTCTTTGAAGTTCTTGAAGCATGGCAAAGTTAGACTGTGGTCTTACATTGTTTTAGAAGGTTTTTTAAAGTCTTGTACTGTGACATTTTTCATAATTACTTTGCTATTTTCTGAATGGGATAAAAAAAAGTGTAATGCATCTTCAGCTCATGTCAGAGCTGTCTACAGTAGAACATTTGCTTGAAGACTTCAGACAGCACTGATCACTGTTCACTTACTCATTTAGTACATCAGTACCAATCATTTTCCCTCATTTTTCACTTTGCATTCAATAGAATTAGTTGCGTCAATCAGATCTGTGGTAGGGTTGATAAATTATGCAAAAATTCTACATCAATAACTGTTTTTAATGGTTTTTATAAATAAAAGAATAGAACCTTGTAAATCAGCAAATGCTTAGAAGCTCACATGATGCTGACAGTTGTTAAGCATCAACTTCTAATTGAAGTATACCTAAGAACTTCCCACTTAAAAAGCAATGTTCTTCACCAGGAAAAAATATGCAGGTTGCCTCTTATTTACTTCCATGGAAAATACAGACAGTGCAATAACACTGTTTAATAGAATTTCTCATTCTGGTCAAACACAGAAAGACCTTCTTCCCTGCAATTTTGACTGTTTATTCATTACCTCACAAAGCTCCATTTCTTTAAGCAAGACAAACTAATTGTTATCTAAGCTGTATATAACCAGTTGAACTTTTCCTACAGTAGAAGATACAAAGGGGGCAGATGCAACAGCATACAGAAAGCACTAATCACTTTATTAGAAATATTTACATAAGAAGATTGAAAAAACCTTATGGCATATGCTACAATAACTACTGATTTACCTAAAACTGCTTTTCAAACCTTCAGTGGCAATGGATTCCTCAATAAATACAGAAATCTAAAAGGGTCTCTGGAGAATCTGGAAAACACTCTTTTTAGCATTAATATCAAATGGAGAAAAAACACATCATCAGTTCTTTTTGTTAGATTCCAAACATTAATAGCAGTGTCAATGCCTTTGGAGAAAAAAAAAAATAACTTACATCTTCCACTTTTGTGGAGACTGTAGTCACTATCATGCCTCTTTCTTGCACAAGTTTCTAAGATTTAAAAAATTTTAAATTTCTCTGCTTCTACAAACCAAATAGGAGTATCCTGTGCCATTTCTGGAAACAGCACACTAAATCTTTGTGTGTCAGAACTCTGCCTGACATAAGCATTTGGAGGATTTAGCTGAGCTCCCCTCAGAGAAAAAAATCCAATACTGTTCCTAAAGTTTACTTCAAAATAGTGTTTTGATCATATATATAACGTACTAAACAATTTACCTAGATTTTCCACTTTACATAGCTACTTATGTAGTTAATTCTTTTACTTAGTTTAACTGCAGAGGAGCAGAAGAAGAAACCATTTACTGCTGTTGCGAAAGGAGTGCTAACATGTCAGTTAGCACTTCTTATCCAACCTTGAAACATAAATAAACATAAACGTTCATTTACCAAACAATTCTTGACTTCAGTCTATTCTGTTACTTGAAAAAAATCAGAATCATAATGGAGATTATTAATTCTATCACTCATACGAAACAACTGAAAGTAGAAGTTTAAGATTATACTACAATAATCTGAGGAAAATATCCCTATTATAAGGTTTAAATGTATTAAACTTTGAAAATGGAATTCTTCCGAGAAGATGGCAAAACATAATATGTCAAGAGACAATACAGGCTTATATGTGATAAAACATTCGGAGAAAGAATGCCAAAGCTTATTAGAACAAATAAGAATGAAAAAGAAATGCATTCCTAGCTCAAGGAGATAATTTTTTAGTTTATTGTTTAGTTATCTTGTTAGAATTCTTGATTTATTTTCCAGAAAAAATATTGACAAGCACACTCCAACGACGTATTGCATGTCCCAGAAAACATTTCCTGTCAGAAAATCCTAAGAATTTATTGATGTTAAGAGTGTCATTTTTTATCAGAAAGGACAGTTGTTATGTAAGTCTATCAGATTAAAGGAACAGCTGTGGTAGTTACCAGATTATTGAGAAAGCTGGTTTAAAAAGCATGATTTTAACAGTACCTAAGCCTAGATGAACTAAGATAGGAGCAGATATACAGAAAACAATGAGATGCAATGTAAAAAACGTTAACCTCTCCTTTCTGCAAACCTCAAAAAAGATAAGAGGGAAAATGACTTTCTCCTAAATTTTCTGTATGTCAGGACTCAAAAATCTTCTAAAATAAAATAAGTATGTATACAGATGTATATTGAATACTAACAGGTAGCTAGCTGGAAATAGTTATTTAGTGGATATTCAAATATCTAAATACCCTCCCTGACTGCAGTTTGTAGTGGAAGATCCTTAAAATTCTTATTTAAAAACAATAAAGATTTATTTAATTAGGAAACATGAACATGAGAAGCATAACTCTCCCATCATCATTTTCTGCTCATTCCTCAGAACTGCAATTTGGGCACAGAAATGATGCATGACGTTTCAAAAAACATGCCAGTTCATGATTTTTAACTCATTTGTCTTTTCTATGGCATGCCTCTAGACTCCTGAAAATGTTAAAACTGGCAGTAGTTAGCAGACAGTGGCATTGTATTCACATGTATTCAACAGAGAAAGGATGTACAGTTTCCCCCTTATAGTATTCTTTCATTCACTGTATGCTACAGAGATAAAAACTGTTCAATAATAGCGAATGATAATTTAAAGCAGATCAGAAGCAAGTGTAACTGAGGCTGTCTATATACCTCTTCTGATTGAACTTTCAAAATGAAATATCACAGATGGACACATTTGCTTCCAGCAGACTTTCTCTGACCTTCAGTGCTGTTTTTGCTAACCCTGTATGAATTCTTTGGTGTTTTTTTTTCCCAACAGTATTGCCACATATAATGTCTTTTTCTCATTGTCTTGTGTATAACAGAGATTTAATCAAAATAAGTCCACGTGGAGCACCTATTCTCAACTGTAGTTCCAAGTGTTTTGGCAATCTGATGACAAAAGATGTGAAGGATACATTTCATGCCCAGAAATAAACATGGTTTGACCATGAAAAATTCAAAAAACATGACCTACTGTCTATTGGCAGCAAAGCACAGGTCCTACTTTGTAATTTGCATACTCGCACTCCGATTTACAAGAACAAATTAATATAGAGTGCAACAGGAATAATTCAAACCATTCTGCATAAAACAGCTTTTCTGCTAGCAAACCTTTGTATCACTTCTAAAGCTGTACCTTCAACAAATACAAGACATATACTTAGTTTTGAGTCTGTGCATACCTACATAATGTATTTTTGAAACTTCATCTCAATATTAAAATAATAAAATTCTTAACATGTGTGTATTCATTTGACATCACTGCAAGAGTAAGGCTTTTCCTTTTGATTGTCTTTATGATGATTTTTCACCAGAAGACTTGCAAGTATTTTCCATGGCTGGCATTAAAAGAGCAGTCTAGGAAAAAAACCTGTAGACGACTCAAAACATTACAATACTGCTATAGATATAAGCCACAATTTTTCCTACTCCTCTTAGTTGCTGAGTTTTGTGTTGTTTGTTCTTTTTCAAACTTGAAGGAAGTAGCAATCAAAGATATTCCCTGAGCATTTAGGCACATATTCACATCTAGAGGTTTTGTTAGTGAAACATCAGTCAACTGTAACTTTGTTTCCTTGAAATGGGGAGAAATAGCATCTTTGCTTTAAGTGGAGTGTTTTGAATTACTAAACACAAGGAGAAATTTGTTCTTGCTGAAAAGAAGATGTATTTGATTCCTGCAAAAATTTGCAGAGTGTATCTGCATGTCCTTGTTCTGTTTGTAAGCAAGGAAATGAAAATAGACAAAAATCTGTCACTAGAATAAAGATGCAGAGTTGTACCTAATAGTGAAGAGCAATATAATGTCTGCACAAAAGAGCAACAAATAGTAAAGAAAGGTGTAATAAGAAGAACAATGATAACAAAAATCCCAAACCTTAAAGGCATGATTAGGTAATTCAAAAGGTAGAATTTAAATCCGATCTTAAATAAATCCTTGACACTTTTGCCACAGCCTATTGGCAATTCAGCTTACTTAAAACATTAGTACTGGGGGCTGCAAAGGTGGGCTCTGTGAGAAGAGCCCAGCAGCTGCCCCGTGGCAGATTACAGCTGCTGCCTATGGGAAGCCCACATAGATGGATTGGTGCAGGAAGGGTGGCACCCTGTGATAGGGAGCTCACGTGGAGCTGCAGCAGAGTGTGACCATGGAGAAACAGCAGAGACAAAGTGCTATGGACTGACCACAGCCTCCATTACTCATTCCCCCGCACTGCTCCGGGGGGGGTGTAAGGAAGAAGAGTGTGGATGGAGGGAAAGTGCTTTTAGTTTGCTTTTAGTTCTCACTGCTTCGCTGTCAGTAATTGGCAGTAACTTAAATTAATCTTCCCCAAGCTAAGTCTGTTTTGCCTGTGTCAGTAACTGGTGAGCAATCTCCCTGCCCTTATCTCAACCCATGAGCTGTTTCGTCCTATTTTCTCTCCTTGTCCTGCTGTGGAAGTGAAGTGAGAGCAGTGTGGTGGGCAACAAGCAGCCAGCCAAGCTCAATCCACTGCACTTACGGCTAACTGAAGATTACCACAGAAAAATTCTCTTTAACAAAATGTTTGATCCTTCCAAACTCAGGTCCAAAAACAAACAAAAAAAGACACACTATTTTTCCTTCTCTTCAGCACATCTGACATTGATTTGAGCCAAGTGAAAAAAGATAAAGAAGATTTTTTTTCGAAAAGGTGAGCTCAGTTTCACTCCAATCAACTTTGAACATCATTCACACAAACACTTTAAAACAGCTAGATAGAATCTTTTTTCTTCACACTTATTTTCTGTTTGACACTAAGAAATACAAGTCCTGAAAATCACTAAGAATCTGAAGGGAATCCCTCTCACTTTATTACCATTGTGTTAAATGGAACAAGTATGCACTTAATTTCTAAGCTTTCAAAGTAATAGCTGTTTTAAAGTTTTTTTTTCTCTTTTAGGGAAAGTGTATGCTAGAAGTCAGATGACTGTGCTGAAGCCTGCAATATTTTATATTAGACAGGAAGTTTAAATTTGCTTAAATGATCTACATGTTTATCATTAATATTTTGTAGGCTTTTTTATTAACAACTATCATGGATATAGAATTACCAGGAAAAAAAAAAAAAAAAAAGACATCTGTTTAGGATAGATGTACCACCTATTTAGGCACTATACAAACATAGAAGAAATAATCTGTAACCTCAGCACATTCAGTATAATAAAAAAGAATAGGTGAAGAAAATAACGTGCCTTTCTTGGGGAAAAAAAGGGGTCTCCCAGTGCAATAGATAGATACATTACAGAAAGTCTGAAAAACTGAGGGGCTAGAGCAGTAGCCACAACATATACATGAAGTGGATACAAAAGAAAGTATACTGCAGAAAAACTTATTTAATCAAGGAATGGCTTCCCAGCTATTGATGAATATATCACTACCTGGAGTAATGGTACTGTGTCTAAAAAGAAATATAATTAAACGTTTAGGAAAAACAGCTGTATTTTTACTGGCCATGCTTTGGTCCAGTAATTTTCAACTAGCGAGTAACATTTCCTAAACAAGCCAAGGACTTTAAGTTACCAGTACAGATAGAGGTTGCAGTATGCTTGTGTTTTAAACCAAACTTATTTTCAAAAAAATGTATGAAGACATAACAACCATGCACATTATACTGGTTTTATATGTTTACTTTTTTTGAAAACAAAAATCTTTATAACATATAACATTTCTGGGGAGATTTAAAACAGGGACATACAATTTCATTTGCCTTTTTATGAACTATCAGCAGACTGAAACTCAAGACTGGTCTAGTTGGGAGGCATTTTATTATACTTAACAGGAGATCTTATTCTCCAGTAGTCTTGTAGGATCAAAGGTTCACTGACAGGCTCTTGAAATAAAGATATACATTGTACATACATCAACTGGGTTTACTTCAATTTTAGTGTATAAAGGAGATTAAATACATATTAAAATAAAAAGTTTGAAACTTGAGAATTTTCAACTTGACCAATGTATCAAGTTATTTACTCAATATCACATTAAGTTCCTAGTTTGCTAGGAAAGAAAATACACTCTTAAAAGCCCATTGAGAGATTTCTCTGAAATAAGTAACAATTCATTAAGATTAAAAATATTAAACCTACGAGACAGTGACAGCTAATTCTTCTTGTCTCTTATCTAAAATCAAAAGTTCCTCCTCAGCATAGGCTAGAAATAAAAAGATACAGAAATAATATGAATTTTCATGACACATCACTGCTGCTTTTCCAGATGAAATAATGATAATAACTGGATATTTGTGCGGCATTACTTGGCTGTGGTACAAAGAACTTACATAAAAGCCACATCGCTCAATATCTGAGAGTATTTGAAAGATACTGTGATTTGGGTACTTTCAATACATTCCACACTAACAAAACAGAGAACTCAGACACTCATGCTGCTCTCAAAACAACATATTCAACAATGAGTCTAATGCAAAAAATGTTCTTAGCACATCGAGTATTACTTCTACCAGATAACATAATGAGAAAAAAGCCTCCAAGATGAAATACTTTTTTATGCACGGAAATATATTAGATGAAGCCATTATACATTATGTGGGTCCCTTGTTTCATTTTCTCTGAAAACATATTTTAATTCTGCAATTCTTATTTTTAACATAGCATTAAACAAATTCCTTACCACATTTTGGTTGATCTTGTGCCTAAAACAAGTGATGTAGACAACATACGGCCAGTCATCAGGCTCCATCAGCACTCCTGCGGCGTGGGCACAGGTCACATGGAAGGAGCCTGGACAGCGTCCATACGAGCACTGAATGCAGGCACCAGAGGTTTTCTTAACTCTCTGTCTGCAGAAAATACATTTCTGTAGAAAATAAAGAGAATATTTACCATAGTACCACAATTTCACTGGCATCTGCAAGCACCTCTAGAACTGAAGAATTATTTATGCTTCACTGCTTATGTTTTACACCTCATAAATGTGCATAGTGAAAGAATATACTTTTATGAACTGCAAGGTAACTTCATAATATGAGAATCAATATATCATGTTTTTGTTTCTTTTTATGTAAACACAATCTGTTTTGGTTCTACACTAAGAAAACTGATAAATAGCCTCATAGAAGTTTAATTTCAAATTCCATACACTGCTCTGAAATTAACCTACACCTCTTAAGGTAGGTGAACTGAAAAACCTTTATATAATTCTGCACAAAGAGCAAGATTCAAAAATAAAGAGAGTACTCCAACAGAAAAGCAGGTCTAGACAGGACTTTCAGATATCATTTAACTTAGCTGCCTACTTTGAATTGGAATAAGTACATGTATCGATAGACTTTGGAAGACTGTTAATCCAAAATGCTCATGCAATGGTTTCTACCATACCCTCAGATAATGTGTTGCAATTAGAAATGCTTTATTTATCTCATGCCTTCACATAATTCCACAGCTGAAGGCTGTTCCCATGTCCCTTTTCATTTTTTCCAGTCCATTTTTACTTGTTGTGTATTTTAATATGCAGGTAATTATGTAGGCCATAATTCTCCACTTCATTTATAAAAACATTATGTCAAAAGCCTGTCTAGTGCCATGACATACCACATTTATTCCTTCTCCCAGAATGGAGGCTACATCAAAATATTGTCATTATTGCTGTGATTCAGATTTCTTACTGGCTCTGCCTCAAGCTTTTTGTTAGTAAGCCACGCATATGAAACATATGAAGGGCGGCATGCAAGGTAAAGTAAATTTCAGAAAATAGCCCACCATGCTATTGAAAAAGAAAAAGCCAGTATCTTGCCACCAGAAGATATTAACAAACATGCTAAATCAAATAATTACTTTAATAACATCTGTGTTATATTGCATACGTGAATTACCTTCCGACAACTCTCATCATGGCTAACAAAACAATGTTAACAATTGAAGATCGTAAAATTAGCCCAGCTGTTATAAACTACAGTAAACAAATTCTACTTGATACAGAAATAGTGAATGTAATAATTTGAAAGCATACTGTTTGTGTAAGGATTCCTTCCACGTGTTCTGTATTTGTTAGGCACTGACTTTGTCTGACTACTCTGGGAACAGGATTAAAAATAATTTTGATTTATTTTCTACTGTATAATTAATAATTTAAAGCATTTCATATTAACCTACACCAAATTCTTCTTCCCAAATTACTAGATAGAATCATAGAGTCATAGAGTCATAATTTTGTTTTATTGGTTATCAATTTCTATATTCTTAAGAAATCTGCAGAAGTTTTACTGCATGAGTTAGCACTTCTTTATTTCAATGGCTTCTGGCACTTGGTGATTGATATTATGATTTCTGTAAGCTCTAGACCTCTCAAGTTAATCAGTCATGCAACGTTCTAGTCCAGGCATCACACTGAACTTTCAGTACTTACAAATTCTGCCCTCACAGTCAACCCCTGAAAGCCAAGAAGCTGAATGGCTTTGCAAAGCAGAAACAAGAGCAACATTTGACATCTAGTTAAAAGTTTTGTCCATTGTTCACTGAATAGTCCTGATTAGCATGCTACAACAGCATTAGGTCTGAAAGACTAGTAAGATGACTTCACCATCCACATAAATGTCCCAGGGCCTAACTGATTATGCTGATAACACCTTGAGTGTCTGTAATCATGTGCATGAAGCCATTTTCAGATACATAAAGCAACCATTTCCTGAAGGAGCTTAAGGAATTTTTTTTAGGTACATATTCAGAACTCAGTAAATTAGAATTCTAGAATGAAAACAGAACTGAAATCTATCATACTTTAATATCCAGACACTGAGATCATAAAAATACATGGCTCATTTTACTTTAATACACAAATTCACAAGTCAGCTTAATCAAAATAAGAATGAAAGAGTGAAGTAAGAAACTAATTTTTTTCTTAATTTTATCTACAAAAATGGCTAAATGTTTTGACTGGAAAAAAAAAAAATGCAGATCAAGCAAAATACAGAGAATGGGGAAATGGTAACAAATCAGCACTGAGTAGGTAAATGAGCAGTAACTTAGGGAAATATGTTATTGCAGGAAGTGATACACTCCTTTTAATTGCTGGCTGCACTGGTGTAAGGGACCAAATACACAAATGTTATGATGCAGCTGAAAGTTTATTCTGCGTATAAGAAAAATTCTGAATGTCTTCTTTCAGTAAGTACAAGAACAATCAAGTTTGATAAATAGTGAACCATTTCTCATTATTTTTAGATGCTCTGTCCATCATACAGCAGTGAAAGTAATGATGTGGATGTAAATTAGCTTTACATTGTGTCTCCAGCCTACATATGAATTTGGAAAAGTACGTGCATGTGCAAATAAAAGGCACGTGTACCAGCAATTTCACAGTTTGCACAACTGTATCAGGCAATGTTTCCCCACTCAAAATTATGAAATAAAGCTTCTTCATCTTTCAGAATGAAAGTCAGTTAATCTACAGTATTCGGTTAATTAAAAAACAAACAAACAAACAAAACTAAACTATAAAAATCTGCTTTGCATAGACTTTTGGAAACTCAGCTGAGCTACATACCAAACTCTATATATTAGCTGCCATGTCTGACCATACTGGCATGTCTTTCCCCCTGTAGCTTCTAAATGAGAATGTATTTCTTACCCTCTTACTTGGGGCTTGACTGTATATGAATTCAAACAAACTTTTTCATCTTTTGTTCCCATGCTGACACATTTTTATATTTAGTATAGTCTTTCATGACCAAAGAAAGTAATACAAATGCTTTGTTCTGCTTTGTTTAAAAATTATAATCAAGAAAAAAGAAGAGATATGATACGACCACTGGAAAAGACACTAAAATTCCGAAAGAAGAGAAGGAATCAACAGTTGTAAAGAAGGAGGTTCACCCTCATTCTCTGCCCTTGTCTGAAGTCTGATGTTTCTAAGTTTCCAAGTATTACCTAGAATGGAACTGATCATTAATCACTCTTGCAGAAGATAGAAGCTTAATACTTTTCTGTCTGAGTTAACCTTGTATTTAGATACATAAGCTTCCTATTTGTGAAAATAAAAAGCTTGACATGTACGCATTTGCTAAAACAAACCCCTGTTAAACATATCCAACTGATAGTTCTCCACTAGCCTAAAACTAGTCCACACTAGATCAAGTAAATTAAACATTCTAGATAGCTAAGAAGAATGTAATTTTGAGTTAATGCTTCCTAGATATTACTGAAAAGCAGAGACAGTCAGAGAAGTGGCTCAAGACCAATCTTAATCAGAGATCCAGATGCAAAATGAATTGGGGAATAAATAATTTTTTTTATATAACTGGAGATTAAGAATATAGGACAGAACAATGCACTGCAATTTTCTAGATGGTGAAATGACCTCTTTTTGCTCCCAAAGTGAAAAATATTCAGTCAAAAATGGATTTCATAATCATGGAACAGCTCTTTAATATTAACAGGTTGCAAATATATAAACAGAATGGATTTTAAAGAACTCATTCTGAGACTGGATGACAGTATTTTGCTAAAGACAGACTGCTGATAGCTTTCGTAATGATTTTTATGCATTCTTACATAGACAATCTGATATTACTTCTCTTGAATAGAGTAATATTTATCCAAAAAAATCTATATATATCCAGTCCCTAACAGGATCATGAGTTAAGCACAGTTACACTGCTTTCTGAAGCAAGGATTTATGAAAGTAAGTACAGTCTGATGGTTGTGGAAAAAAGGGTGGGACCGGATTTTAGGAAACAATCTGCAGTACTGATTTCTACGCGAAGTATTTCTATACCTTCGCAAGAAGAGTGATTTATGTAAGGAAGCTCTATGATTTTGTGATCAGCAAGCAAGTTTTCTTCACAGCCATCTTTCAGAATACAAAATCAGCACTTATTTTTGGCTGAGAGCATAGTGTGTTTCTGTGGAAGCACACTCACTGCTTTTTCCTTTTTATCTTTCCTTTTATTCCTGATAAATTTAAACAACATTGAATAATACAGCTATGAATCGGACAGAGTTTAGAATCAAAATCTGTAAAGAAACAGTTTTTCAGATCATTCATCATCTACTCCACTTCTTCGTTCAACACTTTCACAATTACATAACACCACGAAAGTTGGTAGACAAAGAGTCAAGTGACTATTTTGCATCCTTCTGGTATTTCAAACATAAAAACCAGCATCTTATGGGAAAGAATAACACAATGATTGAAGGAAATGTTTTGTAGTTTCCTACTGCTCAGCATGCCTAAAGTGTAGGATATTCCAAAATAATGATAAACAATATCTAAATATAGGTGAAATTGTTTTACTTATACTTTCAAGGAGAGAAGAAAACATCATATCATGTAGCATCAATAAGAATCAATTATTTTCTAATACCTTTGAAATAACGTAGTTTGGACCACTCTGAATGTCTGAAGTTGCTAGTCATGACTTTGAAATTATGTTGTTTAGTTTTGAATGAAGTAGGAAAAGATCATGAAATTACAGCAAATATACATACTGCTTTAATATAAAGTGTTAAGAGCTGGTAAGGGATTTAATCATAGAATTACCGTATCATGGGTTTAGGTTGGAAGGGACCTCAAGGATCATCAACATCCAAGCCCCTGCCACAGGGAGGGCTGTCGACCTCCAGATCTGGTACTAGGCCAGGTTGCCCAGGGCCCCATCCAATCTGGCCTTGAGCACCTCCAAGGATAGAGCATCCACAGCCTCTCTGCTCCAGCACCTCACCACCCTCTCTGTGAAGAATATCCCCTTGATATCTAATCTAAACATTCCCTCCTTAAGCTTGATTTACCAAAAGCAATGAATAGATACATATACATCTATTGTTTCAATGAAACTGCTGAAATCCCAACAGATCACACTTCATAGGAAACAAAAGACAAACATACATTGTAGAATTTTTAAAACATTAAACAAACCAACAAAAACTTAGATCTTCTGAAACACGAATTGTGTGACTGCAATAGAAAAGTCCCCGCTCCATAGGTTAAAAGACAAACAATCAAAGAAAACAGAATACTTGATGGATAGGTTCATATTTTACAAAGTACCTGATAAGGTCCACATAATCTTCTTAACTAGCAAAAGATAAACTTTTGAGGCAAAAAGGAAGAAATAAAAGATCTTGTTAGAACTCGAACTGTTGTCCACGTAGCATTACTCACCACAATAGCCATGAGTATGCTATATTTAATATTTATGGAAGTAATTTATTTATATTTACTTCCCCGATGTTATTTCAGCATTAAGAACTCTGCAAAAAGGCAGCTCCTCCTCCAGCTGAACAGACTGTTTCTTCAGCCTCTCCTTGTATGTCCCATGCTCTAGCCTGGGCAACCTCAGTGAATTTCCACGGATTTAATTTACTCCAGAATGTTAGTATCTTTCTTGTAATGTGCAGCCATCAAACAGAAGGAAAGAGTGGACCAACCACCGGAGCCTGCTGGCCCAAGGATGGCTTTTAGCCATCTCTGCTGCAAAGGCATCTATTTTCAACATCTCATCCACCATGATCCACAAGCCTTTTTCTGCAAAGGCGATTCCAGCTTCCCTCATGCAGGATCATTATCATTAAGATAAATTCTAGTGACAGACTTTGTATTAGTCAGGCTTGGAAAGAGACAGAGAGTGACTACCCAAAGTAAAGAGTTATAGAAGACACATAGAACTTGCTAACTCAGAAGATTCTTGAACAGACAATGGGTAAATTATTTTAAGAAATTGTATGGCCATTTCAGGCTCCACCTCTTCGTGAATTGTCATTTAATGCGAAGTATTGTGCTAAAAAGTGGTATCATTATTTACAGACAGTGCACAAGAGATCACTGTCTCTGCATGGTTTATTTTATAGTGCTTCATGTGAATACATGCGAACACACATAGAGAATTTAACATTTCAATAAAAGAGCAGTTAAAATTAGAACACTGTGATGTGGCACTGAAAGGATTATATTCTTAGCAATATCCTGCAAGCGATTTACTGAAATGAAAAAAAAGAAAGTCATTATCAAAATAAAGGTACTACCATCTCTTATATAATGGATTCTCCATCTCTTTAGGATAGCTAGTCTACATGCTGATGTCAATAAACTAAAAGGATACACTCATTGTTTAGAATAAACCAAAATAAACTAAAAAAGCAATTCCGTAGAACTGAAGACATGTATGTTCAAATGTTCAGAAATGAGAATCTTGTCAAGCTCAAACCGAAACCTCTAATGACAATACAAGTACACATATCACAGTTTCATCTACCTACTAGCATGACAGTAACATGCTGTCTTGTGTCTTAAAAGATTAGAAAATGGGAATGGACTTCAGTATGTGTCCTCTGGGCAAGAAGGGGTCATGGCCAATTATGTAGGTGAATGCACTTTGCCTCTGGGAAGGAAAATATTACGCATGTAAGCTCACTGAATGAGGACACAGCTGCTTGTCAAGTTATTCTCTGTTGAAGAGAAGCTATTGCGGGCAAAATATGCTATTAGAAAAGGGGGATAAGTACAACAGTTTAGTGAGGTTATGCCACTGGGTAGGAAACACCTGGCACCCCTACAGTAACTTGAGCAAGTGAGCCATGATATTTTCATATCAAAAACAAAAAAACAAACAAACAAAAAAAACAACCTAACAAAAAACAAACCCTCGCCTCCTTCCCTCCCCCCCAAAAAAAATAATCAGGGGAGAAAGGACTACTCCAGGGCGGAGTAGCTGTGGGCTTTTGAGTTGTTTGCTTTTCAATTTTGGGAACAGTTCAAGGCACACAAAATTTAAACATGCATCACGGTCTCAGAGGAAGGTGTATTTTTTTGAGTTCTGAAAACCTTGGGGGACTGCTCAGCTTATGAAGAAAAGATTATTCATTAAGCCTTCAGCCAAAAGCCAGTCTATTTTTCAGCAAAACTGAAGTTAACATTATACCTCACTGGTAAATAGTGTCATCTGTGAACAGCCAAAATGATAAGACAGTACAGAAAAGTTATGATATTCTTTAAAGACAAACTAAAATGTATTATGTATAAGAAGTTTAAAAAATCCCACAATCTAAAATGAATCAGCTTGTAGTATTTCAGAAATGTAAATTTTTTCTGTGTTTTCCTCATTTTTAGCTCATGCATTAACCTCACTTAATAAATATTCAGACTTCTTTGACCCCACTGCGAACAGGGTGACCAACATCTTGCATTTTTCAGTCATTACAAAAATTTGCCAAACAATAACTCTCTCTTAAAACTAAACATATTAACAATTCATATAAATGATGGTTAAAACAGTCTCAGCAAAAATGCCGAAGCAAAAATTGAAATTGTGTTCTAAACATGTTATTTTTTCCCCATCTCTTGTTTCCTCCCATTGCTTTTCCATAGCAGATATAAAACAAAAGAACAATATGATGATTTTAACTTAGTCAGGTCAACAAATGAACTTCTGTGTCAAAAAATCTCATCAAGTATCATCTTTCTTGCATAAACTCAAAAGTATGTGAATGTCAGCACAGTCCAAGAGTTCCAAGTTTGCCATGGAAACAACATTCTTATTTCAAAATAATACAACTGCTCGATGTGGACTATTGGCATGAAAGCTTCCAATCCATGCTCATTGACAGCTTGTGGAGTGGACAGATGAGGCATGGAAAATATTTTAAATTAGTTCATTTATCTTGCTGAGACATGGGAAGAGACTGAGATTTTTTCATGCTTATAGGAAAAAAGAAGCAAAGAAATAAAGCAAAGGAGGAAAAGGAGACAGTAGAAAGCACACACACCAAAAAAAAAAGTGGAGTGGAAAGAAAGGAAAAAATGGAAATAGAATGAAAACAGGGGAAGAGGGATAAAGAAGAAAGAAGTAAATAGAGGAAAAGTAAAGAGAGAAAAGTGAAATAAACTGTTAAACTAAATTAATCTAAATTTCACCTATAATGCATTCTGAGTTCATTAGAAAACATCCCTTTTTCATGGAGGCTCTTAAGAAAGAAAAAGGTTAATGTTAGCTAAACTAACTAACATTTCTTTTAAATGTTTTTGCTTTTAGCATCACAATTTTCAGAAAGTGAGCCTTTTTATTTTATTTTGTTTTATTTTATTTTATTTTATTTTATTTTAATTTAATTTAATTTAATTTACTGCATTAAATGCACACAAATTTACACTCTTTTGTCCTAAGGACTCTGATTACTGGTATTTTTCATATGTGAAATATAATTTCCATCAGATGTCTCATAAATTACATTATTGGCATTGAAGAAGAACAATACAATAGATCAAATACATAGTTATTGTAAGGTTTCTTCTTTGCTATAGATGTTACTGCAGCTCAAGCCAAAGCAAGGGAGATGGCTGAAGGACAGATTAATGTCCTGCAAGTCAGAGCATTAATTCTGTTCCTGTATTTCTCTATGGTTCTAATAATATGATTTTGACAAACATATGTAGTAATAGGTATTCCTCACTTTCACAATAATCTGCTGTGAGCTTAGATCACTCTGTAGCTCTGCCTAAAAGGATTGTTCAGTACTGAAAAAAAAAAAACACCACATGTGGACCTAACATGTCTTACATGTAACATCAAATTTGCAGAAGATCACACTGGAAGCTTTAACTACGGCATGAACAGAAATATAGGCTGGAATGGAAAGCTTCTACATTAGAATCATGAGCTAGCATTACAATGGTCTAATTATTACAGTATCAGCTCTAGTTTGAAGTAAGTGGAAACTCAGAATCTTGTTTACTTACTGCAATATAGAATATATTCTAAAAGCACATAGAAAACTGAAAAAATGCAGTTCAAACATAATCTGAATAATGATTGAGTCATAGAATCTCAAAGGTTGGAAAAGACCTCTAAGATCATCGAGTCCAACCATTCATCTACCACCAGTATTTCCCCACTAAACTATGTTCCTCAGTACAACATCTAAATGTTCCTTGAATATATCCAGGGACAGCGACTCAACCACCTCCCTGGACAGCCCATTCAGTGCCTGATCACTCTCTCATAAAAGTTTTTCCTAATATCCAACCTGATTATAATGCACATAATCATACTAATAATGTCTTAGTTACTTGCAACATACAAACACAACATAGACGATACAACACTCAACCCTCACCAAAAAGGCCAAGAAGCAAACTACCTCATATACAACCTATACAAGAGCTGTGTCACATATAATGCTTCCTATTTTATTATCTTGGTCCATCCAGAGGTGAATGTTGGTGGTTTGGCATCGTGAGACAGATGGCAGCAGAGGGGCAATCTGAAAAAATGGTATCTGGCATGAAGGTGTGTATGGAACAAAGATGTGTCACTGAATTCCTCCATGCAGAAACAAATAGCATCCACTGACATTCATTACTGTTTACTGAGTGATTCTGGAAATCAAACAATGGATATGAGCACAACGTGGCAGTGTTGGTGCATTTCAGCACTGAAAACAGCGACAGTGGGTCATCTCTGTTGGTGCAGATTTTTAGGAATGCAAGCATACAGGCTCTTGTTCATCACTGGTGAAAATGCACATCTAGTGGTGGGGACTGTGTTGAAAAATAATGTTTTGTAGCTGAGAATTTGCTCTATCATGCAGTATTACTGGACTCCTTGTCATTTCCATGGAAATAAATAGGAGGCCTTACTTTCAGAACAAGTTACATATGTTTTGTATAGCTATTTTCAATATTTTGATAAATAACAAAATGTATACGTTTACTTTTTACATTTTTAATTTATTCAGTATTTTCTTTACCCAGATTTTCAGGCACAATGATTAGAACTACAAAGGGTTGGATTTTCTGGAGTTATCTTCAACATTTCTCATTTTGCGCTTTCCCACACTGGGAACCATTTCACATCCTAGTGGACATGTAATTGATTTGTTTAGTGTTACTATTTAGCAACAACTGCTACAAAAGGTCAAGATGTATTCTCTCCCACTGCAACACTTAAGACTTGTGAAAATATCTTGCACAAGGAAAAAGCAAAGAAAGAAGTCCATTTCTCTTGGTCAGAGTGTGGACTTCTATTTATTCTAAGGGCGTTCATTTCAGGTCATTTTCAATATAGAATGTTTACCATTTGGTTGTATACTGGTTTTTGTTTTTGTTTGTTTTTTTGTTTGTTTTTTGTTTGTTTTTTGTTTTTTGTTTTGTTTTCCCAGAAAGTAACTTTTTTCACTGTGAAAGCAATTCATTAAATTGCAAAGCCTTGATTATAGGTCTCATTCCTGCATGGTGGTTATGCAAGATTCTTTTCTACTCTTCTTCATTTGCAGATTTTTTATTTATTTATTTATTTATTTATTTTAATGTGGAACTCATTCATTGGAAGTAAACTGTTAAGTGGCACAAGTGGCACTTCAAAAATTTTCCTACCAAATGCCATAACAGAAACAAAAGTACAAAGGTCCAATAGTTACAGGTTACAGGGAAAGCTGGCTGGACAGCCAGGCCCAGAGAGTGATAAGTGAATGTAGTTAAATACAGCTCGTGAATGGTCACTAGTGGTGTGTCTCAGGAGTTCGCAATGGAGCTGGCCCTGGAGCTGGCCCTTTCTAATATCTTTGTTAATGATCTTTATAAGAGGATTGAATGCACCCTCAGTAAGTCTTCGAATGACACCAATCATGTTGATCTGCCAAGGGATAGGAAAGCCCTACAGAGGAATGTGGATAAGCTGGATTGATGGGCTGAGGCCAATTGATCAACAAGACCATGTGCTAGGTCCTGCACTTTGGCCACAATGCCATGAGATGCCACAGGCTTGAGGAAGATGACTGTTGGCTGACAGTCAGCTGAACATGAACCACCAAATGTCTCAGGCGGTCAAGAAAGTTGACAGCATTCTGGCTTGTATCAGAAACAGTGTATCCAGAAAGACAAGAGAAATGACTATCCCTCTGTTCTCAGGTGAGGTAGTGCCTTGAGTACTTTGTACAGTTAATGGCCTTGGTACAAGAAGACATCAAGGCCCTGCACATGATCAGAGAAGGGCAACAGAGCTGGTGAAAGGTCTGGAGAACAAGTCTTATGAAGTGCAGCTGAGGGAACTAGGATTGTTTAGTCTGGAAAAAAAGAAGGCCCAAGACCTTACCGCTCTCCACAACTGCCTGAAAGGGGGTTGTAGCAATGTGGGGGGTTCATGACCTAACACTGTGCCTGGAGTGATTCAAGTTGGATATCAGGCAAAAATCCCTGCTCAGAAAGTGGTAATACAACAGTCTGCCCAGGGAAGTGGTAAAGGTACTGTTCCTTGAGATATTCAAGAAATGGTTAGAAATAGCATTTAGGGACATGGTTTAGTGAGCACGGTGGTGACAGGTCTGTGATTGGTCTGGATAATCTTAGTGGTCTCTTCCAATCTTAATGATTCTGTGTTTCTATGATAATAACACTATCATACAGTTTGACTTTTATTACCAATTTTCAAAACTTGACTTCTGAAAGACATTCTTTCTCCTCACACAGTGCATTCAACTCTTTTATTAATGGACCATTAAAAGATGCTTCATTGTTCCTTAATGGCATAATATATTATAGAAGTCTGGTCAAGGAAGGGATTACATCTCTCAACCTGAGGACGTCATATAAAAGGCCATAGCTAATAATCAGAAAGAAATAAAAATTTACTAATATAGCTCTGCCAACTATTCAGCGAATTTTTGAACATTCTTTCATCAAAAAAAGTGTTTTAAAAATTGTCCAGAATTAAACCATTTCTTAAAAAAAAATCTAATCTGAACTTCGAACATTGACTTGAACATGTCATTCATACGCCTAAGCATTTGAGAAATTACTAGAATGGAATAAGTATAATATTTTAAAGAAAAACTAGTATTTGCTCTAGCTCCTGAATATCATTTTTAATGAACCAGTGGTTCCATACCTGATTTCTAAAAAAATTCTCAATACTAGTGCAGGTAGTGAGGCAGCAAACAAAAGATTCCTTTACCCAATGCATTCTCCACTTACTTTACACAGTAAAGGGCCTCAGTACAAAGAAAGCATTACATAGAGCATTTGAATATCTGAAGTATCACAGTACAGTTTAGCTAATAAAGTGATATGGAGGCACTTGCATAACTATTTAGAATAGTAAACTTCTGTGATTTCTGCCTGACAGGGGCACAAACGGTACAAATATTCCCACACAGTATGCACGGTTCAGCATCACTGCGACAAAATCCTGTTCCCTTCTGAGAGTTTTCCATAGCCTGAGATCAGAAATAATGATATGTATCTGCATTTCAGAGCAAAAAAAAAAAAAAACCAAAACAAACAACAACAATAACAACAACAACAACAACAAAAAACCTGGAAGCAAACATTTTAAAGGAGCTCCTCTGACTCTGCAAATTAGTCAAGTCTGTAGATAACATAACTGTCATTTCCTCATTCCACACAAATGAGGCAGTAATAAATCTCCAGAAGCATGGCTCACCTTTCATCTATAACCTCATTTCAAACAACCTCTTCAGCTGTTTCAAACAACCTCTTCGGCTGTGAGGAAGCCTCATCAGGAAATGACACATGAAAGTCATTCCTGTTCACTGGCTAACTTTTTATAGAACTATTTGTAACAGAACAGAAGACAAAAGATGAGCACAGAATCTTTTTTATATTTAGAATTCAAAGTGTATGTTCTCCTGCTTTCACTGTTACGTTCAAATTTTCATTTTTGTTTTATTCATTTTACTTCATTATTTTACCTTTTTATTATTATTATTATTGTTATTATTATTATTATTATTTATTTATTTTTGATTTGTGGTTAACAAGCAGTTTCTAAGACTTCAGGAAGGTTGTGCAGAGAAACCGTTTTGGCAGATCACGTTAAGCTTTCAAATACACACATTTGTCATTAGGTATGAGAAAGGCTAAGGCCAAAAACAATTCAGAATGAAAAGGAAAACTCTCTCCCCATAATGTTAAGTTCTAAAACTGTATGCTTTTACATTCATTCTTTAAAATACTACTAGTAATCCTATTTTCCTTCTACACAATTTTGCCCTGGAGGTATTGGATCTAAAGCACTGTGTGATCTAGAGCTGAAAATGAATGACAACCAAGTAGCGACAGTTTTAGCTATCAGCAATCAGGCAAACATTTGGTTTGAACAAAATTACTTTATTGAAATTTTTAGTGGAGCGATAAAGGGTGCATTATGGGATCATGCTAATGCCCTGCACAAAAACAGCTGAGACTTCTGGGACAGTTAATACAGGATGGAAATATCTACTGCTATTGCTGCCACTGCATTTCTATTGCCAGAAGACATGACTGTCTGAACTATTCCATAAGAATTTTTTTGAGACTGGGCTGCATCAGTTTGATTAACTCTTGCACTGAAAATGGACAAAAGAAATGGGTGCTTTCTCATGTGCCCACATCGTAATGTCTCATCTACAGTGAATGAAGTAAACAGCATTGTTCAATTACACACAGTTGCTGCAAAGCAAGATGGATTTATTTTATATTTGCAATCTTTTTTTTTATTTTTCGGCCATGTCTACTGTACAGATTGTTAATTGACATTATTTTTTTTATTTAAAACTATCCTATAAGCACATGTTTTAGCTTAACTTAATATCTTATACAAGTAACAATGATTTACAATCAAACACTTCATGCAATAGACTGATGAAGTTAACAAAGTGGTTTGCAAATGAGTTCCAGAGACTCATTAACATTTCATTTTGCTTAACATGTTTCTAAAAGGACACATTTAAGGTCACAGTGCTTGATGTGAGCATTTTCAGAGATGTTCCCTGGTTAATTTTTATCTCTAATGTACTGTTTTCATTAGCTGAGGTCATCTAAACCTGAATCTTTTTCATTCTGCCTATGAGCTCAGGCCTAATATCTTTTAACCTTAACAGGATCTTTGCTATCATTGAAGATTCCTCTTTTGACCATTACTTTTCCATCAGTTATCAACAGCAATATAAGGAAAACTAGTAATCCTTTCCTTCCAACTTAATGACCTCCATAATTTGTCAGATACAAAATCTTCTCAGTTACAGATTACAGAAAAAGAGAAGAGCTAAGTAAAGCATTTCTAGGAACATTTTAATTAAAAATATATATTATTTTGCAATGTCACATGATTATAGTTTCAAATAAGCAACACAGTCCTATCATTTCTTAGTGTAAAATATGCCTTTGTGCAGAAACCTTTTACCTACCGTTTATGTAAAAGTTTAAGCAACTTTTTTTTGCCCTTAGATGCATTTTTCCTAACTGAATTTCTAATATTCTCTTCAAATATACTTACTGAAACCCCAAAGAGAAGCTAGGAGGCATAATACGATGCATAAAAGCTTAAATTATTGAAGCTGTTTACTCATGGACTAAAGTCAAGGCTACTAAAGTAGTTGAAAATATTCAATCAAATATTATCATTAAAACATGCAAATCCTATGGTAACCAGAGGCAAACAAGAAATTATTCTACCAAAAAGGTATAAGAAACAGCCATTATTTAAAAAGAAGCAGTGGTGTGAAAGGAATGTTTTTTTTGTACTTGTTCAGTACAATTTAATAAAGTCCTTCCTCACTGCTAGGGTAATTTCTATGCATTTCTACGCAACACAGTTCCTAAGACTAATAGTCCTCCCATGCTGTGTGGATTTTGCATTATTAATGATCAGTGGACAGTGAATAGAGCTGCAAAAGGTGTAATCAAGAGATTATTGTGGCTCCTATTAGTGAAAAAAAAAAAAAAAAAACAACACAGAATGTATTTAAGTGTTCTCACTAATGCCATTTAAACTTAAATAGCTTAGAAATTTTGGGTTTAGAATAGGCACGGTTCATTGCACACTGGCTGAGAATTATATTTGTTCGTAGCAATATTCTGGAGACAAATCATGCTTTTCTATGATAATATAATTTCTCCATATAAATTTTCACTGATTTCTCAATTCAAGAATCGTGGGAGAAAAAAATCTAACAAGTAGCAAATAAATCCAGTACAACAGTGTATCATTTTAAAAGCAGAAATCAAGAAAGAAAGCTCCCTCACTTGGAAAAACCAACCACAAAAAAAACAAACAAACAAAAAAGACAAAAAAAAAAATCAAGTAATAAACAGTATTGATTTTGAATAAATTTTGGGATGATTATCCTCTCATTTTTCAAAGCTGCTTGAGAGGAAGAAAGTGCACTGAACTACACACCAATAAATTTCCACTAAATATAAAGAAATACTTCATATTTAGTTTGGCACTCACACATGTTTACTGCAGTGGAATTAGAGTAGCCTCTTCCCATTCTACAAATGTAGTTCCATATGTAATAGTTCCACATTTTTTGCAAGTCCAAGGCAGGACCCCACCTGCCCATCTCGAACCTAGTGAACCAATATATCTGCTAACATGTACAAAACTGTTTCATGCCACAGAGAATTTTTATCTAGACTTCTTTGTGTGTGAAAACCAAACTATTTGACCAGAATATTGAAGGGAAGTGCTACTTTTGCTTTAATCAGACTATTTCAAGTAACTGTATGTAGATTTCATAGACATTTCTTTTCACAATACAAAACTACTGTCAAACTTCGAATAATAAAATGTCCCTAAAAAATATCAGATTCAAATACTGACTGAAAATGAAACAAAGGATAAAAAACATCTTCCACATGGTAAACCAGTCAGTTTTTATATACATAAAATCAGTATATTTTCTATTCAAGAGCAACTGATTAATTTTACTGATCGATAGTTACTCAAAAAATGCAATATCACTGAACTGATATACTACATTTTAAAAGGGCAATCTGTTTCTGAAAAACGTACATGTCAACTCACTCTAAACATTGCTTCCCCAATGATTTAGCATATGGGCATTGACAGAGGATGTCATAAGCATCCTTATTAGTCCACACTTATGTGAGTTCTTTCCCATACAAGCAAATGAAGCAGGGAGGCACTACACATCCAGTCTGGCACCAGACAAGCAGCTGCAGAGTACACTACACTTGGACATGGAAGTTTGTATTTTCAGGTTTATATAAAATCTGTGTCAATTTAAGGCTCATTTGATTTATGGAAGCTTTAACACATTTTTTTTCGTGGTAATCATGTTTACTTTTATAAGAAAAAGAATCAACTTTTGATCTTGTCAAAGATTAAAAAAATCAGACTTTCAGATATCCAAGTAACAAACTTCTGGCACTTACAGATGAGTGAATAGGTAAGATCTGCCATATTTTATCTTGGCACAACCTATTTTTTGATAAGCCTTTCTGTAGCATGCACTAGTGGAATAAAGTTTTAGAAAATAATAACTTCTGATTCAAGGCAGCCATGCACCTTTTTACGTATTTAAGAAAAGACAAAAAGGCAAAATACACAAGTTAAAGTTACAAGAAAAAATGAAGTTTGTGTTAGGTTGTACTGAGCCTATGCAACCACATCA
The DNA here is from genome assembly GCF_905368555.1 of Meleagris gallopavo. Taxonomy (NCBI): domain Eukaryota; kingdom Metazoa; phylum Chordata; class Aves; order Galliformes; family Phasianidae; genus Meleagris; species Meleagris gallopavo. The sequence goes on along the minus strand of NC_139435.1, from coordinate 28,524,270 downwards.
TACATGCAGTTGCTGTGACTTGGGCTATAGATCTTTGGGACATATCTATTAGGGACACTTCATTTACTACCACTGTTTAAAAACAATTGCTCTATCTATATTGTAGGAGTATATCAAAACTGTTAGTTATTGAATACAAGATTCTGTTGTTCTTCAACCCAGAAATTAAGATAATTCACCTCCAGAGTCCATTTAAAAGGGTATTCAATAAATGCAGTGTGTATTTGTGAAAAACATAACATGCTCATTTTTCCAGCTAAAGTAATTAACCACTGAAGCAACTGTGAGTAGTAATCTAGAAAACCTTCAACAATGCTTTTTCAAAGATAAAAAAGTTAGCATTCAGTGGTAAACAAAGACTCCACTCACATAGCTAATACATTCATATAGGTATAATGAATTGTGTCAATAGAAGGGTGAATGTTGGAAAAGAAAGGGCTTTTTATTTATTTTTTTTTATTTTTTTTTTTCCCCATGTCTGCTCAGGTGAGCTATCCATTATGAGAAGACATCTAATTACTCCCAACTGTTGAGCTGGCATAGAATTTAGGTTGATGAGGCAAAAACGGGAAAGAAAAGAGACACAAGATGAGAACCTAGGTACTACAATAGAAAGAGTTTCAACTGTTTACAGACAAGCTAGCTCTGTTTTAAGATGCTTTCTGCAGGTTGAAAGTAATTTCCTACCTATTTAACAAAGTTAGGGTTCAATCCTCTGCTTCTGTTGTTGCTGTTTTTACTAGAGTTATTACTATTATCTTTATTCTTAGTGTAACACCAGCTCCAGGGAAAGGAGATTTGCTTTCAATAATCCATCTCAATACTGCTGTGGAAAAGTCCTCATAAAATTCAAGGCAGAAGTATCTGAGAATGTGGCAGCTGGACTCTACTTATAAATATTGCCAGCATCTAAGCCTTAGTCTATAGACTACTATGGTTGGTTTATTGGCCTGAAACCAAATGAATTTAACATGCATTCCCTTGTCAGGAATAAATGCTGCTGTTTCTGACTCTGTTTCCAAATTAGATCTAGGACATTCTTATTGCAGTCATCCTTGGTAGAATATAGGTCTTCTTTCCCATCTTAAAACAAACTATTCCAGTAGAATTATTTTCCTGCTTTTATACTGACTCCTCTCTCTTCCCCCCCACACCCCAAAAAAGATGAAAGAGAGTATTTACTTACTGCAAGGTATAATTTGCAAGAGGTATCAACTATTATACAATTGTCAGCCAAATGGTATGCCGCCATTGACATTGCTAACGCCTTCTTTTCCATTCCTTTGGCCGAAGAATGTAGGCCACAGTTTGCTTTCACATGGAGGGGCGTTCAGTATACTTGGAACCATTTTCCCCAGGGGTGGAAACACAGCCCAACCATTTGCCATGGGTTGATCCAAACTGTACTGGAACAAGGCAGTGCTCCTGAGCACCTGCAGTACATTGATGATATCGTTGTGTGGGGCAATACAGCAGAAGTCGTCTTCACGAAAGGAGAGCGAGAGAGTTCCCAAGACCGATTCAAACCTGAAAAGCTTGGAACGGCCAGGAAAGCACCCTCCAACACCCACTGCCAGGCAGTAAGAGACCGCCTCACCCGGAAGGGCCAGTTCCCATGACTTCTGTAATGTATAGGGATAGGTACCTGGAATTGGAGCATTAACACTTTATCTCCCAGTACACTACATGATGTTTTGATGTGGAATACTGAGAACCAAAAACAAAAAACATAAAACCATGACAACAATATAAGATGTGATACTGACATAACAGATCCCTAATCAAATGCAACTTATTCCTTCAGTTCAAGAAGCATCATTCAAAACTAGTTCTTCAATAGCTTACATCTACATTCTTGACCTGAAATGTGAATTTGAAGAAAGTGGAGTTATACCATCAACTTGGGTTTATTTTTCATGTTTGGATGGCCTGATACGACCAAAGTCATTCCTAAGAATCTGTACAATAGGTTAAGCCAGGAAATTATTCTGCCTTAGCATTATTAAATGTATGAAAAATATACAGACATCCAGTTCTCAGAGAAATCCAGAGAGATTACCTCACAACTCTTTCCAAACAATATTTTAATTACAGTCTAAAGTCATGTTAATATCCTTATAGGACATGAAACCCATGTAGCTTAAAAGATGTCAGATTTATTAAATGAGGAAGTTTTTATTATTAATAATTCTGAATTTATGCTTAAGTTCCTAAGTAATGCACCATAATAGAGCTAAAAAGAGAGCTTTATTTTCAAAAGTATAGTAATACTGAATAAAAGCAAAAAATTACCACTACTTTTAAACTCTTTCAAAAGACTGCTGTTTTTGAAAAAACAGTTGGAAAAATCAATCCGGCTTTTTGTTTTCTTACAGCAACTAAGAAATCCAAGAGCTCCTTAAAATAAAGGACACATTTTACTACTTACAGATTTGGAAGAAAGCTCAATGACAACAGTTAGGAATAGGGTAAAAAAGATTCACTGCTTGTGTGAATATGAATACAATATGAACCACATATATGGAGGTTCATGAACCTCTGAGGAACCAAATACTACAGCTTCAAAGACAAAGATTCCTACAAAGTTTGGATTAGTGCATCTGTACCATCTGTATAAAGGAAATAGAAACCAAGAGTTTGAAACAAGAAAAGATATGAAACTGAGCAAATAGAATAAATTCAATACAGGGTGAATAGAAGACATCAACAATAAACAAACAGAATAGACAGAAAAAAAGCAAGAAAATTAAAATGTTCCATATATAAAACACAGAAGGTATCCAAACTAATGCTTTTGAATGAGAATTTAGAAGAAATACTGCAATCAAGTAACTGAGAGATTCAATAGAGATTTGTCTTCAAAACTTTGCAGAAAAAGGTCTCATTAACAGACAGCATCTAAGTGTGACTATTATGCAATATATTCAGGAATTGACGAATATCTTGTACTCTCCATGCTCCTGCTCTAAATGTCTGCACTGCGGTACACAGGAAATTATAACCTGGTTCCGCAAGACTTGTCTCCTAAAGCATGAAGTCTCCTACTCCCCTTGCGTCACTTTGGCTGTAGTCCTTGTTTCCATTGTAATGCCAAAAGTAGAAGAAATTCAAAGAACTTTAAATGAAGCTTAAAATGCACTTTAAATCATTTAAAACATTTAAGACATTTCTTCCTCTCTCTCTCCACCACAAGCTTAAACCCTTCCATAACAGAAAACATCCAGACTCTAGACTCTTTAACATCTGAAATTTCTAATCATGGGCTATGCTAGGGCTCATCCATCCTTTTAAAATCCTAGAATAATAATCATAGAGTCACAGAATGGCCTGGGTTGAAAAGGACCAAAAATATTATCTAGTTTCAACCCCCCTGCTATGAGCAGGGTCACCAACCACCAGACCAGGCTGCCCAGAGCCACATCCAGCCTACCCTTGAATGCCTCCAGAGATGGTGTATCCACAACCTTCCTGGGCAACCCATTCCAGTGTGTCACCACCCTCTGTGTGAAAAAATTCCTCCTAATATCTAACCTAAACCTTCCCTGCCTCAGTTTAAAACTATTCCCCCTTGTCCTATCAGAATCCACCCATGTTAACAGCCGTTCCCCCTCCTGTTTATAAGTCCCCTCCAAGTTCAGGAAGGCCACAATGAGGTCTCCCCAGAGCCTTCTTTTTTCCAAACTAAACAACCCCAGTTCCCTCAACCTTTCTTCACAGGAATGGTGCTCCAGCCCTCTGATCATCTTAGTGGCCCTCCTCTGGACTTGTTCTAAGGGCTCTGCAACTGAGAGCTCCAGGCCTGGACACAGTCTTCCAGTTGGGGCCTCACAAGAGCCGAGTAGAGGGGGACAATCACCTCCCACTCCCTTCTGGCCACCTCTTTTTTAATGCAGCTCAGGATAAAGCTGACCTTCCAGGCTGAAAGTGCACACTGCTGGCTCATGTCCAATATCTCTTCTACCAGAACCCCCAACTCAGTAGAAGCAACATGAATCTGACAAAGGTCTTCTGGAAGTTTGCAAACCTCATATCCACTCAGTTTCTTGGCGTTCTGAGCATCCAGGGTGAATGTGTCTGGTATACTTTCCAAGAGATCTGCAAACTAAGAATCTAATCTCTTCTGAAGTGAAAGTTTAAGGTTACTCCTGACAGAAATGATGTCAAATTGTTAGTTAAAATAAATACTGTTTCAACTACCTTTTTCAAAATCTTTTGGAAATTTTCAAAGGATGTAATGTTATGAAGTATAATTTGCATTGCATTTTGAAGGTGAATACTCTTTTAGTGACATTATTGTTTTCAGTAATACCTCTCTTGATATCTCTTCTGCGTTTTATTCAAGATAAGTTCTTTCTTGTTATTTGCTACTTTTGTTCTCCTGCCTCTTTTCCCTCCATTCTATTTGTGAACATTGCAAATGTGAATTATTCACAACTATGCAAAAAAGAGGTACTGCTGTACAAATAAAGAAATTCCAAGGACTACACTGTAATAATGAAGTTTAAAACACAATTCTGTGTCCACATGTAAAATGTTGGTTAGTCGGAAATACACTCCAGTATAACCTTAGATTTTTATGTGAAAAAAAGAATGAACAGCAAATCTTATCCTTCTTAACAAGTCTAAAAGCATATGAAAAAGTGGAAAAAAAATATTCTGCAAACCTATCACCAAAGCCTCATGGAAGTCAGAAGTCAGAAACCGCAGCTGTACAGAGGTCAATTATGCCTTTTGTCCTTTTCTGCTTATTGAAACTTCATGACATGACAGTTCTCTTGGGGAATTAAGAACTGTGAAATATAAAAATTATCTACAGAGATAGTATCTTTTTCTCATGATTCTGCAAGAAAGGCTGTACAGACTGTTGAAGCTGAAAGATTTTTTCACGTTATCTCTGCAGACTGTATATTAAGTCACATGGCAGAAATCAGAAATCAGAAATGAGAGGGATGCTCAAATTTAGGATTTTATGCGAGGAAAGAATACTGCAGAATTGTGGAAAGAACATTTTTAAAGTTATCGTGCAGACCATCTAAAAACTACAATAAAAAACACAGAAAAGTGGTTTAGAATCACTAAGTAACAGTTCTTGTAAATCCAAAACAGCCATGCCAGTTATCACACCCTACTTCCTAGTTGACTACGAGACATGGTCACCTTTGTATCCATGAGAATTCCAACTGTACTCCACATTGATTTATATCAGTAAGGAAAGTTTATTTTTTTAGACAAAAGGTATGCAACTCCTAAGAACCGCTGTCCTGAATTCTAGTCAAGGCAACACAGCTATTACTCTACCAATTTATAGATGTTAAATATTATAAAATTATTGAGGATTTTTGAGTTGCAGAGACATCACAAACACTGCATACTTCACAAGGCTGCATACTTCACAAATTATTGTAAGTTTGAGTTTCCCAGAATCTGGATAAACTTTACTGTGTAAAACTGAAATACATGCAAACAACAATCTCCACTTACTACTGTAATAAAAATGTATGCATATGTGGATAAATAATGAACGGTAATGACACTTCAGCTTTGCCTGCAGTCTGAAAATATAAGAAGTAATAATACCAGCTTTCAAGGGAGTAAAAGAAATTTAAGAAAAAAAGAAAATCAAGTATCTTTCTAAAGTCAGAGAAGCAAATAAGGAAGTCAGGAACCCACACTTGTGATTTCAAAACATAGACCAAAACAATCAAATTACTGCTGAATTTATGTTTTGTAAACACCCTTTTCATTAAATGCAGCTGGTACTTTGTTGCTGCCCTAAATAATTCATTTTTACTGCTGGAGTGATATTGTACTGTGGAGGGCTGACCTTGGCTATCTGTCAAGATTCCCACCCAGCTACTCTCTTACTCCTCCTTAACAGGACAAAGGGAGAAAATACAACAGAAAAGCACATAGGACAAGACCATTTACCAAGCACAAGGAGATCATTTGCCAGTTACTGTTTTGAGCAAAACAGAGGTTTTTTTTCTTCCACTTTTAAATAGAGAAGGATGATAAGATATAAGGACAACCATCCTCTCCAGTGACCCTCTCACTCTCATGCTCAAATTCACTTCTCACTCCCAACTCTTCCACCTCCTCCCCATCTGTAGGCAGCACAGGAGCAATGGGTTGCTGAAGTCAGTCCTCTCTGCTGCTCCTTCTTTACCTCTCATACTTCTCTCCTGATTCACCCCCAGATTACAGACCTTTACAGACTATTCTAGCACAGGTTTCTTCTCCACAAGGTGCAGTCCTTCAGCAGACTGCTCCTGCATGGGTCCTCAATACCCAGCTCTCAAACTCTCCTGCCCAACTGTGGGCAGCTCCCCATGGGATGCAGCTCTAGCTCAAGGCTACTCCTGTGGGAGTACTCCATGGGCTGTGTCCTCCAGCCAACATCCACTGCTGAACTGTGAGCTCTTCCATGGCTGCATGCGGAGAACTCTCTGATATAACTCGCCCTTCGATGTAAAGGGACAACTTGCTTCACCATGCACAAAGAATGATGAAGTATCTCTACTTCAGTGCCAGGAGCATCTCCTCCCCCTCCTTCTCTGACCTTCGTGTCTGCAGCATTGCTTCTCATGCTTTTTCTCTGTCCTCTTTCTCTCAGTTGCTTTGCAGCATTCTTTACTCTGTCTTAAGTACATTTTCCACACAGCACCTCCACTTGGCTGCGGGGCCCAGCAGTATCCTGCAGGGCCATGGGACCCAGCTGGCCCATGCAGGCCCTGCCACAGTCCCTGCACCATGTACAGCCTGGACAGTCTGAGGGCATAAACAACATTCTAAAATCTGTAAGAACTTCTGTGACTTAGTGAAGTCAATTTTACTCTAACAAAGCAACATGTTTATGCAATTTTGAATACTACACAGTATTTACAGTTTTCTAACATTGTGTTACAGTGTTAGCTGAACTACAGAAGTAGTTTTTTCAATGACATCTTTAAATTGTTTTATTCTGAGTGCTAGATCAAAAAACATATGTTGAAATGAACAAAATAATATATGTTTATATATGTCACTTGTGATATTTCCAGTTATTTTTCTTTTTTAATCATTGGTCTAAAAGATTCCATTCATAATATGAATAAAACCAAATTGCTTTCTTAGAAAGCCACTAAACGCACTCTTTTATTAAATGAAATCTTGCTTAACTGAAAGTACAGATTATACATCTTCTATGGCTACCTTAATTGCAAGCAGGCTGTGCTGTATCCCTCAGTCCCAATTAAGTATGAGTTGACTGCAGTTTCTTCCAGAACTAGCAGTTTCATGCAGAATAGCCACTCAAACAAAGAGAATTTTAAACTATTTGTATTTGTTTTTACTACATATGACGTCTTCCAAGAAAAGATTTAACAAAAAGCAGGGGGAAACTCTTACCCAGTCATATCTAAAAAACTAGCACCGCAGCTTTTGAGATGAAATACAACTGCAAATGTGTTATGTGTTGATTTGAGAAACAATAGTAATGGCTGACTCATTACATTTCAGAACACTTAGAGGTTTTGGCATCAAATATGGGTCAAAACCCACTAAACACATCAGTGAGTGACATTCATTAAAATAAATCACGCAAAATGGTACTTGTATGATAACATGTTGTGACAGTACTACTGCTTTCATAAATAAAGAGTGAAAATTAAACTTTCATAGCAAAATATTTCACTAGGCTAGATTGCAAAGTTTTGACATGGTCAATTCATCACTGCAGAAACCAGACAAAGCTCAGTCTGCTGTAGTAGGGAAGCTCATTATTTCATTAAAATTGAACTATATCTACAACTTCAACATTTCTTTTATTAAAAAAAATGACCAAGAATTTGAATGGTAATTATCAGCCTCTTACACCACAATTTAGTTTCCCATTTAAATGAAGGAAGAAATGTAAGAAATAGTCATTGTCAATAAAATTGCACTGGATTCAAAACCTACACAATGTAGAGGGATAGATTCTAGGAGCTATTATTTGTTCAGTAATTCGGAGCTAGCTGAAATCATCTAGAAAAACCTAAACAACATTTTTTCAACAGATTTTTACCATCGCAGAATGTTTGGAAGGGACTCTGGAAGTCATCTGGTTGAACACCTTACACAAACTGGAACACCTAGAGCACATCTGAAAGGACTATGTCCAGGCAGTTTCTGAAAATCTCCAAGAAGGGACATTCCTCTACTGCTGTAAGAAATCTATTCCAGTGCTCCATCACCCACACAATAAAGTACTCCCTGATATTTAGACAGAACTTGCTCTTTCCCTACTGTCCAGAGACTGCACACTACTGAAAAGAGCTTGGCTCTGCCTTCTTTGAACTCTTCTTTTGGATATATTTACACATCGATAAATCCCCCCGAACTTCACTTGTCCAACCTGAACAGTCACAGGTCTTCCAACTTCTCCACACAGGAGAGATGCTCCAGTTCTTTCATCATCATTAACCAAACCGAAAACTACAGGAAGGGTCAGTTTTAATCTCTGAACAGGTTGGAAAGCAATTTCCCAGGATTTTGAGCCCAATCTTTCAGTCCAAGAAATACAAAGTTTAACAGGATCGCTTTCACAAACCATATGAATTCTGTTGTAACACCAATGGCCTTGTGTGCATACTTTATCCCCTTGGAAGATTGCTCATTAAATGTAAATACCTCTTTGTCCATTAAAGTCTAAATTTGCTCCCTCTCTTTATACTGCCACAGTTTTTGCATTGTTCTTTAGTTCTGCAGTTACCATACAGATAAAATTTGTCATTTACTATTTTGTAAACTTTTCCTTTGTACTGTACAGTTTATGCTGAAACACTTCCTTATCTTTAAAAATTTATAAGCAAAAGATTATAAGCTAAAACAAACATATATGAAGCCAAAAAATAAATGAATGTTTCAAAAATGACTAAGATTAAAATTTTATTCTTGTTGAGAGGAAATGAGTTTCAAATTATGAGCTATTCTTTAAGGGTTTCAACTTGTGCCAATTTCATATAAGAAATTTTGTGAAATCTTATTTATTATTTATTATTACAAGTCAAAAAAGTTGCTTCCCACATTCTCTTAATGATAATACCTTTAAAATACTACATCACATACTACTAAAATAAAAACAGAAGTACGGAAGAACAAAAACATAAAGAAAAAAATAGAAGCACGGAAATAATCCCTTCCTGGTAGTAATTCTTTCTAGGTACTGTCTACTATATTCAATACAGTCTATAGTCCACTGCAGATCTGAATCTGGTGTCTTCTCATCACAAGTTGAAGGCTTCTACAGATGCTAAATCATGAGGCTCAGAGAGATTGAAGAGCCTATAAAAGCAATGCTCAGAGAATCAGCAATAGGCTCTAAGATTCTTATGGACTTTATGTCACTAAAAACTGGCCACAAAGGAGCTGCTGTACCAGGTACTTCTCCTTCATACATGCCAAAGTTCTAAGTTAGACGCTTTTGCTTCCTGAAAACTAAACACAGATGTATAGCTATGACAGAATATTGGCATTAAAAACCTAACAGAGATTATGTGAATACTCCCTTTCAGGAATTCTGTGACAGACATATTCCTAATCCTGCAAATAATTCTACCAACAGATAGTTGCAATCACAAAAGCCTCTTCTGTAAGTATAACAGCCATGCTTCTTTCGTTATTCAAGGAACAATTCAGGCTAAATTCTACATAAAGCAAAGAATCTAGAATTCTTCTTTAGTCACTGCACTGAGGTTACTTTATCATAAAATACTGGATGTGAAAGTTTTATGCACTAAATCAACTTTAGTCAGTAGGTTTGGAACCCCATTTAATAAACAACAAATATTAAATTTTTATTAAACACTTTAATAAGACTTTTTATCAAAAACTACACACTATCACTTTGCTTATATAGCCTATTCCTTTTTACTCAGCATTTAAGATATACTTTAAAAATGTGAATCTATGTTTTTAGACATAAAGCAATTTAATTTCAAAGTAAGAAATAGAGAATTCACGTAACCCTCCAAATGCTGTAGGTGCTGCATTCTAAACCTTTCCTAAGCTGTAAACTTGTTATGAACACTTATGTACATTACTAATTAGTTTACTGAAAACACCTACCAAGTGATTGTGATATAGAAAATGATGTGATTTTTAACGCTTTCACAAAATAAATAGTACTGTTCCAATCTAAAACGTAGCATCAGCACCTACTGTAAAAGTGGAATTTGAACAATCATTCACTACTTACTGTCATTTTAAAGTTACTGATGCAGAACATGCTTCCTCACTGGTGAAGTTAGTCTTAATATTTTTATTTATTTTAATTTATGCATTTTTAAGCCTTCTCCAATCTTCTCTTTCTTAAAATTGCACTGTATTAGAATGTTTTGTTCACACATATGACTTTCTTCAACACAGTGAAACACGTGAAACTATAAACTGTACTTGCCTCATTTAACAATATCATCTTTTTAAACTCTGTCACAATTCCGGGATTATTCAAAGCACTAATCTGATTTTCCAATTAGATCCCAAATAGGGAAATTAAAAATCTGTAACAGAAGGTATACTTAAAAAATCTAAATGACACCAAAAAACTTTCTGTGAAACAGAAACCACCAACAAATAACTCCATGAAAAGAATTTCTGAGATTTCTCTTCTTTGGTGCACTATCTTGATATTTTCTAAATGAAACTTTTGATCAAATAAACACAAACAACAAACAAAAATAATTTTAAAAAATACCCTGTGCACACACACACAAAAAAACAAATTTTCTAACTTTCCAACTTCTTAAAAGCTTGAAAAGTAAACAAATCAACTTTCAATTAAAAACAAACATTCTCTTTTGATTTAAGGCTCTGTGTAACTTTTATCTACATATTTCCATGACTTATTGCAATTTTTCAGAACATAAAGCATTCGTACAGCTCTAAAGAAAATCAAAGAAGTCTAGTAGGCTTTCCTATTCTCACTAAAAAATGAATCAAAACCAACTAAGTAAACTGTTGGTAAGTTCTCAAACATGTCTAAAACAATTATCAGTATTCTTTATTTAGACTTGCTGTCTACAGAGTAACTATAAAATTTTAATACTTTACAACTAGGGATCAGCAGAGGAAAATGTCACTTCAGCTCAGATGCATGGAGCAAATTTCCACAATAAATCTGATAGCACGGAAGATAGGAACAGCTTAAAACAAGAACAAATTCTCTCACTAAGGATCACCTTACCACTTTACATTCCCAGGTCACAGTAGGTACTACTACCAGCATGTCTGCCCTACTTCCAATGATTTGACATAAACAAGTTACAATGCTTACATGTAGAAGAAAAAAAAAAAAAAGAAAAGAAAAAAAAAAAAGTAGAAGGAAAAAAAAAGACACAAGGAAAAAAAAAAAGACATAAGAAAAAAAAAGAATGAAGAAAAGAAGAAAAAAAAGGAAAAAAGGGGAAAAATGGAGAATGAAAGAGAAAAAGGAAGAAAAGTAGAAAAAAATTCTCTGCAAAAAAACCTGCTATATTTTCAGAAAATGCATCTCTTGGTATGAAGATAAGACTACATGAACACTCTGAATATCATTCACATTGTTTCATAAACACTTTAAAGACTCTCTGATGCCATGATGAGACCTGACAAAAGATCTACACCAAAATAAAACAGCCATACAAGAGGTTGCTCAGGTATATTACCAAATAACTTTACTGATTTGAAAGAACCTTTGAAAAATCTATCACACAATAGGTAACATATTTACACTAATTTTAATTCCAGCTTGTTAAAATTTTAGAGCAATGCCTACCATTTACGCCACGCTGGTAGTATTGTAGAGAACTCAACAACAGCACAGTCACAAAATACAAAGCAAAAAATGTGAGTAGTTTCTTTTATAGATTTTCAATTCACAGCCAAAAACATATCAGCAATTTTAAGCAAGAAATTCTTCAGGAAACAATAACTGTGTTTTACAAAGTTCAACTGTGTTAAACAGGTAATCACATATCCGAGGTAAAGAAAGGTATTACCAACAGGAAGAGGAAAAGTGGGTATTTGGGTATTCAGGTGTGATTAGTGCACAGTATGCTTCAAGTGTGAATTTCAATCATCTGGACAAACAAAGAGCTGAGAAGGAAACAATCTTTCAAATTTCACTGTCACCTTTTTACAACTTCTCACAGTGACAGTGGAAAACCCAATTTATTGCACATACATAGATATTATCTATGAATATGCAAGCAAATTATGCTCACTTATCAATATTATACAATATTTTAATCTTTTAAATGTTGATATATTAACCTAAAAATTCAAACGTTTTCGACACAGGTATTTTCTTCTCAGATTTTGCTGCACTGCAACAAAGAATCTAGAAATTAAAATACTTAAAATTACGTAGTTTGCCACCTACATAAATGGCTTGGAAATTAATAATTTCTTTTCAAAGCTCTAAGTTATGCAAGTTTTCCCCCTTTGCTCAGAAATAACGTTTATTTATCTTTCAAAGTTTTCTCTCTTTCAGACATTAACAATTAAAGTCAAAAATATTTAGCCAACAACTGTTTTGCATTACAAAGCTCTCTGTATTTTAAGATTATGTATTGAGAGACAGCTTAACCCGTGCTTTCTGATCTTCAACTTAAAAAAAAAAAAAAAAGGAAATCAGTCTGCAATACCTATTCTCCTTTCATATGTGTAAGACAAATAGAGTTCACCAAATCTCATTCACACTAACAATGATGACTACTCACAAATCATTTTATCACACTCAGCCTTTAACAAGAATCTTGATATTAATTTTCTTTTTTAAAATTGGTGAAGGGTAGATTCCTAGCATGTGTTCCTTATTTCTTATTTACTTACTTCCTCTCATAATTTCTACAATTTTGTTTTATTCTGTTCATTTTAAAAATCTGTATGAAACTGGGCTGAGTCACACATATATGCCATATATTTGACTTCAATGAATGTTTGTAATTTACTAGGCACAGTCTAGAAAGGCATGCAGCTCTTTATTGTGTAAATGTTTGGTCAATAAGTTTTCTGTTTATGAACAAAACAATCATGTACGTTCTATACTCTCAAATAGCTCTTTGTGCATTTTTCCCATCAACAGCCAATCTGTGAAATAGAAGTCAAATGACCAAAGAAATTCTGTCTTTTACATGTGGAGAATCTCTTTTCTCTGAAAAGTAGAAAAGAACTAGAAATTGCAAACGTAAATTCTAAAGTATATTTGTACAATTGACTTTGTGAGAATAGATTACAGCAAAATTAAAGTATAATGGAAAATCCGAAGGACACCTCAAATCACTAATCATGTCAGAGAAAAAAAATCTTGAAATTAAATGGCAGAAAGAGTGAAATTAGACGCTAATCAACAAAAACAAGCTAGAGCAAAATTCTGTATTTTCACAGCAGAAACAACAAGATGTCATTGACATAAAAATATTTCCCAGGATCATTCAGACATCAAATCTTTGTAAAATAATAGGATGAGTCAAACCTTCCTGTTCCTAGCTTCAGATATTCAAATAAGTACCCAAAGGAAATAAAAAGCATAATATAAATATATATTAAGTAGTTTCTTCCGCCTACATGAGTTTGATGAGAGCATGTGTCAAAGGAATTTGATTTTCTAAATTTTTCACATTTCTAAAAGCTAGTGTTGCATACAGATAAGTATGTGTATGCATGTACATGTGAATACATGTAAAAGCAATGCAACTGAGGAAATACACAAATAAGATGTGGGAAAATGAACACATAAGGTACAACTAGGAGAGACAACATTTTCAGGTATCTTAGCTCTTACAAGCATTAGTTTCTTAAAATGGCTTATCTAGCAGAGAGGTAAATTTTCAATTAATATTGAAAAGTTAACCAATTTCTAGTTACTATGATAACATAAATTCTGTCATAGCTAATTAAAGAAGCAGATGGAACTATTGCAGACAACCTCTAAAAGTAAAAGAGACCTGCATAATAGTTACCTCTAAAGCACTTTTCACTGTGACAACAGTACTCTACAGTTTAAAAACGAAACTGAATATTATAGGCAGCTTTCACTAGGATAAGTCTAAACTGCATGTTGTGCTATAGCAGTGAAGTTGAGTTGGCCAGCAAACAGCTTTCAGTTATAAAAGACCTCTTATAAGAATAAAAATACTTTTTTTTATGATGGTCCAAGAGAAAAAGTCTTCCCAGCAAAAGGACATTTGCCATATAAGTCAAGCCTTATTCCTCTGTAAAGAGATCTGGAAGTTCTCCAGGATCACAGAAGTGTTGTTTAACTAAAAGAGTCTGGTTCCTTTGTCATTAGGAAACTGATATTTAATATTACAGAGGAAAACCAGTGAGCTACAGAGCAGATGGTTAGCCGAGTATCATGCAGAACCAGGATGCATGAATAAGCCTTCTACTTTTACCATTCCCTCTGGCCATATTCTGTGGACATGTTGGCTTAACATTAAAAAGTAGACAGCTACAATTCTGTTAAAACAAGAACATTATGAGAGACCTTGCAAAATACATCAGAATTATGTGTTAACCCTTCCCCAAAATAAGAAGGTCTTTAAAATATTCTATTTGTAGTATCTTTTTTATTCACATCCCTGCAATTACAATTGCAGAAGAATATATCTACCTTTATTGATCTGATGTTCAAAAATCAAGTGGATACATAATTTTTCAAATCCAATTCAGGATATTTTCTGCAGCTGCTAATTTTGTTCACACCCTACTTTTATCTGCCCAATTTTACAAAGAAGTTAAATTTTATATAAAGAAGTTAAATTTTATATAAAGAAGTTATCAAATTAATTACTCATTTTATAAACTTTGCATGAATTTATGTATGATTTTGCTGTGTCATTTTTGGACATTCCATCCCCTCTGCAAAAAAAAAGAAAGACAGTAGCACAAACTAGTCCACCAAGAATAATTCTGTCTACAGAGTGTTTCTCTCTAACATTTAGGCTACAGGAGAAATTGGAAGATGAAGCAGGCTGCAGTGCCATCATTACGATGTTGACACATAGCTTTATGACTCGTATTTGTCAGACTTGGACAGTGTAGTCTCTCAGCTTGCCAAGTGCCCTGCTATGATAAGGTGGAAGGAGTAAGTAAGCTGCTTAAGTTCAAAGCTGACAAGACAGATGTAATGCTTTCTGGTAATGAAAACAACATACAGACATTCCTGAAGACCACACAGCTAAATGAACTAAATGTGCCTAGCAAATGATCTCACACTACGGGGCGTATGGTGGAAAATATGCCATTCCTCCATGTTTTTCCCTAATGTTTGGTGGTCACTTAAAATACGCAGATACAGTTTAGTCTGTGGCTACCTAAAGGACCATACCTTCTATTAAGAATAGCATGCAAAACTGAAAGATAAAACAAGCAACTGTTAAAAGAGCCACACTGTAAAGAAGGGGAGGACAAAACACTGATTATTAGAACTACATGCTGACTTTCTTGTAAAAAAAAAAAAGTCAAAAACAGAGATTCCTCATTCCTCAGAGAGAGGTACTTCCATTCATGGAAAAAGGTAATCTCAGGCAGCAGTCCAGCAGAGCTTCCTTGCTCTTTGAAATGAAGATTATCCTGAGTTCCTACAAATTCCTAGAATTTGCTGCTCAGCTCAACCGTCCGCTTTCTTGAACAGGTCCCTTTGATTAATATTTCAACTAGCAGTCAGCTTCCAAAAGTGAAACTAATATCTGCTCATAACCTGAGCCACACTTTTGACATCAATGTTCCAGAAACTAGAGCAATACCTTCTGGCACATAAATTTGAAAGTGAAAATGGCAGGGGGAGAAAAAAAAAAAAAAAAAAAAAAAAAAAGGCCTCCTTTACTGAAAATGCACACTTATCCTCTGAAAAGTAAACACTGACTTTATGTTTAGTTTCTAACTATGAGGGCTGCTCCAAAAGTAATTCCTTCTATTTCCTTCTATTCTATTACCTTGGCCCACAATGTCAGAAGTGGATGTTGGCGGCATGGCAGTAGAGGTTCAGTCTTCCCACTTCCTGCATGGTTTCATAGCTGAGAATCTGCTCTATCAAACATTTGTTGTTTTGCTCTTTGTATCCTTTGTAGACTCCATGAAAATCATTAGGAGGCATTACTTTCAAAACAACTGATGTATTTTCAATGATATCCAAACAATTAACTCAGCATTTACTCATCATTCTATCTTTAAAACAAATTAAGTACATAAACCAGTGGGGTATAAAGGACGCCAAGTAAGATGGAGGAATACATAAATGACCACTGATAATGGTAAGAAGTGTTGGCTTATTTACCATACATGTAATGTATAGTAAGTATTACAGTAAAATTTATTTAAAACAGCCTACAACTCACTGAATAAAAAGGAAAGTATCTAGAAAATTAAAAAATATCTTTTAGCATTTCAAAGCCAAAATGGAAATAATGATATCTCAGATTAAAATAGGTGACCCTGGGCGCTGAAATGATACACATGGTTCTGCAAGAAAAATTATCTACTAAGTTTACATTTTAAAAATATTTTGGTGCATATTCAATTACCACAAAAACAAGACATGTAAACACAAAAATTTCAAACACAAAAGTGTCTCTATGCTTTGTTGCTGTGAACAGACACAGGTTTTCATGATGTCTAAAAATAATGTTTAGTGTCATGTGTCATGGTGTTAGTTTTTCTCTGTTTTGTAAAACATTATTTATATTCTGCATACTCTAAATACATTTAACCTTTGCTAGCTGCTGTATCTCTATCAGCAGGCACATGCATCTCTTTTCCTTTTCTGGCTCACACTTTTTCTTTTCCCTACAATATACGAAGGCAATGATGCCCTGTTGCACAAAAATTTCATATACAATCACCAGAAAAAAATCAGGTTAAAAAATACAATCAAAAAGTTTTAACTCATAAAAATAATACCAAATCTGACACAGACATTAAGTATCATCAGCCGTGACAAAAGTGGAAGGTAAACTATAGAATAAATATGGCTTATGAAAGTATACTTTGTGCAAAGCCTCCATGAATAACAGCAGAAGGAGACCTCAATTCAGTAAGTTCATCTCCTCCTTATTCAGATCTGACCTGCAACCTTATTCGTTCAATTAGAAGATCCTGCAAATGCATTCCAGTAAAAAATTAATCTTTGATATGAAATACAATCACAAGCCCTTTTGCTCTTCTGGACAAAAAGTACTATTGTCCTCAAATACTCAAATCATATTTGAAAGTGGTCTCTGACCTTTAAAGCATGTAAGAATTTCTGAAAGCTTTATTATAAGGTTTAAATAAATTTAAGCTAAAATGAAAGTAAGTTCAGCATTTCTATATATTCTTTTTAATACAAATGTTATGAAAATCTCATCAAATTACTAGAGGTCAGAGAGTTATTCCAAGCCTGACAATGTAGAATATTATCTATGAGATGAAATGATTCTTCACTGCAGACATTAATATTCAGTTCAAAACTCCATATTTAATGTAGTTCTTCAATCACATCTACCACTGGACATAATCATATTTAACTCATGATTTACCTTTCTCAAATATATTACACAACTGTCATTTTTTGTTTGGACACAAACACATGAGGCCCATTATACACAAATACAGACTGCATCAACAGAGGTGAACTTAAAACATAAGCCTGACTCTATCAGACTTACACAGCTTATAATAGTCTATCAACCATCAGAGCTTAAAATTCAAAGACTTTTTACAAGAAAAATCTATTATACATAAAGTTCTCTGTTCACTAGTAAAAAGAAATTCAGTGGGCTAGTTAACATTTTAAACACACTACTTTACTTCTTAAAGACATGTTCAAATATTATTTGTAGTAAGAGACATCTAACATTTTCCATGTTTTTCTACAGACTTTATAGTTGGGTAATACAAATACTGATAGTTTGCAGTAGGACCTGCTCATTGTAGCAGATCATTTTGACAGCAAGCGCTATGCAGCCAGCAGTGTAGATTCATTAGATTCAAAATCTAAAGAACAAGGCAATTGAAACAAATGGACTAAATTGTACTTTGTACTTTGTGACTGTATGTAAAAACGTCACTATATTTTTAACCAATTACACAGTTTGGTTGCATAACCAACTAATGCATCATTTTCTACTTTAATATTCTTAATTGAAAAATTGTGCTAATGTTATTTCACTGATAGGTTTGGGGTTTTTTAATATACAAATATTTTGAAATCTATCACAAAATTTCTATTTTCTTGCTGTTTCCTGTGACAGAGTGCAAAGGAATAGTTTGTACACAAATTTATGTACGTTACCAGAAATGCATGGCAGCACCAATATTCTCACTACACATATTTTTTATTAACTCTTTCATAAAATAACTACAACAGATCTACAATCCTACTACAGTTTAACAAATTAATTTTACTACAAATTCGAACATGAGAAATTAGAAGATGAGGAGTGTCTTAAATGCCTTTAATCCCTGAAGTAGGATGACAGGCAAAAGAATATTTGTTCATTCTTTTAAAAGGTCATACGCATTTTCCATTTGAATCCATTCTTCAGTGGCAAACCACAGAGAAACCTCTGTTATTTTCAGAATTGATGTACCTTTCAAAACTATAATCTTTGGCTTTCAAGCTCACTATTATTTGCCTTCAGGTGCAAATTTTAAAGTGTATAGGCTTCTAAAAAGAACTTTATGGCTTCAGCCAGATACTGAAAGGCTTGTAGATAAGTCATCATCACAGTGTAAATTTCTTTTCAAAATAATGTTCCTCACTCAGAGTACACTTGTGCTTATACTTGGTTCACTTGTCAAATACAAATTTGAGGTCATCAAAAGCTTCAGGGCAACTTGAGCTATTCCAAAACTCATTTTCTACCTCTATTTTGTTGGAGAAATAGGATTTCAAATGTAAAAATAACAGGAAGCTCTAAAGATAAAGAAACAAAAGCATATTAGGTGCATGCTTCGGTACAGCATTGCAGTGACTGCCTGTAAAGACAAAGTCAATTCAATACCTAAGTATCATAAAATGCAATATCAAAAGCAGACAATGTATCTTGCTAAACAGTTTATTCTATTCAAGGAGTAATTTTAGAATTGACAAATACATAGGTTGAGGAACAGATACTAATGATCTTATTTAAATGTTTATTTTATAGCAGATGAAAATTTAATCATTCTCATTTACAATGTCTACTGTTGATGGTATCTCATATGTCTGACAAAGGTAAATGAAACTAGGCTCAGTATTCCTGTTGGTTTACATTCCTTAGTCACATAGTAGTAAGCATTTGTATTTAATTCTGTTTATAGAATATGCTGTGTTTTAATAAAATAGAATGACACACAAGAGAGCATTTACTCTTTCTTCTTAAGAGCTGCATTTATGTTTGAGAGGTCAGTTTGATCTTTTATCTTCAGAGATTTTTTTCTGCAGACATCGTTCCTGTTTCTAAGTAGAGCTAAGTAATTAACACTCTTTGAAAGCAGAGACTATGTAAATACTTAGGGGAAAGCTTTTTCATTCCCAAAGTAAAATGGAGTTTTAATGTTAACTTTAACAAGTCCAGGAATCCATAGTCTGTTTTCTATGACTCAAAATCTCACATATGTAAGTAGCCATAGAAAACAGGTTTTCAAAAGCAGGTGTTTACAACTAGGCTTCTCTTGGAGATGTAAGAACAAATGGAACAATGCAAAGAAAATTAAAAAAAAAAAAAAAAAAAAAAAAAAAACAAAATAGGGCTGGAAACTTCTCACTAATTCTGCCTTTCGTGTTACCTGGTTCTATGCTCTCACTGTGACAAAACAGTACTTAAATTGCTCTTCGTGTATTTCTTCCCTTTAAATTTGCTTGTACATCTGCAGTTACAATGGGGACACAACTGGAATAGAAACCAATCAAGTAAGATTGTCACATATGTTACAGTGATCAGCAGCAGCCAGCATGCATTTATGACTAACCTGATCTCTTTGCATGACAAGATGACCAGAGTAGTAGGTGAAAAAAAGGCTGCAGACATTATATACATTGATTTTAATAAAGTTTTTGACACTGTTTCCCACAGCATTCTTCTGGAGAAATTGGCTACTCATGGCTTAGATGTGTATGGTTTGCTGGGGGAAGAACTAGCTGGGTGGACTGGCTCTAAGAGCCACTGTGAAGGGAGTTCAAACAAGTTAGCAGCTGAACACAGTGATGTTTCCAGGAGTTCAGTGCCAGGGCCAGTTTTGGTCACCATTTTTATCAGTGATCTGGATAGGGATTGAGTACACCCTCAGAAAGCTCACAAATAATATCAAGCTGATAGAACTGTTGATTTGTTTGAGAATAGGAAAGCTCTGCACAAGAATCTGAGTAGGCTGAATCAATAGGCTGAGTCCAGTCACATAGCACCAAGTGCTGGGTCCTGCACCTGAGTCACAACAACTCCATAAATATTACAGGCTGGGGTAAGAGTGGCTGGAAATCTGCCCAGCAGAAAAGGACCTGGAGATGTTGATTGGCAGCCACTTGAACATGAGCCAGCAGTGTGTCCAGATGACCAAGAAGGCCAATGTATTCTGGCCTGCATAAGAAATAGTATGATCGGCAGGACTGGAGAGATGAATGCCCCTCTGTATTTGGCACAGGTGAGACTACAGCTTGAACACTGTGTTCAGTTTGGGTTCCTTCACTACAAGAAGGCTACTGAGTTGCTCTAGCTTGTGCACAGAAGACTTAAAGCTGGAAAAGGTACTAGAAAACAAAAGTTACGAGAAGAAGCAGAGGGAACTTCTGGAGGTCTCTACAACTACCTGAAAGAAGGTAGCAGCGAGAAAGGTATCAGTTTATTTTCGCAGTTGACAAGTGATAGGACATGAGGAAATGGTGTCAAATAATGCCAAAAGAGATTTAGAGGGGATTCTCTTCACAGAGAGAGTGGTCAAGCATCAGAACAGACTGCCCTGGGAAGCAGTGGAGCTGCCATACCTGCAGATATTTAAGACACACGCAGACATGGCACTAAGGGACACCATTTAGTGCCGGGGACTTGGTAGGACACACTGACAGTAGAAACTGATGTTCTTGAAGGTCTTTTACAATCTACATGATTCTTTGATTCAAAATGTTTGCAGAGCAGTTTCCATATGATGTTTTAAAATTTATGTTGTGGTGAGCTATGTCTTCCAGCCATTTCATCTTAGAACTTGAGTGTAAGGCTCTGAATTTTAAATCCAAAATACTTGCTTTCTAGTTAAATAATCATTTTAATTTTAATTTTACACAGTTAATGGAGCTCAAAGTGCCTGTTGGATATGACCGTCCAGCCTGAATATCCAGGCCTGACTGTCAAAAGAGATCAGGATAATCTCATTTTCCCATTCACAAAGTTTCAAAAACAGAGAAAAGTTACTGCTAGAGGAAAATAAAGGGAAGATGGTACCCTCATGGGTTTCTCTCTACACTGAAGGTGAGTGGAAGGCCTTGCTTCCATATTAAAGTTATCTAGCTAACACCAATATCATGGAAAAAGGCGTGATACAACCTGTTTTATCTCAACACACCATGTATGCACCATTTTTTTTTTCTTAATGAAAAACACAACAACAAAATCTTCTGTCAGTACTGATTCCGACTATTTTCATTGACAAAAGAATCATTTTCACGGGATTTAGCATTTCATGAACACTTCAGTATGTCATGAATTTTTAACAATGACAGAACATGATATGTAACCCAGTAAAAAAAATAGGTAAATATAAAAACGTTTTGGCATTCTATAAAAACAAAAATTTGCAAACATTAAATTGTTGTATAAAACAACTTTGTAGCTACAAACTACTGTATGCAGAATACAAATATGGATTTTACTCTGTAATAAATTAATATGTGATATTTAATAATAGAAAGACTTACAGAAAACACATTGATTTCAACCCAAAAATGTCTAGTGAATTAAAACTATTTAATAGCAATCACTACACATATCAACTAGGCAATAAAAATAACCTACCAATATGTTTCCATTTGCACAGATGTTCTTTAATTTGTCAAAAAGCAAACATTGACTTTTTATTTCCTTTTATATTCTTTTGTAGATGCTACATTAAAGAAAATGTCAGCCCAGTCTCTACAGATTTCTGAAAACAATAGATGCTCTGCTTATTTGCTTTTCTTATTATTTCCGAGAAAGGGAGAGATAGGAAGGAAGAAAAGGGAAAGTAATGAGGGAATGGGGAAAGGATACAGAAAGAAGCAGACAGATAAATATTTACAACATTTAAAACAATTAGAACTATTCATTCTCACATTGTAACATCTACATCTTGTTTGGCTGCATCCTATAATGTGCTATATCCTTTTGTATTTGTTTTCTGTTGTTTTCTGTGACTATTAAAAAACCAACAAAACATGTAGGACAGCAACTAAACATAATCGGACCAACTGTAACTATTAGCTATCCCAGACTTTAATATGAATAACACTTTAAAATAGTCTCAAAAATGTAGTTTTTAAAATATATGTTACTTATGAGTACTCAATATTAGCAAAAGATGTACAAAACAATATCGCTGAGTGGTGGAGAATGATGAAAAACACATAGCCTAAAAAGTTGGACAGAAGAGAAATTGGCTGCTGAAGAGTGTTACTGGCAAGCCTTGCAATTTTAAAAGGCAAAACTGGCCTGAATCAATTGCTTACAGATTCTGAGAGCTACTAGAACACCATGCTGAGGGTTCTCCAAGGCACAGACCCTGAAGTCAGTGGGCATGAGAGCATGAATGTTATTCTGCAGAATCAATAGTTAAGAAGGCTGATGACATTTGACTTATTCAGTGTTACTCACAGTAGCAGAGAAATATGAACTCCGTGTTTAAGGAAATAAAATAATTTACAAAAAATATCTAACACATGGGGCTTCAAAATATTTTGAGAAAATATTAAATAGCCATGCAATTCCACCAAATATCTATTATTTAAAAAAAATAAAAATACTACAATGTTATTCAGGGAATTCACTGTAACTTAAAAACAGACTTAGACTACTGGTGTTTTTCAGAGCAGATTTTTCTCTACTCCTTTAACCAAGGAACAACACTTTATAGATTTACTGACATTAAATCATGATAGGGCCTTTGAGAGATTGTCAAACTGCATACTTCCCTTAAACTAGAACAAGCCTAGCTATTTCATTATAAATTCAATGTCTGAAATGACGTCTTGAAAAAGTAAGGTTTAATGAGCCAATCCAAGATTACAGTGCTTCCTTCCCTCACAGTAAGGCCATCCACTCAGTACCTGGGGCAGTAGTACATTGACGGCTATTATAAAGCACCTCACCAGTGATTTTTCTGTATCCAACTGAGTTTCTTCATCAGAATATTAATTTCAAATAAATACATAAACTCTTACTTAAAAGCAAGCACTGTATTTCTAAATAATCAAGAACTTGCTTGAGATGGAAAGGGTATGTGTAGCTAAAGACAATCCGTAGCGTCTCAATGCCATTTTATTCTGAAAGAGGCTTCAAGAACTGAAAAAAAAACAAGACTGCAACCAATTTTTTACCAATTGCAGGAAAAACATAGTTGCCATTTATAAATAACTGATTAACATAATTGCCTTGTACTCAGCAGAAATGACCTAGAAATTGTAAATCACATACTTCACAAATTTTGTGCATTTTGATTCCATATCTTTACATCAAATAATTTAAAATTAATTCAAGCCTTCTCCTGAATGCTTCTACTACTCTTATACAGATCAAGAAATGGACATCTCAAAAAAGGGTGAATTTCAGTACCAGGTAAACGACACACTTTTGTGGTTTCAACCTCTGGATTAATCGCTTCCAAACAGACAATCATCTGTGACTATTTATGATCCTCAAAATATATAAAAACTTTGCATTAATTCTCAGTGCTTCTATTGGTTATATTTTCAGATTAGGAAAGATCTGGGACTGTCACAAACAATTTGAGAAGACACTGCCTGTTCAAATAAGATCCTGATATCTTCTGTAACAGAGAGAAGAGGATTTGCATGCATGTTATTAAAAAAACTAAAAAATTCAAGATTTTGAAGTTTTGAGAAACAAAATTAAAGGGAAGGATGATGAAAGGACACTCACTCCATTCCTCTGTTACACAGAGGATACTAAACTAAACAAATCCTAAAATAGCATTCAGGAATATTATGTAAACTGTGCAAGTTTATGGTAAGGAAAATCAAGAAATATTTCTGAAAAAGCACGAAGCAAGTGCAGAAATTTGATGACATCATTTCCCTACATCATTCTAGTGGTCCAGAAGTCATCTTCTTGCAGAAGATGATATCTTAGTGATGCAAACTCTGTCAAATTTACTAATTTTCTTTGTAACATAGCAAGGAAAATTATCCTAAATTGCTCTTGAATATGTCTCCCAGTTTTGTAAATCAACCTTCCAGAATGTTAGCTGTGGATATACTTATATTTATTTTTTACAACAGCTTTCAGAATTCCTTAGGAAAGAGGGTTTTTTTTTTCAATTCAATATAATGTGTGATCTGTTTTATGCATGCTTTTCAATATCCAGATGGTAGAGATACTGCATGACAACCAGATCATACATCTTTTTACCTCAACAAATTGTTTCTTGAGGCAAAAATACATAATAAAAAGATCTCACAAATATGTACTATGTGATATTCATAGTCTAGGTTTCAGTGCTTTCATTGTCAGTAGAAATCCAGAAGCTGAACCTTTTTTTTTCATGGTTGATACTAGTCAAGTTTTCTGTTGTTTGTCTAGACGAGGACAGATTCAAACTTTTTTAAAGAAATACCAGAGATTGTAAATGGTGTTAATGAATTGCCATTACTTGTAAAAAGTAATAGGTTAATATCAGTAAAGCCTCAGCTATGTACTTCTAACCTTAAACATAGTTTAATTCTCTGTAACTGGCAACAATAATTAAAATTCAGATTTTGAATGCATTTCAAAATATTGGAATATCTTAATAGCAAAGAATACGTAAAGTATATATGAATATAGTACTCACCAATTTTAATCTTTGTAAAGGTATTCTGCTAGTGTCTATCGGTGTACGTTCTGTGACATTACCAAATCTGACTTCTGGAACGGCAATTGCACACATTACATGAGCCCACCTGTGAAAAGTGGCAGGTCAAGAATACTACCAGAAAAATCCCATACAAATACAAGTGATGTTTCATTACCTCCAATTTGTTGTTTCCATTTTAAAAGGAATCCAGACATTTGCCTTCAAGGACTTCAGAAGACTTCTTTGAAACAAGTTAACACAATTTACAACACTAACACTTCATGTAAACATCATTTCAGACTGTAAATTTTTACTTGAAAAAATAGATCTAAATATTTTTCACATTGTATTTCGTAAGTGCAGTATCTTTGTAGGTTTCTATCCAGGCATGCATGCACAGGCCAGGCTGTTTTTTTTAATAAGCAATTTTTCACCTACAGTATTTTCACAGAATCATAAAATATATCAAGTTGAGGGACCCACAAGGCACACTGACTCTGACTCCTGGCTCTACACAGGACCACTCATGTTCCATGCCCACCACTCACTGGTGAAGAACCTTTTCCTAACACTCCCTGACCCTCCCTGACAGCTCCATACAATTCCCTTGGGCCCTGTTACTGTGACCAGAGAACAGAACTCAGTGCTGCCCTTCCAGTCCCTTCATGAGGAGCTGCAACCTCTGTGAGGCCTCCCCTCAGCCTCCTCTGCTCTGAGCTGAACAAACCCAGGGACCTCAGCCACTCCTTGCATGTCTTGCCCTCTTAGACCATTCACCATGTTCATATCCCTCCTGTGGAAGCTCTCTAATAGTTTTATGTCCTTCTCAATAGTGGTGCCCAGAACAGCACACAGTGCTCAGAATGAAGAGTGCAGAGCAGAGTAGAGTGAGCTCTGCACCAGCTGGCAGTGCTGGGCCTGATGCACTCCCAGAGTACAGCTGGCCCTTATGCTGCCAGAGTACACTGCTGACTCATATTCATCTTGCTGTCTACTAGAACCCTCAAATCCCTTTCCGTGGGCCTGCCTTCCACTCTCTGACCTCTCAGTCTATATCCAAGGTTGCTGTGACCCAGGGGGCAGAATCAAGCACTTGCTCTTTCTAAATTTCATATGCTTGGTGATTGTCCAGTCCTGAAATATGTCAAAATCCCTTGGCAAGGGCTCTCTATCCTTGAGGGAATCAACTCTCAATTAAGCATTGTCCACACACTTACTTAGTATACATTTGATATTTGTGTTCATAAAACAGAAAAACACTGAAGAAAACTGGCCCTCAAAAAGAGCCTAGGGAGCACTATTAGTGACTGGGCACCAGCTTCATAATGTGACCTCATAATGCTTTGAGCCCAATAATGCTTCAAGCCAACCTGCAGGCCAATTGTTCACTCATAACATTTTGTTTTTGTCTAGATGTGTACTCAACATTTATTTATAACATTTATTTATAACATAGTATCGAGGAGAATACTAATAGAGACAGTACAGAAAGCTTTCCTGAAATCCAAGAAGTTCACATCTACTGGATTCCCTAGATCAACCTGATGGGCAACCTTATCATAAGATAAAATTAACACCATTAATTTATAAAGACAAAATCCTCATGAACTTGTGTTAGGACCAATGACAGCAGTGTCACTGTCATTGTTAGGGCAATCTCAGACAATAGTATAGACTGGGAGAAGAACCCATTGAGAGCTGCTCTGCCGAGAAGGATTTTGGAGTGCTCGTGTATGAAAACCTGGAAGTAAGCCAGCAATGTGCATTTGCAACCTGGAAGACCAACTGTATCCTCTGGTGCATCAAAAGAGGGGATGCCAGCAGAGTGAGGGCAGTGATCTTCCCCTTCTGCTCTGCTTTTCTGAAGCCTCATTCGGTAAACTGTGTCCAGGTCTGCTTCACCCAGTAAAGAAAGGATGCAGAGCTGTTGGAGTGGATCCAGAGGAGGCTGGAATCATGAAGATGATTGGAGGCTGAAGCATATCTCTCTTAAAAAGGCAAAGGCTGAGGGAGCTAGGCTCAAGGAGAAGAGTGCAGGGAAGACCTCACTGAGGCCTTCTAACTCTTAAAGGCACCTTATGAAAAGGAAAGAGACTGTCTTTTTACAAGATCTGATAGAGATAGGGCAAGGGAGGAATGGGGAATGGTTCTTAACTAAAAAGGGAGATTCAGGATAGATGTTATAAGGAAATATTTTACTGAGAAGATGCTGAGGCACTGACACGGGTTGCACAGAGAAGCTGTGTATGCAGTGGATGCCCCATCCCTGGAAGTATTCATGTTCAGGTTGAATTCGCTCTGGGCAAAATGATCTAGCAGGTGGCAAGCCTGTTTATGCCAGAGGGGTTGGAAGTAGATGGCTTTCAGTCCAAGCCATTCTGTAACTCTCCAATTGTCTTTTAGGTGTTTTTCAATAACTCCCAGAATAATCTCCATAATTTTACCAAGCATTGAAGTGAGACTGACAGGGCTGTAATTATAGGGTTCTCCTTCTTATTGTTCTTCAAAACTGGTATTTTCATAACATTTGCCAGCTTCCAATCTACTGGGACCTCTCCATATTTCCTACACCATTTAAAAATAGCTATAAGAGCTGATGGTGACGTCAGCCAGCTCCCTGAGATAATTCTTTCAGGCCCAAAAGACTTATGTATCCAGCACATCAGAAAATCTTGCACAAATTTGGGTTGGCTAGGAGTTTACTGTTAGAGAATCCTCCACCTCGCAGGACCTATAGTGCACATCACGGGTGTTGAAGACAGGGGCAAAGAAGGCATAAAAGTCTCAATTTTGTCCGTACCAATTTGTGAATATCATCAAAGTGGAACAATGTTCCAGTGCTCTTTTTGTTGCTTACATGCTTTAAAAGCGCATACATACTATTTTTCTTTTAATAACATTTTTCTTTCATTGATGCCTGCCTGCAAAATTGCACTCATAATAACAGGTGTCTTACCATCTAAGCTTTATGTGGACAGAAATGCTATAAATAAAATGTCTCTTCAATAAACCTTAGCACAACCCTTTATACTCTGATTTCTCTCAACCTAATAGGACTTGAAATAATGACTGTTCACCTGAGAAGAAGGAATCTCAGTACACAGAAAATATCTCAGAGTTGGATTTTATACTTGGTGGTGAAAACAAAATAGTAATTGGAACACACTTCTGAAAACTTTCAGAAGTTCAAAATAGGAGATAATGCTCAAAGATAGACAGAATACTGAGAACAAGTGAAAACTAAACACTGTATAGCAAGTGCAATGTGTTATGGAAACAGGAAAATAAAAAAAAAGAAGTTAACTACTTTTACAGAGCACTTATTTCGGAAATCCGTAATAGAAACCCAGAGGGATGTAATGCAAAACTGAAGACTTCAGGTATAATTACAAAGAAGAAGACACTTTCTGCAGATCCCTGTGGTGGTTTTTATTCCTATGGCTAAATCTTATAACCTATTTCTAAAATATTTTAATTGACTTAGGTTAAAGCAATTGGTTGCACCAAGTGCTTTGAACCTTCTCCTGGTGTTAAGGTAAGTACCTGCCCAAAGTGTGCACAGGTGGATGATCTTTTATGACTAGTGGCTGAGTTGCAAGAAGTAGTTAAAAGGCTGCATAGCATTAGAGATGCTGAGAGAGAGAGAAAGAGAGAGAGAGCTTTTTAAGGACCATATTCCAGGACTGGATAATACTGAGAAGGAGGCACTTTAGTCCCTGGTGATGCACAAAAGCAGGGCTCCACTTCAGACCCCACCTTCTAGCTTCACTACTAAAAGCAGATACTAAGCTCATGCAAACCCATGACCAAGATCTGCAAGGAGAAGTCATATCAATAGCTTACAGAGGATTTCATAAACGGAAACACGGAGTGCTTGTAGTTGGTGACTCTCCCTTAAAAGGCACTAAGGGTCCCTTCTGTTGGCCTGACAGGGAGTCTTGATTGGTTTGCTGGCTCTCAGGAGCGAAGATATGGGATACTGAAAAGAGTGTGCAATAGTTTGTCCTGAGCATGGATCTTTTGCTGTTCTTTTTTCTTGTGGGCATGAATGACACTGCAAGCTGGAATACAAGCACAATTAAAGAATACTATAAAGCCATGGGAGTGCAAGTGAAAAAGACTGGTGCCCAGGTTACCTTCTCAATTTTCCCTGCTGGAGGAAAGAGGGCAGCCAGAAATAGACATATAACGCCTACACAAATTCCTAGCTATATGGTTGGCACTGACACAACGCTTTCAGTTTTCATGACGATGGGAATTTCTATGAGGATTACAACACATTATGAACAGATGGGATATGTCTGTGTAGAAAAGGCAGGGCTATCTTCAGCAGGGGGCTTGCAAACTTACTGAGGTGGGCTTTAAAACTGAAGGGCTTGGGGTATGGTGTCCAAAATGGAAATGCTCATGTCATTGAACTAACTGGTGAAATAAGCAAGGTCAACCAGAACAGTGACAAATGTTCTTTAGCTGCCTTCCATCGCATAAGCCAAAAGGCCAGCCACCTCAGCGGTATGTATAGTTACAGGGGATACTTAGGGTGGAGATCGGTCACAAGCGATGTCCTTCAGGGGTCGGTCTTGACACCAGTGCTCTTCAACATCTTCATCAATGACATAGACAGTGGCATCAAATGCACTCTCAGCAAGTTTGCAGATCACACCAAGTTGAATGGTACGGTCAATACATTGGAGGAAAGGGAAGCCATCCAGAGGGACCTGAACCGGCTGGAAAAGTGGGTCCATGAAAACCTAATGAGGTTCAGGGCAGGATGCTGCACTTGGGTCAGCGCAATCCTAGATATTTTATACAAACTGGGAGAAGAGCCTCTTACGAGCAGCCCTGCTTAAAAGGACACGGGGGTCCTGGTGGACGAGAAGTTGGACATGAGCTATCAGTGTGCGCTTGCAGCCTGGAAGGACAACTATATCCTGAGCTGCATTAAAAAAGGGGTGGCCAGAAGGGAGAGGGAGGTGATTGTCCCCCTCTATTCGGCTCTTGTGAGGTCCCATTTGGAGTACTGAGTCCAGGCCTGGGGCCTCCAGTACAGGAAGAACGTGGAGCTCTTGTAGCACATCCAGAAGAGGGCTACTAAGATGATCAGAGGGCTGGAGCACCTCTCCTATG
Source organism: Meleagris gallopavo (assembly GCF_905368555.1). Taxonomy (NCBI): domain Eukaryota; kingdom Metazoa; phylum Chordata; class Aves; order Galliformes; family Phasianidae; genus Meleagris; species Meleagris gallopavo. Next base: position 28,494,144 of record NC_139435.1, on the reverse strand, counting down.
AAGAAAGGTTGAGGGAACTGGGGTTGTTCAGCTTGGAAAAGAGAAGTCTCCAGAGAGACCTCATTGTGGCCCTCCAGTTCTTGAAGAGAGCTTATAAACAGGAAGGGGAACAGCTGTTTACAAGGATGGACAGGGATAGGACAAGGGGAAATGTTCTTGAACTGAAGCAGGGAAGGTTTAGGTTAGATATTAGGAGGAAGGTTTTCACACAGAGGGCGGTGACACACTGGAACAGGTTGCCCAGGAAGGTTGTTGGTGTCCCATCCCTGGAGGCATTCAAGGCCAAGCTGGATGTGGTTCTGGGAGCCTGGCATGCTCATTGCCGACCCTGCACATAGCAGGGGGGTTGAAACTAGATGATCATTGTGGTCCTTTTCAACCCAGGCCATTCTAAGATTTTATGATTTTCTTGCATCCCCCCAACGAAATATAAATCCTGTTTCCTTTTCTTCTTTAAAGTGACTCTGTACCAATGGGCACAGCATTGCAAATAACAGGAAGAATTAGAGATCTGTGTACAGTCAGAGGACCATGATCTTACAGAGATCATGGAGACATGGTGAGACAGTTCGCATAACCAGAACACATTCATGGATGAGTATGTATTTTTTATAAAGGCAGACAAGCAAGACGATGCTATGGAGCTGCACTTTATGTGGGAGAAAACTGGATGTACTGACCTCTGCCCAGAGATGAATGATGAGTGAAGGGAGTGTTTACAGGTGAGAACTAAGAGGAAGGCTAATATGGGTGACACATTTGTGGGTGTGTACTACAGCCTCCTCACTAGGAGGAGGAAATTGATGAAAGTAGCCTCACAATCACAGGCACCAGTTCTCATAGGAGACTTCAACCACCCTTATACTTGCTGGGACAGGTTGGATAGCTGGGCTGAAGCTAATGGGAGGAGGTTCAACGAGACCACATGCCAAGTCCTGCACTTTGGCCTCAACAACCCCAGGCAACGCTTACAGGCTTGGGCCAGAGTGGCTGGAAGACTGTGTAGAGGAAATGGACCTGGGGGTATTGACTGATGCTCAGCTGAACCTGAGCCAGCAGTGTGCCCAGGTGGCCAAGAAGGCTAGTGGCATCCTGGCTTGCATCAGAAACAGCGTTGCCAGCAAGAACAGGGAAGTGACTGTCTCCCTTTACTCAGCTCTAGTGAGGCTGCACCTTGAGTACTGTGTCCAGTTTGGGGCCCTTCACTGCAAAAAAGACATTGAACACCTGGAGCGGGTTGAAAGAAGGGTAACAAAGCTGGTGAGGGGTCTGGAGCACATGCCTTACAAGGAGCGGCTGAAGGAGCTGGGATTGTTCAATCTGGAGAAGAGGAGGCTCAGGGGAGACCTTACTGCTCTCTATGACTACCCGAAGGGAGGTTGTAGTGAGCTGGGGGTCGGCCTCTTCTCTCGTGTAACTGGTGATAGGACTAGAGGGAATGGCTTCAAGCTGTGCCAGGGGAGATTCAGGCTGGATGTTAGGAAATACTACTTCTCTGAAAGAGTGGTCAGGCAGCGAAATGGGCTGCCCATGAGGAGGAGTCACCGATCCTGGAGGTGTTCAAGGAACATTTGGATGTTGTGTCGAGTGAGAACTATTGGTGATACGTGGATGGTTGGACTGGATGATCTTGTAGGTCTTTTCCAACCTTGGTGATTCTGTGATTCAGTGATTTAGATTAATTAATTTAAAATATTGTTTCTAGGAGAAGTTCAGAGGTTCTGTATAAATTCTGTAATAACAAATTGTCAGTGCTAAAGAATAAAATACACTTCACTGTTTGGTAAGATTTTCTCATGCAAACAATGACAAATGAGCTCTCATTTGCTTTCTTTACACAACGACAAGCAGAATAGAATTTGAAACAAATAAGCGTGTGCAAATACTAAAACAAATACACATTTTAGCATCTAACTATTTCACAAAATGCCAATGACACATTTCAGGGGGAGTAATTTTAATTCTGCAAAGATTCATCTTAAAGGCACACTGTCAAGTAATTAAGATTACAAATGCTCAGTACATGGGAATGTGTTAGGAAAAAACTTTAAACAAAAATGTGCAATCTCAAATACTTACTTCTTGTCAGTAGTTTGTTTTAATGCACCACCTCTCAAATTGCAGAGACAACATTCCTAAAAATAAAAATAAAAATAGTGTAGAAACAAGTGAGCTTTATTGACTGGTTACAAAGCAGTCTTATTAAGCTGATCCTAAGTACATGTAAATTGCTAGCATAGTTCAATACAGGCATACAACCTGCCACTTAGAAGCACTGCATTTCCTTACAGAAAAAAAATATATATATAACAAAAAGACTGACAGTTCAAAACAGCTGAAGAAAAATAAGTTTTAAATACTACTCTTGAATAAAGTTACAGAATCGCTTTGAAGGCAACACCAAATGAAAAAGCATTCAGCTAGTACTGCAACAGAAAGGCTAGAATTGCCATGAAACCTACTATGGTAAAACACAATAAAATGATACATAATTAGCTTAATAAAAGTTAGGAAGAAAGCACTGTCTCGTAAGCCATTGATTCAACTCAAATAATGAAAGACATTCCGTGTTTGATACTTTCTTTTGAGAAACACCCTAACAACAAAGTACTTCCTTGCAAGTAATGAATTTTCTTCACAATTTAAGCAGATAATGTCGTCTTATCTATCAATATCACAGAATAACATATTTTTTCATACAGTGCCACTTTAATGTAGTTAATATTATTACAGAGGTGTACAGATGTGAGGTTCACTGCTTTAAACACAAGAGACCTAGGATTGAACCCCACTTATTCTAGGTTCCAGTTCGCCAGAACTCTTAAATCCAAAAATCTGAGGTCTTAGAATAACAATCCTTTCTGGCATGCAAAGGAGCAGAAACAGGTAGTTTCTGCATAAAGAGGGGAGAAATGGCCATAAAGGGGCTGCTCCGACAGATCTGAGTGGGTTTTTCAGAATTTACTGTCTGTAATTTTACAGAGACTCAATCAGCAAAACAAGTCAATAGAATTATACTAAAATTCCATAGGACTTTTCCATTTCACTGTTGGAGAGTAAGTAAAACTGATCCTTGCAAAACCAACACTTTTACTCAATCAGCTGTATCTTTGTGGGGTTCTCACACTTCATCTAATGAAATCTTCTACCAAAACCAGACAGAAGCTAAATGGGACACAATTACAGCTAATCCTATAGCACTGCAGCCTCTTCCACATGGTTTCTCTTTAGATCCTTTCTTACAAATCAGCGAAGGAAAGGTCTGTCTCTTCCTTTGATTCATTTTAAACTCCATGAGGAAATGAGTAATCTTTTTGCTATTAACACTGATATCTTAATATGCAGAGCATGCCAATCATTGTCATGAGCTACTGACCAATAGAGTGCTTTAGTTTTAAACATGATGGTGGGATGCAAGATGAGAACATTAAAATTAGGTTGGCAAGCTCACGAGAAACGAAATGAATGAACCAAGCAGCATAGAAAATACTCAAAATGGAATGTTCATTCAAGAATAGGTAAATTCCTGCGGTTCTGCATGTGTACGAACCTTACAGTGCAGCAGATGAATAACATCTGCAGACTCTTGAAAAGAATATGACTCTGATTCAATTGAAAAATTTGTGGGGAACTACTTCCTTACCTCCCTTCAAGCTGAAAGTTCAGCAGATCACTCACTTGTGGATTCTCTCTTTTTTTGTTGTAATTGTTGTTGTTTGTTTTGTCTATAACTAATGCAAAAATTAATTAATTTGTTTTTAATTAATTAATTATTTTTTTATATTTGCCATAAAAAAAGATTACTCTTGTTCGTCAAAATAAAATAGAGCCTCTATTTTGTGAGATTTTATTTTGTTTTTTATTCTAGCCTACGTTGAAATTCAGTACTAGAATGAAAATGAATATTTTCTGCTTCTAATAGATATTTTTAAGGAAAACCTTAATCTGATCATTTGTAGTTTCTCAGTGCAACTAAAGAAAAAATCCAAGGCTATAAAATGATTCTATAAATAGATTATGCTAAAATACTAATAAGATACTACAAACAAATTTCTGTTTTCCTGTCTCTTAGACACAATATAAAGAATTCTGAATTATACACTGCAATTCATAATTCTTATCTAGTATAGCACAGAGCTTTCATACTCAGTTAAAAGGAAGAAAATAAAAAAAAATAAAAAGTAAAAAAGAGACAAAGTTGCTTTATGTATTCCCAGTGGTAGCTTGAAGCTTGACAATTTTTTTTCCTATGCAGGGCCTGTAGGAACTGAAATCCACATATACAAGTCTTCAGTGCATTGGCAGTAATGGTGGGCAATAACCAAATGGGTCATTCTGTGGTAGATACCAACTGTAGGAACTTGAAAATGTCATCCATGTTTATAGTAAAACTGTGTGAACAGGTCCAGAAGTAAAGCCTATTAGATTTTATACCATCCTAGCTTTGCAAAGTATTGTCCTATATATGTGCAATATGACCATTACTTTATCTCCAGTTTTGGCATACTGCAAACAATGAAAACACAGGGGAAGCAGTTATTAGAAGTACTAATATTTCTGGTAAAGACGTGCTTGCTATGGACAGCCGTGAGATCAGACATACATTAGCATTTATGACCCCTGTCTTCATACAGAAAGAATGAGTGTTCACTGTGTATATAATTCAGGATAAGCAGCAGACTTCAATGTAGAGCCTCACTGTCGCATCACCTTGTTCACTATTCCTCTGCAAATCCTTTAAGCAAGTAATTTTATGTCGTATGTATTTGCATTAAATAATAATTTCTTACGCATGTTATTTTACACTTATCTAAATTAAACCTTAGAATTTTTTTAATTGCTCACCTGCTTAAAAATCAGCATAACATTCTAGAATTATAAAAGAAAACACTCTTTTCCAATAGCTGCATAAACTAAGCCATTCCCATATAATTCACAATCTTTATTACACTAATGTTTGCTTCATCTTTTAGATTTTTAGTGGAAACAATGCATTTTTTCATAACAGTCACATTCATAGGTTCTGGGCTGCAAATTTTTCCTTGTTTACAATTAAACAGTGATTTTTGCAACCACCATTCCTAATCTAGTCTATTTTCCATTTCTCTCTGTTTCAGCCACTGCTATAAAACACAGCAAAAGTCAATGTGAATTAACCAAACTCTCTTTGATACATACATCCAAAAGATGGAACATCTTCATTGGAATGATACGCCATTATTCAAGCATAACTGCATACTAATTATTATTGCATGGATGAACACAACAACAACAACAAAGAAGTCTGTTCACACTTATTTATACTTTAAAGTGAATGCATTTGGTTGTCTTTGCATGCTTTTTGCGCTCAAAATTCAAAGTCATAAAGACTGCAACGCTCTCAGGAAAGGCTTTCATACACTCCATATTTGCTTACTTCATCCGCAGTACCATTCTGTGTGAATAGGAAGCAGTTTGACACAGCAAGGAAATAGAATCGAGTCAAGCCATGGGTGAGGGAAAGTAGAAGTCAAATAATGGTTATTCCTATGGACAACTATGAACATTACTCCACTTGATCCTCTCTCTTATTAAACTGCTCTCTTTTTTCTTCTGCAACCCTGTAAATTACAATGGCATCTCCAAGGAATAGTGTTTACTCAGTTCAAGGAAATATATATGTGTGGGTGGATAAAAACTGTATAAATAAAACATATATTATTCCTAATTAATTTTGTCTGACATTTTTCCAAATTCTTAAAAAATGTAGTGATATAGTCTCCATAATCAACCTAACGATCTTTTCCAGTCCTTTCACATTCCTGCCAGCAGCTAACTTGAAGCTTCTTTGCTGTCATTTGAGCTTTTTTTGTTTTTTGCTTTATGCATGATAAACATGAGAAACAGATCATTCCTTTAATGATTTAATTTGCCAGTTTCCATCTGCAGCTTCTTACTAAGTTAAAATATCACTAATTTTTTACTCACTATCTTCATTTGATGTCACATTTTCTCCTCTAAAACACAAAGAGAGCAAATAATCTACAACGTCAGGCAGAGTAGGATTAGTTGATTTTTTGTTAATTCATTATAGCAGACCCTACCTGCATCCCACATCTCTATGAACAGCAACAACTGCATGCACCACAACTCTCATAAACACTGCTACAACAGTGACTGGAATAACTGCTCGATATTCCTGTGTCTGTACTCTAGCTTCAGCATCTTGAACTCTTCCCTATTCAGCTGCGTCCTGTTTTCAAGAGTATCTCAATAACTGAACAAAATTTTGTTCATTTCGACCTATTCTTACCTTATGGGCCTCAATTTAAAAAAAAAAAAAAATCCACTCTTGGAAAGAGGAAAGAAAAGACAGTGTGAAGTCTGAGAAATGCCAATAAAATTATGAGTGGCTTGGAAAAAGACTTCACTAAGTAGACCAATACAAAAACCAGGTTTGCAACCAGGTGGTTGCTATCAAAGGACAACAGAAGGCAGCTAATCCTAAACAGACAAAAGCAAAAAGATTCTTCACAAAATGTGATTTAAGTTTGCCACATGTGTATGCTAGAACTTTATACCATTTAAACAGGAAGTTCATTAAAAAATTCATCAGTGGCCACCTTCCACTGAGCAAATAGACAGACACTGCCTTTGCCTACGGCAGTTTCTTATTTGTATACTGTTATAGATTGGGAGGGAATGCTTACCTAAGGTTTACATTCTTCCCAAGGTATTCACCTTTGGCCTTGTTGAAGACGCTGGGACAGGCTGCCCAGTGAGGTTGTGGATGCCACCTCCTTGGAAGCACTCAAGGCAAGACTGGATGGGCTTTGAGCAGCCTGGTCTAGAGGGAGGTGTCCCTGCCTATAGCAGGGTGTTGGAAATAGATGATCTTAAAGGTCCCTTCCAACCCAAACCATTCTATTATGTTTATGATAAGTATATATTTTGTGTGGTAGACTGAAGCAATGAAGACGTTTATAATGTTTTCAGCATTGCTTCAGTAAACAAAACACTATTTATCCAATTCATAAAATACTGTTTTTATCTCAACTATGTTCCTATGCCTCTTTTGACTGTGATTAGTGTCTAACAGTCTTAAATATTTCTAGTGAGAAACCAGAACAATTGTTTTCATTTTTAAGAGTGTTCTGCTGTAAAACTGTTAAAGAAATGCTGACTTATTAGTCATATTTACAAGCTGGTTGGTAAAAATTATAACTACTTAAAACTGGTATCTAATCTTGAACTCTGCCACAGCCAAGTGACATGGATACAATTTCTATAGTTAAGGCTGAAAAACAAATTTTGTGTTCCATGGGATGTTCTGGTTGGCTTTTTCAAGAGCAACCTTTGAACAAGAAATGCCCTAAGTGTTTCACCTTCTCTAACTGCCCTGTAATGCCCAGCATCACATCTGTGAATAGCACTAATTCAGCTGGCATTGCTGTCTCCTCAATTATCTGATGTCCCTACTTAATTTATTTTGGTATCTACAATTTTGTAATTAAAAAAAGAGTCAGTGTTTCTCTTAACACATTTGCAAATGCTATTTTCAGAAATTGTCCACTTCTGAGTATTTTAATCTTTTCACGCCACCCTAAATAGTGTCATTTCTAATCACAGCATCTGAAGTCAAAAATGTAGAGGGTATGACATGGAGAATGCTAGGTGGCCTTATACAAAACACTTTCTGCAACACTTAACTGTTTCCAAGCATCCAAGAAAGACCATAGACATCCTCACCTTTGAAGAGAAGTCTAAAGGACAGAGATTAGCTGTGTTGTAAATAAATAAATAAATAAATAAATAAATAAATGCTAAGAATCAAGGATATAAGAGACAAAAGTAATTATTTTCCCTTAAAAGAATGACACTGCAGAAATAACCACCACACTGAGGCTAAGCATTTAGCAAACACACAAACAAAAATGGAATGACAGCATTTCTACTGATAAAAATATATACAAGATTATACTCATTACTGTAAGATAGTATTTGGAAACAATGGTAAATATTAAAATCTAAACATTGGTAGATGAAAAATTGTTTTTTCAAGAAATCAGCATCACTGTATTCTGCTACTGGCTATTTCTATCCTTCTTCCTGCCCCTAAAAATTGTACTGGGCTCCTCAGCACAAGCAAGACATGGAGCTGTTGGAGTAGGTCCAAAGGAAGGCAACAAAGATATTCAGAGGGCTGGAGCACCTCTCCCATGAAGACAGATGAAGGCAGATGGTCTTGTTCAGGTTGGAGAAGAGAAAGAGATCTCATTACGACCTTCCAGGACCTAATGGGAACTTGTAAAAATGATATAGAGCAACTTTTAAATGGTCAGGTAATTACAAGACATAGGGGAATGTTTCCAAATTAAAAGAGAGGAGATACAGATCAGAAGTTAGGAAAATATTCTTTACTAAAAGGTTGGTGAGACACTGGAACAGGTTGCCCTGAGAAGCTGTGGATGCCCCATCCCAGGAAGTGTTCAGCTTCAGGTTGGACAGGGCTTTGAACAACCTGATCTGGTGTAAAGTGTCCCTTGTCCATGTTAAGGGGCTTGGAACTAGGAGATCTATAAATTTCCATTCAACTTAAATCTAGACTATTTTATGAATCTATGAAATACAGAGGTGCTCAAGGCAACCAGGCCCTTTCACATGATTATCAGTGGCAAGTCAGCAAAGGGAATTTCAAGAAGCAATTCCTTACTGTATGAGTTACAAAGCACTGGAATGAGTTTGCCTGCAGAGGTAATGGAGTCTTCCTCCTTAGGCAGACAGTGTGGGTTATTCTGCATTAGCACTGGGTTGAACCTGATAATCTGCACACGTTCCTATAAACCCTATAAAACCATCCTGTGATCTGAAGGTCTAAATGGATTTTGCTTCTGAGATTACAAAGATATTGTCCAGATTTAATACTCTTCATTTTCTCCGACAGCACCACAAAAACTCAGTGTTTACAAACCTTCTAAAATACACTGTGTCAAAGACTTTTCTTATAAGGAAGGCATATCCTGGTAACAGACTAATACCAAAACCAGAAATTCGATACTTTCCATCTCTGATTAGAATAATTAGCTAAATAAGTTAGCAATAGCACTTGTGGTTCTCCAAGTAAGTAATCTTCTTGCAGAGAAAGTTGGGAAAGAGAAAGGTAGCCAGACAGACAGATAGATAGATAGGTAAAATCTAGCATTACTTTTCTAAAAAGGAAAATGCAGGAAATCGGTCTTTCTTTTTGCTAAAAGCAGTTTTTTACACTCACTCCAGAACTTTCTCTTTATCAACAACATCAAAATGCTTTAAAGCTTGCTAACAAAATCAGTCTGAAAATTAAAAACGTTATGCCAACTCACATGTAGTGAGTTATCTTGGCAGTTATCAGGCTGTGAAAACAGGAGTTTATAATAGAAATGCTGACATTGTACCACTGAGAAGGGCATGACTATAAAAAGACTATTCAAAATCATTATTTTTAGTGGGGTGAAACAGGGTAGTTTCTGAGCTTGAATGAAGAATGCCCTTATGTGCTACTTTTCAAACGCCTTGCAAAAAAAAAAGAAAAAAATCTGTCAGCCAATGTACTCTAACCACAAAACACATACAAATCAAAAGACTGAACATAAGCATTAGAAATATAAAGCACTAGAAAGCTTAATCTACAGGAAAAAAAAAGAAAAATACACTACCCTGATTAACACTTACCACTCAGCAAAGGATCTTTGAAATACATACAGTTCTTGAAATCAGTGCCAACTGACCAGTTTAGATGCTGCATTATTTCTGTAGTACTATAAAAAGTTAAAGTAATCTGTGAAAATTTACACTTTTTCCCCAGTTGTGCTATTAACGATAAAGTTACTATGAAGTAAGACAGTGGAGCACACTTCCTCACTTACTCGTATCTTTCTCTTTCCTGTCCAAAATCCTTTTGTCCTCTAAATAATAAAAGTACTTATGTTTATGTACTATAGCTACTAGATGACTACATCCTTGCACATTGTACACTACGTTGCATTCTCTATAATGCCAGTCATTATTCATCCTGACTTCACTAGCTTTCTTTAGCTGAAGCATTTAAGATTAATGAGGCGTTTGTTCTCAATCAAGACACTCTGTATGAATACAGTTACACTTTCAAGAGCCATGCAGATGACTTATTTAAAATTATTTGATTTTTTTTTTGTTTTTTTGAGAAGATTGATTTATGGCTATTTTTGTCCATTAGCATATATGAATTTTGTATCAGCCTTCCACTTGTCAATAATCATTACCAAATAGGACCTACTGTGTATTAGACTATAAAGATACATTATCATGGTTCCAAGAGCATCCCAGAAGATGAAAAAGTTAAGTATTGTAAAGCATGCTATTTCAGCAATTTAGAGAAGATGCGAAGGCAAGAGAACAGTATGCTTCTGAATCTCAAACGCAATTTTCCTTGGGGAATTCCATTTATATTATCATCACAAAAAAGTCTGGGTATGAAAAATGAGTCCACTAATGCATTTTGCTATTTCCAAATTTTAATAACATTCCTCATTGGGATTCACATAAAGTGCAATCTCATTCAGTTACTAATACAGCTAGGACTCCTATGCTTTCACCCTTCATCCTTTCACAAGATCATAAGAGATATGCAAAAACCTTGTAGAGTAAATTTAATGTAACTGACTGAAGTTTAAGAAACTATTATCTACAAAGCAAACAACAAAACTTCATAGTTTAAGCAAAGGAATGAAAAGCAATCTTCCCTGATATAAAATGAATTACAAAGTCGAAGTCAAGATCTGTAAAACTCTTTTCTTTCATAATATCCATTTTATTCTCCAGTGCACAAAACTTTGCCTTCCCTCTGTTTTCCATCCAGTTTTCCCTACAAGATTTAAAGTTTTACCCAGAAGAGAATTCTTCAAACAGGTCTTCCTCAGCTCAGTCTCCCTCTTCTAGGAATAATTATGCCAAGAAAGTAAATCAAATTTCAGATATTCTGGAAGATACATGTTTCAGGCAACAAATACTTCTGATATTAAAATGTTCTGATTTTGCAACCTTCTCTAAAGCAAGAATTTAATTTTTGTGGGTCTGTAATTCCTACAGTCAGACAGATCTCAGTTTCACATCTTCCACAACTGTGTTCTGTTAATGAATGCTTACCCTGAACAAGAATTAGGATCAACACATTTTTTTCATACAAAAACTTTAAGTCTGAGCTGTCTTAGCTGGAATAAAAATAATACTCATTCTATACTCCCCTCAGTTTAAAAGGTCATCCAAATAAGTAATTTATTTTAGTTTCATCTCGCTCTCCAGAGATGTCTGTGGTACTACACAGCAATTTCAAATGTAATAAAACATCATAACAGCAGATAGAGAAAAAAGATAAATAGATAAAAACCTGATTTATTAAAAACAAACAAAGAAACAAATAAAAAAACACCAAATATAATTCAAAGGTAGCATAAAACTTACAGCTGCAGATTGGCATGACCAACATAAATCCACATTTTTAAAAGAAAAGCAATGCCCTGATCAGCAGTTGTCTTTTTAAAAAAACATTTTTCAAGAATAGTTAAAATAAAGCCACATGTATCTTAAGAATTAAGCTAAGATTAGATGACAGCTTTTAGGATAACCTAAAGTTATTAACCAAAAGAAAGAGAAGCTTAATGTTAAAATGACAAATAGGACCCAAATAAGTGTCAGTAGTTCTTAATAACACTGACGTCAGCAAGGAACTGCTTACAAACAAAAATACACTAATACACTCAAGTTGTTTATCAAACTGATGATTTTTTCCTCCTTGAGAACTATAGTCACAGTTACATAGCTTTGTAATTAATGCTACTGCTCAAACAGGCAAAAGAGAACCACAGAAAAAAGTAACCTCACTGTCTATTTTATTATTCTGACTTGAGGCATAATCAGCGCTTCTTCAGCTACTCCTGACAAATGCCTTTCTATCATACTTTCAAGAGTCTTCAAAGAGCAGATTCTACAAAATCTCTACATTCCAGCATTTCACTATATTTAGAAAGAAAATTTTACAAGGTGTCATGCTATTAACACAAGCTTCTGTTGATGAAGTTTAAAGCTGCTACAACTTCATCTTGTCCCTAAACTGAAGGAAAGGCAATTGATAATGTTTGCCTTTGATTTATTCTGATTATTTTGCATATGACGCTACTACTTACTTCCTTTCTGTTTTCTCTCAGCTATACTGAACAAGCTTAATTCTTTTCAGCCTTCCCTTGCAGAACTGCTGACGTCTATGAGAAATAATTGAGAGAATTTTTTACCTTTTTTTTATTTATTTTTTAAGTTTTTAATTACATGTCATTATCTTCCAGCCCATTCAATCTAATGAGGTTTTTTTTGAAGCGTTTGTGTTCACTGCCACATAGTTCATCAGCTGGGCTCTCAAACATGAAGAGAATAAAAAGATCATTCCATATGCATTTCAAGCTTCACTCCTGGTATAAGCTTAAACATCCTGGTCTGATGCTTCAGATTTATAGAACTGATAACTCTGTGACCAGAGTGTTCACAATTCTGGAAGACAGCAAGAGCTATTGCCTGGCAAGGCACTCCTATCTTATATAAAACTGATAGCTTCTGTTTAAGTACAGATCATAGAATATCCTGAGTTGGAAGACACTCACAAGGATCACCAAGTCAAATCCCTGCCTCTACAGGGATTCAAATTGTATTACTGAGAGTGTTGCTCAAATGCTTCTTGAACTACAGATGGCTTGATGCCACATCCACTTCCCCAGGGAGCTTGCTCCATTTCCAGCCACTGACAGGAATTGTACCTATCTGCTGAATTCAGTCACAAAATTTATTTTATGCTATTTATTCAATACAGTAATATTATTACTACTCTACAAAATAGCAAGATTCAATCTAAAATAGTAAACCTAACCCAAAATAGTAAAACTCAACCTATAAAATGTCCAGGCTCCATGGTACCTGCAGAAAATTCATTAAGAACACTTCTGTACTGATCTTTTCATCTCACTGAAATATTTGAAAGGAATGAAGAAAAAAATATTTTGAATAACACCTGGCAAACAATAGACAGTTGTGGAAAAATCTATGACATACTGCATAAATTTAACACCTTGGCACTTTCACATGAAATATATTTCCCCATCTCCTATATAATGGCCTTAAATTACTTAAAATAGACCATTGTGGGCTTCCACATATGCTTCATAAGGACATGAAGAGCAATCAGCAAATAGTGCAGAGAAGGTTATTACCACCTGAACAACTTAAGACAAATGATGGCTGGTGACCAATATACTCAGTGTCGAAAACAGATCCATATTGCTGTATGTTTGGCAGCTGTTCATCTAGGTAATCATTCTTGTGTGGCTTGAATAACAGAATTTAAAGCATTACCAAAAGCCCGTGAAAGTTAGGATGAATCAAATTTTTTGTTTGTTTATCTTTCACAGGAGCTATCATGGCAAAAAAAAAAATAAAAATAAGGCACTTCTATAAATACGTATCATTTGTTGTTGCCTAGCTGTTTGGAAATAATTGACAGATTCATCATTTGTTTAGTATTTCCCTCTGAATACGAGTTAGGTTGACTGTCAGAATTCTTTAGGCCACCAACACCCTACTTTTATAAAAAGGGTACTAAATTTTCTAGGCACCTCACAGAAGCTTTGTAAATTCTCAGAGATTACCACAAATACTTCTGAGATTGCTTCAGCATCTCAAGAGTTTTGAAAGATGCTTCTATTGAAAAAGAAAAACTGAATTGGTAGCATTCACATACGAGTAAATAACAGCACCATTTGTATCCCTGATTGCTGGATTTTTCCTATTTAACTTTGCTTGCAGATTTCATATCTACTATCTATCATTTCTATATCTTTCAACTGACAATGAACAGTTCACATTGAATTGCAGTAACAAGAATAAGTAATAAAAAGAAATACAAGATAGCTAATTATGTAGGACAATTTTAAGCAAATTTATTATTAGTGAGGGATGCTAGATTTATAACCCTAGAGAAAAAAAATTGTCTAACAAGACTTCACACAAAAATAAAGTATATAAATAAGCAAACATTATTAATTTAAAGTTTCTAAATTCACCATGACTGATTTATTTCTTCTGATACTTCAGACATCTGATCTTAGAACAGGAACACATTTTTTCTAGTATATATCTAATCAATCTTTAGCATTTCAGTAAAATTCCCCCAAATGACAACTTATGACAAATGATATTCCACAAACATTTCTAAACGAAGAGATTTTGCAGGGCACCAGTTCATTTTACTCAGGTCACCATATCAGAGCTATATAAAAACCAAGTTGTTGGCATTAACAGTTCAGATTTGTAGGTGTATCATCAATACACATAAAAGCTTGTGTTAATTAAGTTTAACAGCAATTCAGTTAAAAGTAATAGCTGAAGTTTACATTAAATAAATTGTCCTAATGGGTATATCTACTGGTTTTTGTAAAGTGAAAGTAACACCGCTTTCCACTCCTATAACCTTCTTTACTCCATTTTCTGAAGTGTAATTTTTTGCAAAAAGCAAATGTAAGTTCAATTTGGCTATTTTCTGTATGTTTTTGAAATTCCAGTTATTATTGCACTACTTTGTCTTATCTCCTCAAATAATATGACCAAAAATGCTTCCCATACAAATTAGGTCTTCCTCATTTTCAAAAAATTGTGTGCATTGTAATAGAATAAAACAAAACATCTTCAGTAAAACAGCCATAATTCTTTGTATGTAAGATGTTAATGAATCCAGATATAATTCTGAAAACATTTTTGACAAAGGAATGCTGTCTTTGGTTGAAATTTTTGCCCAGAAGTTGACCAAAGAAAAATCCTAATTAGTTCACTCTTGAATCTGCCCAAATTTTCCTTTACTTATCGTATTCCACTATTTCCCCTCAGTGAGCATCAGACAGAAAGCTAGGAAGACACGCATAGGAAGGGTGAAAGCAGAATACAGAGTGACCAGACAGAAATAAAATAACCAATATATTCTCCCCCTCTACTCTGTTCTCATGAGACTCTACCTGGATGGAGTATGGCATTCAATTCTGAGGCCCTCAACATAAGAAAGGCATGGATTTCTCAGAATAGGACCTGGACCAGGGGAGAGCCATGAAGATGATCAGAGGGCTGGAGAACCTCTCTGGTGAAGACAGGCTGACAGAGTTGGAGTGGTTCAGCCTGCAGGAGAGAAGGTCTCAGGGAGACCTCAATGCAGCCTTTCAGTACGTAAAGGGGGACTACAGGAGAGATGGGGATGAACACGCTAGCAAGAAGTATGGTAATAGGATCAGGGTAATAGCTTTAAACTAAAAAGAGTAGACTTAGATTAGATATATGGAAGAAATTCTTCACTGTGATGGTGGGAAACCACTGGAACAAGTCACAAAAAGTAGCTGTAGATATCACATACTTGGAAATGTTCCGTTCCTGGCTGGATGGGGCTTTGGCCATTCTAGTCTAGTAAAAGATGTCCCACCCCATGGCAAGGTCACTAGGCTAGGTTATCTTTAAAGGTCACTTGCATCCTAAACCATCTCATAATTCTATAAAATTAAAACTCAAGTCAGTCATTACATCATAATCTTTGTTGTTACAGTCCACATACTATTGTGTATATCACAGAATTAGGAGGGACCTCTTCTGGAGATCATCTAGTCCAGCCCACTCTATTAAAGCAGGTTCCTTACAGTAGGTTACAGAGGAAAGCATCCAGTGGGGTTCTGACCATCTCCAGAGGAGACTCAACAGTCAATCTGGGCAGCCCATTCCAGTTTTCTGTAACCCTCAAGGTAAAGAAGTTCTTTCTCATATTTGTGTGGAACCTTCTATGTTCCAGTTTTTATATTCTCTTCACTGTCAAGTCCCAGAACTATCTACATCAAGTATTAACAAATTTTAGATTGTATTTTGTTTTACAGTTTTTCA
The DNA here is from genome assembly GCF_905368555.1 of Meleagris gallopavo. Lineage (NCBI taxonomy): Eukaryota > Metazoa > Chordata > Aves > Galliformes > Phasianidae > Meleagris > Meleagris gallopavo. The sequence goes on along the minus strand of NC_139435.1, from coordinate 28,478,196 downwards.
GTGACTTTTGATAAATATACATACTATGACAAACACGGAAAGAATAAGACGCTCTCCAAATTTATCTGCAAATGTTACCATTTCAGTAGCAATTAGCATCAGATTTCAAGCTAATGCTCTAATTGTTTTATTTTTTAATGAAAGCATCTAACTCAATCCTACTGATGTCATTCATGAATATGAATATTCTTAGAATTCACTGATTTATCATAGCTCTATCTTCCCTGAAAGGAAATTAACACAACTTTCTGTTTAGCAGTGGGGCTGTCTACCCCTTTTTAACTGACAGTCATATTCCATGTTAATAGTAAACTTTTATTTGCTAGTGTAGACGTTTTCTTTTCCCCTTGACCTTCCCCTGACTCTAGCACTATAGTCACAAAAGTAGTTCCAAAGATCCTAAAATTCACGATTGTCTGATAAGGAAGCTATAACAAGATTTTCTGGTTACCTATGCAAGATGAAAATTGGATTCCACCTAGTAAGAGTGCCTTACCTTCTAAAATGAGAACACATTACAGAGACAGAAATTGATCCAATAAATATTTTAATAGCTATGCACTGAGAGAACACAGGACTAAACATTATTAATGGACCATATTCTAGTAATGAGCAGTTCTAAGCCATTCTTTTCATTTTGTTTTCCCCAGCTTAGGTAATACCTGCAGTAAAAGTATCAGTTCTGCTTTTGTTTCCTCTCAGCATTCACAAAAGAAAATTAAAATGTTGATAGTGCAGAAAAAGCTTTTACATTTATTGTTACTTCAACTTCACTGGCACTACCACTGAATTTCTTACAGGTGCATTTCACAATTGCAAGAAACAATGTTTGAAAAAGTGACACCTTATTTTCCTCTAGTTTGAATCCTCATTTCTTCTTTAACATATATAAAGTTTTATCATGTCATTAAAAGATTTAAAGCACTTAAAATACATGTTTTTAACTCAATAACTGAATGAAGAAAAGCTGTGCTGGCATAAAAACTGATTATCACATTTCCTCAAGCTGTTTTAAGGAAAATAAATATCATATGACTTACCAGGGTAGCTGATAGATTGGTAAAACATAGAATTTTAAACTGGCTGTCATTTAAGTGGATATATGTTTAGGGGTTTTACTAACTACCAACTGTTTTTCTATTTGTTCCCAGCTGTATAAACAATTATATATTGTATTTTTTTAAGGTCAAACAATAGGCACTTGGGTGCTTCAGAAGTGAAACTTCTTTCTGTCTGTACATCACAGTAAATCTTAAATGCTGTAAAAGAATAATTTCATTCTTGATTGTAATTTATTATTCTCTTTCCCTTTTCTCTAACTGCCCATACAGACATATTTGAATAAATAATAAAATATTTAGAGGAAATCTCATTTTCTCTCTATTATGTGCACTTAAATTGCCAGTTGTTTCCATGAACAAGGTTTTACACACGTGTGTTCTGTCTGCAAAGCCCTTTTCTTGAGTGTGTAAACCTCCAAGTTTGTCTCTCAAAATTCAATAACTTTTTAGACTGAAATCTAATATTTTGTAAATTATGTTTCCTCTACAAAAGTGGCTTAAGAAAAACAGCAAGAAACAGGGTCTATTCTATACTTCATCTGTAATGTGTTAGATAACCAAACAACACGTAAAACTTACAGCTGTCCATGCTTCTGTTCTGCATCGAGAACACAACCATTCATTACGGATTTCATGAGAAGGAACACCATAGCAACCTAGAATGAGAGAGCTGATTTGATTAATATATTCTGTATTTTCTAATCATGATGTCATACAATTCAACTATGTGCAAACACCAGTAAATCATATACTGTAATCACGGAAAGTTTTCCAGCTTTCCATTATTGCTATTCTATAGTTTGTGTGTGTGTGTGTGAATGTAGCTTCCCCAGACTTCCAAACTTAAAAAAAAAGAAGAGCCACAGCAGGGTATTTTTTTTATTTTCTGTAAGTTCAGTAGCAAATCATCAATTCTCCCTGCAATAACAAGGTACAATCTGAATCAATGTACTGACATTCTATGCAATTACACTACATGTCCATGTAAGGACTTCTTAGATGTAAGCATTCAAGTCCTACTATATGTAGAAGATGCTACAGAAAAATCATGCATTAATCAGTTAATTGATATTAAGGATGTAAAGTGAAGGAAACTGCTGTATTAAAAGTCAATAGAGATATTCACAAATCCTCAATTTTAAAAGGATTTCTTCCTTACAACTTGTTAAGGAAATGCTAACATCACAGAGGGGTTTAAAATATGAGAAGTAAATTTAAAGGCTTAGTGTTGAACAAAAAATCACAAGTCTCTCTGGTCCCCATAGTTAAATGAAAATTGTAAAACTAACTCTTCGTTAGTTTCAGAGCAACCATTAACAAATAACAGAACACTTTACCTAGAGGAAAAGAATGCAGCCAGTGATTTCAAGGATTAATTATGGAAAATGTTTCTCAAGTGCTTACTTAGACATACCAGAAGCTTACTTAACTATTACTTATCAATAAAACAAAATTTGAAATGGCATTGGTACCAACTGAAATAGTAATGCATTTACTTGCATGTACTCGTACACAACACTTTGCACAGGAAATAAGAAGACTTGTTCCATCCTCATCAATTAAGGCATTTGATGGAGAGTTTTCAGTGTTTTCTTCGCTATAAATAAAACACATTTCTGGAATAAGAGGTTTAGACTTCTCATTTTCAATCACCAGTTTTTCTTCTAAGCTTGCTTCCTTGTAAGTAGAATTTTCTTCATCAAGATTGTCTGGCTGGAAACAAAATAAAATCACATTTAAGTAAAAAAATGAGAGTCTTTCTTTCTGCTCTTTCTAATTATGGACAAATGCCTTCTCCTCACCCTACTCCTGCGTTAATAATGTAACAATTTATAAGAAAACTAACTACTACTGATTATCACAATCATTCTATAGTTACTTGACTATTCAAATAATAAAAAAGCACTCAGTCTGAAAATTAGCATTATTGCAACAGCGTTCAATGATACAGTACAATTGACTCCCATTAAGCTCTTTAGCTGGATCCAGTGCAAAAGGTTTTTTTCCCAGGTCCCAAACAGAGGGTTTTCCTGTTCAGTAACTGCAGAATTAGTACTGTATCAACATTTTAGCTCATGTTTGACACAAATTCCACAAGCCAATATCAAATTGTGTCCTGGATAAGAAAGTTTCTATGGAAATACTGTTCTTGAGAAGGCCCAAGTACTGTGAGACGATATTTTTTCAGCACTGTAAGAAGGAGATGTGGAAGCGGTTTTGATGAAAAGCATTTGACAATGGACATATAAGGAAGTAACAAAAAGATATAAATCTGTGGATTAATCACCTTCAAAAATGCAAGCTTCTATATGTGTAAGCACACATTCACTAACACCAATCCTACATAAATCCCAGGCAGAAGGCATACACTGTCTGTAACAAAAGATAAAGCATCATCTCTAGTTTTAACAATATTGAGTTTATTTACTCCCCATACAACCAAAATGAGTAAGTTAAACTTCTTTCTAACGTATTAGCAATTTTTGGGAAATGCTGAAGCTGGTAGCTATTTCACACTCCTCTCAGAAATGAAACTCGAAGGATCTTGCTTACCTTGTAGTATGGCATAAGAAGAGTGCAAATAGCACAGTGGGGTTCCTTTTTTGCACAACATGCATTGTATTCTTTCTCAGCATTGAAATTAGGTGTTCTTGTCTGCCAAAGGTGGATAAGAGGCCTGGCCCATGTCTCTGTCTCTTGAACATCCTCTTCAATAAATGCATTTTCAGGCAGTTCTTCAAGAAAAAAATCAGAATAAGAGGCAGAGGGCACAAACTATAACAAATTAAGTTCTGTCTGAACATCAGGAAACATTTCTTTAATGTGCAGGTGATGGAGCACTGGTACATGCTGTCCAGAAAGGCTGAGGAGTCACACTCCTTTGAGGCCCAATGGTTCTGGTCATCCTGCTCTGGGTATCTCTGCTTGAGCAGGAGCTGGACCAGACAGACCCCCTCAAGGTCCCTGTCAATCTCAACTAGTCTGTGATTCTATGAAAGCAAGCAATTGGACGTATTCTTTTCCTGAAAGGGAGGGAAACAATACTGAATTTGTCATGTTCACTAATAGCGAGATCAAACAATGCTAAAGAAAGTCTGAGAGTGAATACAAATGTAGAAGTCTAAAGAAATTATGCATCAGGACAACCACACAAAAAAGCACTTTGACATCATAAGCTGACTACTTTACAGAAAGTATTTCAGTAGCTCTTCAACTAACAATTGTATTCATGTCCTTATTCATAATGTTAAAAACTGTCTCAACTCTTCCAAATTCAGCTCTTCAGCCAGAGGCCATAAACTCCACCTTAAATCCCTCAAAACAGGAACACATGTTGCCATGCAGCAAGCCTCTAGAGGAGGTGGAGAATAAAATCATATTGAACCCTGAAGAGAAAGAAATTGTCCAATAGGTGTAATCTGAAAATGCTCTTGAGAAAAATGCAGAAAAAGGACTACTGAGAAAAGTAGATGTAATTGTCCTCATTTCAGCCGGCATAGAGCTAATTTTATTTACAGAAGCTGGTATAGTGCTGTGCTTTCGTTTTAGGAGAATAATATTGATAACACTGATTTTTTAGTTATTGCAGAGCAGTGCTTACATACAGTTGAAGACTTTTCAGCTTTTGTGCTGAGGAGGCTGGGGCGCACAATAAGTTGGGAGGGGACAAAATCAGCAAAGCTCACTCAAACCCATCAAAGGGGTATATTTAGGGAAAAAAAGTTTATTTCAGAAGAAAATTCCAAAAACAAAAATATGCTGTGAAGTACATTAAGCTGAATTATCATGTTCTTTCAGCCCATTACTGCCTTCACTCACTTTATGAAAAATCAGTAGATTTACAGGTCTCCCGGCATGTTAAATTGTCACGAGTTGCTACAAATTATGAAGTTGATAGCATTTTTATCATTACTGAATAAAATATGGATTTAAAATATTGTATACAAGCAGTCCTAATGTTTCCAAATATATATATATAATAAATTTTATATATATAGCAAATTTTATTCCCTTTTATATAGTTTCTCATGAGAACTAATGTAAATTCAAATACAAAATCACCAGTAATGAAAGTAGAAGGACAAAGACAAAATGTCTGCCAAAAAAAACTGTCATCAAGTCAATATTCAGCAGCAGTTCTTTACTGCAGATAATATAGTTGTAAAACAATAGCAACAAGAAAACAGCTGAAAATAAGGAGGAGATAACATAAAACACAGGCATCGCTCTTCTAGTTTTCTGCATAGCTTTTGTTGCTGTTGTTGTTATGGGTCTTATTAACCTAAAGAAAAAGTTTAAAATTATCAATTATATTATTTCTCTTACTCGCATTTTTCCAGAATTGGCTTCATTTTTGCTTTTTTTTCCTAGATTCATTTTTGACAGTATTTCTCTTATGAAGCTAATACTACCATTATTTTAAATGTTTTCACTATGTTTGTGTACTCACAGTGAAAGGATTTCATCAATCTAGATAAAGAAAGCAAAAAGAACACAAAATTCGTTGAGAAGATTTGTAACTTATGACTTCTCTATCTCTTATCTACTTTGAATCTGATATCCTTTGATCCCATAACTGTGGGAATAATAAACTCCCACCAAACCCAAGCTTGTGCAGGATCTGCCACTCCATCTGGATGCATGTAAGTCTCGGGGCCCAATGCAGTTCATTCCAGGATACTCCAAGTGCTTGCTGATGTCATGACAGACTTTTCAGTTATTTTTCAACGGTCTTAGGAATCTGGAGAGGTCCTAGTCACCTGGAAGCTAGCAAACATTGTCTCAGTTTTCAAGGTCAAGAAAGAAGATCCTGTTAAGCACAGGTCTGGCAATCTCACTTCAGAGCCAATTAAAATTACTGAAAAATTATTGAAAAATACTTGAAAGACAGCACATTCACTGATCATAGCCAACACAAGTTGGCTATGTAGGCATAAGTGCTGCTTAATGAACTTATTTTGCTTTTATAATAAGTTTTACTATTGTCTCTGACAGTATCCTGGACATAATATCCAGCATATAGCCAGACAAAAACATAATGCGTTGACTGAACAACTGGCTGACAGGTCAAACTCAAAGGGTTTTAGTAAATGAAGTTACATCATGCTGGCAACCAATCACTAGAGGAGTTCTCAGGGTTCATTTTAAGGATTAGTTCTCTTTAAAGCTTTTATAAATTATCTGGACAAAAGACTCAAATGCATTTTAAGAAAGCTTGCAGATGATATTAAATCAAGAGAAGTTGTTGCCTCCCTCAAGGGTGGACAGGCATTGCAAAGAGATCTTGACAGACCAGAGCACTGGGCAATTGAACAAGTGGCAGATTCTGAACCTGGGAACAGAATTCTGGGACAGGGAAACCTTCAACAGATGAACAGACTGGAAGATGAGACTGGGGGATGAGAGGCTGGAGACCAGCCTTGCAGAAAGAAATCTGGGAGTTGCAATCATTGCCAAGACAAATATGAGTCAGCAGTGTGCCGTGGCAGCATAAGGCCAACTATACCATGGGTTGCACGAGACCCAGTACTGCCATCAGGCGAAGGGGGCGATTGCCCTGCTCTGCTCTGGTGCTGTCTCACATCAAGCAGTGTGTGCAGTTTTGGGCACCACAATATGTGAAGGACATAAAACTATCAGATAGCTCCCACAGGAGAGATACAAACATGGTGAAGGGTCTAGAGGGAAAGGCATGCAAGGATCGGCTGAGATCCCTGCGTTTGTTCAGCACAGAGCAGAGGAGCTGAGGGGAGGCCTCACGGCAACCTGCAGTGCCTCACAGGGAGCAGAGGAGCAGCGCTGAGCTCTGTTCGCAGGGCAGCATGGAGCTGCTCTCAGAAACCCGGTTTGAAGTTCAGATGGTCCTGTGTGGAGCTAGAAGTTGGTTTTGATGATCCTTGTGAACTCCTTCTAACTCAGGAAATTCTATGATTCTGTGGCTGAACTACTCTTTGCTGAATGAATGTCCCATAGGCACAGAAGCCTTCATCTTGAACCTCAGCCTACTATGCTTCTTTTTAATCAAAATATATCTTCTATTAATTTCAGATTAATATTTCTTCATTTCTTACACAGTTCTTTTTCTTACCATTCCCTTTGGTAAGCTGCTGTATTGGTTCACTTTTGATGAAATTTGTATTTTTACCTTAATTACATATGATCTCCGCTATTTCTTTTTTGCCCTTGTGCGATTTTCACAAATCATTTGCAGACAGTGAGAACTTTGTATTTTCAAACCTCATTCCAAATAAAGTCAAGGAAAAAGCACAAACACCATACACATACTGGACTACATCTTTCACCACCTCCAAAAATAAAAAAATAAAAAAAAAATTACACTTTCACTGAATTTTCCTCTTTGCATCACATTTAGACTGTTTCCAGTTATTTTTTGATCGGAAACCCTCTTTATTACTTCCAAATTGTAACAACTGTAATTATTCCTTCAATTCCTTTTAGAGAGAACTGTCTTCCCAATGTGCCTTACTACAGTGTCTTAGTCTAGTGAGAGCTGTTCTAAAAAATAATGCCTTCTATTTCATGACGTTGGCCTACAACATCAGAGGCAGATGGTGGTGGTATGGCAATTAAGGTTGAACATTCCCACCAATATTCTGTTACATTTTGTTGCTGTATGACAAATGGCAGCAGAGGTGCAGTCTGACAGAATGGCGTCTGATATGGCAGTGTGTATAAAGTAAAGGTGTGACAATGAATTATTCCATGCAGAAGAAATTGCACCCACTGACACACATCAGCGCTTGCTGAACATTTAGGAAGATCAACCAATGAGGCAGTGGTGGTGTACTTCAGCAGTAGCAAAGACAACAATGGGTCGCCTCCACTGGTGCAGATTTTTACAAGCATAGCATGCAGGCTCTTGTTCACTGGCAAAAGTGCATAGATACCGTGGTGAGTGTGTTGTATCAGTAGCTGAGAATCTGCTCTATCAAAAAGCTTTATTGTACTCTTTCCATCTGTAGTGGTTTCCATGGAAATACATGTGAGGTGTTTTTGGAGCTACCTACCTATCTGTATGAAATCTGACACCCAAGCGCTCTGATGTGATGCTCCTACGTGTCACTTCCTATGACTTCTCACTCTTTTCTACCATAGCAAGCCCAGTAGGTCATCCAGTTAAGGAAGAATATCCCTCCTACTTTCAGGGGAGTACCTAGCCCAACACTTCTTAAAAGAACGTGACACACAACTAGGAGTATACAAAATCAGCAGTACTTAGAATGAATGTTCCTACAAGCTATAAACTTTCTGATCCTTACTGTGTCACCACTGTATGTCTTACAATTTTCACTTCTCTCCAAAAATTTCCTAGGCAATCTCAAGTTTAATTTATCCTCTCTTTCAGGGACTTCAGAAATATTATTTAGTCTCCTCACAATCAACATTCTCACACCAAAATAATAAAATGTCAAATGAAATTTATATGATAAATAAAGTTAGAGTACGTGACTCTCATTACAAAACATGACAACAATATTGTCTTCAATAACTTGATCACCACTTAGAATATGCAGTCCTCCATGTAAATATATTCTGGATAAACTGAACTTGGAAAGTTTCACTTCGGTTGTTTCTTTCAAACACAACCCAACAGCATTGATGGAAAGAATTCTAAAGTCAGTTTCTTTGCTGGTATAGGAAGAGTTAGCTTCCTTGTTTCCATAAAGGCACACAAGTTACGTATTGTGAACAAAAAATTGACAGCCTAATTATGCAAAACAGGCAAAAAAAATAAAAAATCAGTTCTCAAACAATTCTAAAGAAAGTCTTGAACATAAAAAAATTACTTGATATAACAAATACTGCTGTCTCAAAACATTTTTCATTCATGTGAAAATTCCTAAGTACTGTTTATGTCCCCCAAAAAATCACAGAATCACAGAATGGCCAGGCTTGGAAGGGATCTCAAGGATTATGGATCTCCAACCCCCCTGTCACATGCAGGTCCACAAACCTCCCCATTTAATACTAGACCAGGCTGCCCAGGGCCCCATCCAATCTGGCTTTGAACACCTCCAGGGACAGGGCATCCACAACCTCTCTGGGCAGCCTGTTCCAGTACCTCACTACTCTCTCGATAAAGAATTTGCCCCTGACATCCAACTTAAATCTCCCCTACCTCAGCTTAAAACCATTTCCCCTTGTTCTGCAGTTATCTACCCTTTCAAAGAGTTGATTCCCCTCCTGTTTGTAGGCTCCCTTTAGGTACTGAAAGGCTGCAATGAGGTCACCCCGCAGCCTTCTTTTCTCCAGGTTGAACAAGCTCAGCTCCCTCATCCTGTCTTCATAGGGGAGATGCTCCACTCCCCTGATCATCTTCGTGGCTCTCCTCTGGACCCTCTCCAACGGCTCCCTGTCTTTTTTGTACTGGGGGCTCCACACTTGGACGCAGTATTCTAGATGGCGCCTCACAAGAGCAGCGTAGAGGGGAACAATCACCTCCCTGTCCCTGCTGGCCACCCATCTTTTGATGGAGCTCAGGACACCATTTGCCTTCCGAGCTGCAAGAGCACACTGCTGGTTCATGTTAAGTTTTTCATCTATCAAGAACCCCAGGTCCTTCTTCACAGGGCTGCTCTCAAGGACCGCTCCTTCCAGTCTGTATGGGTGCGTAGGATTCCTCCAGCCCAAGTACAAAACTCTGCACTTTGCCATGTTGAACCTCATCAGGTTCACCCGGGCCCACGCTTCTAGCCTCTCGAGGTCCCTCTGAATGGCATCCCTTCCTTCCACCGTGTCAACCGCACCACTCAGCTTGGTGTCGTCAGCAAAGTTGCTGAGGATGCACTCGATTCCGTCATTGATGTCACTGATAAAGATGTTGAAGAGCACCGGTACCAAGACAGACCCCTGAAGGACGCCGCTCGTTACTGGCCTCCACCTGAACATAGAGCCATTAATGAGCACCCTCTGTCTGCAGCCTTTCAACCAGTTTCTTATCCATCGAGTGGTCCACCCATCAAATCCACACCCTCCAATTTGGAGATCAATGTGATAAATGAGATAAAATGTGGAAAACGATTGTTTTTATAGAAATTATTTTGGTATTTTCTGAGTAGTATACAATTCCTCTTATTCTCTTTCATTACTTACCACATATTTGAAAAGCAATCTCTGACTTAGACTAAAATAAATTTACTTTCCAAACTCACATTGATACGAGTGGATTCAAGCTGGTTCATGTAAATTCAGAATTTTTTACCAGATACGTGCATTATAAGTACAAACGAGACCAGCATCACATTATGCTCCTACGCAATGGTATAAGGGACACAAAGTAACTATAACCTCCAATTATCCTACTCAGAATCCATCTGAAGTGATGATGCTCAAAGAATGAGAAGTAATTTGTGGTGCCCACAACAACTGAAAAATTTCAGAAGTTTGACTGTCATAAGAAGGCATGCTTCAACTATATATTAGTGCCTTATATACATACATATCAGATTCCTTATACTCAAGACCCGCCAATACTGAAGTTTCTCCTCCAAAAACTTGCATCTACTCCCCAAGACCAGCGCGTAACATTTCATGAAGTACTATAACAAGATTTTTCACTCAAAATCTTCCATATTTACACTTTTCTGCAAAAGTCCACACGTTTTGTCAGCATGCTGCTAGAATTCGTTTCAGTATCAGTCATTCATATAACAATGCCAACCAACAACATGCCATGATTCCATTATTTGGTCAAACATACTTTGTGATACTTTGTCCTTCTTCTTTGAGCAGCTACTAATGGCCCAAAGAGATAATTAGAACTACTCAGATCACCCAGTGCAGTCAGATGAAACACAGTGTATGTCTACAGAGAGTATTTTCTTCATAAAAAACATTTGCAGCACAGCTAAGGAATCTGTTTTGATTTTCATATCTGTCGCCACCTGGATGAAATCATAGAATCACAATCATAGAATCTTAGAATGGTCTGGGTTGAAAAGGACCACAATGATCATCTAATTTCAACCGCCCTGCTATGTGCTATGTGCAGGGTCACCAACCAGCAGACCAGGCTGCCCAGAGCCACATCCAGCCTACCCTTGAATGCCTCCAGGGATGGGGCTTCCACAACCTCCTTAGGCAACCTGTTCCAGTGCATCACCACCCTCTGTGTGAAAAACTTCCTCCTAATATCTAACCTAAACCTCCCCTGCCTCAGTTTAAAACCACCCCCTTGTCTTATCACTGTCCATCCTCATAAACAGTCATTCCCCCTCGTGTTTATACACTCCTTTCAAATACAGGAAGGCCACAATGAAGTCTGCCCAGAGCCTTCTCCAGGCTAAACAAGCCCAGTTCCCTCAACATTTCCTCACAGGAAAGGTGCTCCAGCCCTCTGATCATCTTAGTGGCCCTCCCCTGAACCCATTCCAAGAACTCCAAGTCCTTCTTGTGCTGGGAACCCCTGGCCTGGATGCAGAACTCCAGATGGGTCCTCACAAGAGCTGAGCAGAGGGGCCTCTCCCTGCTGGCTATCCCTTCTTTAATGCAGCCCAGAACACAATTGGCTCATGTCCAGCTTCTTGTCCACCAGGACACCCAAGTCCTTCTCCACAGGGCTGCTCTCAAGGACATCTTCCCCCAGTCTGTCTAAGTACCTGCACCCTGCACTTGGCCTTGTTGAACCTCATTAGGTTTTCAGGGGCCCACTTCTCCAGCTTGTCCTGGATGGCTTTCCTTCCCTCCAATGTGTCGACCGCACCGCTCAGCTTGGTGTCATCCACGAACTTGCTGAGGGTGCACTCGGTGCCATCATCTTTGTCATTGACGAAGATGTTGAAGAGCAAGGGTCCCAAGACCAACCCCTGAGGGACACCACTTGTGACCAGCCTCCAGTCACTGACCTCATAGCTCACCATACCTCATAGTTCATTGACATTAAGTCCTGAGTAGGATTGTATACATACGCATATTAGAATTAGTATATATCTTGCTGTCAGAGAAAGTAAAATGCAGGGGCTGCATCTGCTTGCCATGGCAAGAAAATTCGATATACATTTGCAGATCAATTGACAACACTTTTCAAGAGAGTTTATACTTTCATGCATAGCACATAGGCACACTTGAAAAATACTCAAAAAAAACATCTTAAAAGTCTTTAGTTGATCTATCTATTCCTGTTGCTTGATCTCCATCTCAAACATAACGCTCTAGAAATAGTAATTATTCCCATAGCAACAAGTATTTTATCAAAAAATCAAACTATCATATCAGCTACAAAAACAGATGTCTCTTCAGCAGAATATGTTCTCACGCTACCCTATATTCAAGTGTAAATGTTATGCTTCACCTGAAATGTAAGTGCAACTTACACTTCATTTTCCAAGGCAGTCAGCACCACTGCAGCCATATTCTGCAGCAGAGCAGGAGATTGCCATGTAAGAGGCCATTTAAGTTAACAGGTAGGTAGATTGGAAATGGCTAGAAACAGCCATGACCAGGCTTAGTACTTGTGGGTTAAAATCAGGGACTAGACAAATAAAGAAAACCTTGTGGTTGGAGATTACTACAGGGTTCCTGATCAGGGGAGCCTGCTGACAAGGACGTGTAGCTGAAGTGATAACAGCCCTAGTATTCATAGGTTCTCATCCAGATGAGGAATTTCAACCACCCAGACATCTTAGGAATAAATTCTTTACTTAGAGGGTGGTGAAGTACTGGAGCAGGTTGCTCTGAGAAACTGTGGATGTTGCATCCCTGAAGGCGCTCAAGGCCAGGTTGAATGAGGTTTCTGGTAGCCTCATCTAATTGGCAGCCCTTCCCATGGCAGTGAGATTAGTCCCTTCCAACCTAAACCATTCTTTGATTCTATGAACTTACATGAGTTCAGTTCCTTAACAATGCAACAGAACTGTAATCATCCGATTCACCAGCCTGCACTTAAGTTGTTTCTTTCTCTGAGACTATTCATCTCATAAGAACCTCTTAAATAAGACACCAAGCTCAGAGGCTGACTACATGAGTATGTATATGTTCAAGAAGGAAAACCATGCAAAGAAATGCAAAATGCACTTTCTCAGGATGTATTAAAAATTCCTAACTATGCAGTAGAGAATTTCCTTACTTGAACTGCAAAACTGAAATTCCTCTGAAAGGCACCTCTTGACACCTTTATTATCTGAAATTTTACATGCTGGAGGAACTATACAGGATAGAAACTAAATAACCTACACTAAAATAAACCGTTTTTACATTTAAAAAGGCTGTCTTAGGAACACTTAGCAGCACATCAACATTCAGTTAAATTTTTTAAAGATTCTGAAAAGACGTTGTATAACAAAGAAAAACTAAGACTGGTAGAGGAATCATTGCAAATATCTGTATGTATGTGACCCCAGAAAGCCATCGCTATTGCAGATCAGTCCCACTCAGGAGACAAAAGAGAGACAGCTGAGAGCTTACACGCTAGTTTTAATGAAAGGACCGATGAAGGTGATACTGCGATGGGTGTTGCTACCTAAGAAGGTAGAGTAAGTGCCGTAGGCCCTCTAAAGATAGACAGCATGTCCACTGTCTGTTCCTCATGGGGTACTTCAAACACCTTGATCTTCTGGAGGGACAACACAGCAGAATGTAAGCAATCCAGAAAGTTTCTGGAGTGCATGAACAACATCCTTCTCCAGGTTCCAGTTGAGCAAATGATGGCCAGTGTTCTGCTGGACCTCATGTTAGAATCATAGGTAAGAACAAGACAGGTAGTCACCTACAATGAGGGACTTGCTGCGAATACAAAGGTCTAAGACAGCTCTGGTTGCAGTGACCAGAAGATGGTTCAAGATCCTGAGGGCAGGGAGAAGGGTGAAAAACAAAGTCACAAGCTTGGACACTGTGGCAACTTTCATGATCTTCTTGGAAGTCCTACAAGATGACACCCTGTGTGAAAAGTTAGAATGATTTGCTGTCTCAAAACTTGCTTAGTAGCATCATTACCAGCTTGACAAGCTTTTGAAGTTAATGGTTACCATGATCACAGTAGTAAGAGATATATATGCTCTGAACAACCAAGAGAAACCATTTTTGGTTGTTGCTCCTTTGGGGCGTTCAAGCTGACTTGTTGGGGTTGTCTCAGAGGAGGGGACCACCATGTAGTCAATGCACATACTTAGCAGCCCACTATGTGACAATGTCATGATCAGCTCCCAATTACCCAAGCGGAGGAGCATGTACTACAGACATTCTGTTGCCCCTGACAAATAAAACATTAACAACTAAGTTAAGGAGCACTTTGGCAAAGTGGACAAACAGTTAGTAATTCATATATAAGCCCTTACAATTCTACCTATGAGGAGTGAGGGATCTGAAACTAGATGTCACTAGAAGGTCATTCTTGATAATCCAATAGAGCATGGTGATTCTGAGAAGTGCTTCAAGACTGAAGAAAGGTAGATGTCAGTCTTATCTTCAAGAATGGCAAGAAGGAGAGTACAAGAAATTACAAGCTGGTCATCATGGGACCACCAAGGGGAAGTCAAGCTCAGCTGACTAGATTAACCTTTACAATGAAATGAGTGGTGTAGTAGATGATGAGAAAACAAAAGATACTGTCTACATGGTCTGCAGTAAAGTCACTGACATCATGATCCTTGTAGTGTACATTAACATAAACTCTAATCTCAAACCAGCCACCACTTTTAAGACTATAAATAAAACTTCAATATGTATAATGCATGTATAATGCATACAACAATATTCTGTATATCTAAGAGGACATTAAGCAGCCAAGTCTCCTTTCTGCTTAACAAACACTTGCAGACTCTCCTGAAATATTCCTTACAGTGGAGGCATATATACATACATATTTTGTATGTATATCAAGGCAGAGTTCCTCTGCTTTACATGATAATAGTCTGTGCACTCTGTGACAGTGATCCATCCAAAAATAAAATAAAATAAGATAAAAGAACAACTAAAATGGAAAAAGTCTCAGGAAAAAAAATCTAGGGAGTGACTGACCACATCTGTTACAACGGGAGCTGAATTTATCACATGAAGAGAATCACAGATTCACGGAATTGCAGGGGTTGGAAGGGATCTCTAGAGATCAACGAGTTCAGCCCCGGTGCAAAGCAGGCCCCCTGTAGCAGGTTACGCAGGTAGGCATCCAGGTGGGTCTTGAATATCTCCAAAGAAAGAGAAGTTGGTCTTTGTTTTAAATAAACAGCTGTATCAGTTAGGTGGATCATCTGGTTCTATGTCTTTTCCAAAGCAGATCAGAAGAGTGTGAAAGTTTTGTTAAGCCAAGTCAGATCAGAACTCAGGAACTATGTATGTGGGCTCAGTCCAACATACAGCATGAAAACGGAACAAGGAAATTTCAGTTGGAAAGAAATGGAAAATGAATTTTGAAGACAGCAACAGGTTTGAGATGACTTCAACCCATACATCACTTCCTGGCAGCTGGTGATAATTCAGCATCTTGATAGTGAGTGTACAGAGACCAGAAATTGAAACCACAGCTCTGTTGTGATCCAACTGTATATTTTAAATGCTAAATTATGGTTGTACTGTGATTTCAGTAAACTGCTGTTTACTGCTCTGCTAATTTAAAATCCTAGGTAACATAAACTATTTTCAGAACCTGGTCAGAGAGTAACAGACTCATATACAGACACAAAAATTGAATTCTGCTGTACTGGCTTGAGTGAGCATATGCTTGGAATCACAGAATTGTTCACGTTCGAAAATACCTTCAAGATCATCAAGTCCAATCACAACCTAATCATACTACCCTAACTCTAATAATTCTCCGCTAAACCATGTCCCTGAGCACCACATCCAAATGGTTTTTGAACACATCCAGGGATGGTGACTCAACCACCTCCCTGAGGAGCCTATTCCAGTGTTTAACAACCATTTTGGTAAAAAAGTTCTTCCTGATATTCAACCTAAACCTCCCCTGTCACCTGTCACAAGTGAGAAGAGACCAATCCCACTCTCATTGCAATCACCTTTCAGTTATTTGAAGAAAACAATAAGGTCTCCCCTTAGCCTCCTTTTCCCGAGACTAAACAGCTCCAGTTCCTTCAGACTCCTCCTCCATAGGGCATATTCTCCAAGTCCTTCACAAGCCTTGTGGCCTTCTTTGGACCTGCTCCAGGACCTCTGTCCTTTCTGTACTGAGATGCCCAAAACTGAACACAGTATTCAAAGTGGGGCCTCACCAATGCTGAGTATAGGAGCAGGATTACTTCCCTGTCCTGCTCATCACACCATTCCTGATACAAGCCAGCTATTGGCCTTCTTGGCCACCTGGGCACACTGCTGGCTCATATTCAGTCGACTATCCATCAGTACACCAAGGTCCCTTTCCATCAGGCAGCTTTCCAGTCACTCCTCCCCAAGCCTGTAGGGTTGCCTGGAGTTGCTGTGACCAAAATGCAGGACCTGACACTTGGCCCTATTGAAACTCATACAGTTTACCTTGGCCAATCGATCCAGTCTATTCAGATACCTCTGTAGTGCCTTTCTCCCCTCAGGCAGATCAACACTCCCTCCCAGTTTGGTGGGAGAGAATGTTAAATCCCTTTCCTGAATACACTCTGACAGTCACTTTGATTCCAAAACCTCACCAATATATCATTAGATATAACACTGATCTTGGTATGCTTTGATAGTAAGCCTGTGGAGTGGTCTTCACACTGTAAGAGTGACATGTCTGCCCATCATCTCCCTTCCATGGGATGTTTAAGTCTGTTGATGGGTGCAATAGTATTTTTAAACATAAAATAATGTCTGTTTCTTTAAACTTCTACTATACTTCTGTGTGCTTCACACATTCATATGGAGTTCTGCAGTGGATTAATACCAGCCCCAAGAAGTGGTAACGGGATAATGTAAGGCAGGATATTCCCATATATTTGAGAACCTTGTCACTGCCATCTCTAGCAGTGGTCAGAGATTCTGATTTTTCATAACTACCAAGACATTTTTTATTTCACCGTAACTGTAATGATTTGTTGTACTAATGAGTTTAAGGTAACGAGGTAATAGGGAAAGTAGCCTTTTTTCCCAAAGAGAATCAGAAACACTTACGAGCCAGTGAGTGACTTTAAATAAATACATAACAGCTGTTATAAAATGTACCATATCAAACAATAATTCAGCCATAGTAGTACTGACACTAGAAAATAATCAGCAGTGCCCAACTTCATACTAGTTCCCACTACCACATTTGTACCAGAAAAGAGAATTTACAAAGGATCAGTTAATCACTATAATACAATTTAGGATGTACTGGTTCTCATTTATGTAAACATTTATATATACCTGTATCCCTCTACATAATTAAGAATAGGGAAACATTTAACAAAATATCTAGACAAAATGAAATCTTAGTCCAGAATGGGTTTTGATACAAAGACAACTCCTTCTAAAACAAAGTACACATAAATAGTTGCTTTCTAAATGAGTACGTGAATGAAATAAATGTTCTCACAAATGTTATTGGTTTAATAGCTCATGCCAAACTTATTCCAACACTCAAGACCACTGCTTTGAACGATTTTTGCTTACTAAGTTAAACTCAAATTCTCAGATGGAAAACATTTGGGCCATTTGCAGAATGGATTGTTGGCAGTATTTGCTGATTTAACCCAGCAGATGTGAAAAGCCATAGACGCTAATACAGTACAATTTGCTTTTGCCAGTCTCAACAATGATTTTGCTGCTTGGGGTTATGTTCCACTGATGATTCCTGGCTTTGTAAAGCAACATTCTCTGCTATGAAGAGCATAGCAGCATCTGTTATTTTTCAGGTAGTTGAACATAATCTCAGCCCTGGGAGGCATTATATATAGTTTGAAGTGTCCTGGAGGAACTAATAAAAAAAAAAAAAAAAAAAAAAAGTCGGTCAGGGAAATAAACTTGGAACTTCAAACTTCACTGCTCCTGCAGTATATCAGCAAACTCAATTTCAGAAATCTTTTTTTCTTTTAGTAATGAAAGTCTAGCTTTCATAGTGAAGTATGAAAATACAAATATTTAAATTTCTTGTGACTGTACTCTAAAATAGATACACATTTCTGGTTAGAGAAATTATTAATGAAGGCCTCAGTTCTCATAAAAATTGTATGTGAGGACAACTATACTGAATCAGAAGCTAAGTCTAATGGCTTCCTGATTATACAAAGACTGACATTCAAAAGACAATAACAGGATGCTTTTTTAAAAAAGTAAAATATCAAAAAAGTGCAATATATCAGTTGTGGCAGATATCAAAATGTTTTTAAAAGGTCACAAAAAGTGAGAGTTCAAAAAGAAATTTAAAGGCTAATCTAAACGATATACTTAGATACTGTGATACTCCAATTTTTCTGAGGCATATTATTAGAGTCCCATAATGAAATCTGCAAATGTTTTGTGATTAAACTGTGTATAACAATTGCTACACTTTGCTAAGTATACTTGTACTGTGAATGTGTAGTACTGTCCTGGTTTTGGAGGGGATAGAGTTAATGTTCTTTATAGTGGCTGGTACAGTGCTGTGTTTTGGATTTAGGATGAGAATAAAGTTGATAACGTGCTGATGTTTCAGTAGTTGCAGAGCAGTGCTAACACAGAGCTGAGGAATTTTCAGCCTTCGTACTGCCCTCACAGTAAGGAGCTAGGGATGCACAAGAAGCTGGGAGGGGACACAGACAGAACAGGAGGCCCAAACTGGCCAAGAGCGGCATTCCATGCTGTATGGCATCATGCCGAGTAATAAAAGTGGGAGATTTGGTCGGGGAAGGGATGTGGTTGCTGGGGGCCTGGCTGGGCATCTGTCTGCAGGCAGTGTGCAATTGCACTGTGTGTCATTTGATTTTTTTTTGCTAGTATTATTTTTTTCCTTTTTTTTTCTTATTATTTCAAACAACTTCTCACACATTTACCTTTTTCAATTCTCTTCATCACCTCACTGTGTAGGAGTGAGCAAACGGCTGTGTGGTGCTTTTCTTCCTGCTGGGTTAAACCGCTGCATATATGATTGCTACACTCTGCTAAAAGCAATTTGTACTTGCACTGTGATTTAAGCGCACTGCTGTATCACTCTGCTAAATCAAAATCCCAATTAACTTCAACTATTCAAATAAGAAAATTTTGCATTATGTTTGAAACACTCCATGTATGGAATATTTTAAACAACCTGGTCAGCACATATTAGACGTTAGCTAGCACAGTTGGGAAGATATTTCCAAGGGAGTGTAATGACAACGTTGACAAAAAAAGGCTTTCTGACTTGATATTAGTTGCAAAAAAGAACCTAAGAGAGAAAGTGTATATTGTAATTAAGAACAGGCAACGATAAGAATGGCTGCAGACAGAACGACTACCATTAAAAGAGCAACAGATTACTACAAATACTAGCAAAGGCTAGAAAAGTATAAGCATTAACTTTGAAATGGAGGGATAGAAAAACTATAACCAATAGTTTAATAGACAGAAAAGCAACTCACTGGTTTTATTGATATTTAGAATGAATTTGAAAAATATGAAGGTTCCAGAAATTTGAAGAAAAGGAATAAGAGCTGGGCTTGGCTGGCTGTTGGTGAGTTATTTGTGAGTAGTACAGAAGTCAGAAGAGAAAAGAGCACGTAACATGCTAGAACAAGGAAAAAAAAACAGGAAAGATAACAGCTCTTTGGCAATGAACACAGAAAATCAAAATAATTTCTTAGACTCAAAGTTGCAGCCTTAAATAATAGTACATGACGCTCATATGCAAAGGGATCATTTACTACTATTTACTGAAACAGACTCAAAGTGATTGCCACTATTTATACTATGAACAGTGAATGATCAAGAGAGATCTGGCTTAATATTGACCCTCCTAAGAGCGACAGTTCCGACAATGAGCAAGAAGAAAGTATTATGAAAGTATTTGCTCCCATGGCAAAAGACAATCAAAGATAATCAACAGGCCTGAATCAGTTGCAACCCATATATTCCTCCCTAGAGACTGGAGACATTCAACATCGTATTGTTCAGTCAACGTATTATTAAATAGTAAAAAAATTCACACTTGTATTGTGACTGAACTGTATACTGCAAGTGCTACACTCTCCTAAACATAATTTGCACTTATACTGTGACTTAAGTGCATGTTATATCACTCTAGTAAATAAAAATCCTATATAGCTTCAACTGAGTTCAAGTAAATTTTCTATTCTGTGCTACATTCTCCATACTTTAAACTTCTAAGAGGATCTAATCAGACTATGCTGAAACACAACCTTTTCTCTACCAAATGGTTATGTTGCTAAAACCTGATTTATATTACTGTGTTCTTGAAACTAAAACAACTTAGAAAAAATTCTGAAGATTCATGCTGTAAATAATGAGTTTATATCTACATAATCTGTGAAACACTCTTACAGGATTAAACATCTTCATTTAAAAAAAAATAAAAAAATAAATAAAAAAAAAAAAAACCTGCAATTTTATTTGGATTCCTTGTTGAAAAAACTATCTTCTTTAATTCAAATAGTGGACCGTAGAAGTAACTGTTAAGTGTAAGGGGTAAAAATCAATCTTACCTCCCTTGTTCCCAAAATAGTTTAACTTCTTGCTGAACATGGAATACAGAATTCAGCTGCAATATTCAGCTAAGGCTCATATTCTCAAAGATGTCTACTAATTCTGGCTACCAAAGTTGAAACACAAGCAACACATTTTCACTGATATTAAAATACCAAGTGACTCCACAAGTAAACAGACACATCTGAAAAGCAAGCTAAGAAGATAACTCACTGATCAAGAAACCACATATAACTAACTAGTTGGCAGGAAGAACTGTCAACACAAAATATAAATAGTATAGTTGTGTTCAAATTCCCATTTTCATATCAAATGTACATTATTGCAATTCCAGTAATTTCATTTGTCTTTACACTGTGTAAATTTAAAGACAAGCCAATCTATTTGCAATTTAGTTCAAAGACACATGTCATCAAAATCGAAACAGAAGCAAAGGAAAACCTTCTGGAATTTACTGCATAGCCTATCAGCAAAAGAAAAATGTAGCTGGCAGTGCAAAATCAGCAAATGAATAAACTACAATCTGATGACTGGCTGATATCTTGTTATTTTAAAAAGCTTAATTCACAGCACCATAAAAGACCTACTAACAACTGCTTTATCCATCCCATTCCCTTATGTAATTTTTTTCATAATTTTTTACTGAACAAAGTTTTTCATTTGTATTCCAGTTCAGTTTGCCTGTGGACACTACTTACAGCCAGAAGTTGTGATCATTGGATAAAATTAAAGTGGAATTTTAGAAACTATACTTCAGACACCACTGCTGACCTCCTTCCAGTACTTGAATAGAGCTTATGGACAGGTAGTAAACTGACTTTTTGTATGGTGTGAAAAACAAGGGGAATGGCTTTAAACAAAAAAGAAGACCATAGGAGGACATCACAGAGGATGGTGAGGCATTAGCAAAGTCTGCCCTAAGAAGCTGTGTGGATGCCCCATCCCTGGAGGCATTCAAAGCAGGGTTGGATGGAAACCTAGGCAGCCTGACCTAGTGAGTGGAAACCCCATTGCATGGGATTTGAAACAGGATGGGCTTGTGGTCCCTTCCAAATAAGGATTCTATGGCTAGGCAATCCAAATACAAGCTTGTTGATGCAGTAATGATATGCCATACTTCACTACTGTTTCAAGAGCTTACCAAAGATCGTACAGTACCCATTTTAAAGAAGGGTAAAAAGGATGACCCAGAAAATTACAGACCTGTCAGTCTCAACTCTGTGCAGATCCTCCTGGAAGCTATCCTATGGCACACGGAAAAGAGGGAGAACCAGCACAGGTTCTCCTGTGCAAGCCCTGCTTGACCAACCTAATGGCCTTTTATGATGGCATCACTGCATCATATCTCACATCAGTGGAGAAAGGAAGAGCCACTGATGTCAGCTATCTGGACTTCTGTAAGGCCTTTGACATAATACACCACAACATCCTTTTCTCCAAATTGGAAGGATACAGTTTTTTTGGGGGTCAGTTCAATTGATGAAGAAATGGCTCCAGGATCAAGTACAAAGAGTACAAGTACAAAATGGCTCTATATCCAAATGGAGATCAGTGATGAGCGGTGTCTCATAGGGGTCATTTCTGGAACTGATACTGGAAACTTTCTGAGGGTGCACTCAGCCCCACTGTCCATGTCAGTGGGGCTGAGTGCACCCTCAGAAAGTTTGCAGATGATACCAAGCTGTGGGCTGTGGACCAAATGGACATAAGGACCAAAATAGTATTTTATTTAATTCTTCCTTTTTAAGTAATACCTTTTGAGCCACTGTACACATAGACCGTGATCCCTGAAAACGAACACTGGAGTGTTTACTAATATCCTATCGGAGTTAACTAACAAGTGTTATGTCATCAGTCCAAAAGTATTGATATGGTAGGTACTTCTTTCCCATTTTCCTTCTGCCTTCTATGAATTTCCCAGGCTGTTAGACAATCTAATACTTTTATTATCTTCTCTAACGCTGTGAAAGTTGTCCAACCTACTTGTCAACATGTGCATCTACAAAAGCAGAAAAATACAGAAAACACTCTCCCAATCTTCATCTCCTGCGTAATAATGGTAGGGTCCCCGCACAGATTACTAGAACGGATATTCCATCAACACTGTACAGAGTACAAATGCTAGAAAACAATTGCATTCAATCTCTCTCAAGGACCAATTTCTGAGGAATTTTAAAATCTTGTAATATATTTTTAGAAATAGCATTAATTTTTACAGTTAAAAAAATATACCCTTCTTAGACAAGAAAAGGCAGTTAGTAAAGCAGTACTGACACTAAAATCAAGTCAGTTTCAATACTGATGGTTTACAATACACCTCCAGATTTTTTCAAAGGCAATCATAGCCCTACAAGGCTTGATTTTTTTAATTTGGAAAAAAAAATAGTCCACCATAATGCCTTGGGACTAAGATAATTTATCACCCTCTGTAACAACACCACAGGTATCTAATCCTCCTTAAAAGTAAGTAATATATTTTCTGTGTTTCTCTTTCCCTTACAGAAACAGAAGTTTGACTCCAGAAGATATGCTTACAGAAGTGTTATCCATCTCCTCAGCAAACTTCATAACCAGTTTGCCTGCTGACTGTATAGCTACCCTTGAGGAAGCTGTTAAAAGGCTGCGTTAATACAGCAGGCGTAACATTTTCATTCTGTACACTTGATAAAAAGAAATTATACATTTCTCTATATCTAACACTATTCTATCTACACTTTTAACAGGTGAAGTACATATTTAAGCTCAGAAAGCTGTTCAATTAGAATTGTAAGGTCTATCTAGAGGACAGTGAGTCTTGATGAGCCCAAATACCGCTGTTCAGCAAATGATGGATAAAGGATAGAGGAATTGGTTTGTATTTCCTTCTTCAATCAAAATAATGGTCCTGGCATTCGTGTGTGTCCAATCTGCAGCAGATTGGCTCTGCTTGTCAAAGATGCCAAGGGACAAGAGCTGCTCGTGGCTATAATCAGAGTTGCCAATTCTTGCCATTTCTGGAGATCAGCTGCTAGCTTGACAAGAGGACCAAACACACAGCAAAAGCTTTATCTTTGACCTTTCAACACCTCCTTTTCCTAAACAGTTACAAAAAATTTTAACCTACTTATGACATTACTAAAATTGCATTATATAACCAGACTTTTTGCATCAGTTCAAGCACATCTGACAAGATGTTGACAGCAAATGCAGTAAGTGAATGAAGTTTTATTCCATTTCTTAGCAGAACAAAAACTACAGCTCTAAAACTAGCCATTTTCATATCCATTTAAATTCTTGTCCAAGCCACTCTTTCCACTCATGGTAGCTTTCTCATTTCATGTTTTATTATCTTAGAATGCAAGAAAATCTGAACTGCGTTGAAATTCTGAATTATACTTAAAATAAATCCACAATGAATTCAATCTATAGAATATTATAGTTTACAACGAAGTAAAATTTTAGTCAGTTTGACTCTAAAAACAGTTTCTAATGTTGCATGCCCAAACATTGCTGTTAAGAAATCTCTGGGACCAATCAATCTGCAACAGAAGTCAATATGCTTGCTTCTTCTGCTGAGTCTGCATTTTACTGCTTAAGTGAGCAGAAATATAACTGCACTGCATACAGAAGAAGAATATTACCACAGGCTAACATACGTACACTGATGCTAAACCGAAGTTTCATTACACAAAAAATTTATTTGGGATGGGACTCAACTCATGCTGTACTGCTGCAGCTATATTTCCAAACTGGAACTTGAGCTATAATTTTAGGTACTGATTCCACTGTCCCCAGTATTTGTCATTGTTCAGTATTTGAGGAACTAATTAAATATTAAATAATTAAATAAATATAAAATATTTAAAAATTAATATTAAAAACATTAAATAAATGAATGAATAAATAAAGGAAAGTTGAGCATCAGATACACATACGAAAAGATTTTTGGGAAAAGAAATAAAAAGATTTTAAAAACAGGACAGCAACAGACCAGGAAGAAACAATCAATCCAACCCTTTCTGTATAGAAGAAACATTCAGGAAACATACACGTGAAGTATAGGCAGTGATAACAAGAAAGTACAAAACTTAATGTCAAAGCAATTGTGAGCAAAAAATACCAAAAACTAACTCTGAATTTCTACCAGAGGACTCTGTATTAATACAAAATTCAGAAAGTGTCTGCTAAGATTTAAGCATGTTGCTAGATATGATAGCATTCTATTTGCAAAATTATAATTCTGAAATGGCTGACAGTGTCAAAGTATGCAGCCTTCTCCTTATTAACGGTCTCTGATCACCTCTATTTGCAGAAACTTCCTAACAGAAGCCTAGCATATGAAAGACTTCAAATATATTAATTTGAATATAAATTATCTGCATTAGAAATGGCTATAAACACACTATCCAACTGAAGTAAAGTGATTTGCAAATGAAGTGTAAAGCTCTACTTTCTTTAATTTTCCATGACAGCATCAGCCCATTTCTTCTTCTTCCTTTTCTTCTTTCATTTTTTTATGTTTATGAATTGATTGAATCCAGTAAACTCAACTATAAACCAATATAAACAATCTATCAATACACATATCCTCCCTGTAGAAGAACAGATGAGATAACAGTTATAGTTCCAAGAGACAACAGTATCATAGCCATTATTGGCATCATTTCCATTCAGGAACTACCCAGAAAAAGAACTAAATATATACAGTGATTAAAATTTCTGGTAATTTCAGAATATGAACAAAGCACTTAAAAAGGGGAACATAATCATTAAAATATTGAAACTGATCAGTTCTCTGATATTTGACAAGAAACATTCTAGAATATGATCAGAAAAATCTCCTTTCACTGGCATTTAACTAGTAACAGATCTCTACCTCATGTCAGCATGTGTCAGCAAAGCTAGTGAAGCTTCAGTTCTCCAGACTCCCTCAGCAGTTCTTCCATATCTGTCTTGGATGTAAACATTCCATTCCCTAAAATCTATTGTCTCTCTTCTGTGTTCTTACAAAAGCATGCTGATAAATTAGATCACAGAGCAAGGTAGATGCATGAAAACAGTATCAAGCTCCAGTTCCAGCTAGAAAATACCAGTAACTGCTACTCTTAATTACTTCCTTCAGTCAATAAGCAGATGAATGCTTAACAGCAACTTGAAATGGTTCTTTCTTAACCAAACTATATCCTAATCTACCAGGAGGACAACCACTTAGACAGGAAAGACTGGAAGGTATTTAGTAGTATATGACTTCCTGTTTGGAAAACTGCTATTTTCAAATAAAACTAAGACACTAGAAGGCTGATAAACTACTCAATAGGGCTGCAAAAGAACACAATCTTTGAGATCAGTAAACCAGCGTCATGACATCATCATCTGGTTAGATTATATCACAGACAATCTAAGCTTAAGAGGGAATTTTACACTATGTTTTAACTATAGCTAATGTTAAATAAGCATCAGCAAGCAAAAGTACTCTAATCTCTAATTAAAAAAGAGCAATTTCACTACAACGTACCACATATTTATATCTTTAATTACTTCACTAGATGAATCTTAATATTAATATCATCTTTTTTTGTGTAAATTATCATAATACTTTCTGAAATACTCTCTGCCTAGCCCCCAAGGTATCCAAACATATCCATATATGATACAGATCATATGCCTAAGCTGTCTCTAATTTTCAGAAAGATGCTTAACAGCTAATTGAAGTATTATGTCTGGCAAAACTGAGGTTCAGATAAAGGAAGAGAGAGAGAGATTATGGCTTTTTCAAGCTACTGATAAAGAAGAAACAAATCAAATATTTCTGGCCTGGAACACGGATGGAGATGTAGCGATGAGTTACAGTTAAAATTACAGCATCCAGCTCAACAGTTCCTAAATTGATGCTAACTAGAAGTGTAACATTATTTAGTTAAAAGAAGAATCAATTAATAAGCATGCTGTCTTTCTTAGATCTTAAGAAAGTCTACTTGTAGCTGTAATAACCAGCTACTCTTCAGGAGCCATAAAAACTAAGAAAGAAAAAGAACAGAAAGCCCAGCAAGACCACGGAAAGTACAAAATTACTGGATTAAACAAAATAGAGGTATGAAATACTGATAAAAATGGAAGCATAGAGAAATGTTGGAAGCAGACTTCCAATGTGATATTAGTTCCATTCTGCACTACAAAAAGAATCAAAATGGTAAAGAGTGTGTGAGGACTAACCCTCATTTCTGCCAGCTCATGGGCGTCCAACCCTTATGCTTGCCTTGGTCACTTTTAGTGAATAGAAATGGTCTTGGGCTGCATATATGTAGGCTGCTCCGAAAGTAACGTTGTTTCCCATGGAAAGAACAACAGATGCAAAGAGTAGAATAGCACTATGTGATATAGTGAATTCTCAGCTACAAAATGCTATTTTTCAACATAGTTACCATCATTAGCTATGCATTTTCACCAGTGATGAACAAGAGCCTGCATGCCACAATTATAAGCCAGCACCAGTGAAAGTAACCCACTATCACCACTGCTGAAATGCACCACACACCACCTCACTGTGCTCACATCCACTCGATAGTCTCTATGAGCACTCAGCAAGTATAGACAAATGTCAGTGGGTGCAATTTTTTCTGCAAGGAGGAATTCAATGATACACCTTTGCTTCATACGCACTTTCATGTCATACACCATTCTGTCAGACTGTCCCTCTGCTGCCATCTGTCATGCAGCAACAAAATGTAGCGGAATATTGGTGGGAAGCTTCAACCTCTACTGCCAACCACCAACGTCTGCTTCTGACACTGTGGGCCAACAGAATAAAACAGGAGGCGTTACTTTTGGAGCAGACCTCATAAAATATATAATAATATAGTTAATATATATATAACAAAACATTTCAATTTTAAATAGTTTTCTTAAAACATTAAAAAAGAGGAATAACGAACTAAAACATAAAACTAATGGAATATTTGACCTAGTTTTTGTGAAACTAACACACCAGTCTAGTCCAATGGAAGTGACTGCAATTCTTAGTGAGGCCAGAAGCTGTTCATCAGACTTTTCAGAAAATTTCCTCTTCTTGTACCTAACCCTTGACAACAACTGTTCATTGCAAAATTCGCAATGACATGAATAAGGTCTGACTGTGAAGAGAAGTATATTTTTCTCTGCTAAGGTAAGGATTATGAAAGTCCAGGAAAGATCAGATCCTTAAGTTGAATATCTGATTGCTACTCTACACATTTCATTTGAAAATTTTCAGGTCATGTAGTTTTATCAAACAAAACAGGACTCACAAATGTAAATAGATGATTTTCTGGGAGCAGTCTTTAAACCCCAAGCTGTGTGGTGCAGCTGACACCAGAGGGACAGGATGCCAGCCAGAGGGACCTAGAGAGGCTTGAGCTCTGGGCCCAGGTGAACCTCATGACGTTCAACAAATCCAAATACAAGGTCTTGCCACTGGGCCAAGGCAAACCCCACAACCAATACAGGCCATGTATGAAACAGCTGAGCACAGCACTGCCAAAAAGGACTTGGGAGGTACTGGTGGATGGAAAGCTCGACAGGAGCCACCAGTGTAGCCTTGCAGCCCATAAGGCCAACCAAATTCTGTGCTGCATCAATAGAAGTCAGCAGGGCAAAGCAGGTGATCCTGCTCTTTTACTCTGCGCTGATGAGATCACACCTAGAGATCTGCATCCAGGTGTGGAGTCATCAGCACAGAGGAGACATAGACCTGTTGGAGCATGTCCAGAGGAGATGGATCCAAGAATGGATCCAAAGATGATCCAAGGGATAGAACGCCTCATTTACAAGGACAGGTTGAAAGAGCTGGAGCTATTCAGCCTGGGGAAGAGAAGGCTCTAAAGTGACCTGAGAGGGATCCTTCACTATCTAAAGAGGGGCTATAAGAAGGGGATGGACTCTTCAGGAGTCTGCTGTGACAGGACAAGGGGAAATGGCTTCAAACTTAAAGAGGGGGGACTCAGGTTGGATATAAGGCAAAAGTCTTTTACAGTGAGGATGGTGAGGCACTGAGCAGGTTGCCGGAGATGTTGTGGAAGCCCTGTCACTGAAGACATTCAACTCCAGGCTGGATGGTTTCTATGAGCACCTGATCTAGCTGTGGATGTCCCTGATCATTGCAGAGGAGTTGGACTAGATGACCTATAAAGCTCCATTCCAACTCTAATGATTCCATAATTCCATGATTCTATTGCCAAATTCCTTTATCAAAATGGAAAGCACTGCTGCATATTCATCACTGTTCTGGGCCCTGTGTTTAGCCAGTATATCAAAATGCATACAGTTTTTTGCCATCACCCGAGTCAGCACTGCACAGCACTGTCCTTCCTGTGCGCTGCTTTCTGACAACATAGAGCCAATAGAGCAGTGATTGTTTGGGTGCTGCTGAGCAACAGGCACATGTCTGGGGCCACTCTGCTGGGAAGAACTGCCAGCTTTAAATGACAGGGAGAGGGTGGACTACATTTTGGGCCATGCAGGGCCACAAGCAGCCCACGGGTCATGGGTTGGACTTGCCTGTGCTAACTGGAAAGAATTCTGAAGAACAAGTCCAGAAAAAGACTGTAAATTACAGAACTAAAACACCAAGGTAATACAAACAATGCATCTGTTTTCCACTTTGATGGATATCTTTGATGCCTAGTTCAATAAACTTCACAAGTCACATCTGACAGAATGAAGTAACTTTATTTACTAGCTCTGTCTGGATATTCTTGTGATTACCGGGTAAAGCAGAATTTCTTCTATTTATTTCGGAGAAGGAGATCATTACTATGGGTAAACATTTTAGCTTTTGTAGCTTGTCCACAAGATGGAGAATCTCTAAAGTTAAAGCACTCAAGTAAGGTTCCAAATAAAGAATATTTGATAACTTCTGAGTATTTTTTTTTTTTTTTTAACTTTTTGGATCACCATAGTATCTAATTACAGAGCACTAAATTTAATGGCTGGAGAATTATTTAGCATTTATTGAGTACAGAATCATGTTCAATATATCAGTGTAGTTTATTGTAATTATTAACGCACATGCTTCTTTTTCTTAATTCCTACTTCATTATACCCTTTGATATGCTTTAAGTTACCAAATAATACATAATTAAGGCATCATATAATACATACTAACATCCATACCAACAATTTATAGTTAAGAAACAAGCAAGCATATACAAAATTATTAACTAATATTAAGCTTCTTTTTTTATGCATTTGAGTTAAACAATGGAAACTAGTCAATATTAAAAATAACAAAATAAAGACCATAAGTACCTAAATGCTGAATCAAAACCTCAGTCTTACACATTCCCATGCAGGTTACTTATCCTACTTTCAGTTCCTTTCCAAGTCTTCAAAGTGAACAGAAAACTGATGTAATAAAATTTTTAGAAAATTGTTCACCTGGGGAAATGGCAAGGAGACCTTTCGCCGCTTCTAATTTTCAAAGATTACTTTCAATATATCTAGAAACAGAACTATGTTCTTCCATCTCTTCTTATGTTTGTGAAAATACAGATTTTACTTTTAACGTCTTCCACACAACTCCTTAGACACAGTTAGAACCATGGGAACCATTACAACAGTTTAACCGTTAAAACAGTTTAACATGAGTAACTGTCAGATTCTACACCTGGAAAGGGCAACCCTGGCTATAAATTCAGTCCCTGGGACAACATGCTCGGGAGCTGCCCCTCTGAAAGGGATCTGGGGAGTCAGCAGTGCACCCAGGCAGCCAGGAGAGCCCATTAAACCCTACGGTGCACAAATATGGGATTGCCAGTTGGTGAGGGAAGTGATTGTCCGGCTCTACAATGCACTGCTTCAGCCTCACCTTGACTACTGTGTGTGATTTCAGGTGCCACAGTACAAAAAAAGGACACAAAACAATTACAGAGTATGCAAAGGAGGGCTACAAAGACACTGAAGGCTTCAGAGGGGAAGACATGAGAAGGGGCTGAAGTCCCTTAGTTTTTCCAATCTAGTGCAGAGCAGGCTGAGAAGAGGCCTCATAGTGGCCTGCAGCTCCTCAAGAGGAGAGCGGAGAGGCAATGTTGAGCTCTGCTCTCTGGTAACAGTGACAGAGCCCAAGGGTACAGCACCAACAGATGCAACAGGAGAGGTTCTTCTTGGTTTTCAGGAAGAGATTCTTCACTGAGAAAATGGTTGGGCACATTGAACAGGGTTCCCAGAGCAGGGGTAATGGCCCCAAGCTGCCAGAGCTCATCCTTATGGGTTCCTTCCAACTTGGCATATTAAATCATTTTATGATTCTCTATCCAAAGATATGAAAAATATAGAGCAATTCTGTTCAAAATAATATTTTTAATAACTTGTAAAACAATGGAGTAAAATAACACAGTAAAATCAAAACTACAACTACAAGAATAGGGAAGTTTATTCTTTCTTTCAATATTAAACTAGGCTAAAATCTGGAAATCATAAATTGATTGAAAGCATAAATGAAGCCCAGAAGTCAGTAGCATTTTTCTTGAATGAGAACTACACTATCTTAAAAGACTGACTCAAAAATGTCCAAATTCTATGAAAAAGGCAAACAAGAAAAAACAGGCTTTAAAGCAATATAGGAGGACTATGATCTATACTTAAGGTCTTTATTCAAAGGATTCTTGTGTCATTTTATCTGTGTTTACACAATGAAAAGTCATAAAATCACAGAATCATAGAATTACTCAGGTTAGAAAAGACCTTCAAGATCATCAAGTCCAACCACGACCCAACCATGCTATCCTAACTTTAACAATACTCCATTAAATCATGTCCCCACATCCAAACGGTTTTTGAACACATCCAGGGATGGTGACTCAACCACCTCCCCAAGGAGCCTATTCCAGTGCTTAATAACCATTTTGGTAAAGAAGTTCTTCCTGATACCCAACCTAAACCTCCCCTGGTGCAACTTGAGGCCATTTCCTCTTGTCCTGTCACCCATCACCAGAGAGAAGAGACCAACCCCACTCTCACTGCAATCACTTTTCAGGTATTTGAAGAGAGATATAAGATCTCCCCTCAGTCTCCTCTTCCCCAGACTAAACAGCTGCAGATCCTTATTCTCCAAGCCCTTCACAAGCCTTATTGCTCTTTTTTGGATCTGCTCCCGATTGCTCATAAACTCAGCTGCTCTGAGAAACAAGGAAGATTTGACTGGTGAACACAGAACTGTTATGTGACTCCTATTAAGAAGATTTGTCAACAATAGATCCAAAGTTTTTAGAAGAACTTGAAGAGTAAAAATAGAATAGTATTCAGAGACCACACTGGATGGTTTTCGTGCAATCATCCTACAATGTTAGTAACTCCCATTCAGAAAGAAAATTTTTTTGTTTATGAAAATGACCATATATGGTCTAAGGACAAAAAAGGACTATCAAAAAATTTACTAAGCAGTACACTCACCTTCATCACTAGTTGCCTGCTGTTTAACCAAAGTCATTGGAGATCTAGCTGGGGGTTTATTTAGTGGATGACGCCAGCTCTTAGATACTTTCTTTCCTTCAGCTTCTGCTGACTGAAAGGTAAAAGCACAGCTAATTTAGCACAGAATTCTACAATTAATTTTGATCAACCAGTCTTCTATAAATGTGCACAGATATCAATTTCTAACTAGTATAAAGGTACTCAAAGCACCTTTAGAGTCACAATACAATGTCTGTAATGCAGAATAAAACTCAAATTAAGAAAAAGCAACCTTTTTCAAACACAAATTATTAGAAGTTACAATCGTCTTTTCCACACTTATAGAATATAAGTCCTCCTTTGCACAGGTAATGTTTGAGAGGAAGAACAGCCCAATAACTGCAGAATCAGAAATACAATGCAAACATTAACTGTGGCTGTGAAAATGAGGCAGCAATCCACTCAATTTGTGACAGAGTGCAATACACATAAGGAAACTATCATTGTGGGAGTTTAAATTTAAAAAAAAAAAAGGATTTGGAGTTGAGACAAAAAAATTAAGCATCCTGACTGGATTTACATGGAAATTCTTTCCTCTTTAACATGACCTTATGGACTTTCATTTTGAAATTAACTACGCTTCAAGAACTAACAGCAATGTTGCAGTCTCCAGAAGTGCATCTTTCCCAACTCCACATTGTGTGACAATGGGAGAAATCAAAAAGTAAACCAGTTGCTGGTTCCTCAGTAGAGGAAGCACAATCATGCTGGCAACAGGTTGAGGGAAATCTCACACAAATCCTATGGGCCACACTGTTTTGTGTTTTCTTTGCCACACCAAGAATGTAACCCAGCAGGTTCCATATCTGTGCCTTGATTGCTTTGAGAATTAAAAATTACATATTAATTGTAAAGTCAATTACAAGACACGTTTACTATGATTAGCAAAGAAAAATGAGGCTAAAGCAGTGGACAGGTTGATGATCTGGAAGAAGTTACCAGCAAATTATAAAGGAAAAGATCTGCTTTTTTAATTGCATCTATACAGCACATTTGTAAGTTTTAAATAAGAACTTATAACAAAAACACATTAAGGAGTAAGCAATTATACTGGGGAATATTTGAAACCTCTTATTTTATATGTAACATACAAATGGCTGAGAAGCATAGAAAGAGATAAATATAATCTCCAATACAGGATGCTTATTAAAGCTAACAAAGCCAATAAAAAATCATTAGTGCACAATTCCTGACTGTAAAATGCTTGGAGTGATTTTAATTTTACCTCCCAGTTTCCCATTAACACTGGCAATCTGGCAGTAGATCACCGGCTCCATCTTCGCCAAACAGGGAAACTGCCAAACTAATAAAACTATTGTGACTAGCACTACAGCTTTGTATTTTTCATTATGCTTCCTAAAATAAATGCTATTCACCCTTCCACAGCACAACAGCAGTGCAATAGAACAGAAGAGTTAAATTCAGTTCAAAGGAGCTTTTGAACACTATCTATTTCAACTGCCTGGCCACTTCAGGACTAACTGAGAGCTAAAGCAAAATTAGAACACTGTTCAAATGCCTCCTGCAACACTGACAGAGATGGGCTACTAATCATCTCTAGGAAGCCTGTTCCAGTATCTGATCATTGTCGTGGTACAGAAATGCTTCCTAATGTGAAATATGAACCTTCTATGGCAGCTTTGTGCCATTCCTTCCCCACCATATGTTCTGAGGAGCAGAACCCAGCAGCTCCCACTGCTTCCCCTCCTCAGGGAGCTGTATTGACTCTTGGTCTCCTTGACTGGGTAACCCGACTGTACTCAGCCTCTCCTCACTAGACATTAATTCTAGCCCTTCTACTAGATCCTTTGCCTTCTTCTGGATTCTTAGCAGAATAATGGGTAAAAAATAAAACATTTTTTTAAATATAAATGTGTGATACTAAATACAGTACTCATTTCTAATTGATATTGGATAACACAAAACTGTGAGGAGTGATTGAGTTGACAGAGTCATTCAGGCATACAGATAGACCCTGAAAGTCTAGAGAGTTGGGCTGACAAAAATATTATGAAGTTCAACAAGAAGAAATGCAGTGTCCTGCAAGTGAGAGGAACAGTCTCAAGCACCAGGACATGCTGGAGTTCACCCAGCTGGAAAGGAGCATGTCAGGAAAAAACCTTTTGAGGTCCTCATAGATACCAAGTTGAGCAATGTGCTCTTGCAGCTATGAAAGATAATGGCATTCTTGGCTGTATCAGACCAAGCATCATCATAAGGTCAAGAGAACTAATCCTCAGCATTGGTGAGGTCACATCTGGAGTACTGTGTCCAATTCTGGGGTCCCCAATTCAAGTAAGACAGGAAGAGGATCCAGTCACCAACAAGCCTGCAAAGATGATGAAGAGACTGGAGCACCCTTACTGTGAGGAGAGGCTGAGAGAGCTGGGACTTCAGGAAGGAGAAGAGAAGATTCAGGTGGAGATCTTACCAATGTGTATGAACACCTGAAGAGAGTGGGGGCCAGACTCTTTTTGGTGGTGCCCATGCCAGGACAAGAAGCAGTGGGCACAAGTTGGAACACAAGAAATACTATCTAAACACCAGGAATCACTTCTTTACTATACAGATGATGGTCTAATGGTTGTGGAGTCTCCCTCCAAGGAGATTTTCAAATGCCACCTGGCACAGTCCTGGGCACCATGCTCTGGGTGAACTCGATTGAGCAAGACAGTTGGACCAGTTGACCTCCAGAGGTCCCCTCCAACATCTACCATTCTGTGATACGTAATAATTTGTATTTCTGGTTCAACACATTTCTGGTCAATTAAAGCTCATTGCCTTGTTAACACTGGCAGACAGTGATCACAGGAATATCTTGAGAGTAATCATTGACAGATCAGATTCACAGACACAAAGTGACATTAGTAAAAATCTAAACTCAGAGGAAAAACACATCAACAAGTAAGATCCAAAAAATCCTCCCTCTCAATTCTCACTCTTGTCTGAACACTTCAGAACATGCTGAAATTAACATCTGATTAAAATCATGCATACTCTTAACTGCCTTACTGTAGATATCAGTTCTCATTAGGAACAGGTTTGGTCATGTATTAAATCAGGAATATATTAATGTAATGATGAAAATTTGCTTCACATACGTTGGATGTTTCCATGTCATCATCTTCATTCCTTTTTGCAACTGGCACTTCACCATGTCTCAAGCTACTTCCACTTTCTAGGTCACTGACATCATCCTCTGTAGAGACATTCACCTTTTTAGCTGGGCTTTCTGCCTCGGAATTATGATCCTGGCACTTCAGGTACGGTATGGATGATTTAGACTTATTCTGAGTTTTCAAACTCTCTTCTTTATTACAGCTATTTGAAGTGGGCACACAGGCCCCTGAATCTTCAAATGTAACGAGAGAGTCACTGGAATCCTCCTTGTCCTCATCAGCTTTTGGTTCCATTTGCAAAGGAACAGGACAGGAAACTGAGTCTGAAAGAATGCTTTCTGTGGATCAAAAATATGGCTTCTTAATAAGTCTCACATTATATTACTGCATTTCACTTCAAAAAAATCTGAATTATTCAAATAAAGAATACAGTTCCTCATTTAGAAATCATACAAAACAAATAATGTAGTAGAAGGACATACATAAAAGTGGAATATAGGTTTGATCACAGAATAAATTAAATGTAAAATTTTGAGTTTGGAGTGTGAAATATAGCTTTAATCTTTTTATGGGCATTTTGTGTTTGAACTGCAACAGTTTTAAGTGATTCAAAATAATCAATATTCATGTAGCTTGTTTACTCTGACAGCTTGCAAGCACTTTTACTGGCTGAAAAAAAACACAGTATAGAAAGTTGGTATATTGACCTTTATGATCCGCATTTATATGTATTATGCCAGTTTTACAAATGAAAATAAACAAAGACTAATGGTTTATAACTAGGAAAATATATTCCAAATAGATACCAAGAATATTTTTGAAAGCGACAGCACTAGTCTAAAAATGAAAAGCAATTAGCATAAATTTATAGTTCAGCAATTACTGTAATTTCATATTTCAGTGAAATTTCACCCTTCAGTGCAGAAGGGTGAAATTTGTGTAGATTTTACTTTGTTGAAATTCTTTATCTGCGGATGTTTCCATGGATTTCCATGTTTTGTGGGATGTTTTCAGACAGAACAGGAGGCTGGAGAGGTGACCTAAAAAACATGTTCTCAAAGAACTCTATGCCACACACCCCAGTAACAAAGAAAAAAGTCTCTAAAGCCCCTTTTCACTTTTTCTTCACATTGGTTATTTCAATGTGCTCCTCTGATAAAATGACAGATCAAATTAGAAAACTGATAGAAAGTCCATCCAATAACAAAACAGAATCTATTCAAATGAAGACTTCTGCCCCGATAGAGCATAATGAATGTACTGGCCAGAGATAACTCAGGGCAAATCCCTTCAACTGGAGCTACTAGTGTTACATCTAAAACGGTCCTTTCTTCTACAAAGGTCTACGTACCACTTTTCAGTAGCACAAGGGAAAACGGATAGTGCTCCACTTTTCTCTGCTTTTCCTTCCCTTATCAATGAGCACACGAAGGAAGCTAATTAATCACTATAACTAATCACTGGTTTCCCAGTGTTCATGGAACACTTCAAACCTCTGTTAAAGTTGGGGGAAGTTGTAAAGGAACAGCGCCACAAAAAGCTTCCATATTGGATTAATCACTGTGGCATCCTCATGGGCTCAATCCTGGTCTTTACCACCTCTAACAAAACTAACACAACTATTAATAATTAAAAGCAGAAAATAGTCTGTGTAAGTGCAGCCAAATTTTCTGTATAAATTTGAAATCACAGGACTGCCCTCAAAGGTAAGATTTCAGTTTGCATTTTGGAACAGGAATGTATATACTTGAGCTACAGTGAAATTCAATATTAAGAGAAAGAATAAATTAAACATATCAGTAGATCTCACTACAAAATCACTGTAGGGAACAAAGCACCTTTGACTTGACAATACCTTGATAACTTGCATTATCAGACAGTTAAAGGGAAAGTGACAGTAATTTTGTAGTCTCAAAATAGAGCCTTTTTTTTTTTGCACAAACACAGACTGCTTTTAACATGCAGTATTCTTGATAAAAATACGTGTGGTGCATTGCAAGTATATATGTTCAACCTGTCTGCATCAGTGATAAGTCATCCCATCTTTTGCTGTACAATTGCTATTACAGGTGTTATACGGGTGATTCTACTCTCAGTTCTCAATAGTAATTTGATCATTCACTTTTACTGAATCAACCCTCTCTTTGTAACTTTGCAACTTTGTAAGTACTTAGCTTTAGAATTCTACTTAGGATAGTACGATGCTTTAATATCAACTGATCTGTGGCATCAGAGTATCTACAGCCTACAACTTACATGTGAAAAATCATCTGTCCTTATCTCACCTGCAACCTTGACATTATCCAATAAATGTTGATCCAGCTGCATTCTACTACTGCTTTCTTCTTCTCCAGAAGGCACTTCTGTATTTAGCGGTCCCACTTTTTCATCTGGTTTTTCATTGACCTTGAAGCCATCAGTAGCTGCTTCAGTCTCTTTGATTTCTGCACCAGTTGCCATAGCAGATTGTCTCTTGTCCCCTGGAGTTTTAAGCTTTTTAGATCGAGATCTGTTGTGCTGGAAGCCGCTATAAGAGATATTGCTGTCAGAGTAGAGTCTGTCTTGGATAAGATAAAATGTCTACCAATATATATGTCCCTTTCACCTGCTTAAAGTGGTAAAACCTGACAATTTTTCATCTTTTTGTGTAGAGATAGCGTTTACAATTTATTGATAGATTAACTATTTGATTTAACCTTCTAATCTTTTTTACCATTCTATGACAGAAGTTATTAAACTGTAAAATAATTTTACATATCTATCAGTTAACCAGCATCCAAATTAGTTTTTTGATGAACCATTCTTTTGAACCTGAAAGAGATCAACCTTTAAGAAAGTAATGAAAGCAAAACTCCCTCAAATGTGCTAAAACCAGGTGCTACTTCCCATACCAATGCTAGCAAAATACTAGATCAAGTGCCCTTATATAATCAGGACTATCCATTTATCATAGAAGGTTTTATAAGCATTTTAATACAAATGAACAAAAAATTTCTATCACCAAGTATTCTGAATGTCTATTATATCAAAGAATAAATTTGACAATAATTTTTAAAAAGCAAACTTGAAATAAAGTCTTCTGTACAGGTTTTTGCACTCTCAGAAGCTGAAGAGCAAAGTTGGAATAAAACAGCTGTGAGCCTCTTTCAGAAACAGGCTTGCAGTTTATGCGCTCAGGATAAATGGAAGGGGAAATTGGAGTCCAGTTTCAAATTCAACTCTGTGATACCAAAAGAGAAGATCTGTATCTGACTGATTGTATATCAGATTGTAAAACTAATGATGCATTTGCAATAAATGCCCCATTACAGGAGGAAAACCAGGAGATTTTACAATGGTCTTGCATGTTAGACTCTAAACATCTCCAGAAATAAATAAATAAATAAATAAATTGTTAATCCTTCTCCTTTATCCACTAATCTATACCTTTCAACATCCTCTAAAATACTAACAGTAATAATAGTATTTCTATAAAATTGTAATTCCAGAAAATTTGTCAAAGTATGATACAACCAGTACTATAACTGCTTTTATGCAGTTCTGTTGAAGCAAAGTATTTCAGCTTCAAATGTCGAAGTTACGTTATTTAAGTACATTCATGAAAATCCCGATATGTAGTATTTCAATTTTTCCTCTGTTGCAACTAACATAATTCCCAAAATCAAAATGACTACAAATTTCATTTGACATGTTATAGCAGAAATGAAGCTGAACAGGTACTTCATTCTCCCTTTGTAAGATGCATTATTAACATGGCTGAACAAAAGCCAATCAAGAATTAAACATAGGAATTGTGTTTATTAGCTAAGCTGAGTGCATGAAATCATATTACGTGTTCCTTTGATAATACTTTCAATGTGATTTTTAAAAAGTCTTTGCTTATAGTTAAAACTGCATCCAAGTGTACAGGCGCAGTTATGCCACAACATAACTATAGCTTACTACAGAGCAAAAGAGCATTGAGTTAGCTAATTGACAAAATCATTCTATTTGGGTTAATACTATACCCTTATAAGAAAGTGGTCACTCATCTTCCATATTAGCTGTCTTTAACACCTGATTATATCTCACAAACTATTCTTAGCAACCTGAGAACAAAACCAATATTACATTCCTCAGCAACATTGCTCCTCTACAACAGGAGTTGGTTTTCTTCTGTATGGGTTGATTTTTCTATTATCTTCCTCAGTAATGACATGCACTCATGAAGAAAATGATGAAATTCAAAGTTAAATAGAAATTTGGAAAGGTATTATCCTTAACCCAGAAAACTTCCCAGTAAATAAATATCAATACAACAGCCCACTCTACACTAAAACTAAGATGATCTTTATTAGATAACGAAAAAGAAAATCCATAAAAATCATGTTCAGTAAAATCAAGACGGAAAGCAGTAGTGCAGAAACAAAACGTATCTGCGCTATGTAAACAAGAGACATGATGAGCAACAAGAAAACAAAACCAGTTATAAAACAGCTTTAATAGGTCAGAATTTGAAACCTTTAGTACCAAGCTGAGACTTTTTTCCTCTATTTTTGTTAGTTGTGCAAACATAAACAACTGGGATTTAGACTTGTTACGATCTATCACTGACCTGAGGTAGATACAGAAAGGTTTTGGCTGCTGCACTGAGTCTGCCAAATAAGTAATGATATCTCCTTAGAACCAGATTGTAGTGAGGACTAAGACTGTTGCTAGAGACATCATATGGCTGTAGGGATTCTGCCAGAGCTCCATGCCTTGTTTTTCCAATTTAATCCCTATCTCACCTATGATGATGACATTTCTCCCTTCTTTTTTGGATGCAGAAGTCACTAGAAACAATGAAATTTTGAAATTTTCTTTGGAATTATATTTACTAAAGAATAATTCTAAACTCCAGACTAGAATGAATGACGCTCTTTATGCTCATTAACTTCAGCCACGCATGTAACAAACTAGAATAGAATGTCAGAGAAATACAAAAGAAACAAGGAAATGGACATCATATTGAAAACAACCAAATCAAGGATAAAGAAACGAATACCTCTTGGAAAGTTTCCTTATTTTCTTTCTTCTCTGTAGCCACATACTTAATTCAGGAGTTGACTCAGGAGTCGGCTTTGTATGATCAATGGTATATAAATCTTTGCCCTGTTTCCACAGCTGGTATCTGTTTGGCTGAAATTTCTTCACAAAAACGTCCATGGAAATTGTGACCATGTCTCTCCTGCAGGTGCACTGCAAAAGAATAGAGGAACCTGAATGACAAGTTGTATAATATGCCACAGCTTGTAGTTAACAAAATCAAAAACAAAAATCGTACATGTAAAATCCAATTTTTCTAGTGGTAAGAAGCATTCAAAGTTGTTAACTCAGAAAATGTGATATTTCAGGATACTACAGAGGTACTTCAGTTCAGTTAAGACATGACTAAGTTCTAAAGCTAAGAACAAAAAGAAATCATAGCCTTCCTTCTGGCTCTATTAACTGTGCTTTGTAACTTTAAGCATAATATATTGAATCAAACACTGCATAAATCCTCAGCAGCATCATTATTTTCTTCTTAAAAATAAGTGACATACTAGCCACACATCCAAAAGGTATTTGCAGGCACTTATAGGGTTCCAACTTTTACATCTCTTCTAATGAGAAATTTGTTAGTTAAGAAATGCACACTAGTACCACACCAACTTTCTGTTTTGTTTGGGTTTTCCTACAAAGGGGGAGGAACAGCAAGAATGGGGAGCAGACACTTCAAGACGTTATCTTTTAAGGTTAGAATAGAGTGTTATAAACCTGTAATCTAGCCTTCTGCGCAATGTACACTTCAAAATCTCATACACTACTTCCCTCATGAACTTCACCTTGTTCTCTGATCAATAATCTTTGTATTGTTTCCTTTCAAATCCTGCTTATCAGTAGAATATTTTACGCTTATTGAATTAACACTTAACAACTGTAAAATTGGGATTCTTTAAAAGAAATGCTGTAAATTCTAAAAGATTATTTTAAAACTGAAGTTATTTTTCCAAAGCTTCAAAATACTTACTATAAGAGGCTACGATAAATAAATCAATATGCCTGCAGTACATACATTATTCAGATTGAAAGCAAAATGGCTAAAAAAAAAAAGATTCTTAAGTGGAAAAGCTTTCAAAAAATTTAATATTATAGATAAATGACTCTGTTAATGGGCAAAACTGAGATAAGGTTCTCTTTAAGGTAAACAGTGATATACAAAAAATGCTAAATACGTAGTCTGGCTTTCCAGTTTGCTTCCAGTTAATTTAAAAGGAGTGAAAAAAACATGGAAGGTGTTTACTCATAAAAAATGAAACACGCTTGTGATGGACTGGTAGTGTTTATTAGCTTGCTTTCTGTAAAATGATGCAAATTCTTTTGTCTGCTCTTTCTACTTATTTCTAATCTACCTTTCTTCTGCTTGAAAAGCGTAAGTAGTACAATGAAAAGAAAGAATCAAGTTGTATTAACATGTTTGTTTTCCTTTCATTCTAAGACGAAATACAAAAATCTGAAGGCAAAAGCTAGAATACGGTGATGACTTAATGGGAAGATACTACAAACACAAAATCCTTTAAAATGACTTGCCAAATGCCAGTTAGTACAAGTGATTTTTTTTTTATTTAACATCAGATGAGGCCCAATCTCCAGACAGAATTAACTTCTTGACCAAGTTTCTAAACATAAGGATACAAATAATCTATTATTTCATTCTTTGATACTGTTATGTCTCAGAATCAGAAAACTGTATCACAAAATCGTAGGGGTTGGAAGGGATCACTGGATATCATCCAATCCAGCACGCTGTTAAAGCAGATTTTCTACTGTGGATTGCACAGAATACTGTTTTCTTTCTTCAAAAGGTAATCCTGTTCTTTTGTTATTGGTACACTTATAGTATGGCGTATTCATTTTTTTTTTATTAAAAGCCTAGTTCCATGAAATATCTCTGAATTTATATTATGTTTGTTATGTACGTATTCATTATGCTCATTAAGTACAACATTTCCTATTGGAAAGTTTCCTCCCCATTTTGAATTTAAAATGGAGTGAGTTTCTGAATAATGAGGTAAGGTACGTTATATACCCATATTCAATACTATCATCACAGCCTCATTTCGCACATTTTCAAATAGTTCCTACCAAAACACCTCAGAGCTCTATCCCAATAAAGTCCCTACTACTACTGCGGTAGTAATAAGTAGGGACTGCCATGCAAAAAAGCCATGTGCAAACTGCAGACTAGAGCTACCACAAAGTTAGCTTCAGAATCCTACATCAAAATATGGCAGAAGAAAAACTTAACTCCTCCATCTACATACAGACAGCAGAAATACACTGCAACTTGACTTTTGCTGAAAAGTCAGTTACTACCACTTCAATAGGCACAGTTTAGAAGAATCTGACATAATAGATTGGATACTGCTAAACTATAATTTAAAGATAATTCTTATAAACTTCTAATTCTTAAGAAATGAATGGTTAAGTTTCAAATACACAAACTACTCAACAATAATAATGTTATCAGTTTAAAACTACAGTTTATTTGACCCACATGTTTAAATTTAAAGTCAGTTAAATCTTGCATTCAGCTAAAGAAATGACTAGATTAAGTCATCTGAATGTCAACATCAATATGCTGCATTTTCACAACGCCACTTTATAATGGAAGATTAAATGAAAAGAAGAAGCTGAGGATGAAAGGATTGTGCAAAGCACTGCCAAAAAAGACCTGGGGTGCCTCTCCTATAAGGACAGACTGAAAGAGATGGATCTGTTCAGCCTGGAGAAGGGAAGGCTGCAAGGTGATCTGATAGCAGCTCTTCAGCATCTAAAGGGGAGCTACAGAAAAGAAGGGGACAGACTTTTCAGCAGGGTCTGTTGTGACAGGACAATAGGAGATAACTTCAAGCTTAAAGACGGGAAACTTAGTTTGGATATAAGGAAAAAATCTTTTGCACTGAGGGTAGCGAGGCACTGGAACAGGTTGCCCAGAGATGTGATTACTGTCCCATCCCTGGAGACTTTCAAGGCCAGGCTGGACCAGGCCCTGGGCAACCTGATCTAGTTGTGGATGTCCCTGTTCATTGCAGGAGAGTGGGTCCTTTAAAGGTCCCTTCCAACCCTAAGGATTCTATGATTCTAAGAAATCATAGAACACTGAAATTGTAGTTTTAATCAGTTG
Organism: Meleagris gallopavo; assembly: GCF_905368555.1. Classification (NCBI taxonomy): domain Eukaryota; kingdom Metazoa; phylum Chordata; class Aves; order Galliformes; family Phasianidae; genus Meleagris; species Meleagris gallopavo. The sequence goes on along the minus strand of NC_139435.1, from coordinate 28,434,829 downwards.
CATTTAGTATTAGTTTTTATCCAAAAGTATCTGGTCAGAATTTTCTTTTTCAAATAAAATTTATCTATTCATTTATCAATCTATGTACAGATATTCTGTGAAAGACTTGACATCATTTGAAACTGTTTCTCTCATTCATCATGTCCTTGATCAGTCACAATAAACAGTAACAGAAAAGGAACTGAGGTATCTGGAGAGTGGGATGTGCATATGCAGTTGGTGCATTACAATATTTTTCATTTCTAAAAATAATATATGTAATATGTACAAGAAACACTATTATCTCCCAGTTTACACGCAAAATCCCTTCAAATTCAAGATACATTGCGCTATACAAAGGAGATACTGTTGTTTAAATAAAAATATAAAGTATTACTGTTTTTTTTGCTAACTGTAAGACTTCCAGCAGTTTGGGGAGGTGAGGGGGGGAAACATTATTTAAACCCAAAGAATTAAAAAACATCAAGAAAAAATGCACTGTCTGATGGAATCATAATAATATATGAAAAGAATTATTTTTAGTGAGGCACAGAATTTCTGTCTTTCAGCAGTCTTTGATGAATTTCCACTACGTTCTAACAGTTCTACTGCAAGTGGCTTAAAAAGAAATACCAGATACTAGGAATATAATTGATTTTTTTTCTAGTCATTTTTAAGCTGCTGCAGACGTAAACCTCTGAGTAAAATTAATGGAGAAACATCATGCTCAGCACTACTATTGCCTGCCTGAAGTACAGAATATATAGAAATATAATACAAAAATATATACCAAAAATACAGAAGACAAGCTTCTAGCTACTGAAGTAGCTAGATAATTGGATAAATATTTGGAATTACCACATTAGACAGTAAAAACAGGGGTGTTCTGAAAACTACTTTGACTCACTTTCCCTAAAATAATCCAAGGAGGAAAAAAATGGAAAGAATGAAAAAAAAAAACAACAGTGGTTTTGATAGACAAATTGGAGAAGGCTTTATGACGTTTTTCTTGGTGGGAACAATGTTTTTTTTTCATTTCTCATTAGACTGACATACAGCTGACAGTTACATGATTTCCAACTTCTGAGGCAAAAAGTGAATGAAAGCTTCTATCTCCAAAGTAAAACTAAACATCATTCTGATTACCAAGCCAAACCTCAAGGGATACAGATACAGGGCATACCACTTTATACTAAAATATTTACTATATTACATTCACAGACAATAATATTAATCACCTAATATATTTAAGAGAAGATATCAATTCAAAGATGCTAGATCACTAAATCATATAATCAGGAAAATGAAAACAATAAAAAAAAAAAAATAGTCACTACTTCTATAACCCACCCCAGTGAGAAGACAAACATAGCTGTCTCAGGCCACTATCTACCAGTGTTCGTACTATAGGAGTTATCTTCACCATCCAGCAGGCCTCTTGGAGGCAGGTAACAAAACATGACAGAACGGAAGATAACATCCTAGCCAAGATCGGTATGTGTTGATAAAAGTGAGAGAACATTAGATACTCCACAACATACCTAATACGGCCCTGCCTACAGATAAAATATTATTCACAAATAACGTATATAACCCACAACACAAAAAAGCATGTAAAAGGCAGCTGATGTTGGGATGTTGGCAAACATCCCAACCCATACAACAAAAGAAGTTATTTTCTACGTGAATCCCTCTGAAACATACTCTTCAATCAAAGATTAGTTAGATAATCAGAGTAATTAAGAGAACAAAATCCTCTCCCAGTCTTTTGGTATTATAACATCAAAGTAACAATTACTTTTATTATTTCATCTATCGTAAAGACACAGCTTGAAGGTAAGCAATTCAGATGACATTTATTAGTAAATGCAGGCCTTCTTAGCAATGAGGGGGAAGAAAAATATATCAGCAACTTTAACCAATTGGTGTAAACAAATGTGATACATACTTGCAATGAGAAAAAACTACCTAAGCAAGGCATGCTTAGCCACAATATTTTTTTTTTTTCCCAAATAAATGTTATTTATAAATGGAAGCAAAGAATAACTAGTTTGTATTCAAAAAAAAAAAAAAATCAAATCATTCTCATTTGTTGCTCTAATTCAGAAAAACTGGGATGAACATGTCAAGCTTCTAGATCTATGTCTGTTTGACACCTATTCAAGCATCTTTTAAAATAGGATTCTTTACCTAACTACTCTCAGTGACATAATGGTAGGATTCATGTTTTGACCAGCCATATTTTGACCATACCACATCAACACTAGGACCTAAAAAAAAAAACTCTTAAATTTTTTTCAGACAATTAAGAACTAGTACAGTTCCCTCCTTTATGTAACCATTTAAAAAAAAAAAAAAAAATTGCATCTTGTACTCTGCAGGTAAAATTTCACTCTATACACCTGTGGACAGCAAAAGAAATGAAAATTTCATAAAAGGAGAATGGATATCTATAAAATATAAAACAAAGAAACAAATAGGATAAAATATCAAGGTGTTAAACTTTATATGCTATACAAATCACAGTAAAAAAAAAATGCACTCTAAAAGTTATCTAGTCAAGGTATTTAGAATCACACAATCACCGAAGTTGGAAAGACCTCCATGATCGTCTAGTCCATCTACCACCAATATTTCCCCATTATACCACGTCCATTAGTACAAGTCTAAACCATGACACTTAGTACAGGATTTCTCAAATCACACTTTTTTATATACTTTCCTAACTGTTTATAGTGATTAAAGCTTTCTTCACGGTACATTGGCAATGATGAATTTATTGGAGAGATATATTTTATTTATTTATTTACTTTTCCCCAGTTTAACTTCAACTACACTGTTTAACAGACCATTCTACCTACTGTATTCCGTCCTTGTTGCAACACCTTAAACAAATGATGCTCAAAAAAAGCAAGAAATATATTTTGATAAATTTCAATTAATAGATGCTACAGTTAGAACTGCATCCCTTGAATGCACCTGTAGAACAACTGTTTGTCAGGTAGCATTTGTTGGCAGGACAGAATTTAATAAATCCTAGTAGCAATAACTATTCTGTGCTACAGAATCAGGCAATGATGCATTTTCACACTGACCTTCTGGCAACTTCTAGGCAGAAACCTTTGATATTAGTTAACCATCTATATAAACTGCAATAAAGCAAGCCCTCCTCTAACAGTCAAAGAAAATACAAGCAGTTCCTTCTCACATCCAGTCATACAGAACACAAATCAAAACATCACTTTCTTTAAAGGCCTTTTTATACATTCCACAATGTGTTAAGTAAATAACAGAACAAAATACTTCTAATAAAATCATTATTTGTATTCATATATGCATAAGAAAATAGACTGCAATATTTGTAAAATAGTCCAATATTTAAATACTACATTAAAAAATATTTTTTTGCTTGATTCCTATTTCCAATTTACTTTCCATTTACTCACTATGCCACCTACACATCACTCAGAAAAGGATTCTTTTTATATTTAAAAATATAAAAACACAGAAGTGATTCCATCAGAGCCAGATGCCACTGTGAAAACACATCTCTTCATATAGAGCACCAGCATTCTCTTGAAACCCCGAGAACAGTGAAACAGTCAGGAAATCACTGAAAGAAGGCCATCTTTTCCTACCTCCCAGACTTTCTTCCTGTTTATGTTATCCACCATTATTGCTCTTACAATTATACTTTCCTAGCTCACAAGACCCAGAAATGACTGACTTAAATACAAGTTTAGCCTACTGATATAAGCAATGAAATTCAAAATAGAAGCTAAACAGCAGGCTATGATCCAAGGAACTTGGTGGAAACATGTAAAGATCCAGGTATCTCCGCGTACAGCAAGGGGAGGGAAGGGGCTTTATATATGTGTGATAATATTACAGGCCACCCTGAACACTAGCTTCTGTCACTTAGAATAACAGACTAATATACAAGATAGCATGCTCACTCTTCATGTGTTGCTACCCATCCCAAAGATGACAAAGAAAAAAAACAAGCCTGTATTGTCATGTTTAGTGTAGTGAAAACAGTACCATTGTCAACAATGCTGAACATATGTAAGTAGAACAAGAACAGTAAAACTATGCCTCTGAAGCTTGACTGGTTTAAGGTTCTCTGCTTCTACTGTGTGTGCATGTCTGCTTTTTGGTGAGGGGTTTCTTTTTTCGAAGTAGTGGGGAAAAAGATTAATTTCCACAGTCACATTTACTCTTGAGTACCCTAGTACTGTAAATCTTCTATTAGTATCTCTCATTACACTACTCTTACCATTCGAACATTGAATCATTAGCTATTAACCTTTCTCTCTTCAATCCTTCTCCTCTCTTCCTAGGATTACATCCTGGATGCCTACAAACAAAAAGAAACTCTTCGTCTGGAGCTTTTCTCTGCTGCACATCAACTGCCCACAACACCACACAATCCTTGTGTTACTCTGTGTTGCTTACCTTTGTAGTATATTTGGGCTGCCCTTCCTAAGCTCTAGAAGGTAAAGGCTTAACTTAAACTATGTCATAATGCTTGCACTGAAAACAATATTATAAACTATTTTTTAAAGTTGAAAAAGCTGCTTTAAAAAAAATGTTTTGAATGTAACAATCAAGACACATTTTTCTCAGATTTCAGCTTCTAGCATACAGAACATTGTATTAAGAAATGTTAAGAATAACAAATAAGAATTATGAATAGTAAATCACAGTACATAATGGCATCTGCCTGGGCAAAGAAGAATTCAGCAATAAAATTCTTATCAGAGAGAAAAGATGTGGTGAAGCCTTGTGTGAAGCACAGAAAGCACTGCTACATTCATTAAGTTTCACAAGGTATGTAATAAACAGCTGCAATAGCTTGGCTCAATTTTTCAAGATCAGTTGCCTAACATCTGTTACACATAGATATTTTGCAGCGTCTGTACACACTGAGTCAAACAATAAGCTCAATAAACCACTGATAGGTTTATATACCAATAACCTCACCAGTTGTTAAGACGAAAACCCAGAGGACAGGAACTGCAAGAATTAACACCTAACACAGTCTTCTTCTATCTAGACTGTCAATCTATTAAATCATTGTTTAGCCAATCAGACTCTTAAATTGAGTTCATGTTTCCCAAAAAATACTTCATTTGTGCTCCTGTTCAGTACAGCAGAACAAAATTTAGCAAACCTATACGCTTTCTAACAGATAATGAAGGTATCAGTTCTATACACAAGTAGGAATTTGAGAATGCTTTGCAAATATTATTGTTTTTTTTCATGACAGCAGACAAGAAGAAACCAGACCACAGAAAGAACTGTTTGTGAAAGTCACATCACAGACAGAACTAACACTAGAATATTAGATTCCCCGCTCATTGATCCAAATGATAAATCTTATTTCTGAATAAAAGAAAATTATTTTCTCAGGCATCTTAAAAAAATTTTTTCAACCCTCTCTAACAAATCCAATTCTGCCACAGAGAATGAAAGGAAAAACAAAAACAAAATATGGAGGGCAGAAAAACATTAATGAAAATCAAAATAATGATCTGGCCCTACGAACATTGCAAAAAGAGTAAAGAGCAGAAATTAAATAATTTCCAGCTACCCACTAACATAACTTGCCTTTTAACAAAACATGGTAAGGAAAGAAACAGTAGATATCCAGAGTTCTATCCCTGTTTAAACCAATTAAGTTATAGAGCACTGTGATTTTTAAAAACCAATAAAAAATAAAAATAATTAAAAAAAAAACCTCCAATCTTCCAAGAAAAACAAAAAGACATAAAAAACAATTCTGTCAAAAACAATGCAAACAAAAAAGCACTACGAATAAATTTTTACATATGCAATGTAGCCTTAAGGAATTGTCCTTCAAGTATCATTGCAAACAGCTATCTTAAAGTCTTCTAAAGGTAGAGGAGCTAACAGCTGAATTAATCATGCAATAAATGCTGTCCTGTGTAACTTCTGAGTTTTATTTATGTAGGTTATTGTTCACATATCTTCATGTCAAGTAAGTTTTTTTCCCAAAAAAATCCCTACCAGCAATTTAAACCTAATCAAAGATGTTCCTTTTGGCCCACTACTGATCATTTGTTGTAAGAATTACTAGTTGTCCCATTAATGACAAGAAAACTACCTGTCAGTACTTTCAGCTCTTCAGAATGACCATGAGTTAAAACATAGCCGAGTAACATCTTAATAGATCAAGTTTGCTGTGAGGATTTTGAATCTATCAAAGAGGAACAGAATTACTGCGTAAATAGGGTATTATTTGCATACAGTTTTTGCATACAACTTTTTTTTTTTTTTAATCTGGCACACACAAAATTCTATACTTATGGCACTGCTCATATTTCAAATAAGGCAGACTACAAAGTCTTCCAGCAACAGATGTTTGGTGAATATGTTATCTTTAGTGGTCTTGTTCTATTTACTGGGCTTCCAGATTTTGAACACCCTAGCAACAATGAAAATCTTACTAACAATGGCATGTCATAAACAAGGTTGTCTGTTATCTTCTGATTAACACACTTCTCTCCCCATTTGAAACTCTTGAAAAAACACTGCCAGAACAAAAAGCAACTTGCTTTGAGACTTATGCATGTTAAACATATACACGTATAAATACACATATAATGTATACATATGTACATATAAAGTTATATATATAATGTACTAAAATTTTCATTTGTTTCAAAAACAGTTTGATGGTAGCAAATCCAACATGTCCTAACTTTTGAGAAGTTCATACATCGTCCACAGTTTCCTCTCAAACTGAGGTAGCAACAAAAGAAAGCAACTTAGCACTTCAAAGTTGTCTGAAATTTTCCCTTAGCACAGGAACATTATGGCTATACCACACAATAGCTACTACCAAATAACCTGTTCAGAAACTGTCTTACATCAATAGTTTAGCAGGACTTTACACTGTGTTTTCTCCTTCCCACTACCTCATTAATTAAAGTAAGAACAAACAAAAAGACTTGTTAAACCTTTACAAGGACAAACAGGATATCCTCCACAAATGGGAGATTTTCTCTCATTGTTAACAGTGCCACTGAGAATAATGCTGTGTTGACACGATGAGAACACAAGCTTTATAACACAGCTTGCCCAGATTTGGGAAAGTGAGAGAGGAGGTGGACATAAAATGACAGTAAGGAGGAAACAGTAGACTCCTTTATGACTTTATGCTCTAATACATAAAAGCTGTATGGAAATCCCATCAAAATTTTTCATGTTCAGACATCAGCACGTTCTCAGTATAAACTACTTGCAGGTCTGTGAACCAAGCACCTCAAAATCTACCACTGACACTAAGGACATGAAAACCCAGTGCTCACAACCTAACTGTCATGGTTAGTATCTTGGAACAGTAGCTTGGTTAATATCTTGCAGCAGTAGCTGAACTATTAAAATTACTCAAAAATACAACTTGCAAAAATGTAAGAGCCAAAAGAGTAGAACAACAGCATTATATATTTCACCTGCCACAAAAAAAGATAGAGTAGAACCAAAGGAAAATTCCTTAGATGAAGTATGCATTCAAAATAGGGTTAAACCACCCCTAGACATTTTTGAAAGAAATTGAATGTGTTTCTGTTGACTAAGGCTCTTGCACACAAAAAAACCCACACTCACTGATGCGAAACAAAGTCCCTTCTAGCAAATACTAAGTTATCAACAAATACATCATTGTCATTAAAGATCCTAGAGAAACATCTGCCAACAGTCATGGAAAATTGAATTCCTTCCTGGAAAATATGAGGTTCCAAAACAAAGTAAACAAACAAACAAAACAAAACAATATAAAAAAAAAAAAAACACCAGACTTGGTGTACAAACACACTGAATTAAATTTATACTCCTAATGAAAAAAAATGCCAGACCATTCAAAGCAATGGAATTCCCTTACTCTCAAGTGAAGAAAAGAACGACTGCATCTTGACAATGTAGGCCTTGCTAGGTTACAGTCTCTAACTGTATGATAATCAAATGAAGGACTTTGACAGAAGGTGATAGCCAACACTTCTCTCACTTCAGATAACTGAGCATAGGTCTGCACTTTGCTGACCAGGAAATACAAAAGGAAAAAAAAAAAAACAAAAAAAACTGTATAGATATCTGAAGAGAACAGATAAAAGCACAGAAAACTACATACATACACAATCTTTCTTCCCACTCCTACTCACAGTCACACTCACAATGTTCTATCTTCTGAAGATGGGAAGGTACTACCACCAGCGATCTGCATGATTGCAAAGTATGTATCATTAAAGTACTCTCTACACGACTGCATGATTATACATGTTTATACTAATTCATAGTATAACACAATTCCTTGGTGTTAGAAGGCTATGAAGATCCATGTTCAAAATAGTATTTTCTTTGATTCCAAAAGAGTATTTTCTTCAATAGAATGTAGCCAAAGGATGATTCTTGATAGGTCAAGTGTGCTCTAGCTACTCTTAGCCATGTGTTAGTATTTTTAATTAGTATTTTTAAATGTGGAGACAATTTAAGGTATCTGCTAAATAGCAATCTTCCAAAAACACTTTTATAATGTGGACAGGGCAGATGTCTATGTATGTGAAGATGGAAGCTCTCTAATGTGGGTTATGAATCAGGGAGAGATATATCTCAAAAATGTTACTATATACTGATCATTTATAGAAAGCAGATTTAAAAGGTATGACACTGTGTTATGTGAGTTTCCCTTACCAAACTGTATGCCTACTTTAGTATTCTTCTTCCTTTTTTATTTTGCATTTTTTAAATCATTAAACAGAACTCAGTAAAGAATATGAGAAATTTTATCATTCTTCTTTTTGGACAGACGTAGAATATAAGACAATCATACAAGGTCTATGTGCCTTCTTTCATAATTACTTTCTAAATAGTTGGAACTGTTATCAGCCAGTTGTTCCCTACATCTTGACAAAAGCTCACAATTACATGACAATATGATGTTACTGTTAATATGTTATTAATACTTCTGCCAATGAACAGCCAATATTTCACCAACAATACTGCAAAATGATAACCACTAAATCACAACCTAAGCATCACATCTATGAATGGCAACTCAACCACTTCCCTGGGCAGCGGGGACTCTATCAGTGAAGAAATATTTCCTAATATTCGTACTGTCTGGGAGACTAACCCTCAGCTTGCTACCACTTCCTCTGAGGTAACTGTACTGAGCAGTAAAGTCTCCCTCAGCCTCCTTTTCTCTAGGCTAAATAACCCTGTATCCCATAGCCACTCCCCCTAAGATTTGTTCTCTACACCTTTCAACAGTTTTGTTGCCCTTCCCTGGACAAGCAACTGGAATTTATGTAGTCACAATGTCTAATATAAATTAATGAAGCTCCCATAGAAAAAAAAAAAAACAAAAACTAGAGCTAGTTTCCTGGGTCTCAAACTTAAGATAAATAGTTCATCACAAGTAGCTGCTTGATGATTTCAAGATAATAAGGTAATCAGCTTTACTTCATCACAATCAGACCATTGGGATATTAAATATCAAACATTTTAACTGAAGATTTTTGGTATGCATAAGAACATAAATACTATTCTGACACAGACACTTCCTTAACAACATCTGCTTTAATCAAATAGATAGGGTTTTATGCAGAGTTCACATTACTGTGGATATTATTTAAAGAACATAAAATGTATTCTTTTACTGATTTTATTTCATTCTAAAGCATACATTTATTCCACCTGGGATAAATAAAATTGCTATTGAAACGTAAAGGCTTTAACATCAGAGAAATACCTTGCTTATACTTCATGCAAAAGAATAGTATATAACATGCTTTTCCCTCAGAAAAGCCTTTGGAGCAGGTCTGTATTTGGTAGAGAGGAAACTGATAAGACCAAACAAATGGTTCTGTATGATATCGTGGTGGCTTTTTCATCTGTGTAAAGTCCATTAGTCAGACAGAACCCATCCAAAAGGAAAAAAAAAAATCTCTATCAACTATGTATTAACTTCCAGCAGTACAATACATTTCTACAGGATGTTTCATCCACACCTGCAGCTAGCCTGAAATCTATTTCAAACAAAGCTGGTGTAAGTTCCACATGCTAGCAGATAGTACAAAAGAATCCAAGATAATTCAAACTCATTCTGGCCAACAGTATTTCCAGTCGCAAAAAAATACATCTGTGTGTTATATGCAGTCACAAAAGAAAGGCTATACTGAGAAATGTATAAAAGGAAGTAGTATATGCTGTTCTTTTATTTATGCTTGAAAAATGACTGTTATGATTTATGAACTGTAAAAAAATAAAACATGCATAAATATGTTATTTAGGAGAAAAAAACATAAGCAGCAGTAGCTCTCTATTAAAAAGTGCATTTTTAAATTTAATATTACAAAAGCCTTCTTTCAGCTGTGTGACACAGTAAATTGAAGTCGGGGAAAAAAAAGTAGCTTTAGAAGTATAGAACAAAAGATGAATATGAAATACTCCTAACTGTTCTAATTGTGCATTAACTATATTTTATATATTAATATACTCAATATTGCAAAACTGAAATGCTTACTCTGCCTTTTTACATTGAATCAAAAAAGGTAAATTTCCTCTCTATGTAAGCAGCTAATTAAACCATTCCTAACAAAGATAACTTAAAAGAATAACAAGTTGTTGAGCAGTTCCATTAGTTTTTAATGGATATTTTCCTTGTTTGCGGCACATACAAAAAGCTACCAAATATTTAAAGAAAATCATAGTTTACATTCTACAGTTGACCTAAGGATCCTAACTCAACAAAAACTGTTGAGATCAAGTTCAATGTAGTGTCCAAAATTCTGGACATTTTCATTGCATTTTGAAGACATGAAGATGGAGGTGAAAGTCTCAGTTCTGATTCACAAGAGCTTTCCCTCTAAGTTCAAGTGTGGTATTCAAACATGAATCCACTTCACATTGCCCTCAAAGAATCACCACTCACATTTGATTCAGGGAAAAAGTATCATTATGTCCTCACACCAACATGATTATTCCCAAAAGTAAAGACTAATGCCAAATTACATGTCTTGATTATTTAGCAGCAGGAACTGAAGGAGAAGAAATTAATCTATACAGAGAGCAGAAGAGAATACGTAAATATCTTCAGATAAGATGGAAATGACCACAGAATTTTTATTTCTGCCTAACATTTATCCTTATTCCCTGCTAAACATATGTAAGTGCTTTAAGGCCAAATTCTAGAAGATAGCACTTACAAGTTTTGTGTTCAGCACGGGTCTCTGAATACTTAATAGGGTTACTTTTTATTTATATTGCATGTGATAAGAGCAAATTAGATCATTAAATTTTAACATTCCATGAAGAAATGATAATGGCTTTCTGATGATGTCGAAATAGTCAGTATAAAACTTTTGCGTTTACTTTTCCAGTGATCAGCATCTTGTTTTATTGTGCAGATGTCACTCTACCAAATTATTATTGGATTGTTCCATCTTTAAATAGATAATTCTATGCCATATGTTTGTATAGGAATAAAGATTCTTGCATTGGAACATACCATATTGCTCTTTCTCACTAAAATACAGTTAAAGAATTAATGTTTAACAGACACATGCTGTGTGTCTATTCAACCTGCCTCAGGGGAGGACATGACACAGAAAGGGTGAAGTTGCTTGATGTTGTTTTCAACTGTAAACCATCTCTAGTCAAAAAGAACTAGTAATTTAATCTCAAGATTTGTACGCTAAAAAAATCACAACAGTTAAGATAAAGGAACAGAGAATTATATTCTTTGATAAGTTGCCTTTAAGCTTATCTTCTGAGAAAACAGTTTCTTCAGCTTCTGTTCACTTCAATGGAAGCTGAAGATACAACTGGAATTAGGTATTTTGTGAACACAGGTAGATTAAGGGGAAAGAAAAACCGCATTCAAGAGAAACCCAGATGGAAAACAACTTAGGAAAAAAAAAGTTATGAGTTTCAAATAAGGGTCAACAAAATTATTTTTTAATCCACCTTTCTAAAATTCATCTTTAGCATATCATATTTTTATTTTGTGTGCCTTAAAATCTTTTTTTCTTTTTCTTTTCACATGTGAAATACTATTCCTTCTATCCCGTATGCTCTGAAAAGGAAACATAAACATTTCAAGCTTCTTTGCTATTTCACACAAATAAATACTGAAGAAAATGCAATGGAATTATTGTATGATACATCCTGTTGTTTTTGGAAAATTCTTCAGAGGACGTCAAATGTAGTAAACTGAGCTGTCAAAAAGCCCTATCAAAGTTTGCATGAAATAAATCACCTAACAAAAAGCCAGTAATTATGACAGCAATTTCTACAACCAAATCTCTTTTGCCAGGTACCTAGCAAGTAAGGCAAGGATCATGAGGATTATTTCTTTTTATATTCATTTCTTTCAGCCTCATTACAGGGAAAAAATGGAAAAAGAAAAAAGGAAAGAAAGACATCAACACTGACGTTCACAACATTTGTTACTAAGTTAGAGGGATATGGGGTTGATGGGTGGACTATTAGACGTTTAAAAAATATAACTACAAATGGTTATAATAAAGAGCTCAGTTCCAAGTGGAAATCAGTAATAAGTAGTGTCCCTCCAGTCTCCATGCTGGGACTAACCATCATTAGAGGCATTTAAAGTCAGGCAGGATGAGGTTTTGAGCAACCTGACCTAGTAAAAGATGTCCAGATGTTGCTCAATGCCCTGTATGGCATGGCAAGTTTGACTAGATGACCTTTAATGGTCCCTTCCAACCCAAGCCACTCTAAGATTACATGACTATAATTCCTATTGCATAAAAATCAAGATTATGTTTTATGTTTTTACCTTTCTTGCACTACATTCCAGAAAAAATAAGCCCAAATCATTCCTATCAGATGCTTTTGCAGTTCCAATTAGGAACAATTAAATTACATCTACACTACATGTATTCTTTCACATTTGGCATACCAAGTTGGCAACTCTAGTATTACAAACGGAACTATTTTCTTACAAGAGCTCGATCTCGAAATTCACTTCCATTATGCATAAAAATTTCTTTGCACTGTCAGCCTAAATACATTCATGGATCATTTATATGAGTAGTTCATATTTGTAATGGAGTGAATGCTTTCGCATTTGCAAGTACAGTATCTCTAAATTCAAAAGGTTTGCAATGAGACCAAATGATTTAATTACCCATTTGGGTAATGTTGAATGCCATGTGCTTATCTAACAGATATAAAAACTATACCTGCAGAGGACAATTTTTTTTAGAGCTATTAAATAAGCAAATGAAATTGAAGTATTTGACACTTATCAAATAGTTGACCTAAGTCTATCAGACACTGCGCTATAGCACTACTACATTTCTGCAACAATGTCACTTAGGACTAAGATTGTTTTCTTCACAGAAAATAGAAAAACTCCTATGGTTTGGAAGCAGTAATACAATTAAAAGATAACAACTGAGTAAAAAACTGCTCTTTCTTTATACATCTCTTAAGAAAAAGGCCATAGTTCCAGGATATTAACACGGTGATGATTAATTTTCATCAAACACAATATAATTAACATTTTAAAATACCCAATTATACCAAAGATTTACTAATGAGGCAGTTCCACTACCAACCACTCCACACTGTCTTTGGACCACATTTAATTCTCAGCATGAATATAGCTGTGCTCAAGGCTTCTCACACTTCCAGGTAATGATCGAGGTGTTCAAATAGCATTTCCAGGTTTCTTGGAAATGTTTTATTTTTTGAGTAAAATGAGGAACAAGAAAAGTAAATTTGCAGCACTGAACAGTCAAAATAATTTTTCTGCTTCAGGATTCCGTAACACATTCTGAATGTTTATGATCCTCTCAGCCTGTTAGCTACGATTAAAATGCTTAAGTCTGTTACATGTCTCAAACTACCCACAATAATTGGAAAGTCTGTCTTTGATTCAGAATCTGCAACCAGTAATTAAAATGGCCACTTCACTGTTTTGTTGGTTTTGTTTTTTATTTTTTTTTTTTAAATAAAGAAGCATTTAAAATGTAAGGAATAACAGATAACTCAAGGAAAAACAATGCTTATACAATGAAACACTGTCCATGGATATCTGTTTTTGACCAGTTTAGCCCAATTACCTCAGATCATGCAGAGTTTCAGTTTTTCTTGCAAGTAATTGTCAAGCATTTCCCAGAGAACAATACTTTTTTAACCATTTCAGTTGTTTGAATTAATCTCTCCAAACCATGGCAAACAAATATATCATCATGAACTGAGCTTCAAATAAATGTTTTCACAATTAAAAATATGTGGGTTGATTCTTACCGTGACTGCTGGGAGATTTAGTTATTTAATCATAACAACTGTCTCATGTTACCTTCTTTAACAGAACTTGCTATTGAATTATACTACTTGTTTATGCAGCACATTTCCAACAGTCACACTGCAATATTTTCATTGCTGCAAGACCACGTTTCATAAACTGGAACTGATCTGCTTTGCATCTTTCACAGAACCAAATTCAAACAGAAAATAAATCCACAACAGTTATCTTCTCTGCTCCAGTTAAAAGCACAGAGCAGCACATTTTATATGTGTATATATATATACATATATATATACACCAGTAGCATTTTGCAGCTGACATACATTATGAACGTTACTAGTTTCAGGTGATTGGTAGACATTAGCATTTATTTTTTCAGGCTTTGATTTTTTTTTATTCTTTTAATGCTTTACAATACAGTTGTGAAGAACAAGACTTAGCTTCTGCAGCTGCAATATACAATAGTAAACCCACTACAGCTGAATTAACTAACACAAAGTGTTGAAATCAATTTTGAAATCAAAACTTCGAAAAAAAAAAAAAAAGCAAGGAATAAAGTTAACATGTATTTAAATACATTACACTGTCAACCAGATCAAGAATAGTTTCTAGATAGGTTGCTCCAAAAGTAATGCCTCTTATCTATTTCCATGGAAACTACAACAGAAACAAAGAGCACAGTAACAATACTAGATAGAGTGCATTCTCAGCTATAAAGCTCTATCTTTTCAACACAATCATAACTAGTATCTACACATTTTCACCAGCGATGAACAAGAGTCTGCACAACATGCTCACAAAAATCCACACCAGTGGAGGTGACTCACTATCACTGTCGCCAGTGCTGAAATGCAGCACCACTGCCTCACTGTGTTCACATCCACTGGTTGGTCTCAGCAAGCATAGATGAACATCAATGGGTGCCATATTTTCCTCATGGAGGAATTCAGTGACACACCTTCGCTCCCTATGCACATCCATGTCAGATGCCATTCTATCGGACTGCCCCTCTGCTGCCATCTGTCACACAGCAACAAACTGTAATGAGATATTTGCAGGAAGGTTCAATCTCTACTGCCATGCCACTAACATCCATCTCTGATGTTGTGGGCCAGAAAAATAAAATAGGAGGCATTACTTTCAGAGCAGCTTTCATATATTTCAATAACACCCTTTGGCAGTTTATAGTAATTAATTAGTAACTGGAAAAAAGAAAACATGATAATGCACTGTAATGTTCTAATTAGGTTTCTAAAAGACACATACAAAATGTGTATTTTAACGAAAGATTGCTTTTATAGGAAATAAATGGCAGAATTAAGGTAACCTGCACAAAAACATACAACTGCCTAGAATTGCTGTAGATCTGGTAAATACAGTAGAGAAAAAAATCAACACTACAATTTGCACTGAAATAGAATGGAAAATAATAGGAAAGCTCTAATGTAGTATTTTTTAAAGTCACATACAATTTGGCTTTTATTTTACTCTTGTTTTTAATGGTATTCAGAAACAATTGGGAAAAAAAAACACCAATGCTGTTGTTCTAAGTCAGATTCTCATTGTAAGGATTTTAATTTACTTTGGTTTCCATACTCCAACTCCAATTAAAATATTCAAAGTGTCTGGTGTAGTTCTGATTTGGTCAGAACTAGCAACTGAACCTGCTCTTAATAACTGCCATCTCCAAGGGGCAGCCTGCTTGACAGAAGTATGCCTAAAAACTAGTTTAAACTCAAACATCAATAATGTTATCAGGAATCTGAAAACAGGAAGAGGGATGTGTGATTTACCTACAAAAAGCATGAAAAAAAGATCCTTATCCCTGATGCTCAGATTTATTTAAAGTCCAAAATTTCTGGATAATATTTTTTGTTTCAAGAAATCACCCAGGGGAACCAAAACACACACAAATGAAAAATTAGCTACCTCGGATTCACTTCATTTTGACTAAGGAGCATGTCATTTATGCAGTGAAAGCAAATATTGCTGCTAAGAGAATACTGTTGGTTTCAGTTGTTTTTTTTTTTTAATCACTACTGATGGTATTTGTAAATCTGTCATCTGTAATAAGGTAAAACAAACTGGCACTACTAAACACACAACAGAAGTTGATCACCTGATCAAATTAGGAAGAATGTCATTTTTCAGTATCAGTTAGTGTATGATAATGATATCTCTTGTAGGTAAACTATAAAATGTACACAGAGGTAGGGTTACTAATGTGCAGTGTTTGCCTGATTGGCTACACATCACAAATCTTCCTCTCATCTACTTTTATACGGGCACGGCAACACTCAACAGACTGCTGGAGCTCAATGGTGAACACATAGGTCAGGAAACTCCAAAAGGGTACAGGGCATGATCTACTATCCTGTTTTTAATCCAGCTGCGCCCTCAAAAAGCAATAATTGCTCTACTCTGAAAAACTGACTTTTTACTCAAACAACACCTGTAGTATAGAAAAGCGGGTCTCATTACTATCTCAAATATATCAATCAAGTTCCATCATTGGAACTCCATCACTGAGAGTATAATTGAACCACACTTTCCTTGTCATTACTGGAAAGCATCCATTAGCTGATCTGATTGCACAGATCAGTGGAAAATATTATGTAGGAAAAAAACTTACAGGAGAGATGCCTCAACAAACACAATACACTAGCCAACTAAATATTCTGGTACCCCAAGTAACAAGCATTTCGAATTTCTACTGACAATAACACAATATCATTTACTATTCTGCTTTTTACTTAAAGTATTTTTAAAAGAAATTATTTTTTCATAACTGTCATGTAGCGTACTTCTCACTACTTCTCAAAGGAAAACAGCACAGTACAGTACTCTTTTCCAGCCCACAGACTGGAAAAGAGTGGATTCAGAGCACTGTGACAACAGGTAAATGAAAAAAGGAGTACAGGAAAGCTAGCACGCGTTTGAGGACAACCTCCTCCAAGTGAATGGATGATTCCATCCTGATATTCAGGAAAATCAGAATGTGTAATGTAGCGTAAGCTCATCTTGTCTAAACTCAGGTCTGACCACATGTGAGTTGAAGGCAACAAAAGGGAAACTTTGGACAAGTAGGGAGATGTTAAGAAAGTCAAAGCTAGAGCTGATACTTACATACATATAAGAACAACTTCTAAAACCATTCTAGCATAGAATCATAAAATTACTCAAGCTGGAAAACACCTTTAAGATTGAGTCCAACTACAACAAAGAAAAGTGTGAGCAAAAGAACCTGTGTAGCAAAGAAAGTGTGAGCAAGTAAAGCTGAATGGGAAGGGTGACTTAGTGAGCAGGGACACAAGCAAGACTGATGTATTTTCTCCATTGTAGTGTTGTAGGAGGCATTAACGAGGAGTCAGGATGTGATGGGATAGGATCTCCCCTGCTCTGCTGTGTGGGTCATCACCCGTGCTTAAGGGGCGCAGACGAAGCACATAGGATATATAAATCACTGTTTAGTCACAATAAAGGCCATTTTGCAGCATCCTCATATTGGTGTCAGTGCTGTTATGGTCCTAGCGAGAGGAGATCGCTAGCCCCCGGTGGACCAGACCTTGAGAACGGGGACAATTGTAGTCTTTACAAGGTCCCTCTGTCTTCTGTGCTTATGGACACAGTTTGAGAACTACTAGCAGTCTCAGGAAAAATAAACAAGCAAGCAAACACAACAAAACAAACAAGTCACCTTGGAATGCATTTCTGGGCACCAACATTAGTCACATCTGATCAATCTGATCACCTGTGATAAAAATGACCAGATTTTGGTTGTTGGTAGAACTCATTTACCTCGACTTAGCAAGGCTTTCCCACTCTTGCCTCAGTTAGGACCTTACAGTCTGGTTGTGAATAATTCATTGGATGGGTAGTCTAGAAAAGCTGTGATTAGTGGGTTGCATTCTATCCAGAGATTGGTAACAAGTAACAAGTATGGAAAGGGTCTATACTGTAATCTCACTGACATTTCTATCAGCAAGCCAGAATACATCAGGAGTACTGTCGAGTTTGCAGATGACACCACACTGGTGGATCAGCCACCACACACAAAGTCAGGGCTGATTTTCAGAAAGATCTGGACAAATAGAAGGAATGGGCTTGACAGAAACCTAATGAAATTTCGTTCGTTCTCATAAATGCAGAATCCTGTCCCTGGGACAGCATACATTAGACCACATCTAGATTTTGCAACTATACTGAGTTCAGCATAAAGTCAGGGACAAGAGCACAAGGAGTCTTACTGAGATGGACTTATTCAGCCTGAAGAATGGCTAAGTCAGTTTCAGAGGAGAACAACAGATTTCTACTAGTTGTAATGTTATCCAGAAAATAGCCAGTGTCAGATAACAGGACAGCGAGAGGCAGGGGGAATAAGATGAAACACAAGAGGTTCAGACTGGAAATAAGGAAAAGACTTCTTCCCTATTCAGGCAGCCTAAAACTGGAGCCAGGGACCCGCATTAATTTTACAATCCTATGAAACATCAAAATAAAAACAATAAAACTGAAAACTATAAAAATACATACAGAGTAACTCTCACAAGATTTAAAAGTCAGTAAATTTTCCCCATCAGTGATTATGGGTAGTGAATTTAGAGACTTAACTATAATTTGCATTCAATTTAAAAACTCGCTAACTCGCAAGAGGGCAAATGAAAGAGATTGGCTTATTCAGAGGTAAAATCCAAAAATCTATTGAATAAATCCACACTTAGAACAGCATATTCCTCTAAGATGGGAAGAAGGAAATACCTTTTCCTTAACAATGATAACAAAAGTATGCAATCACCAAAAACCAGCAAGCTCAGCAAGCCTAGCCAAGAAAACTTCTCTTTGCCACCGAACAGCAGGACTAAGGATTTCTCCTAAATTAATTTTAGACCTACCAATGTAGAATATAAGGAAATTTCAACTGTCTAAATGTACTAGTGAACCTGCGTTTGAGTGAAGTTACAGATAAATATAAAGCAAAGAAGTATGATATTAGCAAATTTTTTTCTTCAATATGGAATGATATGGAATATTTATTACCATCATGTCATCATTTTTTATATCCAACATTACTGCAAGCATAATTTATTCATATTTTAATGACTTGGTATTCAAATTAAATCTTTAGTCACAAACAGGCTGCGTACTGTTTCCTCTGACAAGATTAAGGTTTTATACCAAGTATGGTTGGGTGGGGGTAATTCCCCATGCACTCTGCATCTGTAGCTAAAACAGCAGTGATATCGCACCAGTGTCTGGGCTCTTGCTGAGCAGTGCTGGCACATCATTCAGGTTGGCTCTTCAACCTCCTCAACGACCAGCAGGCTGAAGTGGGCAAGAGATGGGAAAAGACAGCTGCAACCAAAAGAATACCGTGCGCTGTATAATGTACTCAGCAAAAAAAGCTGTCCAGTAGGAGAAGAGGGAGCTCTCATTATGAAAGTGTTTGTATTCCCAGGTAACCACTAAATGTGTTGAGGTCCAGGAAGTGAACACCATTTGCAGATGGGAAGCAGAGAATAATTCATTTTTTTCTTCTTTTGTTTCCACATAGCCTTAGCTCTTTTATCTCATTAAACTGCTCCTACCTCAAACCTACAATTTTATTTTTTTTTCCCCTCTATCTCACTTTATCCCCAGCCCTGTCAGGCTGAGGAGGGGAAGCAAGAGAGCAGCTGTATAGTACTGATCAGTGTAAAACCACAGACACCACAGCAGTTTTCTTTTTCCTCAACTGAATTCATGATTATTCACAGCAACATAAGGAGAAAAAAAATAAATAAATAAAATGGGGCTTGGGGGAAGGGGCAGAACAGTGAAAGGTAGAGTCTGTGAAGAGCTACCATGAATATCACCTACTCTTAGCCAAAGGATCTCTCAAAGTATGGAACAATTCGGTGACTCATTAGAGCTAATTTCTGATGGCACTGCAGCCCTAGCATTAAAAAAATCTGAATAAGCTGAGGGAGCTGGTGACTGGCCCACTGGCATGCTGTACTTCTGACGTATGTAGAACAGACTGGAACAGCACAGGAGATGCATTCACTTCTGCATTTACTATCCAGACAGGAACAATGCTGTTTATAAATGAAAGAAACCATTTATGGTAAGATAATGCAACTATGGCCAAAGAACACTAATATCACGAAATTCAGAGACATAGTATGGAACTACTGCCTACCCCTCTGTGCTATGCTTGGGCCCAAGAAAGCCCAGCTAACAGTAGAGAGCTTGCACAGACTTGTAGGTAATTTGGAATCCTCTCTGACAAGCAGGCCAGCCTGAGTAAATTTATTCCAGCACAGAAGGACTTCCATCAGCACAACACTGATGCAGTACCATTTTAACCACAGCTATCGATGCATGCTGAGAACAACAGGGAAGGATTGAATGTATTCTGCAGTCTTGCGATAAGGACACAGGGCCCAAAGAGCCATTTATTGCAATCAGTTGAATCAGAAGTTTGCTTTAAGTCTATGGGAAAAAGCTAAGAACAAAAGCTGGAAGCTGTGTGTATAAAAAGAAAGGCAGACCTTTCCTCCATCTATAATCCTTGTGTGTAGCACTTTATTTTAGTCTCCAGCTTCACAAAATTTGTTGAATGTGTTTCTGGAAAGTAAACAACTATGATAGATCATACTTCTCACACTCAACAACTCTCCAAACAGCACTGGCTTTCAATCTGAGCATCTCTTACATCTAGACAGTTATCTTACATGAAAATCCTAGACTCCTTGACTTGACATTTTTTCCTGTGGTACAATGGCCTCCCTAGCAGCAATTTTATGCACAGAATTCATGAGATTGTTTTTTTCTTCTTTTGCTTTAAGAGCAAAGAGATTTTGAAAGCCAAACCTAGCAGATTAAGAAGATAGAAAAGACTAAAATGTATACAAAAGGAAAAACAGAAAACGAGTTACTGTTCCTTACCTGACTGGTAAGTCTGAAAACAGCTCATTTGGAAATAATGTATAAAAGGCAGTGCTCAACTCTGCACTTTAATAACAAAACACTGCTTTTACATAAAAGATTTTAACATAAAACAGAAACTTTCACATCACCACACAGGAAAGCAAGGTACCACTGCAGCTTATGTTAATGTGCTTGTGCTAGCCTTCACATATAAGGCACATATAAAATTTATAATGAGAAGACATACCCTAGGATTTAAAACCAGTCAGAAACTAGCATAGATATCCATGGATAGCAGAAAAATTGTACTCCAGTTACAGAAACACACTATCCCTTAAATAACTACACATTTTAGCAGGCTATAATTAACTTTCATTTTGCAAGTCAGACATGCTAGAAGCTAACGTTGGTTGATTTTAATGCACATTACATCTACAATCTCACTACAGAGCAGATCTGGGCATAAAGCTACAATGTTTTTTTTTCCTCCACAGAATATCCTGTACCTTAATATCAAGCTATTGCACCTCGAGAATTGCAGTTACACTGCACTCATCCCTGTGGAAGGAAAGACATATCTTGAATCCCCAGTATAATAAGACCCAAAGCCAGAAGTGGCATTTTCAATGTAAATGTGACTGAGGCATTTTTAAAAAAAAGACACATTCCAAAATGAAATATAGAGGAGAGATTAGCAAAGCCACTATGATTCAAATAACAGTGAATTCTCCAAGGGTTCAAGCTTATCTGAGTTTCAGCAGCAGCATAATACAGGAAAAGTCCAAATCACAGATGCAGGGATTATGAAGCACTACAGCAACTGGATATACACCAATAAATCACGATCATAAAAATACAATTTCTTAGCAATTCCTAGATGAAGAACCTTTGTTTTGAGATTAGAACAAAAGCAGTGACTGAATGTTGTCGAAACAGCATAAATGTCAGCACCATGTGTGGGTGCCCAGGCGCTGGCAGAGGACAGCAGGACTTCCATGAGGTGAGGCCGGGGCTGCCCCATGCTGGACACAGCCAGGCAGGTGCCTCAGAAAAAGCAGAGAGGAGACCACAGCAGAGCAGGTAGATGTTTCCCAAAAGAGATGAGGCCTGTGGGGAGAGCTCATCAGGAGCAGCAGATGGGAGAGAGGAGAGGAGAGGCAGAGAAATTCTCCCTATGTAACCATCATGCACCCCATCCATCCGCATCACACATAGGATGGAGAGATGGGGAGTCAGAAGAGGCAAGTGAAGCTGAACCTGGGAGAGTAGAGATGGAGGTGCTGTTTGATTCTGAGTCTGTTCTTTTCCACGAGAGGAGTTGGTAAGCCCTCTCCCAGTCTATCTCTCAACCCATAAGAGTGTCTCAGCTTATTTTCTCCTTCTGCCTCTCAGGCAAGAGAGAGTAAGAGTTCAGCTTGCTGAATGTTTTACCCTTACCTGAGACTAACCCACTACCATGGCTAAGGTTGAGAACAAGGAAATAAGGATAAGAGTAGATTGAGATTAGGTAATAGGAGGTCATTCTTTATTCAGAAGATGCTTCAGCATTGGCACAGCTGCCCAGAGAAGCTGAAGTGCCCCATCCTTGGAGGTGCTCAAGGCCAGGTTGGATGGACCGTGGGCAGCCTGAGCCAGTGGGAGCGTCAAGACAGAAGGGTTTATCCTGAATAAATATCACTCCTAATCCATGAATAAACTGTTCTACAATGCTGCCACATTAATATTGCTAGTCATCTGCATTATCCCTCTTTTAAACACTGTTATTGTTCCATTACAGAATGTGTTGGCCTTATTTTATTTTTTTTCTCTCTTTTGACTAGTGGGATTTTTTTCCTTTAAGTCTATATAAATCTACATCTCAAACAGACTTACCCTTTTTTATACTTGAGAATCAATCTGAGCAGGTTCTGGCTGTAGTTTTCTACAACTAAAATCATTTCCAATCTTTCAATGTATTAAAATTCTACAAGCTCTCCTTTCCCAAGTGACTGCTTTTTATTAGGTAAAGAACAATGGTTGTATAGCTTCTTGCCTTAAAGAATATTTGTCTTAAAAAAAAAAAAAACTACTATCATCATTATAATTTTTTTGTATTTTCTAAAAACATAATAGAATACTTGTTCAATTTGGCTTATGCCTTTTTTTGAGAGGCAAAGCCACAGTTGACTCTTCAACTATCTTCTTAACCAGTTAAGCACTATTGACAAAAGTACTGTTGAAAGCTATGAAAGAATCCACATCCAATCCTCCTTGGCAACCATGGCGTACACTACAGAAGGATTATCAGTGTGCTCTAACATCTATGCAGAAAACTCCTATGCTATTTTTACAAAAATATTTTATCACAGAATTTTCCTACTCTCATTACTACCAGATGTACCCACCAGAAGATGCAATGATGTAAGCAATGACAAAGGCAAATCTCTATCATATATACTCTGCTTACGGCAGATTTAGAAATCAAAAAGGCAAAGATGCAAAGAGCTTTCAGCACCTTGCTTATACTGCAGCTTTTACCACTCCTGCCAGCTGTACAGTGAACCAGCAGCAACACTGTCTGGAAATTTTACAGTAAACATGCTAGCACACTCGAGACTCCAAAGGGAAAATACAGAATGAATTTTTGAAAAAAATAATAAGATAAGGGAAAAAAAAAATCCTAGTAGGATGGATGTACCAAGAAAAGCAGTAACAGTTGTGTGGTCCTAATATATCAGTTTGCAAACTCCTGAATTCACTAGATAGGATAACATGCTTCTATACTGTGTGCCAGGCAGCTTTCACCCATGTGAAAGGCTTTATAAATAAAAAACAAGTGCCAAAGTCATTATCCTCCCTCTCTTAAAATGCCTGAACCAAAGAGTACCAGGCTCATGCAATTACTATTCATGCTAATCATCACTGCTGTGATATGAATCAGGAATGAAAACATACCCATTTGTTATTAACAACAATTATTTGACTAATAATTTTTGCCTGACAACAGTTTCTCTAATAAAATGCATATGAATGGACAGCCTTTCTAACACTTCACAACCATACCTTGCAATAGGTCTTCTGAACAATACTGGTAAAAGATATCATTTTATACTCTGTAATTCATAAATCAAATGTTTCACTCATTTTAGTCTGGGCAAGCAAGTACCATCAGTCTAAACAGATTTTTGTACATTTGGCCATGAGAAACAGAAACAGATGGGAATCCACTTACTATCTAGTATGTAGAAAAGAACATATGTAGGTTTCTTAAAACACAGCTAAGAAAGTTTTTAATCAATGTTGACATTTGCTGAACACCAGATTCTTTTTCAAGTATGAAGGTTAGAAAATAAGCTATAGCTCATTATATTCGCATACCAATTTGTTTAGTCTTTCTAAAACAAAAGTCAAGCCTGTTTCAAGACTGTTGAACAGCTGAAAGGCGGTTCAAGACTGAATATGGAAAAAAGAACATGAATGCACAGCCAGTAGCCAAAGCATACGTAGAAGCACTGTTAAGAATTAGAACAATGTAACACTAAAGTGTTATTAATATAAGAGTATATTAATATAATATCAGGAACAAAAGCTTTAGTAAGTGTACCAAAAGTAACATGTCAGAGAAAAACAAAAAGGTTCATATTAATACACAGGGCATGAAAGGAAGCCTGAATACAAAGATACTAGACGAAAACCATCACTTACAAAGCACCTTTAAACACAGAGATAGTCTATCTGCAACGTCCACGTTTTAAAAAAAAAAAAAAAAAAAAAAAAAAGGTTCAATTTCATAATATCAGAATAGAATAGTTAAAAATGTATGTATTGCATGGCATTTCAAAACACAGAATCATGAAAGTCATGGAACAACAATGTTATGACTGACTGTAAATTCCCATGTTATGCATACTGACCTTGGACTAGGTATGAAATCAGTGTCAAACTTGTCAATATAATCAATAGTTTTTAGCATACAATTCATATCCCACTTGAATTCACATCTGAGGTACTTGTTAGACAAACTGCCATCTACAAATGCCTAGTTTTCTCCACTCAGACTGAATCAATTGTGACTAGATCAGTTGCACATAGCAAGGCTGTTGATAGCTAAAACTAGTCCAGCTATAACTAACTGAATAATATTAATACATAGCATTAACCAGTTGAAAGAGTAAGTCCTAAAATAGTAAAAACAGCACACAGAATGCAATTTGAATCAGAAAACAGTATATATATATATTTTTTTACAAAAATCAAGTTTCAGAGTTCTCTTCAAAATCATGCAGCAATACACTTATTTTCTCAAAATTACTAAAATAACTAAGTGGATTTTTTTTAATAAATACAGAAATCTATTTCCAGTCAGAGGACAAAAATAGAAGTTTAGAACAATCGGTAGATTTCATAAATATTACAAATAGTCCTACTGGTATTGAAAGCAATTCACTGCATTAATCCATTAATGAGAACAAAGATTAATCCTGTCTAAATTATTTTAATTACAATATTTTCAGAACAAAGAATTCATTTATATTGTCTGTGCTCCGTACTGCTTAATAAGTAAAAACTAAAAAAAAAAAAAAAAAAAAAAAAAAAAAACCAAAGAAGCGAAGGTCATCAAACTAAGCTGACAAACTCCAATTTTCTTTCAATGAAAGTGAAACTTTAAATGCATTTCATAATTTTTATGCATTCTGTCCTCAAAATTGGTGCGTTAAGAGAGATGAGTAAATCCACAGCTTGAACCATTTAACAAAGAAGAGTTGCTAAGTCTTATATTAAGTGACAAAGAATTTAAATATGAAAATTAATCCTATTTACTAAAAGAACTGAGGTTTGTTCTGTAGTAGTATGAAAAATGGTCCACATTCAACCTTTTCAAAACTGTATTCCTTCATTTCCCCCGTACACTGGCTTACATCATGCCTGATTTTGATCCAGTCCATCTAATTGTTCAACAACTCACAAAAGGCTATCTTGTCTACCTTAATAAGGGAACAGTCATGGTTAGAGTTGAGATATTCTGTTGTAAATTCAGGAGTTTAGCTCATTTATTGCATGCTACCATTGCTACTTCTACACCTTTGTAATTGACTTATCTGGCCATATTTTGTTAAAGCAAATTTCAGATAATTATCTGATTTGGTTGAGGTCAAAAAAACAAATTTGCATATTTTTAATGTATATTGTCAAGCTTTTCTGCTGAAAAGGAGAACTCCTGCATACAATCACTGGGAGACTGTGTGCTGTTTTAGTACTTAGAGGAAAACATGAGATTAATTCTAGCAAAAATAAATTTGAAATTCTTAGGAGAAAGTATAGGATGTAACAGACTATGATAAATCCTTTATAAACAAGAGGATTCTAACTGTCTCAGAACAACCTCAGATTGAACTGGAAAGTTTTACAAACTTTCTCAACACCTTACTGCACCATACAATTTTCCCAAACTTTCTGAATTTTCCATAACTTTCCACAAATACACAAATATTATTATTTACACACATCTTAGAAAACTGCACTGACATTCTGTCCTGTGTCATTCCATCCTCTTTTTGACCCTTCCACCTCCTCACAACCCAGTGTTATTAAAGCAGTCCTTCCAGGAAAGAACACAATTGGTACACATAGCTAAAACCTCTACTCCCACCTACTTCAGGCATTTCTTATATGCATATATTCTCATCAAAAACTGTACATATCTTTGCAGGCTTTACAATTTCAACACACTTCCTGATTTCATAGCTCTTAATCTTTTGAAAATGGTTATGGTTTTGAAGGACAAATAAATCCTACACAATTTACTCTCAGATGGATGTCACAAAGAGTAAGTTTAGTTGCTACCTGCATGTGCTTGACAAAAAGAGAAGTTTACATTAATAGTTGTAAACATGCCTCTATTTGGGAACTTCAGATTTGGTTTATCCTGCATGGAGGAATGTTTTATCAGTTTTGTAGTGGGCACTACACATCGGCTGCTAAATGCTGTGGAATGGATATTCCACAATGGATATCATGAAGCAGTCTTCCAGTAAGAAAACATTTTTCTAAAAGGTAATGTAAATCATCTTTTGTGAAACTAAAGCATGCCCTCGCTTGTATGGTTTTGTGTCAACACAGAGAACAAAGGAATATTACTGCCCTTTAAATGTTTTGAAAGGCTTGTGATATAATTCCTCGGTATTCTCTTTTCAGAGTAATTAAACCAAATCATTTCATTAACTATGTAATTCTCACTGACACCCTCTCCTTTCAAAATTAACAACTACTGATGTGTTCTAGCCAAATTTGACAGAGTTCTCTGAAGTAGGGCTTCATCAGCTTCAGGTGAAATAACCAATTCCCATGTTTTCCACTATAGCAGTTTTGTTAATGTAAAATGTCAGAAATTCAGTAGAAAGGTGAAAATTTTCATCTCTCAGAAACAATATCAATAATATGGATAACTAGAACAGAACTTCTGCTAAGCCCTGAATTCTCTTTAACAAATGCAGTATGTTTAGAACCAGCTGTGTAAAAACACATAAAAACATGTATTTTAGAAAATGTTAACCTTTCAATTGCACGGTTACAATAAAGTAGCTTTGTAGTAGAAACATCATTTTAAGCATATGCTTAAATTAGTAAACCATTTTACATAGAAAACTATTTCCCTCCCTTTTTTTCAGATTTTCTTATTAGCTCAGAAGCATATCTAATGCTACACAGTTCATTATACCTACTTTTTCAGAAAATAAAAGTGTGCTGATGACAGTATAGCCATATGAATACAGCAGGAGAACTCAGTAGCACTGCTGTACAGAAAACAGGTAACCTTCACCACCACAAATGGTCCTTGTGAGCATTTATTTGAGATTTGCGAAGTCATTCGCTACCAGAAGTAGAGAGCATAAAAAACATGTCTTTTGTGTAAGCTTTCCTCTTTGCATCATTCCACGCTTTCAAAAAGCTCCATTATCTGTCACCAGTATTTACTGTATCCTCTAAAGTTAAATCAATCTTCAAGAGAAACTCCAGCAGTTTGACAACCTGAGTTCAATAGAAAATATACCATGAAGAACAAAAAGACAACTAACAATTGCGATATGAAGCATTCAGAAGGGTTGTGTCTGGTTCTGTAATGAGCCAGTTCTTGTAATAAGCAATAACAAATGTGAGTTTAAGAAAGTTCCACGAGGAAAAAAAAAAAAAAAAAAAAGGGTCTTGATTTATCATGACATCATTGCATCACTGCTGTAATATTTATACTGCAAAACTGCAGAAGATGGAATCACACTTACTACTAAAAAAAAAAAAAGAAAAAAAAAACAATTTAGGATGAATCTATGTAAGTTTAATTTTTATAAAGGAAAACCAGTATCAATGATATTAATGAAGATTAGATTTCTGTACATGGTCATTGTCATCTTTCTGTATGTTAATATGATAACCAAATGTATAAGAAGGAGACAAAAACATTAATGAAAAGCTTTAAACTCTGATGTTCTGAACATATAGACATACAGAGAAGAAGCTTTCCCCCACATATTATGCTGACATCTTGAAGGAAAGAATCCATAGCAATGTTTCCTACAAAGAAATTGACACAAATGAACAGCTTCTAACGATTTTATTATGATAGAGATTCTGTACTGTGAGCCACTCTGTCCTTCAACAAATTTTACATGGAGTTGGGAAGTCCAAGAAGGACACCAAAGTCACCTGGAATGCAGAAAAGTCTTCACCCAACCCCTAAATTCAAGAGAGCAGTATGGGGAAGTACTGGCAGAATAAGGATAAGAATTCCACATACTTACTGTGCAAGGTTATTCTTCAGCTTCTCCATAGCCAAGGTAGGAGATTCCTTCCTAGAGCATTTCTACATAATGTAACCGTGCTCTCTCGTATGTTTCTAACAGCTTAGAGCTTAGAGGAAGAATCGTCTTCCTGATAGGACACATCTTTGGAAGTCAAATTATGGATGCATGTTTTAATTTTCTCTTTTAGCCTTTCAAATGCCATAAGAATATCAAATATCTCTAATATAAAAAAGAAGATCAAGGGGATAGCTTTCAGTACTCCTATTTTGGGAAGGATGTAGCACTGTAAGGCATGAACTATGGTCTTGTCTCAGTAAAGCCAGCAAGCTGATGTCTCATGAAGTAGAAGTAATCCTGAGGAAATCTCAGTTCCTTTCTTTCCAGGCCCATTCTGTTCTGAAGCAGTCTTTATATTTAAACAGCTCAGCTTCTGATAGCAAAGCAAACAATAACTGCAGACACGTAAACAAAAACATACAGTATGGAATCCAAGGTCTGCTATGCAAACTTGAAAGCAGGTTTCTACTCATTCTCTACTTTTTGTGGAAAAAATGCTTAAATATTTTACACCACATTTCTTCAGAAAGTACAGAACTGTAGAAAGCGTAAACCATATAAAGGTCACCTTGATGTGAGTAGGGATTAAAACTGCAAAATAGTGGAGCCATAATTCAAATAGATTAAAAAACATCAAGTCTTTCACCTGATTTTTAGAAAAGTAAATATAAACATTAATCAAAATGCAAAAGCATATTCTAAATTCTCATGTTCTTTCCTTAGCTGTAGGAAATGCATATATAAACTTCTTAAAATTCACTATTTAAAAACATATTTAAAGTCTGCCTGAACTAAGCATCTGACCTAGAAATGATTTTCAGAAGTAAACCCCAGCTGAGCTACTGTGTTTACAGTCATGATTACAACTGTCTCATTTTCTAAAAGCAAACATAGCCATAGAGTATAAAATTTGTCTCCAGTGGTTATAAGTCCAAACACCGACTGAAGAAATCCTGTCTTATCCGCCAGTTCTCATATCTTATAATGAGCACTATCACACAGTGGAGTAATTAAGAGCTGATCTTATATAGGAGAACAACACTGAGATTTACTCATGGCACAGGTATAAGGCATCCATAATGAAACAGTGCAAGAGAAATGCTAGAAAAAAAAATTACTTATGGCCTTTATCTCAGACTACAGCAGGTTTTGTTTGCTAATACTGCTAACATACTAGGTCAGTTTTAAATCTTGGAATCTGTTTACACTGTATAAATTCATTTATATTTTCACACACCAAAAAATCATATTTATTGTGAATACAATATACTACTTTTATTGACTATATTCACGTCGTATTCATAATATTTTTGATTCAGATATTTCAATTAATAGATATACAAAAACAAACTTCCAATGATGAAACAAAACATGAAAAAAAAAGCACAATACAGAAAAAAACATGTCTGAAAAAAAAAATCATTAAACTCATATTGCAAAAACTGCTCAGCATATAAAAACTCTTTGCTAAAGTTTGGTGTTTATCTTGTTTTCAGCGAATGCCCACATTACAAAATTTTATATGCAGTTGACTCTTAGAACAGAAGTAACATTAAAAAATTAATACCTAACAGAAAATACCATGTATATAAGGATATTAAAAGTTGAAGTTTAATCATAAGCAGAAAAGTCACACAACTGGAGCACTTTAAGGCATTATGGTGAAAAGTCAATGCCACTTTTCAGTATCAGTATGTAAGTCTTACCATATTTCCCTGCAATCCACTACAGAAGAACAATATTGCCATATTTAATTTCACACAGCCTATCCATCCAGTTATTTCTTCAACTTTACTTCATTATACAACCAAAAAAGCACTGTCTCCCAAGCTGCTCTTAGCATAAGATTTTCAGCTTCTGTTTTCATTAGGTTTTTATTGAAAAAATGTTAGTCGTGAATACCTAAGAATCACCATTGTTACCACATGCACCATGTGCCTGGTCTGCTAAGTAAACATGATACAAGAGCAGTTTTTGTACTGATACATACTGCGATTCTCCAAATCAGATATGACATATTATTTATACCATGAATATAATTCATTTCCTCATAATCCCTTGTAGCAAGGAGAAAACAATGCTCAGAACTGCTGCCTTTTATGTGAAAATGAATGAATGCCTCTTAATGAAGACATCAGTTCTTTGTAACAATTCACTACAAAAGATTACAAATATGCTTTCACGTCAGACTAGTTTTAAAACACTAGGCACTCTGTAAAATAGCTTGTCACATCATGCATTTGCACATGCTCCTATGTGTCTTGGTTTAAAATTCTCATAAAACTAATTAGAATACTAAACTAATCATTTACTATTTATGTGTTTGAGTATATCTACACAGAATTTAAAATATTTGATTCCTAATTATTTAACTTCTACATGTGATTGTTTATCACAGGACAAAGGACTCATATTCATATTTTCAACTACACAGTTTTAATTCACCATCTGTTCATTCTCAATCCCAATACACTAAGTTAATGTAATACGGTTGCTTTATAACTTCAACTGAAAATGTCAGATACACCTGTAAGACTTGTTAAATAAACTCAGCTATTTTCACAAAACCCCTACCTGTACACTTACAATATTTAATATTTTCTTCTTAATTGTAGAATAGATTACTTAATTCATATGTTTATTTTTAAACATTGAATATTTTGAAGAGTTTTTCGGTTATGCCATCTTTTTTTAATGAGCACTGAAGTTACACAGTAATTCCATCAGTGTCATCTTAAATCAGAGATTTGTAAAGAAAAAAGTACCTGCTACGTACAAAGATACTACAGTGCCTATCCCCTGAAAGTATAATCTTGCCACAGCATCAGAAAGCAAGGACATCTATTTTCTGAAATAAATCTAAGAATTTGAGTAAATATTAAGCATTTTACAAACCACAGCAGTAAATATGCCTTTTATAGGTAAAATATCACTACTCAAAATTAAAGCTTGATTCTAATGCTATCCTAAAGATATGAAAACTCCCTGTAAAATTTCATTCGCTAACAAACATCATGTTTCTGATATCAGCATACAGACATCACAGGCATGTCCTGGATTTTTAACACAGTAGAGATAATAATGGCAGAATCAGTGACACGACTTAGACTTTGTTAAACATTGTTAAACAGTGCTGCTTGTAAAGTTGTGTAATATGAAAAAGGTATAAATAAACAAATGCTTCAGACATTAAAAAAAACCACAATTATATGCATAAATGTATGCAACCAAATAGAGCTGTTTCCCCATGAAGTATTTTAACCAAGTCTTAATAAGATCAGTGTCTTTTATTCACACAGAAACTTGACAAAGTAAAGGAAATCACTCGTTCATATATTGTAAGTATACCAATAGAAACATAGAATTATTTTGGGTGGGAAACATCATTTTAAATCAGCAAATCCAACATCCTCCAAACACTACAATTTCACAGAATCACAAAATGGCCAGGGTTGGAAGGGACCTCAAGGGCCCCATCCAATCTGGCCTTCACTGCTAAACCATGTCCCTAAGTATCACATTCACATTTCTCCTGAACACCTCCTGAACACCTCTTTGTAAAGAAATTCTACGTCAGTCACTCCACACACACCCTGTGTTCTACTCCCTTCATCAGCTGTGCTGGTCTTGTCCGCACATACTTGAGCAACTCAACTTCTCTCTTGCAGTGCATGCCCAAAACTGAACACAGTACCCAAGGTGTGGCCTCACCAATGCCAAGTACAGAGGGACAGTCTCATTCCTAGTCCTGCTGGCTACACTACTTCCCATGCAGGCCAGGATGCCACCCACCTTCTTCGGCACTCGAGCACACTGCTGGCTCATGTTCAGCTGGCTGTGACCAGCACAGCACCCTTCTTTTGCTGGACAATTTTCCAGCCAGTAATCCCTAAGCATGGCACTGTTATGACCTGAGCAGTGAGCCCAGCTCTTAGCCTTGTTGAATGCCATGTAACTGGCTGTTGCCAATTGATCCAGCCTATCCAGATCCTTCCGCAAAGCCTGCTTACTGTCAAGCAGATCAACATTCCCACTCAGCATAATGTCATCTGGGAACTTATGTGGTTGCACCCAATCTCCTCTTCCAGGTAGTTGATAAAAATGTTAAATGAGACTGGCTGCAACACTGAGCCTTAGGGAATACTGATTGTAACCATCTGCAAAGCACTTTTAACTTCATTCACAAGGACCCTTGGGGCCTGGCCATCCAGACAGGTTTTTGCCCAATGACCAGTACATCTGTCCAAACTGTGAGCTGCCAGTTTCTACAGGAGGATGCTGTGGGAAATACTGTGTTAAAATGCAAAAAACATGCACAGCCTTTCTTTGTCTAAGTAGGCTGATGATCTTACCACAGAAGTAGACCAGGTTACTCAGGCAGGACCTGTCTTACATAAACCCATGCTGACTAAGTTTGATCAGCCAGATGTCCTGCACGCACCACATGATGACACTTAGTCCAGTACCTTCCCTGGCACCGAGGCCAATAAATATCCAGATCCTCCTCCCAGTTTTTATTTTAGATAGATGTCACATTTTCTAAGCTCCAGTCAACCATGATCTTCCTGGCTGGCCAGATCTGCTGGTACATTATGGAAAGTGGCCTGGTGAGCATTTCTGCCAGCTCCTTCAGTACCATTGGGTGGATCCCATCCAACCCTCTAGATTCATGTGTGTGTTCAAGCAGTGTAGTAAGTTTCTAACTATTCCCCCCTGGATTATAAGGGCTTCATTCTGCTTCCTGTCTCTGTCTTCCTGCTGAGTGGACTGGATACTCCGAGAACTGGTCTCAGTAATAAAGACCAAGGAAAGGATGACATTAATTACCTCAGCCTTTTCCCCATCTCGTCACTGTTTCCCTCTTCATCCAACAAAGATCAGAGATTCTCCTTTGTCTTTTTTTTTCTTCTTTTATGTACTTATAACAACATTAGTTTATTACTCATACATATGAGTTTATGTACTTATAACAACATTTTTATTTTCTTTTGATGTGGTGGCCAAGTGAAGCTCTAACTGGCCAAAGCCCTCCTAACTTCTTCCCTGCATAACCTCACAACACTTCTATAGTTGACCTGAGATGCAATCAGTGGTTCTATTAAATATGCTCTTTGTTTAAAAATATTTGTGTTTCCTTGCCTTCTTTTTACAACATACACATGCCTAACATTATAAACTCTTACATACCAATTCCTAGGTTTCAGCATTTATTTATGCAATCGTTACTTGCATATCTTGCATTCAATAATCCTCTATTTTGTACACCACATTGAGCTAAGTAAAGGTGATACAACACTGCAGTACAAAGGACACAAATGTATAAAGGCACCAGACAAAATGGCTCACGAGGCTTTAACAGAACAGTGTATTTGTAGCAAGTCATAACAAATAGAGCAACTGAAACTTCAAGGAAGAATCCTCATGAAGCAGGAATTAGATTGATGTTGAGTGCTGACTGTGTCTAAACATCATAGTTAATAAACAGAACAGCAGCAACAATGGTACCAATGTACTTGATCTGGCCCTGAGCATAACGTCTGCTGAAATCACAGAGATCGACATGAAGAAACCGAAATCTGTGACAAAAACTCAAAAGTCAGTGCTCCCTTGGCTGTAATTCAAGACAGATTGCTTGGGCACCTCAGTAAAAATGACCACATCAACAAGAGTGAATGAATGTAACAAAATGAGTGAGTGAAATCTACAAAGAAATGCATGTGAGTAAAAGCAACTCTGTTTACTTTTTTTTTTTTTCAGAAGCACTTTGCCTTCCTATACAGTCCTGCACTGAGTTTTTCTACCATTAGAAAGTGCATGGATAATAATTTAGCAGCTACTTTTATTATAGCATAGCCATCATCAGTGTGAAAAGGATCTGAACACACGCCAAGAACAGGCCATTCAACATTTTGCATATGCAATTGAATTCTGAGGTTTCAATTTTGCTGGAGTCCATTTTGAATAATGTGTCAGCATAGTCTGATTCATCTCTAAGCTCAAGTGATATTAGAACTCGGATTTATCAAAGAATATCACAACAAAGCTAAAGAAAAGTGGCAATGTTATTCTGAGACTGAAGCACCCCTGAAAGTGTTTTGTAGACAAAGCAAAAACCAGATAAAGAATTTGAGTTTCAAATTTAGTCTTTCATTTCTCAAACTACTAGAGGCAAGAAAGTATCTCAAAAAGTGTAATTAGCCACAGCAAGTTGTTGGATAGCTCCAAACTTACTCCTACGCAGTACACAGCTCTCAAAACCACTGTAACTGGTTCAAAAGGGAGTAGTACTCTAACATTATTTGAAAAGGTCTCAGCACAGTCTTGATGGAAAGGATTCTTAAAGGAAAGAACATCTTACAAAAATTTAGGATCAACACAATAGTGGGGAGTTCCACAATGGAACACAAAACAGCTGATCATGGCCCAACACTGTAAGATCTGTTTGAAATTGCTGCAAAAAGATCAGGCAAAATGTAAAGCTACATCATGCTGGTGAAACCCAACAAAAGGATCTAAGTCAGAATTCATATTATTTTTATAAAGATCAGAGAAGTAACATCATTGGCAAAAGATATGAAGTTTCCTTAAATCTTCTGACAGGTTTGAAGCAGGGACACATTTATTTCTATAATCACCATATTTTTAGTATAATTGTTTTGCAGTTCTACAAAATTTCTGTTGCTATACTATATATGGTCTAACTGTTGGCAAGAGTACATGTTACGTAAGACTATTTCTCAAGATTCACATGAAACTACAAAGATGTATACTTTCAGATACAAAAAAATAGCATGGCCAAGGAGAACAAAGCTACTTGAACAGAATATGGGGCTGGAGGGGAATGAAGAGTGCAGTAGGTAGAGAAGCATGCAGTTCCATACGGAAGTTTAAAAAGCCAGAAGGGAGTCCATATCAGCTGAAAAAGGCAGGAAGAAGGTGGAGAAGTCCACAGTTAAGGAATAAACATAGAGGGAAACAGGAAGAAAAGGCTTTTGAAAATCAGAAATCAGAATGGAGAGAGAGACATAAAGTAAGATGGGGAAGTTTATGTTTGATATTAGGAGGAAGTTTTTCACACAGAGGTTGGTGAAGCACTGAACAGGTTGCCCAAGGAGGCTGTGGATGCCCCATCCCTGGAGGCATTCAAGGCCAGGCTGGATGTGGCTCTGGGCAGCCTGGTCTGGTGGTTGGAGACCCTGCCCATGGCAAGGGGTAGAAACTAGACGATCATTGTGGTCCTTTTCAACCCATGCCATTCTATGATTTCACGATTCCATGATTCTATGTAGGTGATGAAAGATTTGCATGGATGAGGCAGAATGGATCAGGCAACCTAACTATTGCCTGATCTAGTGGTTGGCAATTCTGCCTGCAGTTCCTTCTTAGAACTAAATGATTTTGAGGTACATTTCAACCCAAGCCATTCCATGACTTTGTGAGTCTGATTCTACATCAGTACCCACAGGCCAGTGTCAGAGTGGTCTACATCCATTGAACACTGACTCCTCCAGATCTGACAACTTACTTCCCAATTCTGCCAAAAAGCAACTTAGTCCACAGGTGGGGTTTAGGCTGCATCCTTTCTGTTAATAACCAATATTCAGAGTGTAACTTGCAACAGCTACCAAATTTGAGATTTTTGTCTCAGATATATAAGGTCTGTACTGATGATTTAGAAGTTCAAGCCCAACTGCAAATCATGCTCAAGAAAACTACTAATTCTCAATATATTTTTTAAAGCACGTTGAAAAATTAGGAGAATAAAGGTTGCAAATTAAAGGAATTTTCGCATAGGAAACACTAAGATCAAAACTCCAGGCATGCTTTTAACCCAGTCCTTTACATCTATGTATTACCGTACTATTTTTCATCATACAAGCACACTTATTTCTAATGCACAGCACAGGTGTAATTTAGGATAGAGTAAATTTTGTAATTGCTGACATTTTACATCTTTGCAGACACCTGAAGTTGTAAAGAGAATGAAGAAAATAACTCCCTGTGGCAATAGAAAATCTAACTTTTCAAGGAAAGAGAACACCTACCAGATGAAATGGTTCATTTATTCAGTCAGACAGTTCCTGTGTGATAGTAGGCTAACCACAAAATCCAGATTTTCATGAGTGGCAGCCAATGAAATGTTATTTGCTGCTTAAAAGAAAGCTGCAAAAGTGATGAGCTGCTACATCTGCAGTTTGAATCAACTAAACTGATGCTCAAAGCGCTGGAAAAAAAAAGCTAAAACTTAAAACATTATTGGCACCTCGTTTTGGATACTTTAGATG
The DNA here is from genome assembly GCF_905368555.1 of Meleagris gallopavo. Taxonomy (NCBI): domain Eukaryota; kingdom Metazoa; phylum Chordata; class Aves; order Galliformes; family Phasianidae; genus Meleagris; species Meleagris gallopavo. Next base: position 28,397,519 of record NC_139435.1, on the reverse strand, counting down.
AACAAACTGTTTCAGCCTTTGTATCTTTTGAGCTTAAGTTTCTAAGCTGTAAAATGCAGATAATGATATCACCTAGTTCACAGACCAGTGTTAAATTAATGTTTATGAATTTTACAGATGCAATAATGAAAAGTACTACAAAAACAAGATTTTTGTCTTTTTTTTTTTTCTTTTCTTCTTGGCTCAGGTTTAAATAATGAATGGTGTGACTGCACATTTTACACTCTGAAAAGGGAACAAAAAGTGAATGAACCTAGCTAATGGAGCAAACTCCAGTGGAACAAAACACATTTCCTTGTAAAACTCAAGATTATATCATTACATACTACCATAACACAGACATTAAAGAAAACGACCCCTTAGTTTTGACAGACCGATTCATCATGCTTGGTTTTGTAACATTGCTATTCCTTTTTAAATAGTTTCTACATTGGTGTAAGAAAGATTTGATGATCTACTGAACTGTTAACTGTTCAGTTTTAGTCTGCTCTAGACAAAGAAATACAGAGCATCTTCTGAAGTCATGAAGACAAGTCAAAATATACAACATACGACTACCTGAAAATTTTAAGCTGACATTTTAGTAGCATGCCTCTCAAACACTGTGTGGTCAATTTCTTTTGTTTTTATCAGCAAAAGAGATGCTTCATGAAAAGGCCTTATTACAGCAACAAATGCGGTAAGAATGCAAATTCTTACTGGCTGAAAAGGAGCTACTGCATTTACATTCATGTGTAGTTCACTACCCTGACACATACAAGTGTTATTTTAGCTAGCTGATAGACAGCAAGGCATCCTAATTTGATTGTATAGCAAAATAATTTTGCTCCATTTCTAACTTCAATTTCTTAAACAGGGGTGTGTATATGCAATTATATATGGGTGGTGAACATCAAGCTCACCATCAGCACAGCCTCCACAATAAATGAATAAAACATTTGGATAGAAAATCAAGACTTAGCAAAGTCTGTGCTAAAGATGGCACATCTACTCCCAGAAAATCTCTAGAACCGTAATATCACTGAGCACTGAAGCTGCTTAGTGATGTGCAAGGAGAGTCTGTTTATGCTCACAAACAATATTTATCAGCAAACAGACAAAACTAATGGAAGAATTAAAACAAAAGCAATAAACATAAATACACAAGACAATTCACTTGGCTGCATATCTCTGGCATGACAGCAAACAGATGACACTGTATCTGTTTCTGCTTCCTGGAGAATCAGCAGTAAGGTAAGCACTGCTCTATACCAGAGTAATCCTGGATAGAAAAAGTGAGCTCTCTCTAAAGATCTCAGAGGTTTGGAGAGTTCAGTTTACTCAAAGTCAACTTCAGCTGTTATTTTAGCTTTTAATAGATAAAAAGTGTTCTGTCATTGCATAAGAAATTGTGCCAAGCTTTCTCTTGCAAGCAGATTACCTAGAAGAAAGGTTAAAATTTTACAGTTTAAAAATGTCCCAACTACTGTCAATTGTGTAATGCAGACACCACAGAAAGCCCCCAAAATCTTTTTTGTTTTGTTGCTGTTATTTTCTCCTTCATTTGTTTTTTAATAGCCAACCTTAAAGGTTAAACTTACAGGATTTACCAGCCCCATTTAGGTGACTGAATTAAAACATTTGTACTCAAATAGTCTAAACTGCTCCCTTAAGTTTCTGCTGTCTCTACAGTATACACAGGATGATAATTCAGGCATATCCATTAAAAGCAGGAAACTAAGAAAGCTCAACAAATTAATGCATTTTCAGTCTCAATTTAATTTTAAAGGATAAAGTTAATATCTTTGTTTCCAAATAAAACTTTCCTCATGTTTAAATATTTTTTTAGCAAATAGAATGTACTAAAATTCAAAAACAAAGTGATTTCAACACGAATGTAAAATCCAGAGTATAAATTTTCCTAAAGACTGGTTTTAAATCACAAACCTAAATATGCTGACAGGTACGTAATGGAATTCCTCAAATTATGTAGGAGACTAATTCACAAAAACTCTCCACTGACATTGGCCAAAAGACGACCTCATCACCACATCAATAAGTACCTTCTACCATAATATGCAAGACTGCATCTCCTGTGCACAGCAAAAGCCAGTAGCTATTTGAAAGATGACTGCGGATTACCATATCAGAGCTTTGTGAGAAGTAAACACTGGCTTCCCTAAGGCACCTCAGAAAGACACACAGATAATGTTAAAAATAGCACCAAGAAATTTTTAAGATCACAGCCAGAATGATTCCCCAGGATGAAAGATTTTTCATGCCCTCATGTACCTTCTTCTTGAAAACTCTGATGATAATGACAAGACTTCTTTAAAAATGCGTCGCGAATTTACTTCCGGTACATTTTATAGAAATTACTGCAAAAAATATATATATATATAATGCAAGTCCCATATTCAACACTATGAGCAAGTTACTGCAGCAGGAAGCAAAGCATTGTAGACAATCATAAACATCAAAAGAATCTTGATTTTAAGCTTCCTTTCCCTGTATGCGATATATCATTTTTACACTTAAATTGTAATATTTAACGCATACATATTCTGCCTGGCTGTCTGCTTTTTTGTGATTGTGCATATCTCTAAAGCAAAATGACAAAAGAAAGAATACATGAGTAGTTACTGCTACTTTTTCATACCTGAACGTTGTTACACACAATGCCGAAAGACCGATAATAGTCCTGCTTACACATAAAAGTAAAAAGAACTGCTCACATCTTTCCTAGAACCTGGGAAGCCAAAAACACGATATGAATTTCAATATAATTACGTTAAAAGTGAAATCTGAAACACTTTTAATACTAAGTGCCCTCTAAAATATTGGTGAGTCACTTCACAGCTATCCTTCCCAAATGTAACAGCAATTTGCAACGAAAATGAATCCAACATACCTGCTATTCCAACTGAACCCATTAGACTGCATCTAATCCTTTTGGTCAAGCACAGTTTAAACTTTTAATTTTCCTTCATAATGGTTTATCCACATTTAGTAAACATTATTATAGATCTAGCAAGGCTAATGTTGTCCTGTTCAGATAATTATTCACTTAAGATGCTCTTCAAATTCATTTTGTTATCATCACTTGGACACCTCTCACTGGCTGCGTACATTGAATAAATACATCTTACCAAATGCAAAATACCAGTATATTACATCCCAGTGATGTGTAAAACATATAACGTAGAAAAGGCGCCACTACTTTCCACAACTTTCTTCCCTGTAGAAACTTTAAATGTTTGCCTTTTAGTACATTTTCACAAAGCCTTAGCTGGTTCCTGTGCCGTAATTCCTTCCAGTATATTTTTACATATTCTAGTACCATAGTCCTTCAAACAAGCATTTTTATTTCCAGTTGCACAGCTAGATATTGTGCCTTTCAATACCTGAAGGAAGCATATAAACAGGAGAGGCAATGGCTGTTTACATGGGTGGATAGTGATAGGATAAGGAGGAATGGTTTTAAACTGAGACAGGGAAGGTTTAGGTTAGATATTAGGAGGAAGTTTTTCACACAGAGGGTGGTGATGCACTGGAACAGGTGCCCAATGAGGTTGTGGATACCCCATTCCTGGAGGCATTCAAGGCCAGGCTGGATGTGGCTCTGGGCAGCCTGGTCTGGTGGTTGGTGACCCTGCACATAGCAGGGGGGTTGAAACTAGATGACCTTTGACATCCTTTTCAACCCAGGCCATTCTGTGACCTTTGCGAGTCTTCTTAAAAAGCCATTTACTTTCAAAAATGTTGATCAATAAATCAGTAATCCTGCCCTCTCCCTTCCACCAGCAAGCAGTTCACTGTCTGTGATTGACAGTTCTCTCAACCTCTTTCTGCAAATTCAGACACACATTTGCAGGCCCTGAATTTAAAGCTGTTTGAGACACAGGGACCAACTTTTCTCCATTCAAACTTGTTCTAGTAATAAACCTGCAATAAACAAAGCTAACATATACCATATACAATACTTGGGAATAAAATGGTGATGACTGTGTTGAAAAACAGTGTTTTGTGGCTGAAAATGCACATTGGCAAACAGTATTATTGTGCTCTTCATACCTGTTGTAGTTTCCATGGAAATAAATAGAAGGCATTACTTTCAGAGCACCCTACATATATTATTTTACATGAACACATATACAATACATTCCTAAAATATCTGGATATTTTCATTGTCAGAAATATTACTCCCAAAAAAGCAAACAAAAAAGAACAAACATGAGAAGCCAGAAATAAGTCAAACTGTTGTAATAAGCAGCTCATTGTCCTCTGTTTTCTTTCTAAAGTTCCTTCCTGTTTAGAAATAGCCAATTGACATCTCCATTTCACATCAATTCCAACAAGACTTTGTTTCAAAACAAGCAAAAAATAAACAAAGTTTGAGACACATTTTTCAACATAGTTCAATCCAACTATAACAAAGCAGGATTCATTTTTGTTTCGTGATTATCTATTTTGTAACATTTACTTATTACCTATTCATAACTTAAGGATTTTTTCACACCTGTTACTACAACAATTACCAGCTGGCACAACTCACCAAGTACCAATTTTCAATCAATTAAATACACTGACTAGAATACCAATTTCCAAAGACACTCCTATCTAGGATTCTATTATACTTATTACAGTTATCAAAGTAAAATTAACAGTAATCTTTATTTTGTTGCATATTGCAGTTCTGAAATTATATCACACTTTTAGAAAATGTGCCATACATTGTATATGGCTTTAAAATTTAAAAAAGAAAAAAAAAACCCTTTTCATTTACTATCTTCTTTTCAGAAAGTCTACTTCCTTGTAAATCTCAAGAACTGATTTTTATTCTTACGCCATACTCATAGAATCAGTATTTCAGAAATGTTCCTCTTTTTATCTTTATACTCATTATTTCCCAGTGTAGAAAACTGCAGTGTATTTTATGCATACAATTATTACAGTTTTGCTGCATACATTTCCCGTGGTAATGCTGTTACTTATTTTAAACTCAACGGTATGGAATTTAAGTTGTTAAACAAAGAATAAAATAATCAAGGCTATTACTTTCCTCCTTTAAGACATATAGTCTTATCTGTTTTGTAGCTACATGCAGTTGCTCAAATGAAGAACAACACACTGTTTTTCACAACAAGAAAAGATGTTGATGCTGTTATTTCAAAACATACTTGTAGATGAAGTGTAAATGATAAACACTATTCTTCTTTAAGTTAGAGTTACACCGCATTCCGAAAAGTTTTTTAGATGGTGATCAACATTTTTATTTTGAGAGTAGAGAAAAGTGTTTAAAACTGCTCAGCATTCAGTTCTACTTCAGATATAGCATAATTTGGACAGTCTTGCACTCTCTTGAAATCTCAATTTCCTGCTTACATCATCTTACCTCCAGCAAGGTTGTCATCAAATGATGTACATAGTCTTCACCTAGTGAACTCCTATTTCAATCATCATTTACCATTTTATTCTAAATAAAAGAAACAATTTAAAGCATGTAAAAGTAATTTGACGCTGAGTTTGACTGATGTATTATAAGCTTCCTAATTAAAATTAAAAACATGGGATAGAAGGATATGTTCTTTTGATTCATCATTAAAAAAAAAAAAAAAAATCACTGCAATGACTTTTCACCCTACTGCTAATGGTTAACAACCATATTTACATTCTCTTGCTGCAAGGATGCTTTAAAATAACACTGAATTAAATATAAAGACTTATCACAAAGTAGTCACATTTCAAGGAATGTGCAGTTGTGGAAAAAGTCTAAACAACTTTAGCCTGTTCCTAAATTTGCTACTAGGCCTCACCTATTCCATGTATTACCATAACAGAATAAAAGACTATCCATTTTCTTCCAAGTACCTGCTTGCTCTGTAAGAGCAATGATTTGATTCAAAAATGCCAAGGAACCCAGCAGGGCTGAGATTACTTCCATTAAGACAGCAAAACTGAAGAAAAAAAGAAAAGACATCTGACTATAGCCTCAGAGAATATGCACCAAATAACATTTCCTTAACATGCTCTAACAGATTAAGGCACAGAAGAGAATTTGAATTGGAAATTAATTCTTTATCTGCTGTCATGAAACACGGACATTATTAAAACAAGAAAATATTTTAAATGTAGTACAGTCCAATCCTTTTTAAGCCCTACTCCAAAATAACACCAAACTAATGGTCATCAAACACTTAAATTACATGAAGGTAAAAGTTTAAACAAAACATATCATCACAATGTCACACAAGTGTCTCCAAAAACATGGAGAAAATGTAAGTTGTTATTCAGTTTTATTCAACTATTTCCATCATTTATACTTTCAGTAACAGACAAAGAAGTGTGAAGTAAAATGAACAGTTTCAGAACACAGAAGAGAATCTACATACAGAATGTGTTAAAAAGTCCAAAAGAAGTTTTTATGAAAGAAATTCCATCTGAAAACTGCAGACCACTGATATTTGGGTAGCAAGCACAAATCCTGGTATGAACACAAACAAGATCTCACAAAATACAAGTGTTGCCTTCACAGCTTTGGGAATACACATACAAAATCAATTTAAATGATTCTGCACAGGAGTTCACACTTGTCCTCATCTTATATCATTTTATTAGGCATTCTGGATTATACATCCTCATTAGTATCTCAGCATCTTGGTATTGCAGCCTGGCATGAAACTGATAATGGACTGATGTATTCCCCTCATTAAGTACTACAATGCCCCTTCATGGTGATCTGTGAATTGCAGATGTATAGCTCTGGGTCATACCTGTCAAGTACGTGACAAACGCTCATACACCAAATTATTATCTACTGATCAAACCCGAGACCAGCAAGAGGACAGCAGAAAGTAACAAATATCTAGAAGAAGACATATCTATCTATGTAGATAGAACAAATATCTATCTACATGCCAGGTAAAAAGCACGATTTTTTTTGTCAGAGGATCCCTTACCCCAGGGTGCCAGGAGAGAAAGTATATATAAGGCTCAGACAAACTGCCCTCTCAGTGAAATATGTAAGGAAATGAGTCCTCCCTCACCCTGGTTTGCACAGGCTTCTTCTACCAAACTTTCCTTTTCTCCTCAGCTTTGTACAGACTTCTACTCTTCCTAAAGCTTCCTTTAAGTACAGATTTTCAGTACAACCATTAGATCAATGAAATTTTCTACAGATGTTACACAGTATATTTCACCTTACACGTACTTTCAGTACTGTACTAAATAAGCACTTTCTTGAAAATTGATTGTTTTAAATGCAAGGAAATGCAAAGCAAAAACAAGAGAATGCAAGCCTGTCTACTGCATGAGACAAAAACATCAGTTTTCTTTATGATTATTTTCCTCTCTCAGCTTCACTCAAGGGAAAAAGGGGATTATCACTAGGTAAAAGAAGTAGCCAGAGGTATTCAAGGTATTCACCCAACCTAAGAAAACACATATCTCAAAAACATAGATTTTATATCCAAGAAGGTAACAGCAATGTAGAGAGGAACTTGAATCTTCTCATATCATATGCCCATAGGCACAGCTGAACAAGCATTAGGTTCAAACTGCAACCAATTGGAAAGTCCAAGTTGGTGGTCCAGGTGTTGTCACCTATCTACATCATATTCATAGCGTCTTCTGTTTTGCATAATCATAGAATTCAACAGTTTTGAGATCAGAGAGTAGTTTGAAAGGCAGTCATTACTCCTTTCAAAAAAAAAAAAAAAGTTCTCAAGAAAGTCAACCAAAAAAAAAAAAAAAAGTAGAAAATAAAATTGTAAAAAATAAAAGAGGAAAAAGGAGACAGAATACCTGCTATTTTCTTTTCTACTCACAGTTCCATGCACAGATATATTCAATTTGGGAAATTAATGGTTTTATCAAAATAATCTATACCATGCATCATACACACACTTTCCACATACTTAATAAGATTGGGAGAAGCGATACCAACTATTCAACAGTGACACTTTCATTCTCATCTCAAGTCCTAGAAATCATTACAGTGAATCTGTTTTACATTGCAGTTGTCAGAAAAAAAGCAGTTGTTTGCTGTACACATCCTTTCATATAATGAAAATGCAGAAATATAATTATATAGGTTATATAAACATTTAAATGGAGTTTGAGACACAAAGGTTAAAAAAAACTTTTCAAAATCAAAATGATCTTACACACAACTGCCTAATATAAAACCCCATGGAAACACCGGATCAAAATACATTTCTGACAAGAAGCTTGTCACACATCATTACCTTGGTTTGAAAATAAGATCAAACAGACAATCTAAGTGAGATGCTAGAGATATATCTGTTTATGACTGGCTTACCAACTTCCTTTGCAAATCATGTTCTCAAAATCTAAAATCTATAAGCAGTGCTTGATGAATGCTTATTTAGTGTGCTCCTACCTAAGTACATTTCCCCTAAATTCATTAATCACTTATTCCTGTGTTACATAAGCTCTGTGAATATTTTACATTTTAATGAAAATCTGCTTAATAAAATTGGAGCTATGTCTGAGCTTGCCCTAAGTCTTCAAAGTAAAGCTCTTTTGTCATTCATTCAATACCATATACGTAATGCATAAGTATGAGCTGTGACAAAAACATTTGGTTAGAAATAACCAAAGACGTTGTAATTTAGCAACTAAGGATGTTTTTACACTCCCAAATGATTAGGAAAAAAACATCCTCCTGCTTTGTCCTAGGACGTGGCACAGCGCCAAATCACTGAGGACATGGCAGGATGATCAAAAATCTTCCAGTTATTATATTTTCAGAAGATACCATTGCTCTGTCAAGACACAGTAGATGATCATATGCACGTGCCTGGATGTAGCACTGAAAATGAGAGTGGCTTAGCTCTGCAAGCCATCCTATTAGGCTAGCTGCTTCTTCTTTCCCACTTAACCCTGGTATAATAGATAATAAAATCACCAACCAGAATGAGACATTCGTAAAACTCTTTGAATTCATTCCAATTAACTGGTTTTAGAAAACATGAAACAGCACGGAGGAAATGAAAAATCCATGATCCTAGAGAGGTGATTTTTAAACTATTTACCTAAACGTACACATTGCTAGCCAGATCTGCAGAAGCAAACTGCGTTCATTTTAGCTATCTAACAATGTAGTACTTAATTAACCATTTGTGTTCATGAGTGCTATATTTATACATGCAAATTTTGAGATTTTTTCTAAAGAAAGTTTTATAGCCAGAATAATTATTACTTGGCATTTATGTTTCCCAGCCTAGGACTTCAATACCTACTAAAGTTGATTTGAAATTGTTCCCATTTTGTAACAAACAGGCTTATGGAGTACAAGACTATGTAATTTAATCAAACCATATAATTAGGGGAAGTTTGGGAACACAGAATACATAAGCACAAAGATCTGTGCAAAAAATTAAATATAAAAGCTATATCACATACTAATACACACATTCTTTAAGACCTATTCTGCTGTTCTTATCCCCATGCAATACTAAAAGCAGTTTAATTGGTATTTGTATTTTAAATACAACAGTTTATGAAGTGGCAAATTAATCTTCAAAACTATTTTAGGGAATAGAGGAAATCCAGCATAATCCAATGATTTGCAACAAAAGTAAAGAGATGGATGCAACTGCCTAAGGTCATTCAGCAAGCCAAGGGCAAAGCTGGAGCTAGAACTCAGAATCTTTTAATCCTAGCCTCATGTTTTAACAGTGGTAAACGCTGCCTGTCCCAGTCTGTTAGCAGAAATTGCATGTACGCTCTGACAGTAAAATAGACTCTTTGAATGTGTGATGCCCAAAGGAGAGGATGAAAAACAAGAAACCATATGTCTGAAGTCTTTCTGAATGTGCCTCAAGAGCACCAGAAATAAGAAAGCTTTTTTTTAAAAAATCTGCTGCACATGAATAACCATGTTAAGATTCCTAATATGTTTTGTAAGAACTAAATGAAAGTTTAAATGGTAACACAGAAATCAAAGAACTATAGTAACAAATTAGTATTAACACGATGTATACTAAAAGGTTATGGCACCCACACTTCTTAAGGACTGTAAAGGGTCCTCTTATCACCCCAGCCATAAGACAATACTTTCCTTGTAACAACAAGAAGAAAGAATGAGTTTTAGTGGAGACCTGAATCCCTTTTTTCTCAACACTGCACACGTTATTAATCTCATAACATGGGTATGTAGTGTGTACAGTAGTATCAGCTCTTAGTAACATTTAATTCCAGAGTACCACCAGAAAACATAAAAAGGAATGACAGAAAGCCTCAAATATTTTGTAGAAGTCTGTCCAAGGAAAAAAAAAAAAAAAAAATCACAAAAAGATGCTTTACCTGACAGCAATGTACACTTCCAGAAAAAAAATAAAAATAAAAAATACTAAATGTTGCCATCTCCATAAGGTCTGGATATTATCTGCTTGCTTTTGAACTTAGAGAATACCTCCCATACAGTACAACCACTAGAAAGTTCTACAGCCTTTTAAAAGCATATAAGGAATACTAATTCCATAGTTCATTGCTTTTTCCTCATGAGTTCACATATTTTCCTCAGAATTTATAAGCAGGTGCTCTTTTAGTTAAAACTAGAAATAAGAAGATCAACAAATTAGATCTTTTCAAGGAAATGTATGGTTATATTGCCCTCTGCTGATGAATAGTTAAAAATGGACATAAAACAAGAACTCATGCTCCAAGAAATGCATTTTATAAAACGTATATTACTAAAATTAAAACATTTGTTCTACTATAATTCTAATAGACTCCAAGCGTCACTTCTGTTTCCTCAAAGAATTATCAGCAAACTGAGCAATATAAAAGACTCGAAGCAAAAAAAAAAAAAAAAGAAAAAAGAAAAAAAAAAAGAAAAAAGCTTTTTTTTTTTCCTTCAAATTTCTGCTCCAAGAACTGGAAAATAAACTAGTTTAAGATAAATTTATCTGCATGGTCTCACTTTGAATCACTTCCTATATGAAAATATTTATCCAATCAAGCTGCATTTTCATTAACATTCGAATTACTCTTCAAACAGACACAAAATATTTAGCAATAAGAAAAACAATCTACTCCACACTGATATTAAAAGGCAGTTTAAAAAATGCAGTATGTGAAAGGTTAGGAAAAAACAGCATATCTGGCCTATAGAGGTTATTTGATGATAAAAATAGCTTATAAATCAAACTGCTTGCTCTCATATAGCCTCCAGGTTTCATGCTGGTTAAACTTTGGATTTACATTTAAAACTATTCTGATCGTTAGAAAAAAATTCTTGCTGTCTTCTTTAATTTACTTTTTTCACCATTACTGTAGCTTACTACTGGCAATGCTGATGCATTACTAATACATACTGGAGCCAGAGATAACCATGTGAGCCAGCTAATGAAACACCTTGTATGGGAAGAGTTTACATAGTGTTGCTCATTTTATCCTTGCCTTTATCCAGACTAGTTAATTATCTTCAATACAATTAGTTCAAATGAACAGCAGCCGTGCAGACACAGCTGAATGTACTTGGAAAGACTTCAGTAGATTAAATTATAGCATAAATTTCTTTCTAGCCTTTAATTTCTTGGTCCTGCATACGCTGAAGTACAATTGCTTTATCTTAACTGCAGTTTTATGACGTGTTAATTAGATCACACTAGGTAATTTCATCTCATACCACATCTTTAAACTCTAATCTATATAGGCCTCTGATTTCCTTATATTTAAAATATGATTAGCAACACACACACAAAAAAAAAAAAATAGCATCACCTTGGAAACAAGGCAGTATGTCGTCCATGCACACAAATAATGATCTTACATTTTCTGTAGGTTGTTCTCATTATGCCTTTTTTTTAAAAAATAGAGAAAATTTTAAGGCTTGAGATAAAATAGGCAAATAGAAGGAAAAACGTGCCTATGATGCTCAACAAGTTTAAGATGATCGAAAAGAGAACACTATGATTGTCTTAGATTTTTATCTTGATGGGATTAAATCAGAACCAGCAATTGGTGTAAGAGAAGAAGGGTATCGTTATACTTAAAGATGCATATGTTCTTTTTATTTCCATTATATGATGCTGATCACTATTTACCACTCTATTAATCCACTGCTTCCTGCAGGTTTCTGAGGAGGGGAAGCAGAAGGAGGTGCCAGGCTCTGCTCCTGGGAACAAATGGCAGAAGGAGAACAGCACAGAGCTTCCAGGGGAGGATCAGGCTGAGCATTAGGAAAAATTTAGTCATCACTAAGGCAGTCAAATACTGGAATAGGGCTCCTAGTGAGATGGCTGATGCTCCAGATTGATGCTCATAAGTGTTCCAGAGGCATCCAGACAATGCCAGTCAGGCATTCCAACTCAACAATCTTTGAAGATCCCTTCCAGCTGTTCAATTCTACTGTATCCCTTAAGACTTAAGGGATTTCATATATACTTCTAAGAAAAGAAATAAAGTAAAATATTTTCTATTGAGGATCATAAGCATTATCACAGCTACAAAGCATTTATTTAACGAAGCAATAAGCGGCTATCCCAATACATATGTATTGATAGCAACACTGGCAATCTCTAAGGAATAAAATGAAGTTTTAAAGAAATCATTAAAAGCAGACTCAATGAACTTGGGATAAAAGCAGCCAAAGAGAAAGGCTGTCACTGTGGTTTCAGAAACAGACACCTCAAGAATAAACATTCTCTTAAATTGAAATGATGATCAAAGAATTAACATGTTACAAAAGACACTGGAATGGAAATAGGAATAAGCGGAAAGAGTCTTTATGTTCCTCTTTGAGGAAAAAACATAAGGCACCCAAAATGACATAAACTGATAATCTGATAAACTGATAATCATATACAATAAAATGAAGCAAGTGCTCACCAAACTTCTCTAACTTTTGAATTAACACTAAGGTTGTTGTGCTAATTTTACCCATTCCTTATTTAAAGTACCATCTCATTTGTCTTCATTATTGCAAGCCATCCAACTTCCTGATACAACAAAACTGTAAACTAGATCTTTCCTGAAATAGACTTCTGTACTTATTTTCTCAATGAGAGAAATAAGAATTAAGAATGTTCAAAAAGTCATTAACCTTCTCTTGTATCTAGACTCATTCAAATTTTAAAAAATAAAATAAAAAACAAAGTAAATACTAAGTCTGTCAGAAAAATTCTTGAATGTATTGAACATGCAAAGAGTAGAATCTGCAGAAAGCATTAAGAGCCCAAAAATGGACAGGTGGACTACCGAAATTCTTATTTTAGAATTTAAAAAAGAATAAAGTTTATGTTTAGCATTTGCCTCACAGAGACTTACTGACCGGTGTACAGTATAATGGTCTAATAAAAAGTTGTATGTAGGTTGGTTATACTGCAATGATGTAGTGTTGCCTAGCAGTCACTGAAGTAATTAAAAAATGCAAGTCTATTTCACAACTGCAGTGGCCAGCATAGGCAAGTAAAACAGTACGCAACACTACATGCTAGGGTAGGAGTGGCTGGAAGACTGTGTAGAGGAAACTGACCTGGTCAACACCCATCTGAACATGAGCAAGAAGTGTGCCTAGATGGCCAAGAAGTACAATGGCATCCTGGTTTGTTTCAGAAATAGTGTTGCCAGCAAAAATGATTGTCTTTCTGTAATCAACACTGGTGAGGCCACACCTGGATTACTGTGTTCAATTTTGGGCCCCACTATAAGAAAGATATTGAGGCCTTGGAGGGCAACAAAGGAGGCACAGCTGAGGGAACTGGGATTATGTCACAGTTGGGCCTGGTTCCATGAGAAGGGGGCAAAGGGTCCCACAGACTCACGCCAAGGAAGTAGGGGGAGGAAAGGAAAAAAATGGCAGGGAGATGAGCCTCCATGAGGAAAACAGCAACAATGAACTAAGAAAAAACTCAGTTTACTAAATATAGTAGTGGAATGTGAGATAATACAATATAATACAATATGATTGGAACTGAAGCTAATAAATCAAATAAAATGTGAAAGAGTTTCCAAAACTGAAATCCTTATTCTAATGCTGCAGGTGAAACGGCCAAGGAGCAAAGAGAAGCAGTTCTATGACTCCCAGTCAGCTTTATCCTTCTCTCCAAATGGAAAATAGAAGACAGAAAAATGAAATCTCCTGAGAGTGGCAGTTCATTCTACTCTTCTGTGACTAAGAGATCAGAACGAGGGATAAACCATGAAACCACAGCATTAACTCTTTAACTCCCAGTTCACTGCATGTTGTTACAATGTGGAATACCGATGAAGAATCATAAAAACCATGACATTTTAGGAACTTTAGTCTGGAGGAGACTTAGGAGTGACCTTATCGCTCGCTACAACTAGCTGAAAGGAGGTGTGGTGAAGTGGGAGTCAACCTCTTCTTCCATGTAACCAGCAATATTTTAAGAGTGAATGGCCTCAAGTTGTGCCGGGGGAGATTCAGGTTGGATGTTAAAAAATACTACTTTTCCAAGAGAGTGTTCATGTGATGGAATGGGCTGTGCAGGGAGGTAGTGAACTCACCGTCCCTGGAGGTATTCAATAAGCATTTAGATGTTGTACTGAGGGACGCGACTTAGTGGGAAATATTGGTGATAGGTGGATGGCTGAACTGGATGATCTTGTAAGTCTTTTCCAACCTTGGTAATTTTAGGATTCTATGATTCTGGGCAATAAAGAAAGCAAAAATCAAAGGTGGTGGTAAATGGAAAAAATAGAGAGTAAATATCAGAATGAAAACCATTTTTTCCATCAATAGACATGGAGGAACCATTCAAATTGTGACAAAGTTTCCAAAAAAATTAGTTTAAAATAAAGAAAATCATTTTTAGCAGTGAGAAGATGACACAGTAACCATAGCCACAAATTAAATCAGGACAGCAAGTATTCACAGAAGTAACTCTTAGATTACGTGTTTTTATCACACAACTCATTGTATGAAAGTCCTAAGTGGCTGTCACATTACAAAAAAAAATTATGCTGAAAAGTAAACATTACTTTAAGTAAGACATCTACTGATTCACATAATATTCCACTGGAGGTAAATGAAGTGCTCTACAGCCAATCTACATATCTCAATAGGCACAATACAGCTGTAGTACATTGCAACTTATTCATCATGATACTGACTGATACTCCTGCAACATCTTCAGGAATTCAACAGAGACAAAATTACATATTATCCATAAGAAATTAAGAATAAAAGTGTTTCCTGGTACAGGAAGCTCTGCACATATCTGTTAAACTGCATTTTGTAACAATATATTTCTTCATAATTAAAATGATATTTATTTGTGCCTATTCTAACTGTAAATGATGATGCATAAATGTCTAGCAGGGAAGAGGAGGGGAGGGGAGGGGAGGGGAGGGAGAAGGGAAGGGAGAGATAGACAGGGAGAGGGAGAGGGCGAGGGAGAGGGAGAGGGAGAGAGAAGAGGCTAGTGTCTCTATGAATTAATTTTTTCTTTATTTCTCTGTATTTGACATTTCAAGAAACCCTATGAGCCTTTTAATGATAGGGAGGGCCTCAAAAACAATCATTCTGTGTATCCCCTATTATACAACTTTCCTTCTAAGAAGCTATTTTTCAGACTCTTTCACCATCTGTACACAGAAGTCAGCACCAGTGATTATTTCAGATGTGGCCAAAAAAGGAAGCAAATGACACGAGATTTATGTTTATCTTTCAGGTCACTATAAAGTTATCAACAGACTAAGACTAAGATAGCAAATATGGCATGAATCTTGTTTGCCTCAGAGCATTCCATTTCAAGATTTACTGAAGTAAACACGGGTCTTTTCCAGACATCTGCACACCTCCTGTATTCATCAACACAGTTTTGACAATCGATTCATAAAAAGCCAAAAGTAAATTTTCTAAAGGACCAAATTACAACAGTGGGAAAAAAATATATTAAAAAAAAAAAAAAAAACTTTTTTGGGTGTCAGTCTGCATTCTCATTTAAAGTTAGTTCTGAGAAACCAATATTAATCCTAACCTGCTCCCAAGGCTCATATAATATCAATAACCTTTTTGTATCCTTTTTCAGAGGAGTCACAATGAGTGACATTCATATATCAACACAGCCAATTCTGATCATCTGTTCAGTGTTGCTACCCTACTGTGTTTTCAAGTAATTGAAACTGCAGGCAAAATACAACTCAGACAGTAGTGCAAAATACAGTACTGGCAACAACAGGCCAATCTTTCTGAATGAATTCAGGTAAACTGACAGTTAATCCGCGCTGGAAACAAGGTATTTGAGGCTGCCACTTAGGAAGGTTTCTGTCTGACATGAATATTTGCAAAGACCTGGTGAACTCAACTAGTTCAATATATTCAGCTTTCCAATCCACTGTTAAGTTACAAGGCATTTGCCAAGCAATTAACTCTACAGCTTTCTGCTCAGCTTCTCTGCCCTTCAACAGCTTTAGTAACCTTCACTTTCCATGACTTTTCACATGCACAAATGCAGAAATAAATCACATGCTTATCACTGCACACTTACAAATAAAGGCTTATATTGGCTCACAACAATCTCAAAATTCTCTCTTCTAACTGCTAATAGTACTAACAAAAACAAACAAACAAACAAAAAATCAAGTAATAACAATGTGCTTTAACACAGCATTCATGTTCTGAATTGAAACCATTTGGCAAGTCTTTCATTTTGGACTTTTTTCAATATATACACTACTGCGACCCGGTAGCTACCTTGCCAGAAAATTATTAAGAGGTCAAACAAGTTTGGAAGTGAATTTCAATGCCAAACAGACACCAGATTAAAGAAAACAATCATTTTCTTCAGACATCTTGTGAATAGCTCTGGAAGGTAAAACAAGATTACTGAATTTTAATTAAAAATAAAAATAAAAATCCAAATGAATTGCAGCAGCATAATCAATACAAATTGCATTATTTAATTAAGCAAATTTTAATTGAAGGCTTACACATAAAATTCATTTTCTCCAGATTTAAAGAATTCAAATTTAAACTTTTTCTTACGAATTTTATAGGTAGTACAGCAGCCAATAAAATTTTACCTTATTCTAAATTAGCTGTTATGTTTTAGACACATCACCCTTCTGAAACAAAATACTGATTCTGATTCACACTGGAATTTAGCAACAGAGCCCAAGAAAGAAAGCCAGTTCAGTCTCCAGGCTAATTTGTAGTATTACTGCCCAGTTGATTAAGGAGAACCATGTTACACAAAGTTAATGCCTCTCCTACTGCAAGACAAGCACTTTGTCAGTATACCACAGAAGCACTATCTCAGAGAAAATAAGAATCTGCCTACAAAAATACAAGTAGCAAATATGGCAAATGTTGCAAAGCAACACAGAACACCAGTGGTGATACAGAATGCCCACTGATGAAGACTGATGTCCAAAATGAAATAAAAAAACTACTGTTGGATTTTTAGAGATGCTGAATTATGCTGTTGGCCAGTAGGACTTATAAGAGCACAGCACCTTCCACAAGTCAGAAAAACTTTCTTTGGGTTGTCATTCTTGTATTATATAGCTAGCACTTAATTCATCCAGATAAAAGAATGCAAGAGCAGTTTTTTTTCTGTTATTTATTTCCACACAAAGACAATAAAGTCAAGAGCACAATATTATTTCAGAAGCTTTCTTAATCTACAAAAGCCCTCTCACTAAATTCTGATTGCAGTCCAATTAAATTAACTTCATAGCTTTGAATATCACATTCAATAACCACAAGATGTATAACATGAGGGTCAGCTTCTTTAAACAAGTCTGCCATAACAGGTGTTCAGGAACAGGCAACTAATAAATAAGACTGCCAACAACACAAAAGTAAAGATGCAAACTTCAGAAGTTACCCTTCTGAAGTACTGCACACAAATTTCAGCAACAGCCACAAAAGGACCGTGAAAGATTTCACTTTATTCCAGGCAAAAGATCCTGGAGTGACAAACTCAAAACTTGAGACTACCAAGACAATTTTGAAATAGCTCACTCAGTTCTGAGCTGGTGCTCAGAAGCGTTTGGAAGCAGATAGATTACCATTTTTCCCATGATTAAGCATTTGTTATGAACACGATCTGCACGAACTTTCATTATACAGACAGAAAAACTAATGGAAATTTTAGAGGAGACTGAAAATACCATCTTAACATCCTATGGAACATCATACTAAGATGATAAACAAAGAAAATTATACAAGTCTTACAACTCTCCATTAACAAATAGAAAACGGTACCCTTTATAACACATGCTAATTTTTAATTTTTTTTTTAAGGATTGGAATTCATGCTTAGGCTGTTTATGATACATTGATGAGACTGAGAAATAAACATTGAAGTGACTTGCTTTAAAAAATATGCATATGCTAGGCGATTGGTTCTGTGAAAGCCTGCAGATTTGTCACCTCCCTCTACCATACGTCATTCTACTACATTTCACAGGCCAAAGATCTCTTGTACATAGCAGTAGAGATAAGAAAACACTTGCTAGATTCCTCTAATCAGTGATCTGTCCATCGGAAGGTGATAAATGTTTTTAACAGCCTTCCATGTTTTCATTCTTAGAGATCTTCTTTTTGTTGAAGGAGAGAAATATGCAATATATTGGCAAAGAAGGCCAACTGCCTGCTCTGCTAAAATTGCAAATGTGTTCTGGTTGCTCTGGATTTAGAGATCACAAACAGAAACGTTCTAAAACTGCTGACAAAACACTATAAAGGCCTCTCCTTTCAATAGGTTCAGCTATGAGGAGCTGCTGATGACTGAGTACTGTACATATATCTGTATGAATCACGACTGTTACATTAACACAAGGCATTCAATGTTTAATCAACAAATAACAGAAAGCTGCCTCATAACAATTATGAATAAGTCGATGTTTAATGATTTTAAAAGAAAGAATTCAATCAGAATGCTTTGAAGCAATTTATAACTTTAATAATGACAAGTAACCCACATGTGATTTCTAACAGCTATTGAAAAGAGCATGCACTCTGGAAAGAAAATCCCTGTAAGATTACCAGTGCTCAGATTCCCTAAATTCTAGCTCCAAATATGAGGCTGGCAGGACTGTGTAGGGTACAGTCAGAAACTGGCCTGTCCAGAATTACCTACTTTGCCCAAAACTTCTACAGTGTAAAAACCAGTTTGTACAAGTAATTGTTACAGAATACTCATCCATCTCCCCAGAACTGATGATAATGTAGAAACAGCATTTTCCAATTTGAGAAGGCAGAACGCAAAGAGTAACAACTACAGAGAAATTAAACACAAATCTTAAATAGACATTTAAAGAAGATTAAATAGACTGAATTTGACAATTACAATTTTTGCTCCAGATCTCCTCAAAGCAAACAGGGCTAGAGTATATGAAACAGATAGTAACTTCTTGAAGGCAAACAAACTGGAGATTAAAAAAACAAGAGCTGGGGCTGTTCAGTTTGGAGAAGAGAAGGCTGCAAGGTGACCTGATAGCAGCCTTCCAGTATCTGAACGGGAGCTACAGGAAAGAAGGGGACAGACTTTTTAGCAGAGTCTGTAGTAACAGAACAAGGGGAAATGGCTTCAAGCTCAAAGATGGTAGATTTAGGTTAGATATAAGGAAAAAAACATTTTACATTGAGGGTGGCGAGGCACTGGAGCAGGTTGCCCAGACATGTAGTAGATGCCCCATGCCTGCAGACTTGCAAGGTCAGGCTGGTCAGGCTCTAAGCAACTTGATCTAGCTATGGTGACCCTGTTCATTGCAGGGGAGTTGGACTGGATGGCCTTAAGAGGTCCCTCCCAACTCTAAAGATTCTGTGATTCTATAAATAAAAAATAATTTGATCGACTTCCGATCAGAGATGCCTACAAATTCCACAGATTCTCTGAGTCCAGGCATGCTTTACAGCTACAGAGACAGCAGCATCTTTATTTTCAGCTGAAAACCAGCAGTACTTTCCAAGCAATCACAGAGTAGACAGCAGCAGAGAGGCTACCTCAGCCTACTCAGGCAGACAAGTTCAGAACCTCACAAACCCATCCAACGGCCAACTTCCTCATGGAGCACCACTGATTGATCACTTCAGCCTGCATCATACAACCTATCTGACTTCAGATCCTGAAGTCAGACCTGGAAGCACTACACTTAATGGGGTTAACTTCATTCAAATTAATAAGTATTAGTGGTTGTGAAGCAAGTAATTATAATTAGCAAAAAAATAATAATAACAAAAATAGTCAACTCTTGCTTTATTAAGGCACCAGCAATAAAATTATATTTAACTATGCTGTATACAGATCTTTACCAACAACACAAGAATCTTGGCTACTAAATCTCCTTAGTTCTTTATTATCAGAAAATTTGATTTTAAATGCTTGCAGCAGTGGCAGAGAAGATGTAAGAAATGCTCCTCTCCAATCCTGGACCAAAAGCAGTGCATTTAGATTTTAAAGGAATAATCTTGCAGAAATCTCACCGTATTTCTCTATAGTACACTTAAGCAAATAGTCCGATACCTGGTTACTGTACTGAGAAACGGTCTAAAATTTAAAGATCTTTTTCTTTTACTGTAATTTTTCATGCAAAAAATTTCCAGTTCTGCATCAATTAAACTACTTCCCTTTTAACATCCTTTCCTTTTTTGTTCCAAGTATTAAACAAAACAAAAGCACTTCTTGTATCAGATGAAATTCATGATATAGGAAGATAAATTACGCTGTTTGGATGCAGGAATAAAATATTTATTCTCTACAGCCAACAATAATCAAATAGTAAAAGTGAACTGGTATGGCAAGTACAGAAATATCTATCTATAGCTTTCTCTTGGTCCATCAAAGCTCTCTCATTAAAACATCAACAGGACTCTATTTTCAGGATTGCCTGAATGAACTGAATGATGTTAATCAGTTCATTTTTATTTCATTGTTTCTTCTCTATCTATGCCACAGGTCTTCAGACATATTATCCACAAATACTTGGCCTCCGTTTTAGGCAGAGAAATGGAGGAGTCCATGGTGCAGCAGTGGATGAGGCCTAAAGGAGGCACATCCCACGGAGCACCTTCAGATGGTGCTGCAGTTTGTAGGGAGCAGCCTGTGGTGGAGCAGGAGGGCTGGGGAAGCTGCTGCCTGTGGGTACCTGTGTGGAGCAGTGCCTGAAGGGTGGGCCCTGTGGTACAGAGCTGTATTGGAACTGCACTGGGAGAGCTGCAGCCTGTGGGAAGCCCACACAGGATCAGGACAGGAAGGATAGCATTCCATGGAAGAAGACGGAGGAGAGAGTAACCCCGAAGGAACCCCGAAGTGGAGGGGAAACATTCTACCACAGCCCCCATTCCCTGTTCCCTTGCTCTTCTCAAAGGGAGGAGGTAGAAGGGGGTGGATGAAGTTTGTAATTTTTATTTAGTTCTCACTGCTCAAAGACTCTGTACATTGTATTATTCTTTCAAGTCTGTTTTGCCTGTGACATTTATTTGTGAGTGATCTCCCCATCCTTATCTTAACCTACAAGCTCTTCTTCACTTTATTTTCCTCCCCTGTTCTGTTGAGGGGGAGTGAGAGATCAGGATGGTGGAGCTCACTAGGCATGTACACATGTTAAACCACTACATAATGACATAAGTGTTTCAACACTTATTCCTCCACCTCCAACTACCTTGCTTTGAAATCACAAATACAATAGGTAGATGTATGATGTTCAAACTTAAAAGTCATGTATCTTTCTTTCACAGTCTTGAATATTTTCTGCTAATGGGTATACTTTACCTCAGTGAAGCAAACAGGACTCTCCTTTCACTACCTAGCATGAAACTTGTACAAATACAATAACTCCAAGAGCTAACCTTTATTCTTTTGTCCATTTTGCCTAACTAAAAATACTCTTTCTTTTACAGCAAGCAAGCATATTATTTTTTATCCTTTTTGTACTATCTCTTTGCAACCATATTCAAAGCGTGCTGAACATGGAGCACAAATAAGACTTGCTTGCTTAATTAAGCTTGCAAAGGCAGCGCTCTTCCAACTTCTAAATAAACAGAATTTCTTCAGCACATCACTTTGACGCAACACGAAGCTACATTTTATCAGATACCTCACTTATTCAAAAAAATAATATAATCATAATGAAAATGATTTCTATTTCCTAAGCTTTCCACTTCCAAGGATCAAATACACATTTATTCATATATAATTATTTGTTAAGACTTTTGACAAAAAAAGTAAAGTGTAGACACTCCAAAGTCCCAATATGTGCTTTGATAGCTATCCAGTAATATTTATAGAACTTCAGAAGCATCACTATGAGTTTTTTTCATTACATTTAATTTCAATGTCAGCATTAAAGCTTCCTTGAAAAATTGCTTTATTCAAATTATTCACTCATTCATACCTCTACTGCACACAAAAGCCATCACACTATTTGATTTACACTAAAGCACCAAAATTATTTCTATCTTCAAACTCATTTACCAAGAATTTACCTCAGTGCATTTCAAAAACATTTAAGAGACCAAGTAAGTGCCACTTATTTGACTTCTTTTCTAAAATCTTACCTAATCTTCAATTCAAGATAAATTCATACATTCTGATTAACATATCAAGAGCTGACCCATTAAGCCAAACACATCAACAGCCTGTCACCAATAACATAAAAAAGGAGAAAAATAAATGAGATTTTATGGGACTTCTTGATTGTATCCTCTTTTTGAGTAATTTTTTTTAGCCCTTCTCTGGATGTATTCCAGTACATCACAGATTTCTCCCAACACCGCTCATCATAATGCACCAACACATTCAGATTTATCTATCATTATCATACACTGATTTATCTTAATATTTTGGGGAGGGGAAAAAAGAAACAACAAAAAAAAACACTAGAAAACCACAACATTTATTATTCTGTACTAAGATATCCAGAAGAAGTAACTGAACAAATTCAGTTGGAATAGCCTGGCAAATCCAGACATGGGCACAACACCACCAAGTACTTGATCGAGATGTTATTTCTAATTCCAATGTTTACTAAATATTTCTAAACCAAGCAATACCCTGACTGCTCCGTAGAAGCACATATTCTTTTACATCTCTTGAACAATCCATCTATATATGGATATATATTTGCAATGGGAACTTCAGGCAAAGAATTCCCCCTCAAAATCCAAAGTACTTGAGATGCTGCATTGCAAAGGTAAGATCAAATAATTTTGTAGTTAAGATCTAAATGCATTAGTAATTGATCTGATGAGGTTAATGATGAATATATGAAACCACATTACTTACAGTGAACAAACTTCAGACTATTACCTGAAATTGTCTGGCTACACTACTGGTTATAAACTAAAAACAGAATGAAATAATACATATTTTTTGTTGGTGTTAATATTGTAATAAAGTTGACAGGGGGCTATATATTCTGTGATGAAGATGACACATTCAAGGTGATTGATTCTACTTTTCCACCCATCAGTTAAAAGCTGTTAATGCTTCAAGGCAGATAACAAACCTTAGAAACTGAATGTGACCACATGAGCACCAAGGTCTTCATTCAACATTTTTTGAATGAAATGTAAAATATATAAAAACACTATTTCAAGATACATTTTAATAGCTTCCTTTTTGTAAAGCATGTAGTTATGTTTTGCAGTTAGTTTAACCTAAAATCAAACCAGTGCAAGTTAAGATCTTAGGATCCTTTGGTAGACTTGTAAATCTTAAGATCTGCTTACATGCAGCTGGTTTAAAAAGACACATTCAAGTAGGAAATATACTGGAGTTACTAAATGTCCAAATAAGATGTTCAGCTCTCATCTCACATATCTGCAAAGACACATAAGATCATCTGCACTAGAAGTAACATACACATTATTTGTCCTGATATCTCAGGATATGGGTACATCATTAATTCTTCATTCAAAGTAGAGGGTTTTCAATTATGTGCTTATAAAAATACGATTTCTTCCAAACAGTGGAAATGAAGAAAACAGGGATGTTTCAAATCTGCAATACCACCACTACTCAACCCTTCTTCTTCATTTTATCATGATTTTCCAAATGGTCTCAGGGAGAGAAAACTGCAAGCACATGCTCATCTCCATGGTATGCTTGGCATGACCCTGTTCATATAGTATTCAATTCAATCTGTGACATACTCTACCTAAAATCTCAAAACCTCTCATTGTCATTAGCATCACAGGTAATTCATATTACATCACTCTTTGCTCTGAACTGCTAATGTTAAGTTCCAGTGTATAGTGAAATTAATATTAACTGTAGGAGAATTCATCTGCTGTTTCAGAAGAAAATAAATAGCTTAGCTGAGTGAAAGTATTATTTATACAAAGCTTTTTCTCTATTTACAGATACAAAAAAAAAAAAAAATCTATATAGATTTGAGTTGCCAGACAGTATCTGAAAGGACGTAGGTAGGATGCATGACATATGGCAAGAGAATTAAGTTATTCTTTAGCACAACCTCTGCTTAGGGAAAAGGTACAAATAAGAGAGTATACTGACAGGGTGTAAACAGGAGAACATACTGACACTTCAAATGCCTGGACATCCACTGCCTCTTGAACTACCTTCTGGTAGCTGTGGCACCTGCATGACCTCCAAAAGCCACACAGGTCTCATTCCAGTACTCTTACAGCTTGACAGAGGAAAACAAAATATCTCACCCACTTCACATGGTCTTAGACACCTGTCCAGGTTTTTTTCAGCAACTGAGCCAAACGCAGAAACTTATAAGCCTCAAGTTCACAAGAACTATTTCTCAGTTGAAATTATTCTTCTGTGAAAAAATCTGTAATGCAAGTGGTATCTCTTTGCAAGCTAACATTAATCTATAGACAGAAAGTACCCACTGACAATAGTTTTTCTCAGTAAATGAAGGAAATTATAATTGGCTTTCTGGTGAAAAGTAGTGGAGACAAACTGTATTGATTTACCTAGAGATTCATGTAAATTATATTCTGAAATGGAAATTTATTGCAAATTAATGACTTTTTTCCAGGGGAAAAAAAAAAATAAAAAAGATCACTTTGTTTATTGGTGAGAATGGCTATTAAACAAAAACTTCTCAACAACTTGGAGCAAGGGAAACTCACTAAGTATGCTCATGTTGTACACATTACTTTGATAAAGTGAACGTTTACAAGATAATGTAAAGAAATCAAAGAAAAACTAGATTCCATCATTTCTACCCACTCAGTTGCCTGTATGTATTCCACCATTTACAATCATGCCTTAAGGAATTCCCCTCTCCTTATTTTTATTCAAAACTACATTTTAAAAGCCTGGTGTTTTCCTTAATAGTATTTTGTGGTAGCACTGGTTTGATAATTATTGAGTAAAATAGCACAGCTTGCATAAGAGTTCTGTACTAGAAACATACACGCATCACCTTAGTCGCACATGTGGTAGCATCACA
Source organism: Meleagris gallopavo (assembly GCF_905368555.1). Classification (NCBI taxonomy): domain Eukaryota; kingdom Metazoa; phylum Chordata; class Aves; order Galliformes; family Phasianidae; genus Meleagris; species Meleagris gallopavo. The sequence continues at coordinate 28,372,166 of NC_139435.1, read as the reverse complement.
TAAAAAGGTGGGGAAAAAAATCAGGAAAAATGTATAATGAACATCAGTACTGAGACACTTCTTAGAGAATAGCACAGTGTGAAAATAACACACAGTCATATTAAGATTCAGAATATGAACTTGCCATTATTTGCACAAAGTGCAATTATATCCACAAAGTAGGAAGACACAGAAAATAATAAAACATAATTCTCTGTTATGTATGCAGGTAAAAATATCATTATTATTTCAGACAGAAAATATGAGTTGGTGGCACCTGCAACTTTAAACACCACAATTCTAAATAATTCAGATTGTTCAAATGAAGATACATCACAGTATTCTGGCGTGCATCTGTATCACGTGGATATATACAAGTGGATATTGTAGGAAACATTAGCATAGGTTTAAAAACAGCAAATTAAAAAAAAAAGTCATTTCTCTATCTTAGTATCTGTAAATTTAAAATTACAAACTGCTAAGAGAGTCTTGTCATAAAAGTCTTTTAAAACTGCATGAAGTAACATTCTATTTCTAAAGCAATTACAATTCTAAATTCAACATCTTTAAGTATTACAAAAACTGGCAATTTTGTACACAAGTTACCACCTATTGAGAAACTGACGCTCTCCATCACAGTGGTAGATCTGAGGCCAGAAGAACCAAATGCTAGAGAGAGATTTTTTATAGGTGCTGTTCTCAGGAAATGGCAAGTTTGTGATATAAGAACCAAACAGAGCATGCAGACTATGGCAGCAGTAAAATGAGCAAAAACAGAAGATAAAAAAACAGATTTAAACTTTTTTTTTTTTTTTTAATAAAAGAAGAACACTCTGTGATAACCATACAGCTGAAAGTACTGATGACCCTATGACTATGAACATCCAAGTGTAGAATGCACAGCAAGTGGCACACAAATATCATGAGCAGACATGGAAAGCATTTCTCATTCCCAAATCCTTGTAGTATTTCATTAGCACTCAAGTCAACAATATAAAGAGGGTAATTACGGTTTCTACTAAGTAAAAACTTTTAACTGGCACAACTTGAATGATGCTGCTATCATTGCAAACTGATGTATCAACATATGTTTTTAAAAAAATGTTACTTTGACAGCAGAACATAATTCAAACTAGCAAAATGAACTGATGCAATAATCATTCATGAGCTCACAGGTAGCTATTGCTGACACTCAGTATTAAAATGTGAGTATGGAACTAGCAAATTTTTTTTTTTTTCACCCAGACTTTCAAATCATTCGACTTCATTTCAAAAAAAAAGAAGGGGTGGGGAGGGAGTTTAGCATTATTTTTATTTTTATTTTTTAAACAGACAACTGTAACATTTTATTGAACAAAAGTAACAAAATAACCTCTTTTAACAAAGTATTATCTCAATAAATTCCAAGAGGCAGAAAACTGCTGTTATGTACTCATTAAGTACAATTTCTTCTCTCATATGATTATTGAAGTCATACATATTGTCTCCCACTCCATGTTTCATAATAAATATATTGATTGGATAGAATAAACCGGACATGGCCATTCTCAAGACCACGACTCTCTTTAACATAACACAACTCTCTCTTTAACACAAACAAGTCAGGATAGTAAATAACTTTCTTTTCCCTTTGAAACAGTCATAACTGCTTAAGGCTGTTACAGCACAAAACCAAAATATCTTCACAAATGTCTCCAAACAGTCAAGCTGAAAATCTAAGCCAAAGTTTCATTTAACAGCCTGTCAGTTTTTTGATGTGAAGTTAATGAATGCAGTGGCAAACAAATCCATCAAACCTAACATCAAAACAACTGCACTTCATCCCACCAAAGGGAAAAATACAATCTGCAGGCCAGAGCTTTATCTAACCTATCCATAGAAAAGGTGTTGCTAAGCAGCTTCCACCAAAGAATATGGATGAGTAATTACCAACTTAATTTTACAAAAGAGAGCAATTATTTGTAAGTAGCCATAGTTTCAACAGAAAAGGTTGGTAAACTTCTCTCTTCAGGTTCTGCACATCAGCTAAAGAATGAAAAGCTTTCCAACACAGAACTCTTCAACATTTAGAAACATATCACGTTCTGAAATGAGCTACAATACAAAGGAATCATTATAATGATGGGTAAAATCACCTAGTGTGACTTCTATTCCTGATAGAAAGCAGTAAAATTTACATACATTTACACTGAAGGAGAGTTCTCAAGTAGTGCCATACACACAGCAAGCAGTGAGAGTAGCATTTGGAAATGCAGTTTTTTCCCTTTTGAGAAAGCATTTAACTGTATGGATAGATGTGGGCAAGGGATAACAGAGACTTGTGAGATGCTGAGACAAGAGGATTTGAAAGAGCAATGAATAAAGAATCATTTGGATTTAAACAGTAACAAAAGGAAGAGGGAAGGAAATAGTCTAAAATAATCACTAGCAAGTAAAAAAGAACTAGAAATGCCTCACTTCACTTCACTTTGGACACTTTGTACACAATATCTCCACCTTAACTCAGCCCTGTGTTTTGTGAACTTCCTTCAACCATCGTGATTAGGTGGAATCATGCAGTTCAGACACTGTGTACAAGGTCAAAGTATTATGTGAAAGGATTCACTGTAAATAGAAAGTCCACACTGATGCCTTTCAATCAACACTCATAAACAGCAGCAAGGTAAAAGAGAAATGCCAAGGGAATAAAATGGATTTTATTCAAGACTTAAATCTCTTTCCAGTATCAAATTGAAGTGTACATATATCACTGATCCTACCTACAGGAACTAGAATTTGGGTAGGGCAAAATCATGACTGAAAATCCCAATTCTGGCACCTGTAAATGAGCCTTGTATGATGGCAACATCAGCATTTATTAAAAAAAAAAGATCACAACAGAAAATAAATAAATAAATAAATAAATAAATAAATAAATAAATATAGATGAATCACAAATGTTTGAGAAGCAAGGGATGAGGGCTTCCCTTCTACATCTAATGAAGATTAATTTTTTTGCTAAAGGAAAGCATGACTTTTCTTAGACTGCAGAAGTATCTTTCTATTCAACCACTTCAGAAGAATTCTTATTTTACCAAATACAAAATAATCGTGTAAGTATTTATATTCTGTGACTGGGATAGCTGAACATAAACCCATCTTCAACATCAAACCTAAACACAGTACTCAAGGTGCAGCTTCAGCAAGGCTAAATGCAGAGGGACAATCACTTCTCTGCTCTCCTGTTTGCAGCACTATTTCTGATCCAAGCCAGGATGCCATTGGCCATGCTGGCTACCTGGGCACAGCGCTTGCCCGTGTTCAGCCAAGCAGCAATGAACAAAAAATGAACATTCCCAGGTCCATTTCCTTCACACAGTCTTCCAGCTCCAAGCCTGCAGCATTCCCTGGGGTTGTTGTGGCCAAAGTGCAGGATCCAATACTTGGTCTTGTTGAACTTCATCCCACTGGTCTCAGCCTAGCAATCCAGCCTGTCCAGATCACTCTATAGGGCCTTCCTACCCCCAGGCAGATTAATAATCTCTCCCAACTTGGAGTCATCTGTAAACTTAGTGAGTGTGCGCTCAGTGCCCTCATCGAGGTCATCAATAAAGGTACTGAACAAGACAGGCCCCAGTTGCAACCCCTGAAGAACACCACTCACAACCGGCCAATAGGATTTAATTCCATCACCACATTCTGAGCCCAGTCCTCCAGCCAGTTCTTCAGACAGCAAAGAGTGCATTTGTACAAGTCAGAGCCTAACACTTCCCTAGGAGAATACTATGGGAGACAGTGTCAAAGACTTTGCTGAAGTCTATGTAGACTACGTCAACAGCGTTTCCCTCAGCCACCAGGTGGGTCATCAGGAGATCAGGTTGGTCAAGCAGGTCCTGCTTGAGCAGGACATTCATGAGCTCATGCTAGCTGGGTCTGATCCTCTGGTTGTCCCCCACATGTTGTGCGATCCCACTCAAGATTATCTGTTCCACAACCTTCCCTGGCACCAATGAAATCACTCTGACAGGCCTGTAGTTCCCTGGATTCTCCTTACTGCCCTTCTTCTAGATAGAAAGGCATCATATCGGCAAGCCTTCAATCCTCAGATACCTCTGCAGTTGACCAGGAACATGGATGGTAGAAGGCAGTTTGGCTATCACCTCTGCCAGCTTCCTCAGCACCTTCAGTTGGATCCATCTGGCCCCATGGACTTGTAGCAGTTCAGCTGGTATGATGGGTCTCTAACTGCTTCCATCTGAACCAAAGGAAGTTTATTCTGTTCCCTGTCCCAAACTTCCAGGACAGGCAGTAGAGTACCCCAAGGGTAACTGGTCTGACTTTTAAATACAGACATAAAGAAGGCACTGAGAACTTCAGCCTTCCTTTATCCCCACTTATCCTTGCTACATCCAGTAAAGGATGGAGATTCTCCTTATCTCTCCTCTTACTGTTAATATATTTGTAAAAAAAGTTTTTGTTCTCTTTTACTACAGTGGCCAGTGTTCAAGCTGGGCTTTAGCCTTTCTCATTTTCTCCCTACATATCCTAACAGCTTCTCTGTACTCTCCCTAAGTTGCCTGGCTATTCCTCTACAGGAGGTAGACTCTCTTTTTCTCCCCTGGTAGGCTCGTTTATCAGCTGCATCAGGAAGTTATCTTCCACACACTCTAAAAACCTTCAAGACACCTTCTTCTGCACTGTATTGTATTTCCAGTATATATTAGGAAAGTTGATTTCTCCCATGAGAACAAGGGCTTGTGATCACGCTACTTCTGCCAGATGTCACAGAATGCCTCGTCTGTCTCTTCATTCTGGTCAGGTGGCCTATAACTGACCCCATCCAGCAAGTAAGCCTTGTTGGCCCTCCCCCTCGTCCCTACCCATAGATAGCTTATCCTTCCCAGCCTCAAGCTCAGCATCAAAACGCTCCCTAATATAGCCACACCTCCTTCCATGCCACCACCTCTCCTTTCTTACCCCTTCCCTCTGAAGAGCTTATAGCCATCCTCTCAGTACTCCAGTAGCTTTAGTGTTCTGGGAGCAATCCCAGGATGTTTCCCACCAGACAAATCTGGAGGTTTGCCAGCGTGACTTCCATCTACAAGAAGGGTTCTAAGGAGGACCTGGGAAACAACAGGTCTGTTAGCCTGACCTCTGTGCCAGGGAAGGTTATGGAGCAGACTGTCTTGAGAAAGATCCTGTGGCATGTGCGGGACAACTGGGGGCTCAGGTCTAGCCAGCATGGGTTCACGAAGGGCAGGTCCTGCTTGACCAACCTGATCTCCTTCTATGGTCTAGTGACCCGTAGTACCCCGTCTGGCAGACGAGGGAAAAGCTGTTGATGTAGTCTGCCTAGAACTTCAGCAAAGCCTTTGGCATTGTCTCCCACAGTATTCTCCTGCAGAAGCTGGCAGCCCGTGGCTGGTACACTCTCAACTGGATAAGGAACTGGCTGGAAGGCCGGGCCCAGAGAGTGGTAGTGAATGGAGTTAAATCTAGCTGGTGACCAGTCGCAAGTGGTGTTCCCCAGGGGTCGGTAGGCTGGGGCTTGTCCTCTTCAGTTTACTGGATGAGGGCATTGGGTGGACCCTCAGTAAGTTTGTGGATGACAGAAAGTTGGCTGAAAGTGTTGATCTGCCTGGGGGTAGCGAGGCCCTACAGAGGGATCTGGACAGGGTGGATAGCTGGGATGAGGTTCAACAAAACCAAATGCCGGGTCCTGCACTTTGGCCTCAACAACCCCAAGCAATGCTACAGGCTTGGGGTAGAGTGGCTGGAAGACTGTGTAGAGGAAATAGACCTGGGGGTACCGACTGATGCTCAGCTGAACCTGAGCCAGCAGTGTGCCCAGGTGACCATGAAGGCCAATGGCATCCTGGCTTGCATCAGAAACAGCACTGCCAGCACGAACAGGGAAGTGACTGTCCCCCTTTACTCAGCTCTGGTAAGGCTGCACCTTGAGTACTGTGTCCAGTTTTGGGCCCTTCACTGCAAAAAAGACATTGAACATCTGGAGCGGGTTGAAAGAAGGGTAACAAAGCTGGTGAGGGGTCTGGAGCACATGCCTTACAAGGAGCGGCTGAAGGAGCTGGGATTGTTCAATCTGGAGAAGAGGAGGCTCAGGGGAGACCTTACTGCTCTCTATGACTACCTGTAGGGAGGCTGTCGTGAGCTGGAGGTCAGCCTCTTCTCTCGTGCAACTGGTGATAGGTCTAGAGGGAATGGCTTCAAGCTGTGCCAGGGGAGATTACGTCCAGGCTGGACGTTAAGAAATACTACTTCTCTGAAAGAATGGTCAGGCAGTGGAATGGGCTGCTCAGGGAGGTGGTGGAGTCACCAACTCTGGAGGTGTTCAAGGAACATTTGGACGTTGTGTTGAGGGATATGGTTTAGTGAGAACTACTGGTGATAGGTGGATGGTTGGACTGGATGATCTTGTATGTCTTTTCCAACGTTGGTGTGATTCAGTGGTTCTGTGAAGTCATACTTTGCCTGCTGCAAACTCCTCCTGCTGCTGGTCACACTACATGCATTGGTGCACTTCAGCTGCAGAACCATCTGCCTCACTCCCGGTCCCTGCACTTTTCCATCACGCTCATCTCTAGTGAGCCCCAATTTAACTTCCTCCCCCTTCATACCTAGGTTAAAGCCTTTTCAATGAGCCCTGACAGCTCCTGGGCTATGATCCATTTCCCCACTTTGAGACAGGTAAGACCAGCTACAGCCATTTCTCCAATTCCATTTTTTGTTCTTTATAATCTTTTTTTTTTTTTTTTTTTTAATTCTGCTTAAGTTTGTATCAATCACATATTCTATGGCTTTTGTTCTTCCTACTCATCATCCTCTGTCTCTCACTCCAAGTGCACAGATATTCCCACTTAACTCACAAAACACAGCCCAAAGCAGCAGCAGACATAGAAAACAGCAGACTGGGAGCAAGCTGGTAATACTTTTCATATGTTGCCCAAGTGAAAATCTGACACCAACCCTGTAAAACAAGGTGGAGGTACTTTCCTGCTTCCAGAACCAGCCACCACAGGTAGGCAGGCTACCCACACTAAAACCAAGATCACAAGTTCAGCATTTTTAATGACAGAAAATCATTTGGGGAATCTGCATCTGTAGTTTGTGCTTAACTAATGTTTACGGTACTTACGGCCTAAATGATCTCTGATTTAATTAACATTTGCAATCGATTTCACAGAATATTTATCATTCCATTTTGTGCAGGAAAGCAATATCGTCACACAGACTAAATATTTACTGCAACTTTAATGGAAATCTTTGCTTGATTTTTTTTTTTCCCAAATTAATGTAGAATGAATATTGACTGTATTTCAGGAGTTTTTTCTTTTTCTAAGACAGAAATTCAGCTGTAAGCAATTAGAAGCTATTTTGTAAAAATGAATGTGTTCCTGTAGGAAGACAAATAATCAGTCATCAACATGCAATATTCTCTGAGGAGACTAGAGTAACTAACTGACCTAGATATTGCTGTATTTTGCTGACACAGGCAATTTCTGAAGTACCAAACCAAGCAAATAAGAAACCCAAACCATATTTTTCAAGTGCAATTCTTAATTGCACTTGAAAAAAAACATAAACAAAGAATAGATAAGTTAAACACAACATCAGCACTCAGAAGAATGACAAATGAGAATGTAAAGGCGCTTTTTTTTTAGTCACATTATCAGAGCACTTACAAAAATAAAAGTACCCTTTGGGCACACAGACCAGTATTCAGTATTTTCAGAAAATTTTCTGAAGTTGTTATAAAAGCAATCATAGCTACGCTTAAGTATTTCTAGAAAGGCCATAATAAAGAAACATAATATCTGATTTGCAATAGCTCTGTAAGTTAGTTATGCTTTCAAAGCATCATGAAATTACACTTCAAGAGTAGATAGCTACATAAAATGTTTTCTCTTTGATCAGCTTGTTTACACTACTTGTACAGCATAAGCAAATATAGACATGTATTACAAAGAATTTCACTATTTGTCACTTCTTTCTTACATAATTCCAGTAAAAAAAACATAGCACTCTATTTGTACTTCCTAGCATTTTCTTTTTCATTTAAAAAAGATAAAAAAAAGAAGCTTTGTCATGTGTTTTTTGTAATAAGTAATAAAAATAAGTAACTTTAAACACTGCTATCATTTGCCAAAGAATCTAGACTTCACATTTGACCGTGGCGTCTAAGATTTTTCTACAGAAGCTGAAATTGATTCAGCTGCTCCTTTAAAACTTTGAAATATATTTAAATTCATTTTAAATTCAACCGAGCTTATATTTCTTATATATGCACACACAAACAATACCGCTCCTATGCCTGGTCTAGTGGTTGGTGACCCTGCACGTAGCAGGGGGTTGAAAGTAGATGATCATTATGGTCCTTTTCAACCCAGGCCATCCTATGATTCTACGATTCTATGATTCAATATGTACAGACCACAGAAGACAATGTCCTAAGATCAAAGTCATATCAATGTGCTATACTTTTCATTAATTAAAACTGTACTTAGAGTATATATGCCAAGGCCATCCAGCTAAAAATTCAGAATTTCAGAAACAACTTAGAAGTGATATAAAGCAATATAATTTCCTTGCTTTAACCAATTATCTTCTTGTTCTGTTCAATTTGATCATGACTTTAACTTTAGGATATAATACAAAAAATGAGAGTCCATACTGGAGGCATAAAACAAACAATAGTTTGTACTGGAGCTGCTGCACACAGAAAGGTAGACTGTACTTTTTAAAACATAAAAAAAATAAAACCTGTACACTACAAGGCATGTAGTTGAAGGTATCACTACCTTTCCTGCATCCAAAGATAAAATTTACCATTCTTGCGACTCAGCTGAGTCAATTTTAAAGCTGTAGTACACTCATCCCTTCAAAACAGACAACAGTTTTACCTGCCACAATTAACTCAGTTCTGTGTCCATGCCCATATTCTTCTCAACTTTGTTTCACTGAAGTACTGTACTGAAATTCTGAACTACCTTTGGCGGTGCACTCCTTGCCCTCTCACCCAGACCCGTTGTTATGCCCAAGGCTTAGTGCATACTATGAGGTGCAAAAGACCTTGTCCTTGTGACCAGTAACAGTCATGGCTTCATGGAGACTGTTAGTAACCAACCATATTGTCTCAGACGGAGTGCTTTGAGAACTGATAACAGGCACCTAGCTCAACAGATCCAATTCTAAGTTGTATGACTATAAATCAATCATCTTACTCCATAAATACAAAGCAGCCTAAGAATCCCTTTTGAGAGTTCTTGCAAGCAGTTGGCTGCACACCAGAATCTCCCCAAGTAGAGACACCTCTCAAGGTTACTTAACACCTGTGCAGAGATTTACTGAGGATATGGTGATGCACTCCTGACAGAATCTCAGTAAGCTATACAGTGTTTTTAAACTACACAAGCTTCGCTAAGTTTTGATGTTAGATTCATTATGCACACGGCCACCATCCCCCTCTGTGTAGCAAAGAGTCAAGGATATCTAGCCATTTCAAAACTTAAGTCACTGTCACAATTGTTCAAATTAACACATTGTATCTATTTCATATCAGTAAATATCTTTTTGTCTTCCTCTTATGAGTGTGCAGTGCTTTAGCCTCCATTCATGACAATTACAAATATTTAAATCTTTTTTAAATGACTTACTAATCACAAGGACAAGCTTGAAAAGTGGGCCCATGTGAACTTACTGGCGTTCAACAAGGCCAAGTGCAAGGTGCAAAATCTGACATTTTCAAATACCTTCTTGGAGGCAACCCATTCTCACCAAAATCTGTGAATGAAACTTGACAACCCAAGCAATGGGTTAGAAAGCCAACACTGCTTTATTGTAGCACAGCAGATTGCTCCTCCTAGCACACATACCCAGGATCTAAAGTATACAGATTATATACATTTTAAAATGTGAATATTCCACAAAGTGCCTGCCTATTCCTAGAATTGCAACACATACTAAAATTTAATACTTCTCATGCACCATGTTAACATAGGGTTTTTGCAAAGGGGTCTTCGGTGGTTGCAAGGTTCCACTGGGTGGTGTTGTCCGGGCAAAAGGTCCTGTATTATGTAGGCCAGGTCCCACATTTGGTCAAGAACTTTACAAAAAGACATGGCTGCTGACTAAGTTTCTGATCAGCGTGTCAACTTTGTTATGGTGCCTATACTATCAATCCCATGGTCTCTGATCATATCCTGCTCAACCAAAGGATAGTCTTCTGTTCCTCAGACTCTCTCTCTTACCTCCAGGGTTCAGGATTCCTAAGGGGCAGTCTTTGTAGTGAATCAAAGAATCCATTCAGTATCTCTGCCTTCTCAGCATCTCCTGTTACCAGGACACCCACCTCATTAGTAGTACACTCACATTTTCCCCAGCTTTCCTTTTACTGTTAACACATTTAAAAAAACCTTCCTTGTTATCCTTGACCTCCTTTGCCAGATTGAATTCCAAGTGGGTTTTAGCCTTCCTCATTGCATGCCTGCATGACCTGACAGCTTTTCTACATTCCTCCCAGGTGGTCAGGGCTTTTTTTCAACATTTCGTAAATTTTCTTCAATGCATTGCAGGAACCTCCCGGACCATGCTGTCTTGCTAATGTAACAGATATACTGCATGGTTAAAGTGTCCTGCAAGAACTAGTGACAGGATCACAAAGCTACTTCTAGCTGTCCGCAGAAGGCCATATCAACTTTCTCCTCCTGATCAGGTAGTCTGTAGTATACATCCACAACAATGTCACCTATATTAAGCTGCTCCTTAATTATCACCCACAAGTTCTTCTTTTGATCATCATTCACCCCTTAAAGTAAATCTCAATGCACTATAATTGCTCTCTCACACAAAGAGCAGCTCCATCACCTCACTTCACCAACCTATCTCTCCTAAACAGGACATACCCATTCATGACAACATTCCAGTCATGCGAGCTTTCCCATCACGTCTCCATGATCACAGTGAGATCATGGCCCTGTGACTACACACATCTCTGGTTCTTCCTCTTTACTTCCTATGTTGCATCCATTAGAATACAAGCACTCTAGCGAAAAAGGGTGCAGGTACCTTTAGAGGAATACAAGAAGACTTCATGTAGGAATACTCATTCTTTGGGTGTCTGGCCTTCTGGCTTTTTTCATTACAGGTAGCTAAGAAACATCTGTTACTTTTACTGCTGCCTTTCTTTATTCCCTAGTTAATTGCAATGCCACAAGCACTGCCTTTATGGACCCCAACAATTCATGTATCTTCAATACATTTAACTTCCATTTGAAAATTTCCATAAATAGAAACTGTTTTTAAAGAACAATACACGGGTTTAGTGGAAAACAAAATCCAGAACTGAAAGGAATACATGCTGCTGGGAAGTAAAAAAAAAAAAAAAAAGAAAGAAGAGTAACTACAAATAAAAGTGACAGAGTTAGATATTACCTGAAAGTTCCCCACTTCTCATTGACTTTAATAGATTACCACCAAAAAGAATCAACAGAAATCCCTTTAACAACAGTTTTCTGCAGTGACTTACCAACTTTGCTGCTTTTCCATAATCAATCCATCTGATAGTTGCGAAGTTTGTTGACTCTGCACAGTTGAAGCCGTGGTTAAATCCTGCATGGTATCCATATGGGAAAGTGATCATAAATTCCCCTGCCTCTTGTGTAACCTATTGCATTAAAAAAAAGAAAGTGAAGCATATTACAAAAGCAGTTCTGCTCTTGAACCAATTAAAATTCCACTGTTCCTTTACCGTTATTCGGATAGAAAAAAATTTCTTCTTCCACACAACTGTCATTTAATACATGCAGAAATGCAATGCTTGAGACAATGTTATTTACTTTAATTGGGATACCTTCTCAGCATAGCTCCATGTATCACTTTACAAAATCAGAAACTACTTTCAAAGAAGTAAATCTTGGAGGAGGTGTTTTCTGATAATATGTGGAAAAACAGGGAGCTAGAAAAGGCGGAGGAAAGAATGTACCAATCTTCTTGAATGAGAGGAATCAGAGATACAATGGACTGAAAATATGCATAGTTCTGATCCCTAAGTACCAGTATGCAATGAAGAAATTATTCTGTTCATCACCCTCAAGATGATTCCCTAAAATGACACCAGAAGTATTCTGCTGTTCCTGGAAAAAAATCTTATCCCCAGCCTTCTCTCATACTCACCTGAGGGACTGATTAGGCTTTTAAGTTACAGTGATGATCCAGCATAAAATAGAAGAAACTAAGTTAGTGAGCCTTGGCACAGAAAATATGTTTTATACCAGTGGAATATACTAGAAGGAAAACAGCAAAACACATTACATTATGTTCACCTGAGGCAGTATCTTCAGATCATTTTGTATAGGAAAGAAAACTACCAGTTCCACTGCACCAGGCCCTAATTATTACATTTATTAACACAATACGGATTTTTGAGCTGGATATATCACACAGAATGTCTGAACTTTAAATTGTTATTTTAAATGTACAAGCATTACTTCAAAATTAAATGTGATGTGCTTCTGTCCTTATCCTCTTTCTTTGTAGGCACAGTTTAAGAGAGAATAATTCTGGTACTACTTATGACCATAACTCCGTATACTTAGAGTACTTAGAGTACAGGTGGCCTCAAAGAAGATTCTCAAAGAGGAACAGCTTAACTACGCTTAAGATTTGGTACTGCATTACAAAATAAGCAAGGGTAGTTCTGAGTCATTATTCTGTTCTTTCCAAGTACAGCAAACTTCAATCAAAATAAATGCATGCTGAGGCTACTGACTCAATAGAAGAAAAAAAAAAAAAAAATACTGTGATAGTAACTGTGTTTTGCACAATCTCAAAGAACCGAAATTCCTAGCAGTTACCAACAACAGACATAAAATTCTTCCCGAATTAAAAAAAATAAAAATAAAAAATAATAATTTTAAAAAAAAAGTGGGGTAAGATAAGCAAAAGATTGGTCAGGATATTCTCTTTCAAGGTGAAAAATAACCTCTTATCTTCCCACACTTGGATGGACTGGTGCTCTCCTCCAGAGCTGAAGAAAAACACAGTCAGCACTTATTCATCACTCACTAATATCTGTCCAAGAGATTAAAGTCTCAGTAAAGACCACCAAAGACTGTATCAAGGACAAACTAGTCAGAGACCAGAAATGGTACACTGCCTCCTCAACCATCTGACAAGAGTTAATCTAGAAGATTCAGAAGTAAAGGATCAAATGAGTTTTACGTAAAACAGCAACAAAAGACAGCACCACTAAAAAGCAATCTTTCTAAGTTCAGCAGATAATCTGAGTAATGATGGATGCCTGCTCAAAAAGATGTATTCACTGATTACAGGGAAATAAGGAGACTTCCTAGAGATGAAATAGATTTATTTTCATTGTATGACAATGCTTTGGAAGGAAATACTCATATGATTTTAAGTAGCAAAAATTGAGAGACTTGAAACAATTCAATAAATCAAAATCACAATTTGAGACATTTTTCTAATAAGAATCTGTTTTTACAACCCCCCTTCTTCTCTCTCAAAATTTTCATCTACTACTTGTTAAAATTCCTTTCTGTGCTTTTTACATGTGGTGCAAGAATAAGCACAAAGATTTAACACTTCACCTATTGATGTAAATTGCTGATAGTCTTATGGGAGGATGCAAAGAGGGGAAAAACAAGAAAAATATGCTGAGCTGAAATATAAAGCACTGCAAAATTGTATTTTACATTTTTCATTTGCATTTTGCAAGGTTAATATTTTGGGGGGTTCATATGTAGCATATACATGCAAACACAAATACAGATGCATATATTATAAATGCTACTATAGTACTTCAACAATCACTGTGGGAATGTTTAAGAAGGATTATTCTCAATGCCAGCAATTCCAAAATTTATCTCAATACACCCTCCCACTGCTGACAGTTTAGCAGGTGTTCTATTGCAACAAGCACCAGTTCAGCTGCCACCTGGTAGGCGTAGGCTGTCTTATCAGCGTTCAGCACATTTCCAGTTCTATCACTTTGAGCCATGAGAGATCACAGCCTGGTTTTCTCTATTCACTTTCTCACTGAATCCCATTAATTACAATTACACTTGGGTACAGACTGCTTCCTCCTAACAGTAGTTGACAGAACCAAACTTAAAATATTTAACTATTTCTTGCACTTTCATTTAAAAAAACTGAAAAACAGATTCAATCAATGCAGTGAATTGAGAACATCAGATCCCTTACCCACCCCAAATGTGTGGTACTGAAAACAAATGTACCAGCATTCACCAAGATACTACCTTAAACACAAACAATTGAAAATTATATTGTTCAAAATAATGTTCAGTAAATCCAACATCATAAATTGAACTATAAAACCTCTAAGTTTGGAAGGATACATCTGACACATAAAGCATAAGATTATGAAGGGAATCAGTACTTACCTGTATATTACAAAGCTGAACTCAGCAACCACAATGACAATATATCATTCAGAAAACAAACTTTTTATGTAATTTATTCAAAAAAGCTTATTTTCCAAGGCAGGCTGTATCATTCTAAAAGCCCACATTTCTCCAGTTTTATACATATGTTAATTTAAGCATAAAAAGAGAAGTAATCTTTCAAAAGGCAGGAACAAATGAGTGGCTTCATACCACATAAAAATCTACCTTACTCTTTCCTTCTGTGCCTTAAGAATAACGCTGCATTTTCAGATGCTTTTTTAATCAACCTTTAACCTTCTTAAATTTTTATCTATTCGGTTTTGCCAAAAGCATATAACTCCTAGTACCAGTTACTGTTAATTTAGTAGTAACCATTGTAGTTGCAGACAATGGTGCAGATATTTGAGAATATTTCATATTGTTGCCAAATATCTGTTGTAAGATCTCTCTCAAGACATAATCGAGAAATAATCTTTAATTATATTTACTTCTTGAACAAGGGATTGATTTCAGATGGTATTAAGGCTACAAACTGCAATATATATTATATCACCCTACCAGTTCTGAGTTTATTTCATATTCATTCACTTGAAATACTGCATACTGTATTTCATATCATTCTACATAATATATACAAAAACATAATTTAAGCAATTCCATGGACTACATTTAATACTGTTTAGATAAACATCAACAAAAAGAGATGAGAGGTATTGCATAATCTAGGCAGGGGAATGTGGAAAGCTAAGTTCACATACAAAGGCCTGTATGGTATCAATACACAGATAAACCCTGAAATAAAAACTTCAATAATAAAGAAGGAGTGTGGTGAGGACAGTTTAAAGGACTTTTCTGCAGCATGACGAGAGTAAGAATTATAACCGATTAGTTGATCAAAAGGCTTTTAAGATATTAGAACATAAACAGATGTTCAGGCAGGAGACTATGAATCAGAGTGCACTCTTCTGAGCAGGCTTGCAAAATCTTTTCATTTAGAAATTTAGAATTTACAAACTGTTCAGGATACAAAATACATATACTAAGGAGAAAGCAGTGTAGTAGCAACACTTTTACTAGCTGGCACCTGCAGCAAGCTCAAAATTCAACAGAAGATGTTGAATGAAAAGACAGAAAAGAAAATTTTGAGGGTGACAACAAACAGAATACTTCAGACACGTTTGAAAGCAATCAAGTTTTAAATCTATCCACCAAGAAAAACCCCAAAATTTATTCTTTCCACTTTGTATTAATACAAAGTTCCAGTACACTACTACCCAGCCCTACAAAATAATCATTCTTTGTTTCTGTAATGTTTCAGCTTTTCCCATATTTTAAATTAAATAACAGTTCTTTCAGTTTCATTCCACTCTGTAAATAATCTGAAGCTTTTTTTATTTTACAACCTATACAGATGTATTAAATTGCATCAGAAAAACAATACAGAAACATTAAAAAAAAATAAAATTGTTATGTAGCTAGCAGTAATGCAGCTAGTTAAGAAGGGTTTCAGTCACTAGACAACCATATACAGGCTTGCATGGAAACTGCACAGAAATAAAAAAAAAACAGTGATCCATTAAAAGCACAGACACTGTCAGGTACAGATTTTGACAAGTGCAGGCAGTCATAACTCTCTACTAGAGAATTGCAATCTAATTCATAGAAGAGTTCTAATATAAGAGGCATTCGTTTTCACTGTTTTATGGCCTAAAACATACGTTTTTACCCCGGTGTTACTTCTATTATAAAGTATAATCTTTACAATAAACACAGTGTAATTAGACACATGAATGCAGTTTAAAAATAAACACCAGTGTACCTTGTCAAAAGGAATTCCATACTTTTTCAGTATTGAGGGAGAAATCAGAGTCATCTTGTGGCGAAGAAATGCATTACATCCATGAAAGCTGCTTGGGAAGAATCCTAGTGAGGGAAGATAAGCAAAATTGGGTATCTTTTAATTAAAACAAGAAGAAAATTTTTCTACCATTTTTTTTTTAACAATAAATTATACATCGTCCTGTCATTGTTAGCTGCTGAGAGATTTGTATAAAACTCAAATGCATCTCCTACATTTTTCAGCCAATTTTCATTTTTTGTTTACTTTTTAAAGAATAAAATGATTCTTAAAAACTGCACCTGTAGATTTGGACATCCTGTTTTTTCCTATTCCAATTACACTTTATTCTATATTTTCCCACATTACTGTTCACTCTGCCACCCCTGCACGCCTGAAAATCAACCACGCTACTTGAAGTCAGGATTCCACAACAATCAGATTTACATAGCACTTGAAGATCATACAGAGCAGAGAAACAAAACCTTCTACTTACAAAAAGCCAGAAAGCGTGGCATCATTTTTAACTACTTCTCAAAGTTCAGGGAGGTTTTTTTGGTGTTTTGAGAACAGCTTTTCCATTTTGTTTTGATTTTTGCTTTTTTGTACCTGATTTTGAATTCTTTGAACAAAAATTGATGTGAAGCTATTCAGGTTTCAACTTTCATGATTATTTATGAACTAATCCACTAACTCCACTTAGTTCATTAAGTAAAGATAAAATTCAGCTTATGAGTACACAGAGATAAATGAATGAAGGGAAAAGCAAAAAAAAAAAAAATCTAAGATCACATTTCAGCACCACTAAATTTCAGTATTTCAGAAAACATCAGTTTCATTTACCCTCAACCTAAATATACCACAGCAAGAAAACACTGTTGCAATAAGGAAAATGGGGAAAATTGAGAAGGACAAGGAGGGCAAGTTTCCAAAACGCTCCATTAATCCTTCCAGACTACATTATGGGAAGAACAACAGAGCCTGAAAAAAGAAAAGGGCATAGTAGTTAACAACAAAATGCCCATGAAAAGTTCAAATTGAAAAATGAAGGAGTATAGTGAGAACCATTTAACCAGCTGCTGCTGTCTCTGCTCTCAGTTCCCATTCTACTTAAGTACAGATGCATGCCCTGCTCCGAAATAAGTGTGACTCTTGCTGAGGAAGAGAGGTATGCTTCTGGCAGTTTCACAGAATTATAGCACTGATAAACCTATAGAACTGGAATGGTTAAGGGAAACAGTTTACTTATTAATCAGCAAAGATTAAAAGCTCTTTCTTATCTTTACAGTTATCAAAAAGATAGTATTTATCTTGACAGTCTTCCTGGAGTTTGTACCAGATCATTACCAAGAATCACCAAAAAAGACAGTATAAATAACAAATTCACATTTAGCAGTCCTGGAAAATGTACTATTTTACTGTATCAGTCATAAAGCATTTGAAAATAAGCCATTTTTTGTGAAGTTAAACTTCATTAATTTATTTTGTTTTCTTCTGGAGAGCATATTTTGCAATGTTGCCAAAACTTACAACACCAACAGCTCACTCCATTGTAGGTCACTTATTTTCAAGTGACTTCAGAAAGCCTCATGGGCTACTACTGGAAAATAAAATACTCTCTGAAGTAATTATTTCAAAAATTTTTGCTTAACTTTGATAAAGCAGAATTAAGGCACAAAGGAGCTCACTATCACATATCCACAGGAGAAAACTTAGCAAACAAGCTGAAAGAAGTGATGGTTCCAAATCTTAGCCTCCAATGAGTTCTCACTGTTAAGTGTAGGAAGTTTCACCACTCCAAAACACACACAGGGTGCAATTCTATTTTTCTAACTAAATATTAATTTGTCTGATTCTGCTGAAAATCAACAAAGAAAAAAGTATATTGAGAAGTAAAAGAAATATATATTAAAAAAAATAAGTCACTTCACAACAGCAATTTTATTCCTGTGTACAAGAAAAATGTGTGTAACATATGTAGCATTATCTTTCTACAGGGAAGACCTGTCCTGAGAAATATGGAATAAATTAAAATGAAGCAAATGGTATTAAAAGTATATATTACATTTTACCAATTGCTTTGCATCACAACTAGAGAGTGGAGAAAAAATGACACCAGCTAACCATTATGATAAAGTCTCCTTAATGACAGCAACAAAAATAATGTAGAAAAAAAACCTTTTTGATTAACATATGCATAAAATAGTTGATATTGTAAGAATAAAAACAATCTCTGAGAGAGATCCAGGTAGATAGATTTCCTAGGATTATACAAGGTGTAAATGTTTGTCCATAGGAAATACATTAACCAAGAACATTGTTCAACTATTCTCCAAAATGAATTTTAAGTGTTTTACTGGAAAGGCCTTGTAAACATATGAAAGTAGTAAGAGTTCACACAGGATGTATGAGAAAAACTAACACAAGCAACTAGACTAATGATATAAAAACACCATTTAGTTTAGATATGAAATTAGCCAAGGACATTTAACAGTAAAAGGACTGACATCGCATTACTGTGTTTGCACAGGCAGTCCTTACAATAAATAGTTCACTTAGGCAATAAAGGTGTAACATACACATATGTTGGCAGAAGTATTAAGGCCTGTTATTAGGATGTCCTGAGATCAAATTCTATTAAAGTGTGTCAGACTTACTTGCAATTACCATGCATTTTTATTTTTTTTTTACTTTACTGGAATTACAAATTATGCTAGTTTAAGTTTCAAGTAGCAATTTTTGGAGGGTTCAGTTTCATCACATAAGTATGCATGACTTCATTAAAATAAAAGATAGAAAAAGGAAACTACTTGACTAATAGCTGGCTCTGGTGAATACACTTCAAATACTTTGGAACAATTAAAATCTATAGCAATTATAATAACTATAACTTGGAATTCATAGTCTATGGCTCCAAGAAACCTCAGACCTGAGCAGCGTTAGGAAATAATAGACCAAAACAGACTGAAAGAAAATGATCAAAGGTGACACTTGAGACTGAGAAAATAACTGTTATGAAAAGCAACAACGAAATTCCATTTCCAAAAGCAAGGAGAGCTTGACTGAGTTGATTCTATGTGAGTAAACAGAATTTGTACCAAATTTTGGTATGGCAGTACACTTAATTAGCTCAACAAATGGTGTCAGAAAGCAAATGATGGGCAAATAGATATCCAAAACTTGAGTTGTACCACTACAGCTCTAAAAGATGAGAAAGAGTTGTGACAACTCCAACCACAAGGTGAGCTTGCTGAATTCTAAGTAAGCTGCAAATAACACTGAACAGCACACTACAACCTGCTGAACATCCATTAAGAGAAAATTACAGGCAACATCTATAATTACAGTGCTCTCTCAGTGAAATCAAAGGTGCTGTTGACACTTTCTGTGCCACTATAAAGTATTTTTCCAGATTCTTTCAAAGTCTACACTTGGACACACGTATTTTTCAGTCTCATTCACAGCATTTTCTCAGAAGTGTTCCCTTTCAGTGAACAAGAGAGGAAAGAAAGGTAGTATGTCCTCATAAGAGGTTTCATCAGAAGGTCTTTTCTTCTGCTCTGGCTAAAGATAAGGTCACACAAACTCTTCCTTCAGGGTCACACAAATTCTTCCTCCAGCAAAGAACCCTACAGGAGAATGGACTAACAAATATAAAAAGACCTATTAACATGCTGTAAAGAGGACACCACATTAGAAGCATTGCAAGACCTTTAGAAATACATTAAATGCACAGACTCTCTTACAGCATACTGACATTTAAATAATAAGAATGCCATTTAGTTCTCTCTCTCTCTTCATTAACCTATTATTTTAACACCACCACAAGCAAATTCAAGACAATCTTGCAACACAGCAGAACCACTCCCAAATACCAATCTCACGTTATAATTAACAAGTCACAGGTTTACAAATCCATCCTGAACATGCAGTGAATTTCCACATCCAAAAGAAAAAAAAACTGCAATCTGTCTAGAATGTACCTAAATTCAAGTTCTGTAGTAGATTCACGCTTGGTTAGCTACATGAAAGTAAGCACCCATGAGCTCTAAATCAAATCTGCAAAAGGAGGTATTTTATGATAATTCGCATGCAACCTCATTTTCACTTAAGATGATCTCTTAAGAAGTGGTAGACCTCTTCCATACTTCTAATTATTACTCAGCATACAAACTGACAATTCAAAACAGCAGCATGTCAGGGTCCTGAGAGCCGGCTTACGTTATCATATTTGAAAAATTGTGGCTGTCAAGCAAAACCCCTGGGGACTAGAAAAAGGGAAATACCACTTTCATTTACAGGAAAGGAAGGAAGGAGGATCTGGGGAACTAAAGGCCAGTAAGCCTCACCTCTGGGCCTGAGAAGATCATGGAACAGATCCTCCTGGAAGACGTGTTAAGGTACATGAGGGACAAAACGGTAAGCCAAGACAGGTTGCATGGCTTCACCATGGGAAGGTTGTGCCTGACCAGCCTGGTGACTTCTATGACAGAGGCATGGCATCCATGGACAAAGAAATGGCAATTGACGTCATTTACCTGGACTTCTGCAAGGCTTTGACATGGTCCCCCGCCACATCCTTATCTCTAAATTGGAAAGATATGGATTTGAAGGATGAACTAACTACCTGGTGGATAAGGAATTGGTTGGAAGGTTGTAGCCAGAGGGTTGTAGTCAGTGGCTCTATCTATGTTCATGTGGAGGCTGCTAATAAGCAGTCACTCAAGGGTCCATCTTGGGTCCAGTACTCTTTAATATCTTTATCAATGACAGATGATGGGATTGAGTGCACCCTCAGAAGGTTTGCTGATGACACCAAGCTGAGCCGTATCAAGGTGACCCCAAATATACATACAAACTGGGAGAAGAACAAACTTGAGAGTAGCCCTGTGGAGAAGGACTTAGGGGTCCTGGTTGATGAAAAACTTAACATGAGCCAGTCGTGTGTATGTGCAGCTTGGAAGGCCAATGGTATCCTGAGTTCCCTCAGAAGAGGGGTGGCCAGCAGGGCAAGGGAAGTGGTTGTCCCCCTCTATTCTGCAGTCATGGTTTCATGATTTTTGGTTAACAGTATTCCACATCATAACATCATGTAATGCACTGGGGGTTTGACTGCTGATGCTCAAGTTCCGGGTGCCTGTCCAGAGGAGAAGAAGAACTACATTTCCCCAGGGGGCTTTGCGGTCAGCAAGGAGATATAACTCCCGGCAAGGTCACCTGATGCTCTCTTCTTTGCCTGCGCTTCTCCGTCTATGCTTCTCTGCCTGCGCTTCTTCATCAGCTCAACTGGACTGCACTTCTCATCTCAGCATTGTGGTGAGGCCGATCCACCTTCCAGACACACACTCTCTCTCTCTCCTTCTATTCTGCTGATACTATATTTAGTAAATTAGTTTGTTTCACCTCAGATTGTTGCCGCTGTTTTCAATTATTTCGGGGTCCCTTATTTTCCTATTCCAGGGGCACGGATCCACGGATCCCTTAGCCCTTCTAGTCACGGAACCGGACCGAACCAGCCCGTAAACCATTGACATCTGCCTTTGTGAGGCCTCCACTGGAGTGTTCATCAAGGTCCAGGGTCCCCAACACAGGAAAGATGTGTAGATTTTGGAGAAGGTCCACAGGTAGGACACAGAAAAGATCGAAGGGCTGGAGCACCTCTCCTACAAAGACAGGCTGAAAGAACTGGCCTTCTTCACCTATGAAAAGAGAAGACTACAGGGAGACCTAATTGTCTCCTTCTAGTATTTAAAGGGAGTTTAGAAACAGGAGAGAAATCAACTTTTTACAGATGTAGATAGTGACAAGGGGGAAGGTTTTAAACTAAAGAAGGGGAGATTTAGATTAGATGTCAGGGGGAAGTTTTTTATTGAGCAAGCGGTGAGTTGCTGGCACAGGCTGCCCAGAGAGTTTGCGGATGCCTTGTACCTGAAAATGTTTAAGGCTAGGTTGGGTGCAGCCCTAGCCAATCTAATCCAGTGTTTAATCTAGTGGCTGGCAACCCTGCCTGTGGCAGGGGGATTGGAATTTAATGATTCTTGAGGTCCCTTTCTACCCAAGTCATTCTATGATTCTATGATAAAAATGTGATTCAACAAATGGTGGACAAATGTTTGGGTATAAACACATAAGCAAAGGAAGAGACAAGTAAATATAAGGTCCTACTCAAGCTTTTTGTCAGCTTTCTATAGTTAACACAACAAACAATAGCAAAGAATATGTGAAAACAGTCTTCCAACTGCAAAGAGTCACAAACATGCTCTCAGATAATTCCACATACATATTTCAAGAGTTAACATGACCAAAATTACTTTTACTAATCAAATTATTTTTTTTTTTTTTTTTTGAGTTATAGTCTTAACACTATGTCAGTGAAGGCTATTCTGCCTCAGTAGGCATTAATACCACTTCACAATTTCTGGTTTTATGGTCATTATTCCAGATACAAGTCAAAACTTTCTCATTTTCAAGGGAAACTAGGAGAAGTCGGTTCTAAGCAGACTGCAAGCTGTCCCTGAGGAAAACAAGATTCCCACACACAACACTGCTGCAATGAGAGACATAAAGAGTACATAAAAAGGTTTGGGGGTAAAAGACAATTTTAAAATAAGGCTGGCTCAATAAGTTATTGAGAGCAGTGATCACTGATACCTGGAACAGTTTTGTTCCACTTTGTTTTTTCAACTATAAGAGTATAGCTCATATCAGAATATTGCTGTATCACAGTTATCACTCGTAAAAACTGAAGTGGATTAGGTTCCATTCTGCAGTAGATTATCATAATCAAAATAATGGGAACAATTACCTACCTAGCAGGAATGTGTGCATACTGATTTCAATCAAACTGTTAGGCTATGATCATACATGGACAAATTACGATCTTATTCTCAAATTAGCAACTTTTAATCATATGAGTAACTCCATTGGCTCTACAAGGCAACTGACTATGTATTATCTTGTTAACTTGTGCGACCAGCGTGGTCGAAAATAAAGTCACTATTTAACAAACACACATAAAAATTGGATACTTTCAAATCAAATTCTAAGCAGAGAATGAATGTGGTCATACTTATTTTTCTACACTTTTACACTCAAATTTTACATCAAAGGTGCTATATTCTCTTTTTTTTTTTTTAATATAAACTGAAAAACAAAAACTTTCAGAAAATATCATCCTAAATTGCAAGTATCATTAATATAACTTTATGTAATCAAAATTCATCCCAATTAATGCTATTAAGGAAGAAAGCTCAAAATAAGGTAATTTTTTAACATATGTAAATTATGGATGTTCATTTGGACTTCTAAACATACAAAATACTTGTAATTCACTGCTTACAAAAATTACTCGTGGAACACTGGCAAACACAAAAGGAGGACAAAGTTTTCTAGTATATTTTCTATACTTTATTTTTGTGGGTATAAATAAAAACAATATAACTTATTAAAGTGAGTTTGTAGTGATCTGACTCAATTTTATTTACCTTTATGTACTACACACTTTTAAGTAAGTGGGAGAACATTCTGCATGGCAACATTCTCACAAAGAAGAATTTGTATGACATATAAAGCAGAGAGTACAAAAGCCACAAATGAAGTGCTGTGAAATATGAGTGTTATTATACGATGAATATGTTATGGACTTGAATTTATTATCTCTTAGATATAACTTTCCTAACTTGACTCATATAACTATCAATTAGGAAAAAGTTAAATTTCTCAACTGCTGCAACTTTCGTATTTGAGACCCTTACAAGTTATGCAAGCTCTCTGCCAATTTTCATTCAAAAGACTATTTAAACTTATTTTCTTATGTAACAGGTAATGACTTCTCCATGAAACAGACTAATTAATACCATATACCATACAAAGCTTTTTATAGTATTACTATATACTTAGGTCAAATTTTACATTAGTTTCTTCTTGAACATAATTAAATACCAGATAAATGCCACTTGCTTTCTAAAATAATTTCTGCAATTAAGTCAACTATTAAAAGAACTTGAAATCCTTGAAAATGTCATCTGTGATTCTCTTTATTTTCTAACTCATTTTATGAAATGAAAAATCCTTAAGAATACCATAATATTACAGATCAATGTAACACATATAAAAATTGCAGCAACAGCTCACTTGAGATTCTTATTACATTTATGTCTACAAAAAACTGAAAAAAAACTTACCTAAATGAGTAAGCAGCTGAAGGGTAAAATCAAACTGTTGCCTTTATTAGATTCAAGTCTAATGTATTTCAAATAAAATATTTGTAGGTGCCATAGTCAATCAAGACTTCAATGGAAAGCAAAGATGAAAGCATTCATGCACAAAAGGCATGTGTGATAATTGTGACATGTAGACAAGTTAATGGAAAATATTCTAGCCTTCCTTTAATTTTAATGTATCAACTGTTCCCTTGACTTAGACAACCTGCCACACTTAATGTAACATTTTATTATTTTTATTACTATGGGAGCATTCAATTAATTCAATAAGAATTAGTCACTCATCAGCCTCCTTGCATAGACTACTTTTCTTTATGTTACACACTTGTAAAAGTACAACTGAAATTTTTTAATACACGTGTAATTAAGCAATAAGTCTCACTTATGCTATTTTCTATTAACATTTCTTATTAACTGAATTGTTGCCATGTAGATTACTCTGTATATTCAACTTTTTAATATACCCTACTGTAAAATTCAGACTCTATTTCAGCAGGCAGCAGCTGCAAAGTAGGAGACCACAGAAGTCTTACCCTTCTTAAACATGGAAATAATCAGAAACAGAAGACTACAAACAAAAATAAGTGAAAAATATGTCAAGGTGAGTATAAAGTTCAACATCTTAAGAACTGTATCTTCCACATGACTAGATGGACCAAAGATACCACAAAAGCAGCCTATTCAATGAAAAACAGTGTAGAAGATACTAGAGTCAAACACTGAAAGCAGGAAATGTCAGAGATGTCTGTCTGTAAAACTAACACACCTACCTTCTGTAACAATAAAAACCTATGTATGAGCACGTAGCTCTCCTACAGAAATCTACCTTCATGCCCTGAATATAACAGATTAAAAAACAATCCAAAATGTGTCTTTCATTGTTCAACATCTGATTCTATTTTCAATTTGATACTCACTGTTCAAAATCCAGTTCTGAAATAAAAATAATTAAGTTTCGATCATACTTATCATGATTCAGCAAGGAAAGCAGATTTGTATTCACTACACATCCCTGCAGCATGTACTGTCATAGACTTATCAGCAGGTGTGACTTCCATGCAGGTGTGCGCTGAAAATGCTGATTTGACATGCTCGGGCAGCTTCATTAAATAAAGCTATTATGAAGCATAGGTAGGTTACTGCTCCCATCTGTGGAAAAATGTGTAAGCCACTATTACTCAGGCCTGAACTCTGCCTGTCCTACAATACTTTCACTAATTCTTGTCCTAAGAACTTTTGAGTAATACTGCTGTACTGAGAAGAAAGTCTCATTTAGCCTATTACCAATTCTGACTAAGATAAGACTCTACTCCTCACACCACATGTCCTAGCAGCTTCTAACATACCATGTTTCTGAAGATTTCCACAACTTCCCCATGTTTCTATGTCCACTCCTCCTACCACAGTAAGCCACCACTAGCAGCAGTAAGAGCCTTGAGAAATCTCAGGACTTCATCTGCTAACACAGTGTTTTCTTATAGAAATTTACACTAAGCAACATCGTAAGTTCCCATGGAAATGTGAACTTATTTTTTTAAAGGTGTAGCAAAGCACGTCTCTCAAAAAGTTACCTAGTTCCTGAATTTGTATAGGTTACCCCCATATCTGAGTAAACTATAGTATTTTAAAGAAAAACTGAAAGTTTTTTTAGTCTGCTCCAAACAATGGTACCCATCGCTTGCTTTTACTTCTTAGAAAGGAA
Source organism: Meleagris gallopavo (assembly GCF_905368555.1). NCBI lineage: Eukaryota > Metazoa > Chordata > Aves > Galliformes > Phasianidae > Meleagris > Meleagris gallopavo. The sequence continues at coordinate 28,346,006 of NC_139435.1, read as the reverse complement.
TGAACAAATGTTGCTGAAATTGCCCATTCACTTTCCTTGCCCTCAAAAAAAAAGTATTGAGCACACACTAGTTTATAGAATGTTTAAATCTGAAGAGTTAGCAATAAACTGCTGCACAGCTATAAGCGGTCAATGTGAAATCCTATAATATGATTGAGAGTAGCTCAAACATCAAGTAAAAATTCTATCAACCCAAATACCATCTTCCCAGTAAACAAAAAAAGTGGATGTATAGAAGATTTTAAATACATCAAATCTTTGCTTCGCCTAAGTAATCAAGGTGTGGATCAAAGATTTGCTGGCTGAAGAACTGGCTGGAAGGCCAGGCCCAGAGAGCGGTGGTGAATGGAGCTAAATCCAACTGGCGACCAGGCAGGAGTGGTGTTCCCCAGGGGTTGGTACTGGGGCCTGTCCTCTTCCAATATCTTTATTGCTGGATGAGGGCATTGGGTGCATCCTCAGTAAGTCTACAGATGATACCAAGTTGGCTTTAAATATTGATCTGCCTCGGGTAACAAGACCATACAGAGGGATCTGGACAGGCTGGAGACCAGTGGGACAAAGTTCAACAAGACAACATGCCGGGTCCTGCACTCTCCTGCAGAGAATGCTACAGGCTTGGGTCAGAATGGTTGCAAGTACTGGTCAATGCTCAGCTGAACATGAGCAAGCGGTGTGCCCAGGTGGAAGTGGCCAAACGGGATCCTGGCTTACATCAGAAATAGTGCTGCCAACACAAGAAGGGAAGTAATTGTCCCTCTGTACTCAGCATTGGTAAGGCCGCACCTTGAGTACTGTGTTCAGTTTTTGGCCCCTCACTAAGAGAAAGACATCGAGGTCCTGGATCATGTTCAGAGAAGGGGCAATGAAGCTAGTGAGGGGTCTGGAGCACAAGTCTTATGAGGAGAGGTTGAAGGGAACTGGGATTTGCCTGGTCTACCACATGCATCAAAATATTTACCAGTGAAAATCAGAACCTTCAAAATATGCACAAGAAGAATTTTATACTTTGCAGGTGATAAAAAAAAAGATGTGGAAATTAGAAATAAGTGACAATTCTCTCAGCAGAAACTCTTTCAGTTTTCATGTGGGAAATTTCAGAATAATGAAAGTAATTATCCAGGTTGAAATCTGCCTTTTTAATCTGTGCTTTTAAGGCTGCGAGCTCATGTCTTTACCTTCACATCTCAGTGATATACATGATATTACTGTTCTCAATAACTAGTTTAATTATTGTTCATAAAAACTGCCATGCACATATATGTGCATAAAATAGATATGAAAAGAAAATGAACAAGTTTTCAGAAATACACAATATTTAATTATCAGCTTTCAGTGGTATTCATAGAGTCACAGAATCACAGAATGGGCTGGAATGAAAAGGACCTCAAAGATCATCTAGTTTCAACCCTATTGCCATGGGCAGAGTCACCAACCGCTATACCAGGCTGCCCAGAGCCACATCCAGCCTGGCCTTGAATGCCTCCAGGGGCATCCACAGCCTCTCTGGCATTCCTTACATAGTATCATCAATAGCAGGCTATAAAACATATGCTGCAGGTCAAGGAACATGCCTAATTATTCCTGTGTTCATACGTACTACTCAATCCAGAAATAAGAGGAGATCTGTAGTGTTATTTAAAACAAAACAAATAACTGTGCAAGAAACATTTTTCTATAAATTATCCTTCTTTATCCTTTAGACCCCATCCCCACAATATTCTCTGCTTCTTCTCAAAAGATGTTCCTCACACCTTCAGAGAGCATAAGTCACTATATGCTTTGGGTAATTAACGTACATTGTTATGCTGCTCGTTGGACAGTAGACTGCTATAAATAAGATTTACAGTTGGTGTAGTTCGTGAACTTCCCCCTCCTCAGAGGTACTAAGTTTCCCCTCTCTACCCTGTCATTCCATTCCAATTCCATGAAACTTCAGAAAACACAGTTCTCCTAAGCGTTTCTTTCTCTGAATCAAATTTAACTACAATTGACTATAAGTTCAAAAGTTTTCGATGGCAAGAAACTATGATAAACGAAAAGCAAGGGCATGGAAAGAGGCAAAGATATTTGCAATGAAAATCTAATGAACAAAAAGGACAAAATTTTGTGTTATTTTCACAAACATGACCAACCTAAAAATGCCACTACAAAATAAAGCAGTAAGAAAAAGGCTTACTTTGTGCCATTAAAATTCCTCAGAGTATTAAAATATGTTCCTGGCTTGCAAACATAAAAGTCACACAATATTAAGAAGTACTAAAGCACAGTAGTTCAGTAGAGGACATTTTTCAATTTGCTGGAGACTTGTCCTTCAAACGTCTCTCATACAGAAATACTGAAAATATTACCTTGAGCCAGTCGTTCAAGCCGTTTCCCATGCTCTGGAGGAATTGCATACCTAAAATTCACGGGAAGAAAAGGAACATATGTTTAAAGAAATAATTACTTTACAAAACAGTATTTTGCAGATAATTAAGTGCCTTAAGCACAGAAAATAAGAAGATTAATGAGTGAAAAATTATATAGAAAAAATACACAGGCTGCTCCAAAAGTAATGCCTCCCATTTATTTCCATGGAAATGACAACAGATACAAAGAGTATAACAACACTATTTCAAAGAGCACATTCTCAGCTACAAAACACTGTTCTTCAACAGTTAGCTATCAACCATTAGCTATGCATTTTCTAGTGATGAATAAGAGCCTGCATGCCAGGCTCACACAAATCTGCACGGTGGAGGTGACCCACTGTTGCTGTCACCCACTGCTGAAACACACCACCTCATTGTGCTCACGTCCACTGGTTGGTCTCCAGAAGTGTTCAGCAAGTGTCAGTGAATGTCAATTGGTGCCATTTTTTCCACAGGGAAGAATTCAGTGACACACCTTTGCTCCATCTGCACTTCCATGTCAGACACCATTCTGTCAAGAGTGCTCTGTTGCTGCCATCTGTCACATGGCAACAAAATGGAATATTGGTGGGAAAGTTCAACCTGTACTGCAAAATCACAAACATAGACATAATGGGCCAACATCACAAAACAGGATGCGATACTTTTGGAACAGCCTTCATATATTATTTTCTGAGGAAAAAGTACAAATTAAGGTATTTTGAGAAACAATTTTAACTATTAGTTTAAAAATTATAATACACAGTTCAAAAATATATTACCATTTAAAATCATGCATACTGACATTCATAACTCCAATTAAAAAAGAAGCAATTTTCTTTTCCAAGTGAAACAAAAGCCATATAAAAAAATAAATTCCCACAAGATTAACTTCTTTGCTTTTTAATGTATTTCACAGAAGTTCAACAGAAAAATATGAGTATTAAATGTCTCCTGCATTTTTTTCTTACTGTCAGTGCTGTGGAATGAAAGGCTACTTGCCTTTGTAACTCATTGCAATTCTTAAGAAACACATTTTCTAAAAATTCAGAAATTGCGCAGATCTTGGAAACATTCTGCTCCTACAGTAAAATATTTTTACACGATTCCACAAGCAATTTGCAACAACTTTGGAAAGTGAGTAATACCTGAGCAAACACAGAACCTTGCTTTTCACAGATTCACTGCACTTCATAGACATGTCACCAGTACATCTACACATTAGACTCTACTTTTGACTTCAACAACTTTAGCATGTGATATAATTGTCTTTTGATATTTTAACAACATTTAATTATTTATTGAAAAAAATATATGGTTCGGAAAGGGGAAAATGCCTACTTAGAAAAGTTCAAACCCACATTTTCAAAGTCAACATGCAGATTTTTTTCTTGTACTACATTATGAACACAAATTTATTTCATATTTCCTGTCAACTCACTAAGAAAAAACAAACAAGCTGTTCATAGCCCCTCACTTGGCACAACCTTCCTCTGTCTGCAGCCTTCATTTGCACCTATTGCACACACAAATTTTCAACTATTACAACTGAAACTGCTGCACAGAAGCAAGACTATTCCAACACAATAGTCCATGCTCTAAACAGAACAAGTTTAACAAAGCCCATGCCTGACAACCCACTCCAAATGCTACTAAACAAAGAGACTTTTGACTTGCCTCTGTTCACTGAGTGCAGTTTTCTTCAGAATTTTATCTTTCCAAAATTGTTTCTCCCCACTTGTACTTTTGAACTATGCCTGTTCTCCACCAGACATTAAGTGTGCATCTGCGCATACATAATAATCTAAAACATTTTTAACTTTCACACCTCAGCTATACAGCTACGTATAGCATTTTTTATTGCATTTTATGCCATTAAACACTGAACTCCAAAGTAAAACCAAAAGAGACAGTATTTATGTCTAAGAAGACAACCTGGAGACTTTCCTTTGCTTTTTTTGTCTCTAATTTGACTGGGATTACTTTGAAAACTTGTTCTTCTGAAAGTGCATCGGGCTGTATTTTTGCGGTAATACACAGCCCTGTACTTCTATTTATACCTGCATGTATGTTAAGTACTTACCAATAGTACAAAAAGACAAAACTTGAAAACTGAGGTCACATTAAAAATGGTATCTTTTAAGCGATTAGGAAGATAAATGGGGACAAGTGATTTAACTGGGCTACACCTATTTATTTAGTGAATATAAATTTATCAACCAATAATTCATTAAACCTAAGTTGGTGTTTTTCACCATTGTCCTCTTCTGGTGAATGCAGCAGCATCTAACTTTTGATCCTTCATTTCTTCCTTCTGATGCTATTGCCTTTGGTTAAGGGATCAGGAAAAGGAGGCTGCCTTTGCAGTATTGTTAGAAGACCCAAATTCACTCTCCAGACACAATGGAGTAACACCTCTCCTTGGTTCCAAACACAATATATTAGAAAACTGTTTTTTTAAATGAACATGCCTGTCTTGGAAGCCAGACAAAGTATGGTGATGTGAATTTAACTGGATGCTTGGTCTACCATATCAAATATTAAATAAAAAACACTCAAATTCCTTCTCAGATCATTAAGTCAGTGTAAAAAGGGAAGAAAAAAAAAAAAAAAAGAGAGAGAAAAATATATTCTCTCTCAGTCTTCTTAGGTTACATAAGATCTTTGGCAGATTTTTGGATCGCATAACGCAAAGCACTTCATCACTTTAAACACACAGGTAAGACCCACTGTTTCGACCTAAACTGAAACAGATTCTACTGCATCCCACTAAACAAATACAAAGAATTTAGTAATGGCATTTCAGTTTTCCCCAGCAACATCGAATATTTAGGGTCAGGAAAAAATACGAAATTGCTTTTTAAATAACAGTTGGCATGTTTTTTTTTTTTTCCTAAATAAATCTCAGCATCATGGAGTAACATTCACTGCTTAGCCATAAGCTACTGATAATGAAGGCTCACTGTCCTATCTATATTCTTCAGAGGAGACAGTAACAATTTACAGTCTGGTCCCTGTGATCACTCAGTCCCATAGCTTAGAAAATAAGTTTGTTGACAAACATAGTTGACTGTGATGTGAAAAACCAATGTTCTGCAAACTCAGCTGAAAACGGTAATGCACAGCCTCCTTAAATTTATTAACTATGTTGGTTACTATTTTTTTTTACACTCTGAGATGCAAAATGTAAATAACCTTCAAAGTACTGTTTTCTTCACATTTACTTTTCCATTCATCAGAGTGAATTTTCCATGTAGGAAAACAGTTTCTCCTTGTATGGCAAAGAATATGGCAAGGAAAAAACGAAATATGCATTTTACTCAAGTTCAGTTTTATTAGGAACATTTGGATGTTGCAGGTCTCTATAACAAGACACCAAAGAAAATTTCCATTTCCTTTAATCTTTCTTTAAGTCAGAAATGGAAACAGCTCATTTCAACAAACTAACCAAAAGCATGTGGACCTCAGATGAAACTGCTTAACTCAAAGGAAAACACAGACGAAAATTACAGTCTTCAGAAGAAAAAATAACTAATACACATCTGAGAAAACACAAAGCCAGCTAATATCATCTCTCCACAGCAACAGTACTTTCTAAATTTCCATTTGAGAGACTGTGGCAAAAACATCAGGCAACAAAAAAAAAGTCTACTACATTGAAAGTGCTTATGGAAAATAGGACATTTATGTGAACAGACAACAGATCTTTTTAAATAACTTTAAGGCACACTTACATCACCTATCAATAATTTTGTGATTTTTGTATTAATTTCATGTTCTTTTCTCACTTTCGGTTATGGTATAACCATCTGACTGTCCTGATAATAAGCACAAGTCACAGTAAAATCAGGTTTCTGTACTTATGTTAAAATGAGACAGAGGAAATGACAGAAAAAGCTTAAACAAATTTTGATAATAAATATCATTATACTAATGTAATTTCAGGGAAAAAAATATAGGAAACAGCATTACTGCAGCGTTTGAATTTTAAAGATTTTTTACTCAATCTCTTTTCTATATCTGCATATTTAAAGTGTCAGAAAGTTAAGCTTCCAAACTCTGGAAGGACATTTAAGTTCAATTATGGTAAAATCACTGCACACAACTTGCATCATTTCTAATATTGCTGCTGTGTTAGTGTGTGACATTAATATATGAATGTTCATTAAATGATTCCTTCATATCAGTCTGATGCCTTGTAAAAGCATTCTAACACCTCAAAAGTACACACAGCAGTCTGCAACAGCCTCAGAATAATCTCTTGTTTACAGGGATAAATACAAACTTATGTTGTTTTTTTTTTCCCTTTTCCTCCACAGTAGAGTATTCAACAGAAAATAAAAAATAAAACTCACAGAAAGTCTTACTACTGTTCCCTAACCTTAGGATTTTTCCTTTTACCTCATGACCAGTTAGCAGAGATTAAAGAAACCTTCTATTTGCAAACATTAGAAATGCAAGATTTCTCATCCTCTATACAATCAAATCTTCTCTCCTCCATCTTCCTTATTTGCAACCACATCGCTAGTAACATGGGAGAGTGAAGAATATACTCCCACAACTTAACTATAAGGTATAGTTTGATGAGATGCAGGGTTGACAGGCTACTTTAAGGGAATAGAAATAGCATTTTCACTTCTTTGTTAGATTCTTGGTTTCAGCCAAAATGCACATTTATATAGAAAGACTATCTCAAGGTCTCTAAATAAGTACCCTGTTTTTTAGTGATGACTTAGGAATACAATTTCAAAAAAAAAAAAAAAAAAAGCATCCAAATCCCATATGATTTTACAAGATTTTAAATCTTCTCCTCTATTGTCTAGACTGAGCAGTTCTTCATTCATCACATCTATCACAATGTATTCCTTTACGAAGCACCTATTTTTACCCATCCGAATTATACAGAGCCAAAACAGTGATTTCAGGCTTGTAATAAAATTAAAAAATCTGGACCACACTATAAAATTAATAAATTGTAATTCCCAGGAATAATTTTAAAAAGATATAATTTCATTTTTAAAAGTCAGGAGAGTTTGCACATTAAAAGCTACTGAACCTTCTTACAAAGACAGCATTGAAATGAAACAAATCCAACCAAAATCTACCAAGTCCTTCAACAATAATGTAACAAAGATTTTTAAAAGTAATATCACAGAATCAAAAAAGGTTGGAAAAGACCTCTAAAATCACCTAGTCCAATCATCCACCTACCACCAGTACTGCCCATTAAGCCACATCCCTAAGTGCTACATCTACCCTTTCTTTAACACCTCCAGGGACTCCACTGCATCCCTGGGCACCCGGCTGCAATGTCTAACCACTCTTTCTGAAAAGACATTCTTCCTAATATCCCTGAACAATCAGGGAAGAAATGATTACCCGATTTCTATTTCATTATCTGAAATGTTCTCCCACATTCTATGGAGAAAAATCTCCAAGCAGCCACAAAACATGACACAGAGCAATCTGAATTTCCATAACTCGAGTTATAAATATTCTAAACAAATGCAGTTATATGCAATTAAAATGTCTTAATACATTAAGAATGTCGGTAATGTTCTACTGTGTTCATTTTAACATTAACTAAATTCAAACAGTAACTTAGCATTACAGTTTCTCTTTGTTAAATTAAGTTAGAAAACTGTAATATTTTTAACATAGCAGTATCAGAATACTGATTTAGAAAAATGAGGTGTAAAGTTACATCAACATGACTGTGCTTCCTGAAATAAAATTCAACATACAATTTTTAAAAACATCCTGCATAATGGAGCTAAAAACAAATCATTGATCCTATCAGAATTAAGTCTTGTTTTACCTCAATTCAGTGCAGACATATGTACTTACATATCCGTCTATACTGTCCTTAATTAAGTAGAAAAGCATGACAGTGTATCATCAATTTTCACACAATTAGTGTTTAATATGAAAAAAAGTCATCAGAAGTCAAAATTCTTAATAATGCAGTCTTAAGCTGTATTTCCTTGGAGATTCAAAAACTTTTCAGTCTGACATATACCAACTATTTAAACTTCAAATGTTCTGCATCCACCAGCATTCATTCTATTTCTACAAAAAGCTTCTATCTCCAAGTTTGTTTCACCAATGAAATCCTAGCTTAAGGAAGAATTCAAGATACAAACTAAAATCTAGGTCCTCACTCTGGGAATCTGTATTGGAAAGAAGAAAAAGGGCAGTTTGTCCTCACTGGCTGCAAAGAATGTCAAAAATCACTAATATCTGTTATATATTCTATGAATCGCATAGCTGTCACTGTGTGACAGTCTAGGATACCCTGCTAGAATGAGTCACACGCTTTCAATTTAGTGCATTTCCACAGAAAGTGAATTTTACTTTCACAGCAAGGAAAGCAGTGGAGCTAAGTGATGGTATAGACACAAATACAAAGATCTCTAAAATATACTTTGCTTTGCTTTTTGCAAGGACTCCTTAATATCATTTCCAAGATGAAAAATACAGGCTCTAATAGCTCCTGAGAACAACTATGAGATGACAAGTCCCTAGTTTCCAGGAAGAGAAAATGAGACCTCTACTTGTCATAAAAAAATGTATAGGGTTAGGCAGACAAAGAGATTTCCAATGAGTCAGTAGTGCAAGGGATCAGCACAAAATTCTATAAACTGTCAGTCATACACTGACTTCCACTCTTGATTTGCCTTGCGTCTCCTCTAATGTCCAGGACAAAAGGAAAAAAACCCACAACGCTAAATAAAATTTGATTTGCCCACAATACAGACATGATAAAGCAGTTCATGAAGTTAAATCAAAACAGATGCACCTCAAATCATTTACAGTTATAAATTTAACAACCTCAACGTTTTAACAAAATTAAAATAAATGCAAAGCTATGTATGTCTGTAAAATCACTAAGCCATAAACTTTCACAGAAAAATGTATTAAAGAATATTAAAAAAACTGACACAGTTACACCACAACATCACTAGAACTGATATAAGTTTAAAATTTAGTTCACTTTCTGAAGGTTCATGGTTATCTTTCTGTCATGCCTCAGGAAGTAATTAAATGTTTCCCACATGAATAACACTGTTCTAGACATCAGAGTCAAAGCAGTTGCATTTTCTAGTACAGAATAACTACTATGGTAATGTTTTCAAATTCACAGTTCTACTGAAACTACAAAGGTGGAATCCGTGGTAATCTGATCCTTCCATCAGGAAAGGCTGACATTGCAAGGAACGTCTCATGGCCATCTGGTGCCTAGGACCATGTCCAGATGGCTTTTGAAAATCTCCAAGGAGGAGGCTCCACAACTTCTCTGGACAGCATGTGCCAATGCTCACTTGTTCGTACAGCATAGCACTTCCTGATGTTCCAATGGAGCCTCCTCTGTGTTAATTTTGCCAACTGCCTCTTCTCAGGTCACTAGGCACCAATGTAAAGAGCCTGGCTCCATCCTCTTAGCACTTTTCCTTCTGATATTTATACACAAGGGCTGCTCTGAAAGTAATGCCTCCTATTTTAATATCTTGTCCTCCAAAATCAGAGGTGCATGTTGGTTGTATGGTAGTAGAGGCTGAACCTTCCCACCAACATCCTATTACATTTTGTTGCTATGCAGCAGAAGGTAGCAAAGGGGAAGTCTGACAAAATGGTGTCTGACATGGAAGTGGGTATGAATCACAAAATTACACATTAAAGGCGTTAAGGTTGGAGGTAGCCTGGGCTGCAGAGACCACACCCTGGTTGAGTTCATGATCTCGAGGGATGCGGGCCTGGCAGAGTGGCATCTGGACCCTGAACTTTGAAAAAGCAAACTTCACGCTGTTCAGTGGACTGTTGGCCAGGATCCCCTGGGACACTGTCTTTAAAAACAAAGATGTTGAGGAGAGCTGGCTACTCTTCAAGGATGTTCTTCCTGAGAGCACAAGAGCTCTCCATCTCCCTGAATAACAAAGTGGACAGAGGAGGTAGAAAACTGGCATGGCTCAGCAAGGACCTGCCGGGCATACTGACAGCGAAGAAAGCTGTACAAGCTCTGGAAACAAGGGCATGTCAGCTGGGAAGAATACAGGGATGCTGTCTAGACTTGCAGATGTGGGATCAGGAAAGCCAAGGCACAGGCAGAACTGAACTTGGCAAGGGACATGAAAAACAATAGGAAGACATTCTACAGGTACATTGGCCAGAAGAGACAGGCCAAAGCGAGTGTACCTCCTTTGGTAAATGTAAAAGAACTGGCTTCAACGGACGAAGAGAAGGCTGAGGTACTGAATGAGTGCTTTGCCTTGGTCTTTACTGGCAGCCAGGATTCCTCACTATTTTATTCTCAATCCCTGAGCCCTGCATCCCTAAACCTCTAGGTGAAGACCGGGGTGGTAAATCTCCCCCCACTGTAAGGGCAGAGCAAGTCCGAGACCGCCTCATGAGACTGAATGTATACAAGTCTATGGGGCCAGATGGCATGCATCCCAAGGTTCTGAAGGAGCTGGCTGAGGTGGTTGCTGAGCCGCTCTCCATCATATTTGAAAAGTTGTGGCTGTCAGGTGAGGTCCTAGATGATGGAGGAAGGGTCACATCACTCCCATTTACAATAAATTGAGTTGGAAGGGACCTTTAAAAGTCATCTAGTCCAAATCCCCTGCAGTGAACAGGGACATCTACAGCTTGATCAGGTTGCTCAGAGCTCCATCTAGCCTGACCCTGAATGTCTCCCATAACAGGGCATTCCAACACCCCTCTAGACAATTGTTCCACCATTTCACTACTCTTCTCATTAAAAAAAAAATCTTATCAAAAAGGAATTTTTTATCAAGTCTAAACCTCCCCTCTTTTAGCTTGAAACAATTTCCCCTTGTCCTGTCACAACAGACCCTGCTAATGAGTCTGTCCCCTTCCTTCTTACAGTCCCTTTTTAGATACTGAAAGGCCACTATCAGGTCACCTCAGAGTCCTCTCTTCTCCAGATTGAACAGCCCCAGCCCTCTCAGCCCGTCCTCGCAGGAGAGGTGTTTCATCCCTTGGATCATTTTGGTGTCCCTCTTCTGGACATGCCCTAGCAGGTCTCTCCTGTCCTGGGACTCCACATCCGGATGCAGTACTCCAGGTGAGGTCTCACCAGCACAGAGGGGCAGAATCACCTCCCTTGATCTTCTGATCATGTTCCTTCTGATGCAGCCCAGGATACAGTTGGCTTTCTGGGCTGTGAGGGCACATTGCTGGTTCATGTCTAGCTGCCCATCTACTAGTACCCCCAAGTCCTTTTTGGAAGGGCTGTCCTCAATCCTTTTATGTCTCAGCTTGTATTGATAGCAGGGGCTGCCATGACCAGGTATAAGACCCTCCACTTGGATTTGTTAGATCTAAAGAAGCTCTGCTGGGCCCATTGCTCAGGCCTGTCTTGGTCTTTCTGGATGGGATCACCCTCCCTCCGGTGTATCAACCACACCACAAAACTTGGCATTTTATCTCAAAACCTGTTGAGAGTGCACTCAATCCCACCATCAGTGTCACTGATGAATATATTAAGGGGCACTGGTTCTAGCACCAACCCCTGAGGGGTATCACTTTTCACTCATTTCCATCTGGACACTGACCACTGCTCTCTGGGTGCAAACTTGTAAGCTGTTCCTCATCCATTGAACAGTCCACTCATAAAATCTATCTTTCCAATTTAGAAAGAAGGATGTTATGGGGGAATGCATAAAAGGCCTTACTGAAGTCCCAGAAGTGGCTCCTCCCTTGACTTCTGATGCAGTTATGGCACCACACAAGGCCACAAGGTTGGTCAGGCAGGAATTGTTCTTAGTGGTACTATGCTGATTATATCATCTCCCTCTCTTTCCTGTGCCTTAACATAACTTCCAGAATGATCTGCTCCATGATTTTCTCCGACACAAAAATGAAGCTAACAGGTTGGGAGTTCCTGGGCCATCCTTTCTACTCTTCTTAAATATGGGTATGACAGTGCTTTTTTTCCAGTCACCAGGGACTACTTCTGACTGCTATGACTTTTCCAACATAATTAAGAGAGCATTGGCAACTGCATCAGCCAATTCCCTCAGGATTCTGTGATGCATCTCATTAGAACCCAGAGACTTAGGATGTTCAGGTCCCTCAGGTGGTTACAAACTTGATATTCAATTACATTGGGAGGGACATTGCTCCTCCAGTTCCCACCTTCCAAACCTGCTCGAAGACTGTGTGTAAAGAGTGGGTTGCAGCATGTGAAGACTAAGGAAAAAAAAGTTGTTGAGTACCTCAGCCTTTTACTTGTCCATTATTACCAGTCTGCCTGTACACCTGAATCACAGCTTGAACCACTGATTGACCACCTGAGGTGAGCAATCAGTCAGCCCTGGGAGCACAAGTGAAGATAATTCTCCTGTGCTACTGGAAGGGGTGGAGTCTGGCTCCACCTCTACTAGACCTCATTTAAGAGCTGACTACCACTAGGAAAGAATCTCTTTTGGAGATTGCTCCTTTTGGAGATTGTTCATCTTGGAGTCTTCTCAGTGAGCCCATGATAAGGGTAAGCTTTCCATCCCTTCTTCTTTAGTGTGATAATCTGTTTAGCCTAACATTCTTGCATATTTCTTAATTATAACATCCGTATATTCACTAATTATACATCTGGTATGAAACAAAGGTGTATTACTGTGGTTGGCAACCCTGCACACAGCAGGGGTGCTGCAACTAGATGATTTTTGTGGTCCTTTTTCAACCCAGGCCATTCTATGATAGTATGATTCTAGGACTGAATTCTACCATGTGGAAAAAATGGCATTGCACCCACTGACATTCATGGACACTTGCTGAATATTTACAGAGACCAAACAGCAGATATGTGCACAGTGAGGAGTGGGAGGTACATTTCAACAGTAGTGACAGTGGGTCACCTCCACTGGTACAGATTTTTATGAGCCTGGCATGCAGGCTCTTATTCATTGCTGGTGAAAAAGCACGTCTAATACTGGTGACAATGTTTAAAACTAGTCTTTTGTAGCTAGAATTTGTTCTACTAAATAGTGCTATTGTGCTCTTTGTATCTGTTGTTGTTTCTATTGAAATAAACAGGAGGCATTACTTTTAAAGCAACCTATGTACATTAACAAGATCCACCCCTGAGCCTTTTCTTCTCCAAGCTGAACAATCCCAACTCTAACAGCCTCTCCTCATCCTCAGAATTAGATAGCAACTTGAAATATTTCCACTTTCATGGAGAATATCGTAGCTTCCAAATATGTGATCAGTTTCAAGAACAAGAAACAGTGCTGACAAGCTTGACAGATTATAGCTACCTTTTTACAGTCAGAATTCTGACTACAACTATCTCTGTATTTCCTGACAGTCTTATTTCTTATCCTTTTCTAATGATTTTAAAATAAATGTGGCTGATCCTTTCCTTGGTCATAACCACTTCCCATCTATCAGGGAAGGTTTTGCAGATTGCTCCCACTTCATGTTAAAATATCTGCACATCACTGCAATTTTATCTGTTACTTTTCTGAGACAACACAAACAGGAAACATGCCAGTTCTGTAAATGGTATGCATGACTTACAAAAGTTAACAGCACTATTCTACCCATGCTGAACTTTGTTTCACCTTGTCCAATTTTTTACCAGTCTTTGTCACCTGCTGATCACACTGAAAACCCTATTTATGATACTCCAGAAGATACCATCAGAACCAGATTAAAAGAGACTCTATCTACAGTATTAGTGCTAGTCTGACTATGCCATTCCTTCTACACCACTTTTTGACTACAATTTTCTCTGTGTTAATAGCATCACACCACCAGCCATTTCATTTCTTGATATTTCAACCCCATCACTATCTCTTTGCTGCGGATATTCAAAATCTGAAAGCTTTCATGTGAAATCATGTTTTAAAATGTCTCAGAGCCCAGAACATGGAACAACATTTCCTCAAATTTCCAAGGCAATATAACACATACTTGTACACATTCTACACTAGCAAATCTGTAAAAATAAACAGCTACAGTAGTCAAGAGGCAACATTAAAGTAGCCCATGAAAGAACTTGAGGCAGTCTTGAGATCAGTGTTCTCGCCATCCTGGCTCCCCTGAGCTCCCCAAATCAGAATTTCTAAATCTAACTCACATGCTTTGAATGTCATCACAGATTCTCTTACAATAGTGATACTTAATCTAATTTAGCTAAGGTCTCTCCTTAAGAAACCAGTCATTTTCTTGACATTATCGTTAAAAATCTTTCATTCCTGTTGCGCATAATTATTTTATGAGCGATAATCCTTGCAAGGTGTTCTGCAGTGTATGAGCTGCACGACTAAGCAATTTTCTCTTTTTTTAAATAATGTATTGTCTCTTGTCATTTCTAGGCCAGGAAGTAAAGAGCTAATGGGATGTCACAGAAAACATCACAGATTAATACATATAATCTGTCTGAATTTCACCACAGGTTTATACTCTTTTCCTTTTAAAAAATAAGTACAAACTGTTATTCTCTATATGGGAAAGAATTAAAATCTCCACCCACCATCAGACTCAAAAGGGGAACAAAATGAGCACAATTTTAAAAATACTACTTCCTAAAAAAAAAAACCTAAACATGCTGTCCACTTATCCTCATTTTCTCTTAAGAAAAGAGTATTTAAATTACTTTAATGTTTGAAACTTCCACAATTCCATGAAAATAACTGCCTGCTTAAAAATAATTTTTGCATGTGTGTAATTAATATTCTTCAAGAATGTTTACATCTCAACCTTTACAAAAGTGAATAAAATTCTATTTAAAAGACATTTTTTGTATAGTCAGGTAAATAGCACCACAAATAAGCACTGCTTTCAGATACTTAATACAGCAAGAAATAATTTCCAAAATGCAAATAACTTACGCAGATTTTTGTCATTTATAAATTTATAATGCAAATTGAAGCACTATCTATGTTTTATGCATGGATATAGCACACATTCCAACAGGCTAACATTTTACTACTAACAGCTGCGTTAGGTGAAGCATTAATGTCAAAGAGCAGTTCAATATTTGAATATGTCAAACTCCTCAAATTTTACATTAAAAAAATCTTCAGTCAAGGCCTATAAACCTGAAATAATAATTACAACCGAAGATAATGAATATACTTAACAATAAATGGCAGAGTGAAGAAACTTCCAGAGTGAATCCACAGCTCTGAGATACCATTATGAAACATGCAAACAACAAACTGGAATAACAAATTAGGTAAATCATGTCAATGGTTATTCTTTGTAATAAGACTGTTCTCAAACGAAACAGTGATGTTAAATGAGGTAGTGTCTTCAAGATTTCCTTCCCCTCAGAAACAAACAAACAAAAAAAAAAGACAGAAAGGAAAACTTGCAGGAGAAAATTCTGCCTGGCAGCAAGCAATCACAGCAGATGCTGTTTTTCTTTCTCTCAAATTTTTCCTCAGAACATTCTTCTTTTCTCCCCTCATACTGTTCTATTTCAAGGCTTCTGAATTGTATTAATTCATTTCTTCCTCTCAAATTATTGCCTATCCTTAGGACTTCTCTGCAGGTAAAAAGTAACTTATAAAGCAACCATATAAATTACACAAATATACACATATGTGGGCAGAAAAATAACCATAATCCTGACTTCGCTAAAGGTTACCTGACATACTTCCTATGTTTCAAATGAAGCAGTCAATGAAGGAATCGGTATACACAACATAATATGTACTTGTTTGCCTACCTCTTGATGAAGTGCACAGAGAATAAGAAGAAATGGAAGATTATCTATGCCTAACTATTGGAGAAAGCTCCAAAATCCATAAAGACAATCAGAGCAGTCAGATTTAGCAGCTGCCTGCAAAAGCTTGCCTGGGATTTCTGGTGGAAGCTACTCTCAGAACTCAGAGAAAACACTATAATGCTTTTTAATATAATATTTTTCACCTAGGTTTCATTTGGTTTCCTTAAGAAAGCACATATCAGTTCACTCAGCTTTAATTTTAAAAGAACACATTAGCTGTAATTCCTCTATTTCTCTGAAGGAATATGCTAAAATCATGTTAACACAAGAAAATTTGAATACAATAACAGCATTAGTAATAAATTATTGCAGCATTCCTCCAGCAAGTATATAACAATAAATAAATAAACCTCTAACTGATGAAAACTGTCGGTGAACTTTACTGCAACATTCTGAAACAGTATGGGCCAATTTGGCTCAGAAAAGGAAATTAGTGTCCACTGCTATTTCTTCTACAGGTATTTTGGGGACAGAAAAAAAAAAATCTTACTATCAGCAGGAAAACATTTCTCCATTGTGCTTTAAGACATCCACGTAAGACCACGTGTATATTCACTTTCTTGTCCCTCTTTCAAACAAAAGACTCTTCAATTAAAAATGTGAAGTGGAAAGGATAGCAGAAACATCCTACTCAGGGAATGTGTCAATGCTGAACCTCCTTTGCTACTGGGCCTGAGTAACACTAAATAATAAGATTCTGACCCAAAAAATAAAAATAAAAAGGCAATTAAATCCATCTTTAATAAAAAAAACCTGGAAGCAGTCCCAAAAGACAAATCGGACCCAAACAAATTGAACCAAAGAAATTGATTTCTTAGAGGCCTCACAAGAGCTCCCTCAAATATCCTTGGATTTGTTAACTCCAAACTTCTCAAATTGAATCATTACAACCTATTTCTTTTGAACTCACATAAGCTCTGCTTATTAGCCTTGTTCTTTAAAACAGAATAGTACAATACTGCAATGTTCTTTGTATCACAGATCTCCTATTTCATTGCTTTTCTTAGCTGAGAATTCTGTCTTGGCTTTTGAGTAAAGTTAATCACTGTGAAGCAATTGCACCCCAACTGCTTGTTTTAGTCAGCTGAAACACACAGATAAATAAACTTCTAGAAAAATTAAAACTTGCCATGACTTTGGCTCCCCAAAATGGAGATAATTAATGCTGTAGAGATCCATATCTTCAGTGTGCCATGCGAATGTTGTTTTCCACATGCCAAAATACAGATATGGGGTATTTACACCCTCAATAGAAATTCCACAGTCTTCTCCTACAACATCCAATATTGTATTAAGATGAGCAATATTCCATTCCTCAATACCCTGAAAAAGATACATAACAGGTGTATTAATAAATTAATAAAATAATGGAACTTTATATAATAGTATTTCACAAAAGATACATGCCTTATCTAGCCTTTCAAAAGACTGTAGATAAACAAAAATTTATAAATACTTCATCAGACTCTTGAAGTTACCCCCAAAAAATTGTTTTGTCCTTAGCAGAATTTAGATCAAGTGTTAAGCCTGAGATGTTTACAGCAGAGAACACAGATAGGTAGATATATATGAGCTTAACATTTAATATTTCAAACTCAACACATATTGAAATACTGTACACAACAGAAATAACAGCTGCAGACAAAAAGCTATATGTCACTAGACATACCAATCCTTTTTACTTACAAAATAATATAAAAAAAATTAAAATGCTTTTAAATTGTTATTTTTCTATTTAAGTTTCCCACTTTTCTGAAGAAGCCATAAAAACTAAAACAATCACTCCAGAGATCTTTCAATAACCATAATTAAGGATTGCATGACACAGCATTAGAGAAGAAATCTACTAATTTCATGGGATTTCAGACATTTTCCTCCCATTGTTGCCTAAAGTTTCTGTGTTAAAAGCCACACATAGTCTTCGTTGTATTTCAGATTCAGAAAACACGATTCCAATTTCAGGTAATACAGTGTGTAAAAGTCAGTGTAACAAAGATCAAAGCTACAAAATTGAAGAGAAATTTCACTATAACAACAATCATTAGCTCCTTGAAGGAAGACTTCCATGTGCAGTTCAGCTGACTCCTTGAGACACCATATTTGACTGCCTGCAGTGATGACCTCACTTAAGAAGAAAGGCTACCCTTATGTCACCGGGGAGATTGACATAACTTCTTAGAAAGGAGTTAGGTTTACAGAATGAGTTGATTCCGGACAACAAATTGATTTATTTATAATGAAAGCTTTTGTTCTCATGCACTTATGTGACATAGAGGTGCTTGAAATAAAAACATGTAAAAACATATTTATGATAAGCACTATCAAAGAGAATTAAATGCAAAGATGTAGCCAAGTAGTAGATCTTGGTAAAATATCTACCTTTCAAATCTAAAACTCAGTCACCAGAAAGGCAATAGAGCTGTAAGATATAAAGTTTATTTGCAGACACAATTGTAACTAATTATTCTTCTAATTAATTTACTTACTTGCTTGAAAAAAATCTCACAAAATTAACTGCTGTTCACAAATTATGCATGGTGAATTCGGAGAAAAAAACTAATATGACAAAATAAAAGCAATGTCTTAACCACGGAGGCATACTAGAACATAAAAAATAAACATACCGGATTAAAAAAAGCAACTGTTAATCTAGGCAGTATCCTTCTGACAGAGGGCAAAAACAAACAAGAATCAGAATACCTTTCCAGCCTCCAGCAATTTGCAGATTGAAGGTTTCACCAGAGGCGTTACTCATCCGCTTAACAGGACCCAGTGGTCTTTTTACCACTTAAAATTCATTTCTCCAGTCACCATTTTTAATACAAATAAACTTTTTCCAATCATAACATCTAGACATCTTATCCTCCTCTTACTAAGAACTAGTAAGAACTAAGTGATACTAGGAGACAAAATTAAGAAAAAATTATCTTTTTATTTCACCTATTTTCATCCTTAGTTAAGTCACAACCAAACACCAAGCAAACGGTTAGTCCCTGAAAAGAAAGCAAGTCCTCCTACAGAGAAAAAGGTTGCTTAAACACACATAACACAAAACACAAGATCCAAAACCCCTATAATCAAAATGCATAACCTATTTTCATTTCCTAATAGCCATTCTGGACAAATTACAGAAGCTTTCATTTTTGAGGAAAAGTTCACTGAAACGGGTTTAAATTCCAAGATCACTGTGGTTCATTCTAATTATTTCTACATTCCTTAACTATTTTATGCTTAGGTTAATGCAAGTTATTACTACAAACTATTATCAAGTGTATTACTTTACCTCAAAGATGTACCTTTTTCTGGTATTCCAAAACACTACACAAAATGATTACATGAATTCCACTTAAAATACTGAGACAGCCTTTTGCCATAGTTACGAGACTGTTTTTAGACATCAGAATTTCAGTGCAGAACAAAAACAGCATAGGACCTGTAGTTCAGCAAGCCAACATATAATCATACTTCAAAAAGTTAAAGTATACCCCTTAAAGTATACCCTAGAAGGGTATATTATATTTAATAACCATTATTAGATGAATAGCATTCAAATTCTTTGACCTAGAAATGAAGCTTCTTACACATGAAAAAAAAAAGAACATATAGGCATACTCTACTCAATGTAAGGAAAGGATCGAATATTTAATCTGTACTATATCTCAATACTGTTTTATAATAACTGTAAGTAAAGTGTAAAGAACGTATTTCTAGCATCCACACTTTCAGTGGCTGATTTTTGAATACATGCAATCTGTATTCTTCTGAACCACTGTGCCACTTCTATACAGTAACATGTTCTGCTGTACAGTTGTACCATACAATTCAACATTAGTTGGGAAAAAGAAAAAAAGTTAAAAAACAGCATATTTTTCTCTGTTTGCTACAACAAAGAAATACAGATGTGAAACAACTTATTTGTCTTTGCCACAGCACATTAGACTTTTAATACATTTCTTCAGAGAAACAGTACAAGTTATAGGCAGCAGGTTATGTAAAAGCTAATACTACAATTTTTGCTAACTTTTTAGATGATTCAGACTATCTGTAAATTACCGTCATGAGTTTTTATGGTTCTTTTAATAGCATTTGAACCAGCTTGTAAGGCTGTATGTAGATAAAAGGGAATTCCTTACAAGCAGCTCTCATAAATACCTAAACACAGCTCAAAAGGAGCTGACCCATTCTGTTCTCAGGGACTAAAAAAGAAGTGGCTTCTAATACCTTGGTAAAAAAAACTGAAATTAGGGAGTTTTTTTTTCATACTGAGGATCTCTCTGCAGAAAAGAATAGGGCTTCAAACAAAATCATTTTCTATTCATGTTCCATTTTTAAAGTAATTGTGGTAGCGACACAGTACCGTTCTTTGCACTTTCCTGATACATATCAGTCTGAGATATTCTATTTCTTTGAGTGTGATTTCTGTATATATGTACGCTAATAAACAAAGCCATTTTTCGGTGTTTAATTTATCCCTTGATTATCACATGGATTCCTTTCAATATTAATATGGCAAACAATACATTTCTTGTACAACTAGGATTAAAATGTCTTTATGACTGACTGTAAAAGCTCACATAATAGGATTTAAAAAAAAACAACTGATTTAGACAGAGCGAAGGAGAGTAGGAGAATGCAGAAAAATCTGTGCTTGGTCACCCACTCGTCAGTCCACGCACTCACCCACACAGTCATGAATATACTAAAAAGCCTGCCATGTTTTTATTGCTTCTTGAAGGTACATAAGAATGAAATAGGAAAATGCTATGATTAGAATTTTTGCACAATAAACACGTATTTGATCTACTTTTCTCAGTAACTTTTCAGATAAGACTCTTACTTTTGAAAGCACATTTTTTAAGGGTGGAAAAAATAAGAGAAGCTAGTAAATTCTCTGTGGAAATAGATACTAAAACCAAATATATAAGTGAATGAACACTCATATTGATCTCAACTGTGAGAAGATCATACACAGAAAGGACATTTCAAGTTATCACATGCTAAAACACACATAAATTGCTACATTTAAAAAGTACTGATTTGCAATGAGACTTCTTGACTTCAATACAGAGTGCAAATAAATAATCCTACTGAGAGAGAAGAGTCCAGCTTATCTGACCACATGATAGAAACGTTTAGGCAAAATCAGGTTTGTGGCTTTGAGGTAGACTGAGGAAGAAAATCAGGTACATTTTGTGCTCAGCCACATTCATTCTCAGTCTCTACCATTTCTTGTAAACACCCTTACTCACTGTCTCTTTTTTTCGAAATAACATAAATTGTGACCACTGAGAACTCATCTATGCCCATTATCACCCATTACCAGAAGTTCATTCTAAATTTCATTTCTGTATTTTTGTACATAATTCTTATACACTGTTTTCCTGTATTCTTATTGTCACAGTAACAGTCACTGTTCCTGTAGTTCTTACCTCCTCATTAAGCTACCCAGTAGCTTCCACTATCCACTACTATAAAGAATGCCATATAAGACACATGAAGTAGTCAGTTCACAAAAGAATCTGTAAGACTGTCTTGACAAGCATGGAGAGTCCAGTCTCTGTAGGCAACCTCAGTGGCACTCATAGTAAACAAGTGCCTCCTGACATTCGGATGGAAGCTCCTGCATGCCAGTTTGCACCCACTACCTCTAGAACTGGTATCACTGAACAGAGCCTAGCCCTATCTTCTTTCACTCTCCCTTCAGCTATTTATATATACAAAGGAACTATCTCTTTTCCAGAATGAACAGTTTCAGCTCTCTCATCATATGTTCCAGTCCCTTCATCTGTGGTCCTTTTTGGACTCTTGCACACTTGTACTATTCTCTCTTTTTCTGTGGAGTCTAGCTTGGACACAGTACTTAACATCATAAAATCATAGAATCATAGAATCACCAAGGTTGGAAAGACATTCAAGCTCATCCAGTCCAACCGTCCACCTATCATCCATCAGTAGTTCTTCCTAAAAGGTGAGTTGCTTCACCTGTTGAGAGGAGAGGGGAAGGACCGCTTCCCTTCAGAAACCTGCAGCCATCACTCCTTCTTAACAGTATGCTGAGGATACCATTCGCCTTCTCTGTGGCAAGAGTATGTTGCTGGTTCATATTCAACTAGATTCACTGGAGTTCCCTATGGCCTTCTCTGACACACTGCTTTTCAGCCTCCAAGACGTATTCCATATGCCTGGGGTAGTTATTTCCCAGGCCGTACTGCCCAATCATTAACTGGATCTAGTACTGATTCTTAGGTATAACTATCCCTTAGCATAACAATTACTAGTTATTGGCCCCCAACAAGGCCCACTAATCTCACCAGCAGGGCCAATTTCGAAATCCTTACTCTTTCATCATCCACACTTTAGCTTCCATGAGGCAGAGGGTGTTGAAAGCCCTACTGAAGTCAAGTTATGGTATATCCAGTGCTTTCCCTTCATCTACCAAGTCAGCCACTTTGTCAAATGTCAAGAAAGTTAACAAGCTGGTGAAGTATGACTTCCCCTTGATGAATATCTGCTGACTTCTTGTGATAGACAACCTTCCTGTTCTTCCTGTGCCTCAAAATGGCTTCCAGAATTGGTAGTTGTTCCATCAGCTTCTCAGGGATGAAGATGAGGCTAAGTGACATGTAGTTCTCTCAGTCCTCATTCCTGCCCTTCCTGAAGGTAAGATCTTTCCTCCAATCATCATGCATCTCTCCCAGACACCATGATCATTCACATATAATTGAATGGCCTCAGTGTGATATCAGGTAGCTCTTAACATTTATGTGTGCTTCCCCTAAGAGCTCAAGGATGCATATATGTCTGGTTTGCTTAAGTTTTATCAACCTGATTCTTTTTCACCAAGAGTAACTCTACCTCACAGTAGACTTTTGTCCTATCTTTGGTATTCTGGAATTTTGAAAGTATTAGTAGACTACAGCAAAGTAGGCATGTGGCCTCTTCCATGCCATGTCCTGTACTACCAGAGTCCTTGCCAAGTCAGCAGACCTGTATTTCCCATTTATCTTTTGTCACATATACTTTAGAAATCTTTCTTGATGCCTTTGACACTTCTCACAGATATTCAGTTCGAGGTGGGCTCTGGATTTCTCATTTCCATACTTGAACAGTGTCTGTGTTCCTTATAGCTTATCTGTTCTTGCACCCATCTTCTATATACTTTCAGTTTATCTTTGAATTTTTCCAGAAGATCCTTGCCCATCTACAAATGTCCTCTTGCATTTTTGCCTGAGTTTCTGCTACCTGGGACTTGCCATTCTTGAGCTTGGAGGGGGTGAATATCAGGCACCTTTCTTGGGCCCTCTTTTCTTCCAGGGTCTTATCCCAAGAGTCTCTTCCTCTTTGAAGAGATCAAAGTCTGGCTTCCTGAAAGTCAGGACTGTGGTCCTGCTTTCTGTCTTGCTGTTCTTAAGAACTCTACCAGCTCACTGTCAGTGCAGCCCAAGGCTGCCTCAGACTTTCACGCTTGTAGCAAGCCTTCCCTTTTGAGATTAAGTTACCAAAAGACCACCTTTTCTCACAGCTGCTCTACCCCCTTGGTCAGCAAGTTGCCACCAATGCTCTCCGAAAACCTCCTAGATTGCTATACCCTGCCATTTCCCTGTCTGAGGTAAAGTTACAACTCACATTCCATCCCTAAGTCATTTCATTGTCAGAAACAAATTCTACAGCTAATGTTAAAGTGCTGCTTTAAAATCCAGTTAGTTCCTCTGTTAAGGATACAAGTGGAAACCAGATGCTAAAGCTAATGTTACATTAGAGATGTACCTACAATTCAAATCAACTGTTAACTTGCAAACTCAACTGAATCAATCTCTACACTACTAAACAAATGTGCTCCCCACAGCTTAAGTATGGGAGAAGGAAGGCACTATTGTATCTGGAAGAATAAAACTAAGGGAAGGAAAAGAAAAGCAAAATTCTGCTTTCAAGATAGCAAGCTGAAACACTGGTGAGAAAGAGGTAAGCCAAAATTTATGCGTGCTTTTTCCACACCTTCACTTTTCTCTATGAATAGCATTTACTGCAGAGCACTTAATTCAGATACGTTTTATGAGCTGTTGTAAGTCACTTTTTTTTGGAACATCTTTTGAAATTAGGGATTTCTTTCTACCTACCTACTAGATTAGTCCAAATAGGAGTTTCACAGATTTTCTCCTATCTGCCCATGAAAGCATGATTTCAAATAAAAATTTTCTAAAGAAAAGACCCCAAAAAAACATTTTAAAAAAAGTTTATTTGAGCTCCTACTATTTCACACAAGAAAACAATTAAATTTGTAGTCTCTACAATTACTAGTGTGATTTATTCAGCTGGGTGTAGTGTTGAAGTAGGTCTAACTAGTTTCCCAGCATAGAGACTATACTGAAAAAAAGTAGGTGAATCACACTCTCCAATTTACTCAGTTATAATTGACAGATGAGTTAATACAGCTATGATATCAGAAACAAAAGATCTCTTCTCCTTCCTCTTCCTGATAGCAACAGTGGGTTTCTGCAACTATTCTGCAGGCTCAAGTTGGCATTACATTCAGGCTAACTTACAAGCAAGAGAGATCTATTAAAATAACATTAAAAAATAATAACCACTTCAAAATTAAACTTCCAAAACAGTCGTAACTGGTGTCCATATTCAATTCAAGAATAAATTAAACAAGTGAAGATAGAAAAACTGGTGCTTTATTGTAGATTTTGTAAGTTCTGTCAGGATTTCACTCAAGTTCTGATAAAGTTATAGCAACAGAGAGACAAAACCCTGAACATCTATCCAATTAAGCTTATAAATTTAACAGAAATAATGTTCTTCATAATCTGTTAGTGCAATTATTTTCTTGAGCCATTCTTACTGTCTTTTTCTTGAAAAACAGTATAATTCAGTATAAAAGCAATTAGAGTGCCTTCAGCATAGAATAGTATTCCAAGCAAACATTCAACTATCTTAAATTTATTTTCTATGAAGCTGTATGCAGCATACAAGAACATTTATTCTTTCACATTATTTCCTTACAAAGATCTAATGTCTATTAACACCAACAGAATGCTGTAAAACTGTAAATAGATTATAAGCAAGATAGAATCTAGAAAAATCTATATATCACAAGAGTAAACTCTGAATCATCGACAGCAGTTGTCAGATTTCAAAACATGTATTTATAACTGTTCAATTTTTTTCTTTTACATAACAGATTTTTAGCTTTGCCCCTTCTTCCAAATCCTTCAAAATCTTTCATTCTCTAATTTAAGAAAAGTAAACTACAAAATCTATGATCTAAGCTGCTATTAAGATGCTGCATTCCACAGATCTTATTTCTTAAATTATTTAAATAGCAAAAGTCAAAACTTGGTTGAGCTTCAGGCACTGATTTGTCATAAAAATAATCATCATGCAGACAAGAAAATGGAAGTGGCAAACTTTTAAAATAAAAAGCAATTACTTGCAGTACAGAAATACTTCTCAATAATTTTGACAGCCCGACCACACATACACATCACATTTTCACTAAATTCCTGTTATTTTCTATTAGAAATCCAGCTAGACATGCATCATTCTGTATCAATAACACGCAGTTTAGTATAAAATGTATAATGTAAAAACCAAGCCCTTGTTTTTGTTTCAGGCTCTTACGTCAAATTAATTCTGCCCTCCTCTTTCTCTTGAATACTGCACCTTACTATATTCATCCTTTTCCCCCCAGAAAATGGCAGTAGCAAAACAAACGGAATGAATATGAAAAACAATCTCTAATTTGAAACCAAAGGAAAAAAAATCCATTCTTAGCGCTATCAATTGTAAGACATGAAAAATATAAGTTGCCCAAGCACGCCATCTAGTGGCTGAAAAATAACTTTGGAAAAAATATTCTGAGAGGTAAAAATTTTGTTCTGGCATTTGCAATTTTCTCATCCACAGTTTTCATGCCAGAGATTACTTCCTGTTTTTGTTTACACTCCACTGGACTTTACACTCTGAAATGGCTGCTGCATTAATTGTTCAGCCTGTTTACTCCTTCTTCAACAACTTCACCTCTCACTAACATTTCTCTTTATTTTAAAATACTTATTTAATCACAACCTTAAAGTGTGTATTTGTAAAACGCTGGTATGATGAGAATGAGATGTCATCTGTCAACAATAAAAAAGATATGGAAGAGAAGAGGGGGCAAAAGGAGAGACAAAAGGGGGATAAAAGGGCAGACAAAAGGGGACACAGGGAAGAAAAAGAGAAAAAAAAAAAAAAAGAAGAGCAAGATTTTATTTACTGGGACACACACCAAAAAAAATGAACACTGTTATCCTGTGCCCTATTTTTGTCTATACAAAAATAAAACAACTCAAGACCACCTACACTTGAAGTGGCTCTTCACTGAAACAGCTCAGCTCAGAATCTTAAAGTATTTTCTTTATCACTTTTATGTAACTGGGCACAAAACAGAATTTGGACTTGCTGCTTTTTCTAAACTAAAGACCAGTAGACATTTGTATCTGTCTTCATATAAGCCAGCACAAAACTTGAACAGCCTAAAACTATCTTGGCTGACTGTATGTATCTTTAGACAGTATTCCAGCAATTTTTCTTCTGTGTAGAAATATGAAATACTAGGAGCATCTTAGACTATCTGCCACAGGGAAATTCTACTTTTTTGTTTGTTTGTTTGTTTGTTTGCTTGTTTGTTTTACTGTTTCTGAGGAGCCTGTAACTCTATACAAGACAGGCTCTTTTGGATAAAATTCTGTTTTATGATTTTGTAAATCCTCAAGCTTACTTTTTAATGCTAGCACTTCTTCAATCAATCTTGTTCCTTCAATAATTCTATCAAAATCTATATTTAGACTTTTTATTTATATAAAATATATTTTTATATTTATAAGTATATTGATTTTTACATAACCAATGTTTATGTAACCAATTTGATATACTGTAATTCTACGGAATACAATATGTGTTTAGTCCTTTTTAATTCATGGAGATCTTCAGGAGTAACCTCTAAAATGCACTTCCTCTTTATTTTAATTCAGAGGCATAGAGAAATCACAAGCATATTTCACAGAAGCTGTAGACATTCCCAACATGCATAAAGTATTGTGATCCATTTTCCTCCATGAAAGTGAGAAATAAATGTACTTCTTATTTTACTTATTTTAAGTAAATTTACTTATCACTAAATTTCCACATTTCCACACAAATACTGAATGTTATACTGAAATGTTAAGAACTAAACAGTAAAGCATTTCAAAGCCCTGGAAAGTTCCAACTGAAGAAAGAAGTCCTATCATTAGAAAAAGTATTGGTATCCTACAGAAATGTTCTTGCTGATGTACAATTAATTTCAACTCTGCTTAGAATCTTTAAAGAGAGTAACACAAAGATTTCAGAAAGACAGATTTTTCAGACACAAAACAAGAATGTATGCTCTAAGTATAATACCCTTTCAGAGGGGGCTGAAAGAGATAAACTTCATAAAAAGCTACGCATACTTCATCATAAATGCTCCCACTGATATCTGCTCCATAAATTGGTGCCACAAAAGTCAAGTTCCTCCAGTATTTACGCTCCAGATCTTCATAATCTATGTATCTTGGGGTGCAGTATCTGCAGAGGAAGAGGTAAGGCAAATTTCAGCTAGTCTTTCAACAACCACCTTCGCAATGGACTATGCTTCTGATCCTGCAAAGAGAATTCTAAAAGATCACTTTATTTCAAATGCACTGAAAGGGAAGAATTATTACTTGTCCTGCCTGAATTCCTCATTTCATAGCCCAGAATGTAACCTCATACATGACAGCTAGAGTGGTTGAAGTTATACACCCATACAACATTTTCTTTAATCTTCAGGAGCTAAATAGAACCCCTCCTGACTGCTTTCATACTAATGTCCTTCTTTTTATTTCTGTTCTTTGTAACAAACACACATGGAAGAGCCACTTCTCTGAAAACTGACATTTATTATTTCTCTGCCTCAGTACCATCTCTGCAAACACAGAGGCAGGGCCTACACAAGTCCATCTCACAATAATTCAAATGAACTAATTCTGCCAAGCAACAGCACTGCTTCCTTGCTCCTCCCCCAGAAAAAGACTTCAAGAGGAGACAGAGCATTTCAAACAGTGATAGCAAAACTTCTCTCAAGCAGTGAAAACAAAATACATAAGAGATCTTTCTTTTTTCCCCTTTAGGGTACTATACCTTTATATATCCAAGAAGGTTACTCTTTGAAAATCTTCTGAGAACACAGCATTAGCATACTACCATAAAAAACATTCATTAATAACCTTTCCCTTGGGATCCTTTTGTCAGGACTCTGTTCTCCCATATTTTGGTCTTTAGAAAAAAAAACATGCTCTCCTACTGCAGCTCTGAGAAACAATTTATCTTTAGCACTGCCAGATTACTACAGCTGAATTACTGGAAAGAAACCCTGAATGTATGTGAACAAAGTACATCATGTGATAAAACAGAACAAAAATAAGCAGTTAACAATATATATCTTAAACAATTAATTTTTAGCAACAGAGTTTTTATTTTCATCATTTTTCACTGTATGGCTCTAGAAAACAGCCTGTATTTCTGTTTGACACTGAGTAACAAGGATACATAAATTCAGTTACTCTAACAAGTATCTCCACTATGGAATGCAGGTATGCCCATATTTCCCTGTAGACAGGGTGGAGAAGCACGCTGGTTAAATGGTGAATTGAGAATGCCTAAACAAATAAAAGATGCAATGCATTAGACAGCATTAAAACAGACCACAGTGTTACATGGAGCTATGACTTTCATTCAGGTGTTCATGGCCCTTTCCTCTTTTCCAAAGGAAAGGGATATCACCACAATATTCAAGGAAAGGGAAGCTTTCTTCATAAAGGAATAAAAGTCTTTTTTTATAAGATTGTAAGAGGTCCCAGTTCTTTAATAGCTTAAGAAAAATAAATAATATTAGCAGTGTCACAGGAATTAACATTTTCTCAAGAGCAGTTAGAAATACTCAGAGAGAGACTCATACCTAATAATTTATTAAAAATTCTCCCAAATGTTCTTGACTTTAAATATGATGTTGTAAACTGCTTTCAGTAAAATAGGTATAAAAACTGAAATCAGAAATGCTTCCCAAATACATTCCTTGATAAGGAATAAAACATACAAAAGCATTGTGCTACATAATAAACCTTCACAGGTATTAAGCATTCTTGAATCTATTTTAAAAAATTGTTTCTTATTCTACCGTGAGTTAATCAAATACACATTTCAACTATACATGAATAGATATCATAGGAATTGTCATAACTTTCTATTTACTCTCTCTTCTAACAGTTATGAACAAATAAATTTAAACAACTACAAAAACAGACTTCCATTCCTACTTATCAGGAAAAGAAATTTTTGTGTGATAACACCACTTTTTTCACAAAACATACAAAAATAAATGTACAGATATTTTTAAATTCAAAAAAAGAGATCAGTTTTCCACTTCTACACATGCATGGATACTAAAGAACATTTTCTAAGAAGCCTCTTCAAGAGTTTTAATCTCATAGTTTTTCTTGATCTTGGTAACACCTCCTCTCCATACATTTTAATTTCTTAAATTAGTTAACAAGATAAACTTTCCTTCAAACTAGGCCTGTATTATTTTGCTTTCTCTAACTCATTATTTTCAAGTATCTTTTCTCTCAATGATTCTTCATGTCACAATCCAAAAATCATTTTCCACCAGTTTTGAGAAATACTGAAGGAGAATATATTGTTTCACACTGGCAAAAGGAATGGGGAAGTATTCCTTCTACCACTTCCCTTTCTCTTCACTCACCAAGCTGAAGCTTTTTTAGCATAGTGCCTAGCCCTTTTCAGCACCTCTTTTTCCTTCCTTAATAGCTGTTTTGCCATACCTAGAACGTGGAAGTTCTCTAAGCACAACTGTGTTCCGGATCACTTTCTTTACTTCCAACATATGCAACAGACACTTTCAACAACAGAAGAAAGATTCATATTGTGATATGCTTCTACAACTACAGAGATAGAAAAACTTCTGTGAGGTATACATTAAAAAAATAGTAATAATAATCACTATCACCCTCTCACCACACTTAAAAGAAATCACAATATAGGAACAAATAAACAGTAGCCATTTTAAGCAAGGACTACATATACATACTTGTCACTGTTGGCCAGCTGCTTGAATTCCTTCACTGTCATTGGCTTTTTCTGAATGTTATATTGTGTGAAGAGCCCTGACTGGCCGGTGACCATCTGCTGAATTGGAGCAGGAATCACCAAATCTTCAATATCATCATAATGTTTTCTTGGCTTCCATTCCTTTGGTGGGATAACCTGAAAATTTGGGTGAAAAATACAGAATATCAACAGCTGCCACACCAATTCCAAATATTATGGAAAATCCACAGAATCAAATATGCCCACATGGTGAACTCACTGCTTACCAGCTGTTACACTTAACTACATGATCATGTAAGTGCTCCTAGATGATACAGAAATTTAAAACAGCCATAACATCATCTTCTGTTGCTCAATTCACAAGCACTAACTCACTAACCCACAGAAATTCAGACGTGCAAACATACCCGTGTAACACAAATGGACAGAAATCCTTTACAATCAGAAAACAATACAGTGCACAAGCACTGCTCACTATGATACAAAATTGTTATCCTCAATACGTAAAAAGCAAACTTCCAGCTGCTCACAAAATTGCGTGATGGGATCTCCTGGGAAACTGTCCTTAAGGGCACGGGTACAGAGTTGGGAGCTCTTTAAGGACACCCTTCTGCAAGTGCAGCAGCTCTCCATCCCCCAGCTGAAGAAGTCGAGCAGAGGAGGCAGGCAACCACCATGTCTGAGCAAGGACTTGCAGCTTAAACAGAGGGAAAAAAGGGAAATGTACAGGAAGTGAAAGCAGGGTTGTGTAGCCTGGGAGTAATACAAGGCTGTTGTCTGTGTGTGTAGAGATAGGATCAGGAGAGTCAAAGCACAGATGGAGCTGAATTTGGCAAGAAATGTGAAAGATGACAAGAAGGGGTTCTACATAGGCAGGAGGAGACAGGCCAAGGAGAGTGTTCCCATTCTGATAAAAGGGAATGGAGAACTGGCTTCCTCAGACATAGAAAAAGCCAAGGTGCTCAATAAGTGCTTTGCCTCAATCTTCACTGGTGGTCAGTCTTCCCATGTCTGCCAAGACCATGAATCTCTAGGTGAGGGTGTGGGGAGTAGATTCCATCCCACTGTAACAGAGGAACAAGTCCATAGACCTCCTCATGCAATCGAAGTCCATCAGGTCAGATGATATCCATCCTGGGGATCTACGAGAAATGGCTGATGTGGTTGCTAAGCTGCTCTTCATCATATTGGAAAAATCACAGCTGTCCAAAAATGCCAGGTGACTGGAAAAAGGGAAACTTACTCCCATGTTTAAGAAAGGGAGAAAGGAAGACCCAGTGAGCCTCACCTCTGTGCCTGGGAAGATCATGGAGCAGATCCTCCTAGAAGCTTTGTTAAGGCACATATGAGACAAAAAGGTGATCCAAGACAGCCAGCATGGCTTCACCAAGGCAGATCTTGTCTGAACAATCTGGTGGCCTTCTGTGATGGAGTGATGGCATCAGTGGACCAGAGAAGGGCGACAGGTGTCATCTACCTGGACTTCTGCAAGGCCTTTGACATGGTCTCTCACCACATCCTTCTCTCTAAATTGGAGAGGTGTGGATTTGAAGGATGGACTGTTCAGTGGATTAAGTATTGGTTGGCTAGTCACAGCCAAACGTTCAAGTAGTTCTGTGTCAGAGTGGAGGCCAGTCACAAGAAGTGACCCTCAGGGGTTGGTCTTGAGACCAGTGCTCTTCAGCATCTTCATCAATGACAGAGACAATGGCATCGAGTGCCACCCTCAGCAAGTTTGCAGATGACACCAAGCTGAATGGTGCAGTTGATACACTGGAGGGAAGGGAAGCCATCCGGAGGGACCTGGACAGGCTGAAGAAGCGGGCCCATGAAAACTTAATGAGGTTCAACAAGGTCAAGTACAAGGTGCAGCATTTGGGTAGGGAAAAACTGGGTATTTATACAAACTGGGAGAACTCCTTAAGAACAGCCTTGTGGGAAAGGACTTGGGGATCCTGGCAGATGAGATGTTGGACATGAGCCAGCAGTGTACATCCGCAGCCTGGAAAGCCAGCTGCATTCTGGGCTGCATTAAAAAAGGGGTGGCCAGCAGGGAGAGGGAGGTGATTGTCCCCCTCTACTCAGCTCTTGTGAGGCCCCATCTGGAGTACTGCATCCAGGCCTGGGACCCCCAGTACAGGAAGGACATGGAGCTCTTGGAGCGGGTCCAGAGGAGGGCCACTAAGATGATCAGAGGGCTGGAGCACCTCTCCTATGAAGAAAGGTTGAGGGAACTGGGCTTGTTTAGCTTGGAAAAGAGAAGGCTCCAGAGAGACCTTGTTGTGGCCTTCCAGTACTTGAAGGGAGCTTATAAATAGGAGGGAGAATGGCTGTTTATGAGGGTGGACAGTGATAGGACAAGGGGGAATGGTTTTAAACTGAGACAGGGAAGGTTTAAGTTAGATATTAGGAGGAAGTTTTTCACACAGAGGGTGGTGACGCACTGGAACAGGTTGCCCAAGGAGGTTGTGGATGCCCGATCCCTGGAGGCATTCGAGGCCAGGCTGGATGTGGCTCTGGGCAGCCTGGTCTGGTGGTTGGTGACCCTACGCATAGCAGGGGGGTTAAAACTAGATGATCATTGTAGTCCTTTTCAACCCAGACCATTCTGTATGATTCTATGATTACTACAATTGACAGTCCTTTTTCCAAATGTTGTTTGCTGAATAGAGTATGAATAAATTTATTTTTTACTGATATATTTACGAAATTACAGCTAGTTCAGAGAACTGCTGTTTAACGTACACAAAACTGCAGTGTACAGTTCTATTAGAATAGCAGTTTGGACTCATTAAAACATACTGATTTTGTATTAATACAATTTAAAGCTCATAATTAAATATTAAAGCTCTGTGTGGATTAGCCAATTGTAAAGCTAACATTTATTTCAGACATCATCGTTGTCCAAAATCTATTCCTCAGTAGGTACGAAACTGTTATCACTAAAGCCATTTCAAATTTCCAAGAATCCTTGGAGTGTTTTTTAACAGACTGCGTAATTTTGAACATTCCTTTTACTACTTATCTGAAAACAGAAAATTCTCTAGACTTGAAATTGCAAATTTTAAAAGAAAGTTGGAGACAGGTTTGGGGCAGTTTGTTTTATCTTATTGCTTTCCTTATAGCTTCTTTTTTTTTTTTTTTTTTTTTTTAATTTTAATTGACGAAATATCTGGATGCTGTAATTGTGAATTTGCTCCCCTCATTGTAACTGATTTCTTCTGTGGATCTCAGATTTTCATAGGCATTGGCTTGCAAATTTTTAAAGCAACACAGAGCAAGCAGGATGGTTTTTGTAAAAGAATCTCTACTATTTATGAATTACAGAACTTGAATAATTAATTCATATCTTAGAGGTAGCTTTTACTCTACGATAGCTAGATCATTCCTCTAACCAGGCACTTCAGGATTTCATACAACACTGTCCATTAGAGACTGTTATAACATCACTCAATAAAAAGTAAAAAGAGTTAAAAAAAATAAGAGAAAAACACTACTTAGATCATAAGATCATTTGCTACCTTACCAAAGGTTCCAATGTTACCAAAACAATTGTAAGCATGCAAACTGTAATGCTCAAGTACTCAACATCCAACCCTTTGAGAGATCTGGTCAACACCATTCATGGTCATAAGTACATACTAATCTGAATATACCAAGCTAAAGAAAAAAATATCAGTTAATAAAATACTTCCATATCTAAAATTTTGACTTCAAACCAACTTATTTTTTATTCAGTTTTCACATGGATAGAATCCTCTCTGTTCTTTTTTCCTCTCAACTACCATGTGATTTCATTTATATAGGGACTTCAGAGCTTGTTTCAGTGTTTTTAGCTTTTAGGAAAAAAATAATTGTATCATCTTGTGATTTCTACACAGTTCTTTCATGCAAATCTTACGTTACGTTCACATCAGCATAATACCGAATGTTGGTTTGGAAGCAGGGAAGTCATGCATTCAGAATATATGCATAAAAATCAAATATGTGCATAGAGATTTCCATTTTCACTATTATTAAGCATGAACTCATACATTTGGATCAACCAGATGAATACTGAAAAGCAAAATTTGCATTATCTTCTTTAATTCAAGGTCAGTGTGTTCTAAGTGATTAAAACACTTTTTGTAAACATTGGTTCAAAATATTCACTTTCAACTATCTGAAATATGTTTATGATTGTCATTACTCATTAGAAAAGTGAATTGTGTGAGTGATATGCTAAGCATCATTTAAATGAAAACAAAGTCTCCACCCCAAATAATTTACTTTTTCTAACAAAGGTCAGAGCAAGGAATAGAGATATTAAAACATTATATCTAAAATGACATGTAGTCATGGGCCGTATCACAGTTGGAAATAATGACTAGGTCAAGTTTTTTACTACTGACCTGTGCCAGTGAAGCCTCTTCACATTCACTTTAAAAATGAACAACCTTTTCAAAGTCAGGCAAATTATGTTTATGTTATGAAAGCAAGTTAGATTAAAATCATCAATCAAGTGTTTGATGTTCAAATATAAAATAGAAAAACTAAGGCAGAGTTTTCTCATTTATCTATATTTACAGCAAATAGCCGAAGTATATTTACATTGACCGATGTTACTTAGGGAATATGTATTCAGTTTTAGATAACAAATGTCGCAGTTATAAACTACCATTCATTTTTCCCTATGAAGCTGCATATTATAGAACTGAGATTATTTCAGAATGCTGTCAACGGATACAATTTGTATTAAATCCTCTTTTGTGTACTGGTAATCTCCTGTTGTACATCTGATTCTGCACAGCACTGGCTACTATTTCTATGTGGCTAGTTTCATTCAAAATCTGAAAAAGTTGTTTTTCTTCTGCTTGTCAATGTATACCTTCAGTGCAATGTTCCAAAATTTACTTTCCCACTTGTCAATTTGTTTGCAAATTCATTTAAGTGCTTTGTTCCACATAAGAGCAGTTTGAGGCTCCAGAACAATTCTTAGTCAAGAAAGAGCAATTAATCTATCAGTGTA
Source organism: Meleagris gallopavo (assembly GCF_905368555.1). Classification (NCBI taxonomy): domain Eukaryota; kingdom Metazoa; phylum Chordata; class Aves; order Galliformes; family Phasianidae; genus Meleagris; species Meleagris gallopavo. The sequence continues at coordinate 28,310,677 of NC_139435.1, read as the reverse complement.
CTTTATTTTTCACTTATTTTGTGGCTTTCCTTTTTAAGAAAAGGACTCTCTGTAACAGAGAACTAAAATGCGTTATTCCATGCTTTCAAAAGCCTGATTGAAATCTTTTAGCCAATCTGCTTTAGGGTGTACAGTATATCATCTGTCTAGGAATGGTTTTAATACTGTCTTTCTAGTGCCTCTATTGTCTACTTCACGTATATTAATAGGAACTTTACAGAATTATAGAATGGTTTGGATTGGAAGGGACCTTAAAGATTATCCAGCCCCACAGTTCAACCAGAGAACCAGCCAGTGCCAGTATCATTTGTCCCTATAAGCAAGACGAAGAAATGTCCACAGAAGTCAATTTAGCAAAGAGAGAAGGTTCTAAGTTTGGAGAAGAAGTAGGGCCTTCACAAAGGCGGCAGGAGGAAGAGATAGAAACTACCCAACTCCTAATTTTGATTGAGCTTCAAGGTACGCAAAAAGATTACAGCCATCAGCCAGGGAGCACACAGTCATATGGCTGCTCTAGTGGTGGGATGGTGCTTCCAGCAGTCAGGATTTAGTGGGCAGTAAAGCCAAGCAGCTGGGATCTCTTTCTCGCAAAAATGGCAGTGACGAAGAGTTGGAAAGGGGACACACTTTTGTCAGACATGAGGAAAAGATAACCCAAGGAAGACCTGGTATTTAACCCACGCAAATGGTACACCATGGAGAAAAGTATCCTGTACTTAAGGGAATTAGCTATGGTAGAAATTGTAAGTGCAATTAACCTGGATGATAATACCCACTTCCAAGATCCAGATGACATCAGGTATACATGACTTATGTGGCAGAGCATTGCATGGAATGAATCATCATCGTATGCCAGCACCCTGGCAAGAGTGAGGTGGGAAGATGACAAAAAAACAACTGCGGATGACAATATGAAGATAGTCTCTCTTCTTCCCTACAGGCCTGTGTCTCAGCTCCGGAGAAAGTGGTTCAATGGCTCCTCCACCTGTACAAACCAGTACTTCTTTCATTAGAAGTAAGCAATACTTTGCCAGAGAGAGAGGATATATTGGGTACACACACTGCATACCATCCCGTGGCTTCACCTACACGATCACAGAGAGGATATGAGTAAATGGGATGAAAAACCCACTTCAGTTCTACAGGCATGTGTATGTGAGACGCATGAGAAAACAACTGCAAAAGAGGGTCCTTCTGTCCCAGTTTCCAGCAGGCAGTTCTCCAAACAGAGAAGATGGTCTGATCTTTCCTCTGAGGTTGACAAAGTGTCTTCAGGTTCTCACACATGAGAACTGAATAATGAATACAATAACCAGAACTAGAAAGACCGTGCCTCCAACCAGGTAGAGGAAAGGGACAATTAGGTTTATTGGGCTATGTGGATTTGGTGATCTGGGACACCAGAACCACAGAAAAATCAGGCACTAGTTGTCACTGGTGTGCAACATACTTCAATGCTATCCAGTTATTAAAGAGTAAAACGCATCTGAATTTCTAGATTGACAGGTAGATCTGAAGAGTTGCCTGTATTGGAGGCTAAAGAGGGCCTAACAAGAAATGAGTGGCAAAAGCACCCCACTGTGACTGACCAAGAGGCTCTGTGCATCCTTGGTATAGAGGAAGACGGACTTCAAGTACCCAAGTACCCAAAAGTATCAGTGGGTTTTCAGTATAGCTGCTGCAGAGATGGAGAACATTAAACAGCTGTCTATCTTGCCTAGTCTCATAGATGACCCTTCTGTTGCGGGGTTACTAACAGTAGAGCAGCTGGTGTCAACCACTACTACATCAGTGCACTGGCAGCAATTCAGCACCAACCAGGACTCTCTAATTCCATTCACTGACTGATTCACCAACTGGAGAATCACGTTGTAACCAGCAAGACTCGCTCACTCTTCAGCAGTCCCATATGGCCAGTGCAAAAGCCCAATGGAGAGTGGAGGTGAGGCTAACAGTGGACTACCATGGCTGAATGAAGTCACACCACCGCTAAGTGCTGCTATGTCAGCCATTCTACAACTCCAATTAGAAGTGCAGCTAAGGGTAGCAGAGTGGTATTCCACAACTGACATTGCTAAATCATTTTCTCAGTCCGTTCAGCAGCAGAGTGCAGGTCACTTCAGAAGTGGAATCACAGTTCCTACTATTTGTTACAGGCTGATCCAGACTGCACTGGAACAGTGGGAATCTCCTGAACACCCACAGTATACTGAAGATATCATCATGTGAAGCAAAACAGCACAATAAGTTTTCGAGAAAGGGAAGAAAATAACTCATCCTTCTAAAACACGTTTTTGTCATAATGCAAAGTAAACCTAGAAAAGGCTTGTCAGGGAAGTGGTCATTGCATTGAGTTGCCTATGTTCAATAAGCATATAGCCAATGGTCACAAATACACTGTCTCATTTTTGAGTGGTTACCGTGGTTTAACTTGACAGAATGTAAAAAACAGGTGCTCTCCACAGCAGCCAGGGAAAATGACCCCACTTTGAGCCTTTGTCAAAAAGCAGTGGGGGGGGCTCAAAGTTGCCCTCTACGGTTTTGGTAATGGGGACACAGAGAATCCACCGCCCACTGCACTCCAAATGAAAAAGAGATACTAGCAGCATAGGAAGGGGTCCAAGCAGCTTTGGTAGTAGTTTATGTTGAAGAACAGCTCCCCCTTGCAATCCAACTGCCTATGCTGGGCTGGACATTCAGAGGGAGGGAATAAGAGACTATTTCTGACAGATATACAAGTCCAGGCAAGTCTTGGACGAGTTGACTTGCAGGCCAGGTGCAGTGAGAGATAAACAGCTGCCAGAGATAATCACCTGCTAAATGGTCTATGAGCAGCCTTCTGTGGGCACATATCTAGGGAGATAGGTGCTCAATAGGTGCTCAATGTGACTCTTATCTAAGTGCCAGGAATGCAGTGGTGGCAGAAGAAAACAAAAAAAAAAAGGCACCAACAGTCAAGGAGGGGTATGCTCAATATAGGATGCCGCATGGCATGATACTTGCCTGATTCTCCTGGGCCTGCTGACACCTGCTTGTTTCTCCTGGACCAGCTGTCAGTTGCCTACTGCTTACCTGCTTGCTGCCTAAGGCCAGCCATTTTGCCACCACCTCCACCTGCCCCTACTACTGCATCAGCCTTGGACCATCAGGATGGTGCACAACAGCATCCACTGGGTCCTTAGTGGTGACTATCCTGCATTACATAATTCTTGCTTTTTTCCTACTTTTCCTATTGCCTGCCTTCCCTTCCCCATCACCCTAATTTGTATTAATTGCCAGCCTTTCCCTTCCCTATCACTTTAATTGATAAAACTGCTTGGATGACATTTGACTTCCCCTGTGTCTCAATTTCGTGCTGAATGTATGAAAGAATTTCCCTTCTCGCTCTGATGACAGAGGGTCCCATCCACACATCATGCAACTGATGCAAGGGTGGAGCAAAGGGATTGCAAAGATCACACAGTGGGCTCGAATAAGAAATCCCAGTCATCCAGACATCTTAAAGTGATTACGAAAACCAACATGTTAGAATATCGACAGAAGAGGAGCTGACACGTGCTGAAGAAGCTCTGCTACATAAGAAATTGACCAAAAATGAGAAGAAACACTGATGGGTCCTGTTGCATTGTGGGAGAGCATAGGAGATAGAGTCCAACACAATGAGCTGCAGAAGCTACTGAAGGAAAGGGCGTATCAATTTGCAGAGATGAAAGCCACCCTGTCAACTTTACACATGTCTGAATGAGAAAAGTAGCCAGTGCTCTACCTCTACACTGACTCCTGGACAGTGGCAAATGCCCTGTGGGAGTTGTTACAGCAATGGAAGCCAAACTGGCAGTGCAGGCGCAAACCCATCCGTGCTGCTGCACTGTGGACATTGCAACCCAGGCAAAGAACATGGTCATAAAGATACTCCACACAGATGTTCATATACCAAAGAGCTGTGCCACTGAAGAACATCAAAACAACGAGCAGGTGGATTGGCCCACTAGGACTGAAGTGGCTCAGGTAGATCTGGACTGGCAATATAGGAGTGAACTATTTTCAGCTCAGTGAACCCAAGACACTGCAGGCTATAATGGACAAGAAGTAACCTAGATGGGCTTGGGATCAAGGGGTGGGATTGACTATGTATGCTATTGCACAGATTACGCATGATAGCCGAACATCATTCAGTGGGGGTAATTCTTTGTGCATCACTTGTTATATACATATATTTGTCACAATTAATATACTAATTAATATACTTTTCAAATATACTTTTTCTCTATCTTAGTAACTAATTTTATCTCAACTTACGAGTTCTACTTTTTTTTATTATTGTCTTCCTCCGTCCCACTGAGAAGGGGAGTGACTGAACAACTGCATGGTGCTGAGCCACCTGCTGGTTTAAAGCACAACATTTGCTCTAACACGTCCACGATCTTCTTAAATAAAGGGCTGTGACTGTGTGCTTACCCTAACCTCCTCTTTCAGCCTGCCTGTTAAACGCACGGCCTTCCTCAGTGAAACTTGAGTGACTACAGTTTTGGGCTGGATTATGTAGAATAATTATTGGAGATGACTTGTTGACATGTTCTCCCTCATCAGAGTATAGTGTACAGAGTACAGAGGAAGCCATTAGGGTGGAATATGCTATGATGCTGCTGTGAATATACAAGCAGTCTGTTTCATGATAGCTCCCTAAGCAACCCAACATGTACCCCTAAATGTTAGTAACAGGGGAGCTCAGTATGTTGACTCTAAGAGATACAGCACAGAAGGCAGAGTGGAACGCAAACAACACAGCCAGGCTCTGTCATAACATTGCAAGGATGGGAACGTGGTGGTACCATAGAACAGATAAACTTCATAGTTGTCACTGTAAGTCAGCAGCTTTTCATTTTTCCATTGTAACAATCACACAAAGATATGTATGACTAAAGCACTCAGGAAAGTAGTATAAAAATGGCTTAAGAGAGGAGAAACTTGGGGGAAGATGCCATCCATTGCGAACTAGTCAGGAGGACATGGCTGACTTCACAGACTTCTTACCTACTGGGTAAGATTCACACAATCAGTTTTACCAAGTGCTTTTCCAGGAAACTTAGAAATCTCTACAGAATCGTTCCATAATTTAACTTGTTTGCAGTAAGATGTTTTCTTCCCATTCTTGGTATTCGTATGTGCTCTGTAAAGTGTGTTTATCACTGTCAGCACAAAAGAATCTATAATCTGTTGCTTCAATAAAGCACTATACATTAAGCATATACATGAGACTTCTCACTGAGCATGACCAAACGCCTTAAGGGTGGCTTTTTTTTGCTCATTGGAACGTGACTAAATAAAGGTGCTTCACACTACAGTTGAATCCAAGAGCACAGGATCATCGAATCGCAAGGGCTAGAAGGGACCTCTGGACACAGTACTCAAAGTGAGGCCTCACCCTCACACTCTACTTTTTTTTTTTCCCCTCTTTCAATCTTTAAGTCTGTCAGCTTTGACATATTTCCTCTGAGTACACTTATGTCACACCCTGAAAAGCATATACATTTTAGTTTTCCCCTCACAGTATGTATAAGCCTTACAGTCATCATATTCCTATTTATATATACACACTCCTGCACAGGCAAGAGGTCTTTTACTCCCTATGTCCGTATATAAGTCTGAAGTGTTAGTTAAGAAGTACTACTCTGTTTTATGTTCTCTGTTCAGAGGTTAAATGGCAGTTTCTGCGTGTGTATAGAGCTCTTCTTGAAGTCTTTCTTTCTCTTCATCCTTGAGTTTATACATTCCCTGGTTCTGGACTTGATACAGTCCCTCTGAGTTTATTTTGAAGTACCATCAAAAGGAAAAAAAATATATTTATTCTTATTATTTAAAATTCAATTTCCACAATTCAGAAAATGTGCCTTTACTACAGCGCAAATTACTGACTTTGAAAGATTTTGAACATACTTAGTTCCTTGGTCTGCTGAAATTTATATATGCATATATATGCATAATATTATGTAGTTTTTAAAGAATAAACATTGAAATGTATTAATTTTTAAGACAACTAAATAATACCTAACTGAGTAGAAACAGCTAAAAATACTTTGACTATTATTCTAACAGCAAGCAGATGAAGGGGAAAACAGACCTGCCTGTAGTGGTTACAAAGGCCCTTCCTAAGTCACGGTATGATGAGAGGTGATGGCTTCAAATTGCATCAGAGGACGTTCAGCTTTGGTGTTAGGAGAAAATTATTCTCACAATGAGTGGTGAAGCATTGGAACAGGCTACTCAGGGAGGTGGTGGCATCACCATCCCTAGAGATACAAGGAAAGAGCAGATGTCACAATGAGCAACTGAGGTCTATAGTGGTTACACACATAGGCTGATGGTTGGACTGGATGATCTTAGTGATCCCTGCCAATATCTTAATTTATATATCTAATGATCAATATAATTAATCATTTTATAATAGTTTTATTATTCTCTCTTTTATCATATGCATTAGTCCAGGTGTTCTGTGCATCCAGGTCAGCACATATCCCGTACATAAATACATATATACAGATAGAGAAAAATATTTCTAGTGCTCCTGAGAATCATATATGTACATGAAGAAAAGTTCCACAAACAGTTTGGAATTCTGATGATAAAACAGTCCTAGGAACCTGGATCCATTCATTTCTTTCCAAGAGTATTTTCTCTTCATAGGATAACACTGTATTGGCCAAAAATAGAGATGCACACATTTTCAGTCACATAAGCACAAGGGCATTAACTTTAAACTGAACCCAATTACACTATATAAAATATCACAAATCTATGACTACATAATCAAATTCTACTCTTGTATGCTTCATTTCAGTGATTTCAGTAGAAACAGCACGAAATTCCAAGAGCTATGAAAGTAGTATCAACCTCTTAAAACCAAATCTTGGAATTGCAATTCAAACTAAGTTAATTTCCAGCTTCTTTTAATTGCACATTAGTACAATTTGAGAGAACAATAATCTGTAGCCAAATATTTCCATGCCTACTATCTGATAATGAGATGTAATAACCATCTCATTCAAAGGTGAAATTGAAAACAGTGTAGTTAGGATAAAGCAACAAAATAAATAGCTATACTTTGACAATTGCAATGACACAAAGATCCACCCTTAAGGAAATCCTGTCAGAAAAGAAAAAGTTTCCATTTGAATTCAGTTTAAAAAAGTGTTCCTTGAAAATTTAAGAATACAGTTTAAGCAACATTTGCTAGATGCGTACACTAGAATTAACCATCTACTTTTCCTTCTAATCCTGAAAATGTAATTCATTTGAATTACTAAAATGTATTCCCCAGTCATTTTCAACTCAGTTACAGGATTCTAATCTACAGTCGTGCAGTACAATACCAGAGTACATATGAAAAGAATAAGTAAGACAACAACCTTCTGTGTTAAAGTAAGTCAGATACATTAGAAGCATGCAACCACTTTACAGCCAAAATCTGTATTACAAGTCTGTAAAATACTGAGACATTTGCTATATAAAAAGAAGTCATTTCATACATGTCTAACCTAAACAGAATAGTACAGCTTTGGTCCATTACAGCATTCAGTTGGGATGTTTCAGCTTTAGAAAGTTTACAGGAAAGCTACAAATCTACAAAACCACACTTCAAACACTAAGTGTCTCTTTTTTTAAAGTGACAGCATGAGTAAATACTAACATTACCTGGTTGCAAATAGAGATTAATTGTGGATAGTAGGAAAGGAACCAGAACTGAGCTAAGGAGGTAAATCAGAACAATTACAAAAGTTATATCCAAGCAGTAATCTGAGGAATACATACAATCTTGCCATTATTTCATTGAGAGAAATTCATTACTTCACTTTGTAGTGGCTGAAATTTTGCAACCAAGAATGGCAGAACATAGAGACTTCCTTCCCTAGACATCCTGACGTTCATATACAAAAATTACTAGTCTACTGGAATTAAATTTTAGACCCCTGGTTAATGTTAAATATAACAGCAGCCAAAGAGGAGCGTTTATCATCTGCTTCAAGCTGATGACCAGGACACTTAGCTGTTCCAATCTTTCACAGGTGTGAAAAGAACAAGTACACAGGAAAAAAGATACAGGAAATAAATTGTCCTAATTAAGATCTCAAAAATATGCTTGGATGCTTGTATATCCATTTGAAGGTTTGCAGTATCATGTCTGATGATGTAGCTAATAAGAAGTGCCAAAGAGAACCATTTAACTTTGTTTTCCTTTAAAATGAAATGGATGGGGTGCATTTTCTTTTTCAAGTGAAACTGATTTTTAAATACTCCTGCACAAATAGATTAGTTACATTCTAGGAAAAACAACGCATGATAAAATGTCAGTTAATTTTTTGTTATTTTTTTTTCCCAAACATAAAATACAGTAATATTGGCATCTGCTATAATTTCCTTATATACCCAGAGATAGCAAGGAACACAGTCTGTGCGTACTTGTTGATTACACAACATACCAAAGGAAACTACCCACATTCAACAAATAAGTATCAATAAAGAAAGCATAGAAGCTGGTCAGAAAGTTTATTTTTCTTTGGGTATGAGAACCCACTAACAAGAGAAATAAAAATAGTTACGTAAGTAGTATAGAAAAAAAGTATTTTTTAATGTCAAAGATAGTAACAGAGATATAGTGTCTTGCCCACATACACATTAATATATAGGTAGATCTGTTGAGACCGATCTTGCTGGTAAGTTTACTGTTAAAGACGAGGTCTGTAATAGTTAATTCCCACAAACATTTCGTAACATGGCTGATTATAAGAAACAGGAAAAAAAAACCGTGACTTTAGTTTATCTTATTTCTACTTCTGTTTGTAGAGAAGAGTTTGAAAATGTTCCCTGACCTGGGAAAAAGTTTTCAAAGTTTGAGATGTTCAGCAAAGTTTGTTTCTCTTCTCTCAACTTTAAGTATCTCAATTTCACTCTAATAGCTTAAAATTCCAGTAATGAGGAGAGCCTCTCCCAACTGCAATTTAAAATAACTAAGTTAGGATTTCTAGACATGGTGTGCTGTTCATTTCGAAAGTGACAAAACACATAAGGCACAAATGGGACGCAACGCTAAATTACATCAGATCTATTCTCTGACAACAACTCTCCATTAGGGGAGGAGTAACTACTGTAAGATTCTGGATATACCACTGCTTGAAGACATACTTACTGCTTTCTTTGTCTCAGACTTTACTACTACGACCAATTATTTACCACTTACCCAGACCACTGAACTGGAAGACAGACAGGGAACAGAATGAAACCTTTAAAATCCTGGGAGAAACAGTTAGTGACCTACTACTCCACTTGAATATACACAAACCCATGCATGACTGGGATCTACCCAAGGGTACTAATGGAGCTGGCAGAAGTGCTCACCAGGCCACTTTCCTTAGTGCTGGCCAAACAGGAAGGTCCCAGTTGACTTGGGCTTACTGAACATGACGATTTTCTACCATGAAGGAGGATCCACAGCACTACTGGCCTGTCAGACTTACTTCTGTACCAGGGAAAGTCACGGAATGTCATCAACAGCATATACTGGACAACTGGCTGATCAAACTCAGTCAGAATAGATTAATGAAGGACAGGTCCTGCTTGACTAACCTGGTCTACCTCTATGATAATATCACCTGCTTAGGTAGATAAAGAAAGAAAGCTGTGCATGTTGTTTACTTGAGCTTTCACATAGCATTTGCTAGTGTCTCCCACAGTATCCTCCTGGAGAAACCAGCAGCACACTGCTTGGACAGATGTGCTGAGTGCTGGGCAAAAGCCTTTCTGGATGCCCAGGCCCCAGGGGTTCTTGTGAATGAAGCTAAAAGTAGTTTGCACATGGTTACAACCAGTGTTACCTATGGCTCAGTAAGGCAGCCAGTCTCATTTAACATTTTTATCAACTACCTGGACAAGGAGATTGGGTGCAGCCACACTAAGTTCCCAGATTACATTATGCTGAGTGGGAATGTTGATCTGCTTGAAGGTAGGAAGGCTGTGCAGAAGGATCTGGATAGGCTGCATCAGTGGGCAACAATCAGTCATATGGCATTCAACAAGCCTAAGTGCTGGGTTCACTGCTTGGGTCATAACAATCCCACACACCTGTATGGGCTTGGGGAAATGTAGTTGGCAGGAAAGGACCTAGGGAGGCAAGTCAACAACCAGCTATACATGAGCCCATACTCCTAAGAAGGTGAACAGCATCCTGGCCTGCATGAAAAAAAGTAGCCAGTAGGACTAGGAAAGAGATTGTCCCTCTATACTCAAGCACTGGTGATGCTGCACATGGAGTACCTCTTCAATTTCGTGTCCCTTGCTGCAAGGAGGATGCTGAGTTGCTCTAGGACATGCAGAAAAACAACAATAGAATCAGTTAAAGGTCTGGAAATTTATGTGGAGTGATTGAGAGAACTGAGGTTGCCTGGCCTGGAAAAAAGGAGAGACATCATCATTCTCTACAGCTACCTGAAAGAAGGTAGCAGCAAATAAGCCAGCCTCTTTATTCAGCTGGCAAAACATAAGGAAATGGCTTCAAGTTACAGGAGGGGAGATTTAGACTGGATATTAGGAAGAATTTGTTCTCAGGAGTGGTTAGGCACTGGAACAAGCTGCTCAGGGAAGTGGAGTCACCATCTCCAAAGGTATTCAATAAACATGCAGGTGTGTCACCTAGTGACATGGTTCAGTGGTAGATCTGGTAGACAGGTGAATGGTTGAACTTCGTGATCTTTAAGAGAATGTTCTACAATTTTATTCTACATCTAATTCTCATTATAAAAAAAGAATCACCACTAAAAAGTAAACAAATATGAATTTAATCTCAGTAGTGCTTCACTAACCTTAAAGCATATAGCTACTGACTGTAGTGGGATTATCTGCTTCAGTATGGTTATATGCAAGCCTAAGGGACTGTATTTGCCATCTGACAGATGAGGATTTTCTAGTTTACGGTAACACCTCTCCTTTTATATACTCCACACACAAAAGGTACTCCAAGAGTAATGTCTCCTATTTTATGATGTTGGCTAATGATATTAGAAACAGATACTGGTGGTACAGCAGTTTTCTATTACATACTATTGCTGTGTGACAGACAGCAGCAGAAGGTCAGTCTGACAAAATGGTGTCAGACATCAAAGTGCATATAAAGCAAAGGTGGCTTACTGAATTTCTCCTTCCGGAAAAAAACACACTCGCTAACATTCATCAGTGCTTGTTGAATGCTTCTGGAGACCAAAGAGTGGATGTCAGTATAGCTATAACAGTTATGTTCCACCCCTTCAATTCTGATAAGATTTTCAGTGTATTATCATTTTCACATTAAGAAGATATAGCTATATGCTAGATGGTGCAGAGCTGTCACACCATGAAATGAAGTGACCCCAGTTTGGTAGATTACAACCAGGAAACTATATATGGAAATAAATATTGACATCAACGTGTTGGAAACAATTGTGGCAATATTGGAATATCACAAAGTTTGCACTAGGTGAGCACCAGAGTGCTCCTACAGGACCACAGAGAACATCATATGCAAGTTTGTCAGGATAGTGGTGACAGTTTCCTGGATCACATCACTAATGGTGATGAGACATCGTATCACCACAATAAGCTGGAGTCAAAATGGCAGTCCATGGAGTGGCAGTTTGTGAATTTCTCATCAAATATTAAGACCTAGAAGGTAAAGCGATGTTTATTGTCTTTTAGAATAGGAAAGGGATGATTCTTCTCAACTTCATGCAACCCAAATAAACAATCAACTCTGCTACAACACGACAGTGACTAAGCTGAAGGCTTGAATTTCCAAAATCAGGACAGAGAAGAAAACAACCATTTTCTTGTCACATGGTAACACCAGGCCCCATACCAGACTAAAGACCATGAAGCAGCTTCCAATCTTGGCTGGACTGTCCTACTACAGTCTGGATTTCACACATTCTGACTTCCAACCATTTGGGCCAATAAAAAATGGTAGTGCATGGGCAACATTTTCCTAGCAACAATGCCATCACAGTAGCTACGAAAAATGGGTTAACTCCACTGGGGCACTTTTTTTTAAAAAAAAAAAAAAAAAAAGCATAGTATGCAGGCTCTTGTCCATCACTAGCAAAATGAATAGCTAATGATGGCAACTATGCTGAAAAATACTGTTTTGTAGCTGAGAATGTGCTCAAATAGTGCCACTGTGTTCTTCTGTATTGTTTTAGTTTCCATGAAAATAAACTGGAGGCATAACTTTTGGAGCAAGATATGTATATTATGTTCTTCTCTCTCTCTCTCTCTATCTCTATATATATATATATATATATCTGCATTACCAAAACTAGTTTAAATCTGCCTTAGGAAAAGATCCTCTTTTTCTGTTATAAACATGCTAAAAATTGAAGGTTGGAAAGAGAAGAGTATCTTCATTCATTTGCATAACACAAAGGTTCTGGTTATAACCAGAAAAACAGACCAGCATCAAATTCATTGAAATTCACATGGAAAAATACTATAAGCCAATAAGATCAGTATCACAATCAGTGAAATAAAAGTAGCAGGAAAACAAGTATTAGGAACAATTTTCCTTCTATATTAAAGATGTTTACCTTTGCAACTCCAGCCCTATGAGCACCTTGTGATTCCATGTATGCTAAGTATTTGTTGAACTCTCTGAATTCATCCATTGAAGGCCTAAAAGTCATTATTTTGCAGCTTGGATTTGGAGGACTATCAGATGTGACCGCCGCCATTGTGGTTCACTTTCAATCCAGCTGAAAAATAAAATAACATATACTGAAGAGAATAATCAAGCAGCATCTGAAATTCAATATATGTTTTGATCAGGAAAAAAGTTTTCAAAATTCCATAGTATTATAAAAGGCACAAACAAAATACTTACTTTCTCTCCCCACTCCTTTAAGACCTCTCAGCCTTTATCCCGAAGATATATCTACCATAAGCAATAGTTACATAAAAATCCAGTACAAAAATCCATACAGTCCTCTCGCTGTTTTTACAACACACTTTCTCAACTTTACCTTTAGCCATACTAGCAACCTTCAGTGTTGATGCATTCACAGCTTGCTCCATTTCTGTGTAGATATTTACATAACACAGTTGTAACCTAGACTAACAAAGTTATGCTTATTACTATTCCCACTTAGTTCACAAGGAAACTGATTACTGACTTTCCAATCACACTGCAAATGTAGGTAAAGAGTACCTGGATTTTCTAACTGACATGTCAGCACTTCAATAGTATCAGTCTGCATTGCCAAGTTGCAGTAATATGACCATTTACAAATTTATTCCTTAATCTTACAAAAAAAAAAAAAATCCTCATTTCAGAACAAAAGTAAGTCAGCTTTGACTAGCTTTTTCAGTGATTTGCTGTCATCCCTCATTCGAGGAAAGGGAGGATTTGGCATTGAGGGACAAGGTTTAAGGGATATGGTGGTGATGTGCTTGACTAGATGATCTTAGTGGACTTTTCCAACCTTAACAATTTTATGACTTTATCCATCTGCAAAACAATACATCCACGGTTTTGTTACCAAACCATGTCACCTTACACTGCTTGTATGTTAGCGTATTCACTCTCCTACTAGCATTCAAAGATTCAGCCTGTTTCTTGTGCCCTTAAATTATGGTTTTGCCTTCCTACTTCTCCCAGAAGATCACTCTCCATTTTTAACAATTAGATTTCTTTTTTTCCCCACACTCCTCTCTTTTCTACTCTTCTTCCTACCTTATTTCCATCTCTGATTGAAATGAAATTAACTAGATTTCTGCAGGTCTCCAGTGATTAAAAAAATATCAGTACCATTTTAGTTCAGGATTATTTTTGATTTTAAATTATGATTATGAGGTCCAATATAGGCAAGCATATCCCAACATACAAAACTGAGATACCTTCCCTGGTAGTAAACATATGCCATGCATCCTTCACTTAGTCCCATACATTAAAGAACCACATACAAATTTGTTATGATGACCAGTTCCAAATGAGATTGTGTTATATCTAAAGTTAAAGCTTTCTTTGCTTGTATACATTATGCCATGTAGTATGCAGAGTTTATTACTCATAATGCTTCACTGACAATAAAATGACATTGGAAAGATAATGAAGCAGGGTAATTGATCTCTTTAATCAGTTTTTAGCCCTTCAATTTCGTACCTGCATATGAGTGCAATGTATACAAACACATCACCTCTAAAAAAAACTATTTACTGGCAAAAAAAATTAATAGTTCATCATTATTTCATATCTTTAAACTACTTCATTAACTGTTATACAACACAACCTGCAGCTATTTTGTCCAGAGGGACCTAGGCAGGCTTGAGCAGTGGACCCAAGACAATCTCATGAAGTTCAACAAACCCAAAAGCAAGGTATTCCACCTGGGCGGAGCCAACCTCCACTACCAATACAAGCTGAGGGATGAAAGGATTAAGCACAGCTCTTTTAAAAAAAAAAGACTTGGGGGTACTGGTGGATGGGCAGCTGGACATGAGCCAGCAATGCACCCTCACAGCCCAGAAAGCCAAGTGTAATCTGGGCTGCATCAAAAGAAGTGTGGCCAGCAGGGTGAGAGAGGCGATCCTGCCACTCTATGCTGGTGAGACTGCACCTGGAGTACTCCATCCAAATGTGGAGTCCTCAGTAGAGAGACATGGACCTGTTGGAGTGTGTCCAGAGGAGAGCAACAAAGATGATCTACAGAACACCTCTCCTACAAGGACAGGTTGACAGAGCTGAGACTGTTCAGTCTGGCCACTGTCTTTCAGTATCTAAAGGGGAGCCACAGGAAAAAAAGGAACAGACTCTTTCACAGGATCTGTGGCAATAGAACAAGAAAAAATGGCTTCAAGCTTTAAAGAGGATAGATTTAGGTTGGATATAAGGAAAAAGTCTTTTACAGTGAAAGTGGTGAGGCACTGGAACAGGATGCCCAGAGATGTGATTGATGCCCAGTTCCTGGAGGCTCTCAAAGAAACACTGGATCAGGCCCTGGGCAATCTGATCTAGCTGCACATATCCTTGTTCACTGCAGGGGACTTGGACTAGATGACCTTTAAGGATCCCTTCCAACTCTAAGGATTCTATGATTTTAGCTTAGAACAGAGATTAATATACTTCTCTCAGCTCTTCACTGTACTCTAATACTGTTATTTCAGTTTTGAGGGGCTTCTTGGTGAGACATAGAAAGAATAGTTGATTCATTCTCTACTTCTATTTCCAGGGGGAGGGAACTGCTTTTAAAACCGAGCAACTTCAGCAGCCTCTTACGAATTTCTGTTTTCTAATTACTAATATTCTTTTCTTCAGCAGACAGAACAGAACTTTTTAGAACTTTATGTTATTCACTCAACTGCCTTGTACCAAGTCAAGCATTTCTGAACCTAAGGACTCCTAAACCAAGTCAAGCATTAACTTCAACAAAGTCCTTTGCAAAAAGCAGTTGTCAGTATTGTTAACCAATAAATGAGCTGTCTCTCTACTTCAACAGCTCTTACACTCATTTTCAGGTTTTTGCAGAGAATACAAAGGTAGGAAGAACACCAAATAAACTATGGTTGTACTGCCTTCCACAGGGACACAGACAAATGCAGCTTGACAGGAACCATGCTCATCAAGCTCAATAATGGAACATGCAGATTTCCACATTCAGTGAGGGGCCCTGGTGGAAGTGGCAGAAGAGACCTTTTGAAGTCCTGCTGAAGTCAACATGAATGGTAGAATCAATAAAGTTGGAAAAGAACTTAGCCATCAATCCATCATTGCTACACCATTAAACCATGTCACCTAATGAGATATCTACCTTTTCTTGAATACCTCCAGGAACAGTGACTTCACCACCTTCCCTGGCATCCTGTTCCAATGCACTACTGATCTTTCCAAGCAGAATTTTTTCCTAATAACCAATTTGAACCTCCCTTGGTGCAACTTAAAGCCATTACCTCTATTTAGTCCTACCACTGTTAACAGGGAAAACCAGGTGGACTCCCACCTCACCACAATCTCCCTTCAGACAGTTGTAGTGAGAGAATAATGTCTCCCCTGAGCCTCTTCCAAACTAAACAATACCAGTTCCCTCAGCTGCTACTCATAAGGCTTGTGCCCCAAGACCCCTCACCAGCTTCACTGCCCTCCTTTTGGATATGCTCCTCCAGAGCCTTGATATCTTCCTTGCAGTGAGGGGCCAAAAACGGAACACAATACTCCAGACATGGCCTCATCAGCATCAAGTACAGAGCGAAAGTCACCTCCCTGGTCCTGCTGGCTAAACAATTTCTGATACAAGCCAGGAAATCACTGACCTTCTTGGGCCATCTAGGCACACTGCTAGTTTACGTTCGGATGGCTGCCAACTGACACCTCAGGATCCTCTTCCTCCACACAGTTTTCCAGCCACTCTGCACAAAGCCTGTAGTAATACATGGGGGTTTTGGTGATTGAAATGCAAGACTCAGCATTTGGTCTTTTTATCAGCAAGAACCAGCAGTGCACCCCTGTTAATATAAAAGGTGCTGCATTAGACTTAAGTACTGCTGGCATGCTGAAAGTGGTACTTCCTCTCTACTCAGGGATGGTGAAGCCACACCTAAGCACTGTGCCCATAGCTGGACCACCAGTGGACATAAACATACTGGAAAGAGTCTTGCCAAGGGCCACCAAGATGAAGAGACAGGAACAGCTCTCCTGTGAGGAAAGGCTTAGAGAGCTGGAACTGTTCAGCTTAGAGAGCTGGAACTGTTCAGGGAGTGTGAAGGGTCTTTATGCACATATTCACTCAACAGGAAGGAGTGATGAAGTCTGACATTTTTCAGCAGTGCACAGTGACTGGACTAACAGCAACCAGAAGAGCAAACACTGGAAGAGGTTGTTCAGTGAGATTGTGAAGCCTCCATCTTCAAAGACACTCAAAGGCCAAGCGAACAGACTGATGATCAACATGCTCTAGCCAACCTTCCTCAAGCAGCTGGGTGGACTAGGCTTTCTCAAGAGGTCACTTCCAACTTCAGAACACATGATTCCATAATCGAATTCATATGCAGATGTAAAGATGGCAGAGCCAGATTCAGCAGCATCCAATGCCAGCATAAGTGGCAATGGGCAGAAATCAACTATAAAATATTTAAAATGAAGGCCTTCATATTCAGTTATATCCTAACACACTATGTAATTCTCTCAAGGACTTTGTGGAATATAAGTGTCCTAGATATTTCCTCCGACACACAAAATTCAGCTACATCCTGTCAAATCATTAAAATAAAATAATAAAATAGCATGATATAAAATTCAGAATAAAAAGAGGCCTTCAGAGTTGTTATTGGTGGGGGTTTTTTGTTCCTTTTGGGGTTGTTGACTGTTTTTTGTTTGGTTTTTTTTTGCAAGCAAGTACATGACTAAAGAATTATTATAACATAAAATCCATACTGCTGTACTATTATTACAACCTTAACTATTCCAATTAAAATGTAAGCAGAATTAGCTGTTCTGTGATACTACTCAGAGTTGTACAATCTAAGAAATAAGGTTCTTCTAGTGCTTTTATTTAACACTATGGAATAAAAATATGCGATACATTAGTGCACATATGAAGCTAGAGAAACAAGGACCATTACACCCATTTTAGCTGCCAAGTATAAAAAAGAAAGTAGTAACATTTATGCATGGATTTTTACAGCTATTTTAAAACCATAATATTGACACTGTAATTAGACATTTTCTGTCCCCACTGCAAGACAGAATTGCATGTTGATAAGATTGTCCATAACTATCTAGAAAAGCAGATGATAATACAAAGGAAAAGACATTCCATGCAAATTAGTATTTTGCATAACACTGAAATAAGCTTTATGGCTAATCACAAGGTAGCTTTAGTCAGACAAGCTCAAGATAACTATGTGTCTGATCCAATAAACTGCAGTCTGTCCATAAACCCTGAATTTACTAGTGACTAAGGTATTTGCCTACATTTCAAAATATCTGATAAAAGAGAAAAATTTACATAAAATGTAGTTATGTAAATTGTTCAGCATTGCCAGCTAAAGCACCAATAAGTGGGTTAAACAGTCAGATCTTTTATTTTTAAAAGTTTCTAGCCAAAGTCACAAACTACATCCTTCAAATGATCAATTAATAGACAGATAACGCTACAATGCCTGTCTAACATTATAGGAATTAAAAATACTAGGTCAGCAAAGGTCAAGCACCCACAGTTATGTCAGTATATGGCCTCAGGAACGTAATTCAAGATGTCGAAACACAACACAATTTAGAGCAAGATGAAATCTATTGAATGCTACAGATACAGGTTGGACGGAGAATGGCTTCAGAGCAGCCCTGAGGAAAAGAATTTGGGAGTGCCAGTTGATGAAAGATTCAACATGAGCTAACAGTGTGCTCTTGCAGCCCAGAAGGCCAACTGTATCCTGGGCTGCATCAAGAGAAGTGTGACTAGCATGTTGAGGGAAGTGATTCTGCCCCTCTACTCTGCTCTTGTGAAAGCCCACCTGGAGTACTGCGTCCAGTCCTGGAGCCTCCAACACAAGACAGACATAGAGCTGTTGGAACAGGTCCAGAGGAGGGCCACAAAGATGATCTGAGGGCTGGAGCACCTCTGCTATGAGAATAGGCTGAAAGAGATGGGGCTCTTTAGCCTAGAGAAAAAAAGGCTACAAGGAAACCTTGTCGTGGCCTTCCAGTACTTGAAGGGTGCCTATAAGAAAGCTGAGGAGGGACTTTTCATAAGGGCATGTAGTGACAGGACAACAGGAAATGCCTTTAAACTCGAAAAGGATAGATTTAGAGTAGATATCAGAAAGAAATTCTTCACTGCGAGGGTGGTGAGAAACTGTAACAGGTTGCCCAACAAGACTGTGGATGTCCCCTCCCTGGAAACATTCAGGGCCGGGTTGGACGGGGCTTTGGGCAACGTGGTCTAGAGGGAGGTGTGCCTGCCTATAGCAGGGGGGTTGGAACTAGATGATCTTAAAGGTCCCTTCCAATTCAAACCATTCTATGATTCTACCAGTATTTACATAATCCAAAACATATTTTTCAGCAGTTACAATGACAGTGGGAATTGCTTTTTAAATGAATGTTGACTTAAATGACACAGCTTGTATGAAAAAAATGTGACGTTTTGCTATGTGTGTTAACAACTAGGAGAAAGAGGAGATGAAAGGCTGTAAGAAACTTCTTAGGGGCCTACCAAAGCAAAATAGAAAAAGAAAAGAGAGGAAAGTAAAAAAAAAAAAAAAAAAAGGAGTAACATTCTGCATGCTGAAGCATCATAACTCAAATCTGTTATGGGAGACTCTTAACTACCCACACCTACAGCACAGAAGTTTACCATACTACATGCTTGAACGCACACAAAATACTCATACTGAATAAAATGTAGCATCTATAGGATTGTTTTTGTCACATTCTAAAACATAAAATGACCCCCATATACTTCCACAGCCAACAGATTCTCAACTACTCAAATTAGTATCAGGCAGCTACCATTTATAGCTTTCCCTAAGCAATCAGTGGACATGATTTTTGTCTACATCTTACAAAAACATAATGCAGTGCGTAAGCAAGCTCCAAAGAGTTATATTGTAGATGACGTTACATCAGTCACAAAAGAGGTTCCATTTTAGGGCCAGTTCTCTTCAATGTTTTCGTAAATGGCTTGGATGAAGCACTAAAAGGTGTTCTGAGCATGTCTGCTCATACTAAACTGGGAGGAGCTTCTGAGTCCATCATGAGTGGAGACACCTTACATAGAAATCAAGACAAATCAGAGAAAATCATCAACCACAAAGTTTAACAATAGCAAATGCCAGATTCTGAACCAGGGACAACCCTGACTATACTTACAGATGGGGTGGATGAGACACTGGGGAGCAGCTCCAGTGAAAGAGATTAGGGGGTCTTGGTTGACAGCAAGTTGAACTTGAGTCAGCAATGTAACCAGTCAGCCAAACAGACCTACCATATCCTGAGGTATATCAAGAACTGTGCTGCAGCCAGTCGAGGGGAATGACTGCTCTACACTGCACTGGTGCAGCCTCACCTTGAGCACAATGTGCAGTTTCAAGCACCACAGTACAGAAAGGGTACAGAATTAGAGAGCGTTCAAAGTAGAGCTACAAAAATAAAGAGAGGTCTAGAGGGAATCAGCCAAAGTACCCTGGTTTGCACAGTCCAAAGAGGAGACTGAGGGGAGATTCCACTGACATCCACAGCTTCCTCACAAAGGGGAGTAGAAGAGCATGCAATGATCTGTGCTCTCTGGTGAAAGTGACTGGACCCCAGGGAATGGCCTGGAGATGCAAAAGAGGAGGTTAAGGTTGGATATCAGGAAAAGATTCATTGAGAGGCACTGGAACTGGCTTCCCAGGGAAGTGGTCATTGCACCAAGATGCTGAAGTTCGTTCAATAGGTGTATGCGTAGCACTCTCAGACATATGGTTTCACTTTTGAAAGGCACCCCAACTACCTGCACTGGACATTCAAAGGGAGGGTCCACGCATCATGCAACTAATGCTACTTGGAGTAAGCAGTAGTGATCTGATCGCAGATCACTGATCACAGAGTGGGCTCAAAATAGGGAATCCCAGTCATCCAGGAATCTTATAAGTGATTATGGACTGACCGTAAGACAAAAATTTTTGGAATATCAACAGAAAGAGCTTGCATGTGCTGAAGAGGCTCTCTATACAATAAACTGCATAAAAAGAGAAGAAATATGCCCTGATCACTGATGGGTCTTGCTGCACTGTGGGAAAGCGTTGGAGGTGGAAGGCTTCCGTATGGAGTCCTACATGACAAGCTGCAGAAGCCTAGATTCCAATGGACTTGACTGTGGGCACTACTGCACAGTTAATTCATGAATGTGGAACATGCACTGCAATTAAACAAGCTAAGGAGATAAAGTCTCTTCGGTATGAAGGACAATGGCTGAAATAAAAATATGGGAAGGCCTGGTAATTGACTATATTACACTCCCACAAACCTGCCATGGCAAGCACCATGTGCTTAGGCTCTCAAGCCCCACGCTAGGCACTGTAAGGACTGCTGTAGTTTAATCTAGCACTAATTCCCCCCTCCCTGTTGGATAGAGAAAAGAATCAGGAAAAAAAAAAAAGTTTTTATTTCAATACAAGTTCTATTTACAAAGACAGAAAAAGGAAGAGGAATAAAGAATAATGGTTATGACAACAATACACATGTCTACAAAACAAGCTATGTACAAGCAATGCTCATCACCCACCAAATGATGCCTAAGTAGCCCCCAAGCAGAGGCTGCCCAGAACACTGTTCTCCTAAAGCCAAAACATAGCATCATACCAAACATTATCAAGGAAAAAAAACAGCACTGTCTCAGCTGAACCTCAGACAGTTGGTCCTGTGAGGAGATAAGAGTTAGAATCAACAATCCTTATGGATCCCTTTCAACTCAGCATAGTCCATGATTCTATTACTACATTACTAAATATCATGGAAGAGTTCCCTGTTGAAACACCCATGCTTCATGAAAAATTCCCTGATTCCCTCACAAGAACACAGAATATATTGTTCCCAGAAATGGGAGAAATCTTCATTTCTCCCATTTCATTTGTTCAATATGTAATAGAGAAACTCAAACTAACAATTGCATTTAATTAAATTACAAGCAAATTCACACTGCTAGAAAATTTAGTGAAGTAAAATGAAACCCACTGAAAAAAAAAAAAAAAACAGCACATTAATCTGTAGATAGTAAAAGCATGTGAATATCTGCTTTAACCTGAAGTCTTACTCTATAAAACCAGTCTTCAGTATTACAATACTCTCAAGCCTTATGACTAAGGCATCAGATCTCTGTACTCCACATGCTTCTTTTCTCTTCTAGTACTCAATGAACTAAACAGTATTTTGAGTTCCACCCCTCACCAGCAGGAATCAGAGTTTTCTAGTTTTAATTATGCTAGACTTGACACATCATTCTTCCAAAGATGTTCACAGAAGGCAAAAACTCTGTAAGTTCACCCAGTAATTTATTTTTATTATAGATTTTTTTTTAAAATTCATTTCTGCATTTTCCTGCATATTTTTTTTAGAAGTTTATAGGCTTCATTTCTAAGTAAATTCCATTTGACTCTCCATATTGTTTTGTAAATCAAATTCAAAAGGTGCTAGGTACTGCAACAATGCACAAACCCTGACAAGCTACAAGAATGACTTAAAGTTTATCAGAAACAAAATAGAATAGTTTGCTTGTGCAACTATTACTGAGCATGCAAACAGCCAATTCTGAAGCCAATCTGACTCTGCATAATTGTCTGAATTGTTCCTGTAGGAAAACATGCAAATTGCGCAACTAGTACATGGCCTGGAAAAAGAGAAATTAGATTCTATTTATCAGGAACTCTGAAACAGTAATTTATGCTACTTGACAGTTGAACCACAGTGTTTCAAATTTATAAAATGAGATTAATTAAAATGAACTTAAGCCTCATGATAAGGCATATATCCATCAGATATCCAGCATTCATCAGGAAAAATAAATTTAAGTTTGAAATATAGGAGTACTAAATTATTATAGAAGCTTATGGACTACGGAAGCTTAAAAAACTTGGAATCTAGGCAGGTGAACTTATTATAAAGCTCTCACTAGCATCTCAACTTGACTCTAGGTGGTTTGCCAAACTTCATTTCAAGCTTGTGTTTCTATGTCCTGGTACTGCCTCTAAAGCAATTATTTCCAAAATAGAAAAATGACCTATTTTGAAGCCAGAAGCACTAAACTGGAAAACAACCTGAGTTCATTCTATAGCCATTCATTGCCCATGCTAGCCTTGCAGTACACAAAACCATCTTAAAACAATTGATTTGGGACACACAACAAGAAAAGTAAGTTGTATGTATACAAAGTATACATATGTATACAATGTATACAAAGTATGGAATCTGCAGTCCACATTGGGCGCCTGTTACAGCCTCTAGAAACAGCAATAGCCAGTTCAACTTATCCAGTTCTCACAGCTACTAACAGCAGATCTCTCTGGAAAAAAAAGAACAGAAATAATGTACAATTACACTTTTCCAGAATACCATCTCTGTCTTCAGCAATTCACAGCTCAAGATGTTTTGAGGCAGAGAATATTTATGTATTTTACAGAGTTGCTGGACTTCTGTCTGTGACTTTCAAACTCTGTGGGCCCTTAATATCAAAAAAAAAAAAAAAAAAAAAATCAAAGTACTCCACAATCAACAATGTACAGAAGGAGATGTTTCATCTGAAGTATGCTTTGTATATTTCACTTTCCAATTTCAACTGAAATCTCACACACATACTGGAAGCAGTTTTCTATTTTCTCAAGTTTACCTTAAGAGCATACATGACTTAAAAACCTCCAGCATAAGCTCCTTCAGCCATTTCTTCTCTAGACTAAAGACTCCCTGCAGAAAATCCATTCTATGCTTCTGACTGACCATCCTTGCATTCTATTTTTGGAATCAGCAAATTACTTTTAGTTAGGAGAAAGGAACACAAAAACCACAAGCAACAGTCAAGATATGAATAAACCACAAATTAACACAATGGAGTATCAACATTCTTGAATTTGGTATAGTCCTCAAAGAAGCCCTTACAGATCTCCTTGCAAAAGTCAGTCTTGTACACAAACATAGTTGATTTCAAAGGGTTCTGAAAACCACAAACTTTTTTTTTTTTTTTTTAATATGCTAGATTAAAGCTGCCACCACATAAAAAAAGTTTTTACTAGATGAAGAACCAAGACAGGACAAAGGAAAAAAAAAAGCGAATATTTACAAGCTGAGAAACAGAGGAGAGTTTTCCACCTGTGCTGCTTATGGCACATCTGAAACTACAGACCTTGTCAGAGGTGCAGAACTAACCATATGACCTTCCCAGTCAGCATCTTTCCTCTCATTAAAGAAAATGAAGTCATACAGTTCCCTTACCCTTACGTCCCATTCTAATTCCAGAGACTCAACACCAAGAGGCCTGGACAAAGTCATGCATGCAGTTCTGCTGTTATTACTGAAGCATACACACTGAAGTGAAATATATGACTACAAGCACATTTGTGGTATAGCCGTACCATGCTTCTACTTCAACAGCAGCATGACGCTTCAGCACTCACAGCAGCAGAGAAAGCATTACCTCTGCTCACACAACCAGAGGCCTCCTCACTTCAAAATGATCACAGGCCACTAAATGTCATAGTTTTGCATACCAGGAGCAGACCACCTGAAATGGACTGATAGATTAGTAGGAGGGAAGCACACAACTCTAATGCACAGTATTCTATCAAGTGATAGGAGCAAGAAGAAAGCATCAACACTGTGCCTGTGCTGGACTTACATCTGTAGCATAAGGTATCACTTTGTCATACAAGCAGTGCAAGGCAGAATTTGTTAAGCCGCCTACTTAACGTTTGTACAAGAAGATTCTACAGAGGTTTGTATCTGAATAAATCCAGAAGAGATTTCCACAGGGATACTGAAAGAACGCTGTGAGCTTCCAAGTATCACCAGCTTAAACACAAGGCATACTTAGAACACTGTGAGCAAAAAACCTGTCAGGACAATTATTTTCCTCTAAGTACTTTTACTCATTTTATTTTCAAATATTTCGCATCATTTACTGATATCAAATACTTCAAATAGCTAAATCTGAAATAAAACTCAAGCATTAAGAAAACCCCTAATGTTTAGGGATCACGTTATTCAACTTATTTCTGTTCCTTTATTCACAGCTGTTTGCAGACTTCCACACTTCCTCCCAACATTTTTGTATTCAAATCAAAATTACCCTTTTCTCACCAAAAATATTACAATAATTAACAACTTAGTCAGCTCCTAAGCCATACAAATTACAGAAACTGTAACTGGACATAAATCACATTTAAACAAAAAAAAAAAAAAAAAGAAAGAAAGAAAGAAAGAAACAGAACAATGAAACAAAACCTGATCCAGAAGAATAGTCTACAGCAAAAAGGCAGAAGGAGTGGCTACATAGGTCCACCTAAAGTAAAGCTATCTGCTAACAACTAAAACTTTTATTTTAACCAGACAAAGTCCAGCAGGAAATCCAAGGTCAACAGATCTAAATCAAAACAACTACAGTCCAGCAATACTATATTTTGTAGGCAGAAATATCACAAGGGAACTGAGGAATTGGAATGCATTTTCTCTACAACTCCTCTACAACATCTGCAGTAATGAAAGTATTTTCCATCAGGCCTGAGAGCAAAACCAATTAAAACACTGAAGAACTTCTTCCAATATTCACTAGAAGATGCATATTGAATTCTAACTCCTTTAACATCTTGAATTAACCTACACTTAGCCTGTATTTTCCTAAATATGCTGTACCACCAAAAATTAAACAGAATCAAGAAAAAGAAAACACGAGTTCTTGCTTGAGTCAACAGTATAAGCTACTCCCAGGGGAAAAGTTAGTAACTTACCACTACACATCACAATTTTAAACAAGGGAAATGAAGTTAGAGCAAAATTTAAGTTCACAACTTAGTGAATTATGACACAGGATACTACTTGAGAAAACTGAAGTATGTTCAAATGCTTTATATACCTGAACTACAGCAAGATTTTACAGCACAGTCAATGTTGCTTCAGAAACTTCCTGCAAGAACCTCCATTGTCATTTGGTTACAGAACTACCATTGTCCCTGTATAAGATACTGAATTTCTTCAACATATCCTATTAGTCTCCAAATCTAAATGAAAACCAAGATTTCAACATGTCTCATTTGTTTTGAGATATGAAGAGTTAAGTCATCAAGCAACTATAGATGTATTTTACTGGACATGTATCAAAAACCTTAAAACTGTAATTACACTAAGATGCTATCTTCAAAACTCCATGTATATTAAAAATGTATCTGAAAATACATTTGTTTTTTGCATGGGGGACAGAGGAGATTAAGACCTTCATAAAGCAAATCTGAACAAAACCAAATAACCCATACAGCTTCATACTGAAGAAATATTCCCCTGCAAAAGACAACTACAGGAAAAAAAAAAAAAAAAAAAAAGAGTTGACTGCAGAACCAAGAAGTAGTCCAATCAAGAGCTGAGAAAGGACCACAGAAGTCCTTAATCTCCCCAATCAACTTTTTTTTTTTTGGTTACATATGAAGTCACCAATTTTTCTGCTGCACAATTACTGTGCCTCTTCATAATAGCCTAGTGAGATTACAGTAATTAGCATTTTACAGCATAATGTTCTGAACTGAATGCATTACTGTAGTAACTGTACATTTACATTTGCTGCAGAATTGTTTACATTGTTTAAAAATCAGGATGCTAGATAGAAAATAGCATCAGAAAAAGTTAAGGACTAACAATTAAAGAGCCTGATTTTCTTCCCTTTTTTGTCACATTTGCCATAGAAACCTCAGAGACCAGATCAAGAATGGATTTTTTTTGTTTGCTCAAGTTTTTCTTTTTAAGCAGAAACTAACTGAAGGTTTATATCTTACATACAGCAGCTCTCATTCTGACCTAGCTGCTGTTTTATCCCATCCACTTACTTGGATATTGTTTCCTGCATCAGGCCAAGGAAAAGAAACTGCTCTCACACCCGTCTGTACCTGTACTGATCTAAAAGCCAACCACCAGCTGCCCAAGCCCACTGACACTGCTCCACCCGTTTCAAGGATCAGAAAGCAAACCGTGCCTCTGTTCTCCACACCCCTGCATGCAGAAGGGCCTCGTGCAAGGTGTGCATTGCAGAGCCAGGCAGACCCAGGGCAAGGCCTGAGCTCATTCGCATCACCACCTTCACCGTAAGCGTAACAAAGAAAACCGCACAAGGTGACAGAAAATACCCCACCTCACACTGCTGCTGAGTTTATTTTTTTGTGGAAAGTGTTTGAGCTTAAGAACTGCTATTTTAGTACCTTCCAGGTAACTTCTGTTCCCGCTGTTGCTCACGTCTCAAAAAGAGCACAAGTAGCTCCAACTTACAGCAACACCCAAACAGACGCTGCTTTCTTCGAGGCAGTACGAAGTCACCTCTTTTCCCCTTAACCTCACACAAGAAAGCGTGATAATGCTTTCTGCAGAAGGACGCGCTCGGCCCAGCGCAGCACCTCGGCGCCCGTCCCGCCCCATCCAGCAGCAGCCGCTGGCGGCGGACCGGCAGCGGAGCAGGTGCGTGCCGACACCGACGGCTCGCTCCGATGCCGCTTCCAGCCACGTTACATCAGACACATCTGACCCGCGCCGAGAAATGAATGAATCGCAGCATCGGGAGAAGCCCCTCGGGCACCCCGTGCCGCGTGCTGGACGACGGCAGACAGCAGGGGACCGCCAGCCCGCCGCCAGCGCCCCGAGCTCCGGCTGAGCTGCGGAGCTCAGGGCCGGAGCGGGACCGCGGCTCCCGCTGCCCGGCACCTGCCCTCGGCTTCCCCCGGCCGTACGCAGCGCGGCTCCCAGCCCAGCCCAGCCCGCCCCGCCGCCCGCTCCAGCCCCGGAGCCCTCCCGCCCCCGGAGCCGCCGCCCGGCCCGAAGTCGCCCCGCACCTGTCCGAGAGAAAAGGATCGGGCGGTCGCAGGGAAGAGAGGCAGCCGACTGCGCTGCGCGCCGGATATGCGTTCTTCCCCCTCCTGCCTAGACTCAACGAACACTCCCAAGCTTCTACCCCACGTTCTCCCCGGGACGACTTCTTCCGTGCGCTGATGACAGCTGCGCGCTGCGCATGCGCGCAGCCCTCGCACGCCCGAGGTGGGGAGGACCGGGAGAGGAGAGAAGCTCGGAGGCCCAGCGGGAGGAACACGTGACGGGGACGAGCTCTCACGTCACGTGCCCAGCGGCAGCCGATGCCGGCACCGCCCCCGGGCGGAGCAGCTGCGGGAGGGGAAGATGCGCTGCGCGCGGCGGGTCATGTGGCGCCGGCTGGCAGGTCGGCCGTGGGGGTCGATGTGCTGTGGGGTGGCTGCTGCCCCGCACCGGGCGACGCGCGGGTCTTGCAGTGCGGCGCGGGCCGGGTTTGGCGGTGTGCAGTCCTCGGTCGGCTCTAGTCGGTTTATGTGTGCCAGTCCTGCGCTGTCATGTCCCGTCGTGCCTTGTTCCAGTCTTTAACGTGACTTTCATCCGCATGTGGCAGAGGCTGAGCCCTACTATGCCGTCATGTATTTAGTTTTTGTCAGTTATTGCTGTTTATCTTCCAGCTTAGCTTTCAGGTTTTTATGTTAAAGTAGCAAAAAATGACCAGAGGATAACTAAAGGAGAAGTCCCTTCAGGTGTTGCGATTTGGGATTGTTCAGCTTGGAGAAGAGGTCTTTCAGTACTTGAAAGGAGCTCAAAAGCAGGAGAGGGACCAACTTTATACAGAGGTAGTGATAGCACAAGGGAGGGTGGATTTAAACTGAAAGAGGGGAGGTTTTGGTTAGATGTTAGGGAGAAATTCTTCACTCAGAGGGCCATGAGGTGCTGGCAAGGCTGCCCAGAGAAGCTGTGCACATCTATCCCTGGAAGCACTCGGGGCCAGGCTGCATGGGTTCCTTCATAGTTTGATCTGGTGGTTGGCAGCACTGCTCACAGCAGTGGGTTTGGAACTGGATGAACTTTGAGGTCCACTGCAACCCAAGCCATTCTGTGACGTGCTTCTTTAAACATGCCCATTATCATGAAAGAGCTCTTTCTTTAGACCCAAATTTAAGCACTGACAGAACCTGAAAATGTAGCAGAACCTGAAAATGTTTCTCGAAAATGAGTGTATCTAATGCTATAACTTTGCTGTGCTAAGAGAGTTTTCAAATAGGCTCTCTTTGGCTGAGGCTGAGTACAATGACTGTTGAAGCACTGGGTGAGCAGCACCTCTCCTCTCCCTATCTTATGTCTGGTTAGAAGTGTGTCTTGTAGTACTGATGAAGCATGTACCTCTGAATGCCACTGGTTCAACTTGTAAGGATGGGCTGAGGAAGCATGTGGGCAGTTTGATTCCATTAACCCTCATCAGGGTGCTGCAGTGTGGATGATTGTGCCCTGACATCATTTTTCAAAGACCACCTCACAGCACTTCTGTCTTGCTAGGTGGAAGTACAAAGACTAGTCTTCTTCAGAATGGCTGTGAAGCTACGCATGGTCATTTGATCAGTATTTCACTTTTGCTGTGATGCAGTGCTTTCAGGACTCATTGATTGCCTTTACTTTAATGGGTTTACCTCAGAGTACCTGTGGGATCAAGTGCACCCTCAACAAGTTTGCAGATGAGGTTGAGTGGTGTAGTTGATATGACAGAATGAAGGGATGCCATCTAGAGGGACCCAGAGTAACTTGAAAGGTGGGCCCATGTGAACCTAATGATGTTCAACAAGGCCAAGTGCTAAGTGATGTGCTTGCATCAAGGAAATTCCAGATATATATGGAGACTGGGAGAAGAAATCCTTGAGACCAGCCAGGCCAAGAAGAACTTGGTGGTCCTGGTAGATGATAAGCTGGACGTGAGGCAGCAGTGTGCACTTGCAGCCAGCAATGCCAACTGTATCCTGGGCTCTATCAAAAGATGGGTGGCCAACAGGGCAAAGAACGTGATTGGTCCCCCTCTGCTCTACCTTCATAAGGATCACTGCATCCAGGCCTGGGGCCCCTAATACAGAAAAGATGAGGAGCTGTTGGAACAGTTCCAGAGGAGGGCTGCTAAGATGGTCAGAGGGTTGGAACACCTCTCCTACAAAGAGAGGCTAATGGAGCTGGGCTTCTTCAGCTTAAGAAGAGAAGACTCCTGGGAGACCTCATTGAGGTGAGGGCAGTGAGGTACTGGCACAGCTGCCCAGAGAAGCTATGGATGCCCCATCCCTGTAGGACTGAACTCCAGATTTGATGGGTTTTATGGACAACATGATCCAGTGCCTGATTTAGTAGTTGACAACCATGCCTGGAGCAGGGGATTGAAATTAGATGATCCAAAGGATCCTTTACACTTCCTTCCAGCCTAAGCCATTCTGTGATTCTGTGGTTTGTTGACATGTTCTACTGGCATAAGTTTGTTTTCCTTACTGAGATCTCAGCAAGTTTTTATGCACTTTCTTTTTGCCTTTCATATCTGGGAGTATACATATGGGTTAGTGTTGGTTAGTAACACTAGTTACAAGACAGCATCTTTCATCTACTGGACACAGCATAGTATTTCATCCAAACTAGTTCAGAACATATATATTGTTCTTGAATGCGAGTAACTTCTACATTGTAGCAATATAAGGAAATCCTTTCAAAATTGTAAGCAATGTGTTTGTTTATCGTGTCCGTAGCATAGCTATCTAAAGGTATGCTCACTTTTGAGGAAGAAACCGTTCTCAGGACGAATTCCACTGCAATAGTGCCTAAAACTCACGAGATGGCAGCAAATACCAGGAATTAACGTTCTCCTTGCCTAAGGCTGAGGCAATGAGAAGCATTTTGTTCCTGTTACTTCTGTCCAGGCTATGCAGGTTTTTGCCGTTACTATTACACTATCCTGAGCTATGAATCAAAACGTGAATGCTCACTGCTGGCTGAAATTTTCATCAGTGTGCAATTCAGTGGTGCTTGAATGTACATTGTGTAGGCTACAGAGGGAACATAAAGGATTTTTTTAACAAAGTATCTGTTGTCAATTTTATATCTTCGTCACCATGTCCTTTTCCCGAAATTGTTACTAGCATTATGTGAGCTTGTATCTCCTAGCAATCTGGAAACTCATTCACGTATGATACATACATTCAATTCAATATTGATTTTTCTTATTCTTGACACTTTATATTAAACATAGGAGAAACCTTGTTGTATGTAATGTTGATCACCTTCATGAAAAAGCTTACCTAACCAGAGAGTGTTCCTTTCAGTTCCTTTTTGCTCACTTACACACAGACACACACACACACACACACACACACACACAAAGATGTTAGGATAAAGTAGAGAGACTGCATGTAAAGGATGCCTGTGGGACTGACTTGCCCAAGAACAGCAGTGGAGCAGTGCATTTTAGGTCTCCTCTAGTGTGGAGTCTCAGCAGCCCAAATTCTGGTCTCAGCCAGCATAGATCAACTATCCGGCCAGGGTGGCAGATACACCCTTAAGTCCTGATTCCTGGCAGTCAGTAAGCAGGCTGCCAGTGTGCACCGCTTCCCGCTTTCTCTCGCTCCCCCTTTCTGGCCCCAGGGTGTGGGCACACATAATATCGGGGCGGTAAGGGAATTGGCATTACTAGGACTGAGCCGCTGGGTCACCCTGAAGGTGCGAGGAGCACCCCCCGACGTGGTGGCTGAGCACCTCAGCGTTATGATCAATGCACTGGTGCTGGACTGCCAGAAGATGGCGATACCCACCCTGGAAAGGGAAATCTGACAGCACAGGGAGTACAGCCCGTAGTAGAGGTGATACTTAGACAAGAACCGCTGCTGACAGCTAAACCTGCGGTCCTTCATGACCAGAGATGTCTACACTGCTTTCTTCTTCCTCCACAGGCTGAAAAGTCCATGCAACTGAGAATTCTAAAAATGCTGTGCAACTGTAAGCTACACTAAGTACGATAAGTTAGATAGATAATGAACTATGCTGATTGTGGCTTGTTTGTTTGTTTAATGTAGAAATAAATCACTAATTTATAAGAATAATCATTAATCTGCCTAGGGATCCCTAAAATAACTTGCCTGCCCTCCGTAGTGTCAAATGGCAGCCAGTCAACCTTTATTAGTACCCAAATGCACAAGCTGAATAAGGCTGCCTTATTTGATGATGCTAGATTTTTCTTTTCCTTGTTAATGATTTTGCTGTCAGATTTATGATAATTTTGTGCTAGCATCCATCATTATTGGACAAATGGCTGAGAATCTTGATTGTACTGTTGTGTGATAGAGAGAAAGGATTAAAAATATGTAATCAGATCATCTTGTCTCCCCACTGGGCCAGTGAAATTGGTTTCCTTTGAGTACAGTGTTGTCTGATACACTTTTAATAGCTTTAGTTCAAAATTTTAATCCACCTTCTGTGCATTGTCTATCAACTCCCACACAATTTCACTCATTTTTAGGAGTTTTATATGCATAAAATGCAATGCCCAGGATAATGACAAAGTGAAGATGAATATTCAGACAAAATTGTTTCCCCTCTGCACTGCCTTCTCTTCAGTGCAGTTGTGCAATATATATACTAATCTGCTGGATGTCAATATGACACATGCCATGAAGAGCAAGATTCTTTCCTGCCCTGCTTTTAAAGGCATTAAGGAACTTTCAGATATATGACTAGGGTAATGACAACATTTTAAGATACAATAGTTCAAGGATCTTTGATTTGAATGACATCAGTGACAGCTCCAATCCAGAGGTCATCCAAGGAAAGATAAGAAAGGGTCAGAAGTTCCAAAAAAAAACAAAAGTCTTTCATCACCCTGATTTTCTTTCATTTCTATCTTTTCACTTAGCTGTGCAAAGTCTGACAGAATTCCAGTTCAGCTCTAAATTCCCATAAATAAAAATCCTGGCACAGTGTTAGTTTACTATTTGGATTACTCTCAAAGGAGAGGTTTTGAGAATAGGGAGTTTTAAGCACAGTTCACTGATGGAAATGAAATCTGTTCACGTAACTTCCATTCTCCTAAGATATCCAGAACTTTAAAATGCGTGAGCTGTTTTACGGCTTCAAGACAAATCCATTTCACTGGGACTTGCGCAGCTGGCATAGCTTCCAATTTTTTTAACCAGATGAAAATCTGAGGAGATCATAAAATTAATTACAAGACCAGGACCTCAAATTAGAACTTCTTTTCAAAATGAGCAGCCAGCTGGCTTAAGTGGGTTTTTGGAAACTCTCATTATTAAATTAGTATTACTGTGCTCATACCTTTTATTTGATTTTTTGAAGAAGCAAATTCACCATTTGATCTCAGAACATACTGCTACTAGCAATATTCTTTTCCAGCTGAGCCACAGCTAACATGCCTTTTATTCTTTCTCCTTTGTGTCCCTTTTATCACCTCAATGTGCTCTTTCATGTGTTGCAAAGTACAGATGGTGAAATGCTTTGGGTCATGCAATGTTGTCTTTTAATTCTTTTGTGAGCTATGGCACCAGCTGATCTTTATTTTTCAATTTCTGATGAGTCCTGTGCAATCAACCTCTTTTGGTTTAATCGTTATGCCTGAAACAAAGAATGGCTCTTAACAGCTAAAAGTCAAAGGCACTGAGCCAAATTGTTCTTCTACAGACTTTCTTGTGATTCGTGGGCTTTCTCAATACTAAGAGGAATAGGAAAAAGGAAGAATTTACCCAGTTTTACACAGTGATGAACTCCTTACAAATATTAGAAATAGATCTACAACAGCTACAGTATGTGTAGAATGTGTAGAAGAGTAAATGCTCCAAAGGGACATTCAAATGTGACTTATGAGATATTTTACTGTAAAGAAAAAAGGGAAAGAAAGCAGCAAGTGACAAAGAAGCAAACTGTGTTAACAAAGGTGGTATTTGTAAGCAGTGGCATATGGTGTTGCAGTAAAGATCTTGAAGTAATGTTTTGTACTAAGACAAGCAATGTGAAGCACAGAAAGAGTGTACATGTTGCTTAACTATAACGCTGGAGAAGTAAGCAATTTAGAATAAAACAATGAGGTTACTAAAACACATATTCAAGTCCTGATGATGGGCTGCATTCAAATACCATGTTTTCAAAAAACCTATGTTTATAATGAAAGCTGGTACTCTATGCATTTCAAAGGCATAGCCAAACAGAAGCGGGGCATTTTGGTAAGTGTACACTGCCACCTTTTATCTTCTGCCCCTAAATGTGTCAAGCTGTGGGTGGAATTTTTGTTGAATGCAGGAAATTTTTGCTGTGATGGCTTAGGTCAAGTCAACATTTTCCTCCTACTGACATGGAGATAGCCTCTCTCTCTCGTGCCATTAATCAAGCAATTTAAAATCTATATATATAATTTTCTCATAAATCTGAACACTGTAGATTTCAGTACACATACGGGGGTGCAAAGAAATATCACAAAACCACCAGGCACCTGGGATGAACAAAAGAGAAACTGAAATCCCTCATCTTGAATGGTAACCACTTCAAGCTGTCGCCGGTCATGTGCTTCTCTTTGTCTGTTGATTTATCCATTGATTTTTATCTGTAGTCTTGAACTTGTCAGGTCTGTAGCCTGTACAGCTTTTCTTTTGCTTGTCTTTAAAGTCTCTTTTTAAAATCTTTAAAATAAATAAAAAGGGTAGCATTTTTCTCAATAATTTCTGCCAGAATAATACAGGGCATACTGTTAAGAAATCTGGTTAATTGAGATTCACACCCTACACTGGATAAAAGTAAGCTGAGCCTGATCAAAGTCAGCTGTGGTTCTCTACTTTCCATTTTAAAAGACATTCTGGGAATTCCTACATTCTTAAAAAAAAATACTGTTAACAGTATCCAGCTGTGTAGGTGGACATACCTTTTTTTACTTCCCTTTTTGTTGTTCATGCAGTGAGAGATATCATGAGTATACTTCGCATGTATGCAGAAATTAAATGAGCTGCTTTGAGTTGCATATGCAACTTCATTTAGTCTTCCTCTGTTATTTGTCCCATATTCCCTAATGTCCTACTGTCCAGGTATCGCTCTCCCTGTTCCATTCTAAATATTACTATGTAGCAGCACTTATGCTGTATTTCAGTTTATTTACTGTTGGTGTCGCATCCAGAGCAGATTAACTTTTTCATCTGAGGTGGGAAGGTGAAGGCGATGGCAAGCTTACAATAAAGAAGGCAAGATTACAAATACATGGGATACTGACAAGACACTGAGTAAACTTTGTAAGATCTGATAAGACCTTATTGAATATTCGAGGATCCTGCTCCAGGATTTTTATAAGGGAGTTCCTTCCTCTATTCCATGGCTAAATGAAATGCAGGTTAAGTGTGACAGCTGTGGCCACCACTGCAGCTGGTGGCAACCAGGTCTACGTGCTGTAGTTATTGGATGACAGTAACTGGCAGTGTAAGAGCAAATGGTAAAAAAAAATGGTTTACAGTGAAAGCAGTGAACCAATTTATTCCAGTGTGACGGCATGAAGTTGACATATTATCTCTCTTTCTTTTGTGGAAGGAAGAATGCTGCAAAAGAATTTTCTGAATGACTCATACTTCTTTTCATATATCCTATAAGTAAGGGTTAGGAAGTTAGTTTACAGATAGTTTTACAAAGAATGAAATTAAATGGACTTGATACTCGCAAAATAAAAATTATTTTTCCTGCTCTAAGTGAAACAGCTGAGAGCTTTAAACTTTTTTAGGTTATGACTACAAATGTGTTTTTTAGTGAATGGAAATCCTAAAATACAGTGTGAATGGACCTAACAGTGTGTTATTGTAGCATCTCTCTCTTTGTCTCTGCCAGACTTCTCTGTTGACTGATCCAGCACATTAACCATGCAGAATACTAATCCAGAAAAAGACAGATGTATCCTGCACAATCACCATGAAGAAATGGTTCATGATCCAGAAAGGAAGTGGAAACTCACAACTGAGGAGAAGAGATGGTAAAACATAAGAAAGAGTGACATGACAGCAGTGAGATATAGCTGTGCTAAAAATAAGACTATTCAGATCTTATTAACTTGCAGTTTTTGTAATGCTGCGTTATGAATCAATACAGTATTACTGTATGGCAGAGCACTAAAGCTAGTTTTGCCAAATAATAGAACATTTGTGTAATCTGAGAAGCTGAAGATCAAGATACTGTCTACAAGTCCTGCTAGCTGTTATGTGTTACAGGAGTTTTTTTTTGTTTTTTTTTTTTTTTAAGTCAAAGATTGTAGTTAATTCAACAAAGAGCCAAGTATATTAAAGTTATGCCAACATTTCTGAAGAGGAAACGGTGTCTTAGTCAGTGCTGTTAGTTTGATCCAAAGAATTAGAGTACAAAAATGGGAGTTAGGAGAAAGTGGGTAGTTTTTGCAGGAAGACATCCGAAAATATACTGAAAGTAAATAACGAGTGCTTAGTGCATAGTTGTACTTAGTCAGGTCTAAGACTGGTGTTTCTATTTATGGAAGAAGGAAAGATGATAAATCTGATAAAACAAAAGAAATAATAGGGTAAGGAGAAGGCTGCTTTGGAAGAAAATTTCAAGGAGAACAAATTATAACTGAGAATCCAAAAGGAGCGATAAAGTGAGGAACATATAAGATTAAAAAAAAAAAATTATTACAAACTCTAGACTCTAGGATCTCTGAAATGAAGTGCTACACTCATTTTCCTTGCTTAGGCATGGAAGGCAAGTTTTTGGAGTGCTCTGCTGCTGTGTAGTGTGGCTACTGGCTCGAAACCTGAATGACTCAGAGGATGGAGCGCCAATCTGCTATTTCTGCATAGAAACACTAATTGTACTATGAGGTTGCCATGACAGCAAGTAACTTTCTTCCCTGTTTGGCTGAGCTTATGCCAGATGAAAGAAGGATTTGAAGTTTTATTCAGTATCCTTCCTGTTATCCGGAGTAGAAATGCACAAAGAATTCTCTTCCCATTATCTATTTTAACACAGTGCAACTTTCAAGACTTTTTCTCTTTACACATTTGATATCTGAAGCTCATTGGATTTCAAAGTACAGTCTTGTATATATCTATACATATATTACATATATATTAATGATAAATGCGTATAATATATACGTTTTACCAAAAATTATTATCAAAATGCTATCTACAATGATGATGCTGATCAGACACTTAAGAAAAAAAAATCGAATAGGTCTGATCCTGCTAAGCAAGCTGAGCCTTCTACTTTCAATCTTTCCACTGAGTTATGAGAAACTAGACACACTTCTGTTTCATTGGGCTCAAGCACCAACCCCTGGATGGATTAACTGCTCTAGAGTGTTCAAGAGAGGTAGGAAAACATAACCATATCCATTATAGAAAAATAGAAATTTATAAAGTGTGGGAAACAAGTTCCCCATGGTAACTTTTCCATGATGGAAAGGGAGATAATCAGCTTCTTTTCTATTTGTGAAAAGAAAAAGTGTTGGTAGCTTAGCGAATAAAATATTTTAGTCTATATAAAGCAAAAAGCAGTGGCAGTACAGTGGTACTGCAGCTTACTTAATGATTATTAACATAGAATATGATTTCTGGAAAAAAAGCTTCTGAGCTTTGGAAGATAAGATTATAGTGATTTTAATTTCAGATTTTCATGGAAAAGAGTTTTAAAAAGAAAAATGTTTTGTTAATGAAAAGAAGTATTTTAGCCCCTACTAAATGCCAACTCTGAATCTATTTGAGTAAAAACTGGAGTCACTCAAGGGTCTTAAATAAACTAAAAGTACAAAATACTAGCCTCATTTCAGAACAAAATTGAGTTAAGTTTGAAATATAGTCAATACTAAAATAGTTTTTCAGTGTTGTGGTTTCTAAAAGCAGCTATGGAACAAACATTTCTCCCACTGGTTATCATTATTTTTAAAGCTGGCATGGTATCCATCACTGCTTTGTGAAATATTTGTATTTCTCTCTGAATCAATGCAAAACGACTCTCATTTAACATTCTGTTCTTTCTCATACCCAAGCAAATGCAGATAATATTTACTTATCAGATAAGCTGGCAGATCCCCTCCCATCAAAGGCCCTCCCACACTCCATCCCAAATGCATTTCTGTGGCCCATTAGCTCCCTGAAGCCCTCTAAAGTTTGTGAATAGAATACTGAGATTTGTCAAAAGGCAAAGATCACGGAAGTGTTAGGATTCATACCAGCATTATCTTCCTAAATCCACTATCAAAATGAATTTCACAGAGTAGAGGAGTGTGTAAGTAAATTTGAGACTGGATTATTGGGGTGGGAAAAGGAGTTTAGATTTTATATTAACTTATCATATATTGCTGTGAATTTTATGTTAAGTTCTCTGCTAAAAACTATAATATGACTGACTGACAGTGTTGGCCTCTATTGAATCTTTCTTAAGCAGAAAGATTGTGAAGACTTGTTCATGAGAGCTTGAACAAGAAATACTAGTTTGCTGGGGAATAACTAAGTTCTGAATTTATTGGGAAGCAAATTAATTTATGCAAATGGTTTAAAGCACATACAGAGAATCACAAATAGAATCATGAATATTTTGTGTGTTTATCAAGCATGTATGTGCATGAGCTGTGAATGGAATTAAAAACTGAGACAAGTAAAATTATTTTTGGAGCTGTTTTTTAATTAAACAGACTGTTGTCAATTTTCAGTTTTTCAGTGAACAACTATCAAACACTTAATTGCTATGTTCAGAGTTGTTACTTTTCAAACATGTTTTCATAGGTCAACCACTCTTGCTCTGAAAGTAATTATACTGCTTTAAAATTGTAGGTCTGTAATTATGTGAGGTCTCCAGATTCACTGACTGTTACGTTTCTATAATTATTTTCTGCTTCACGATTAGTGGAATGTTCAGTTAAAAAAAAGTTAAGTTAAAAAAAAAGTTAGAAAAATACAACAAATGTTAATGGAAGATAACCAATTGCTGCTGTCTCTTAATAGTGATAGAATCACAGAATCACCAAAGTTAGAAAAGATCTACAAGATCATTCAGTCCAATCATCCTCCTACCACCGATATTTCCCCACTAAACCATGTCCCTCAGTACAACATCTAAACATTTCTTTAACACCTCCAGGAAGGTGTTAAAGGAGTCCATGACCTCCCTGGGCAGCCCATTCTACTGTCTGACTACATTTTCAGAGAAGAAATTTTTCCTAACATCCAACCTGAATCCTGCAACTTGAGGCCATTCCCTCTAGTCCTATTGCTGTTACATGGGAGAAGAGACCAACTCCCACCTCACCACAACTTCCATTCAGATAGCTGTAGAGAGCTATAAGGCCTCCCCTGAACCCTCTCTTCTCCATGCTAAACAATCCCAGTTCTCTCCACACTCCTCAGCAGCTTTGTTGCCCTTCTCTGGACATGCTCCAGAGCTTTGATGTCTTTCTTGTACTGAGGTACCCAAAACTGAATACAGTACTCAAGGTGTGACCTCACCAGAGCTGAGTACAGAGCTAATCACCTCCCTGCACCAGCTGGCTACACTATTTCTTAAACAAGGCAGGGTGCCATTGGCCTTCTTGGCTCTCTGGGCACAGTGCTGGCTCATAACCAGTCAAGAGCTGACCAACACCTCCAGGTCTGTTTCTTTTGCACAGTCTCCCAGCTACTCTGCCCCAAGCCTGTAGCGTTTCATGTTGTGGCCAAAGTGCAGGACCTGGCACTTGGCCTTGTTGAACTTCATTCCACTGGCCTCAGCCCAGTGATCCAGCCAGCCAGATTGCTCTGCAGGGCCTCCCCACCCCCAGGCAGATCAACTGTTCCCTCCAGCTTGGTCTCATCTGCGAACTTACTGAGGGTGCACTCAATCCCCTTGTCCAGGTCATTAATAAAGATATTGAATAGAATAGGCCCTTATACTGACCCCTGGGGAACACCACTCATAACAAGTTGCCAGTTAGATTTAACTCCATTCACCACCACTCTGAGTCCAGCCAGTTCTTCACCCGGCAAAGATTGTTCCTG
The DNA here is from genome assembly GCF_905368555.1 of Meleagris gallopavo. Lineage (NCBI taxonomy): Eukaryota > Metazoa > Chordata > Aves > Galliformes > Phasianidae > Meleagris > Meleagris gallopavo. Next base: position 28,271,125 of record NC_139435.1, on the reverse strand, counting down.
TCCAAGGCTGCCAGGTTTTCTAAGAGAATGCTGTGGCAGACAATGTCAAAGGCTTTGCTGAAGACTAGAAAGACTATGTCAACAGCCTTTCCCTCACCCACCAGGCAAGTCACTCAATTATAGAAGGAGTTTGGTCAAGCAGGACCTACCTTTCATGAACCCAATGAGTTATCCAAGCATAATTCTTTAGTTTTTTTTTCATGTTTTACTGAAGGAGTTAACAAAGGAGGTGTGACCAGGGAAGCAGAATCTAGTCCTTACATTTCATTACCACTATTGTGTTTTATTGCTTTAAGAGCTCCTGAGAGCCAAGTCCCATTAACAGATGTATGTTGCTTACCTTGATTAAAAATTGCTTAGGCAAGAGGGTACAGGCTGCATTAGTCAGTGCTCCATGCCCAGCGTTTTTCCTACAAATGAGCATAAGCTGTTTCTTTAGAGAGAACAGAAAAGAGAGAAAAGCTGTCTTTTAAGTTTATTCTAATTTTTATATTGATCAATAGAGGTTTAGTGTTGAAGCAGTGAGAAGGATCCCCAGATTTATTCTGATTACATGGCAGACGTTACTGTGGTGGCACACAGTTTTTAAAAACAGTTGTCACTCAGATGAGAAAGTGCAATTGCACTTTGCTTGTTTCTGGTTTATGTTAACCTTAATGCAGTAAAAAGTAAAGGTGAGTTGGTTTTATTATTTAATCCAACTTTTTTAAAAGGTTGCCAAAGACAGAGTTGCATAATGTCATTTTGCAATTGGTAAACGTAAGTACAGAGAAGATACATTTTAAATATTTGCATTTAAGAAGACTAATACATTAGCACTGAAGATGAAGGTGATCTCTAGTATTCTCTTCACTACAGCAACAAATTAACAGACTGCTCTTAAGTAACTCAGTATTGACTGGAAAACCAAGATGCATGTTTCAGATTAACCTGTGGATAACAAGCAGTGTGTTCTGTATGAGTAGGTATAATATATAACTTCTGAGGTGCTATAGTACTGTGGAAATTCCAACTCCCTCTTGTTTCTGTCAATTGATTAATGAATATTTTGCCATGTATTTATTCAAGAGAATGGCTACAATGACAAAACATTATGAGATAGTGGATTCTCGCTGTGTCATCATTATTTTTAAATACACTGAAGGAACTATTAGTAACATCTGAGATTTCTCAGTTTCCTTCATCATGGTATATTTCTATGCTATTTTAATTACTGGCTGTGACATAACTGTTACATTTTATACCAAAAAAGATTTGAAAATCATTAAATGAAAATATATGCTTGCTTTTGCAGTTTGAATCTAATCACTAGACGTATGCAGCAGGACATTGCTTTAGAATATTTAGATCAGTACTATCTCCCTGGAGCACTTGCCTTATTTAGAAATTATGGAAATAGGTAGTTATTTGCTTTTTTTTTTTTTTTTTTAACTTTTCTTTCAGAGCTACACTTATTTTTATTCCTAACTCAGTTCTTCCTTCTCATTCTCCTCCGCTGATCAGTCCTGTCTCATCACTACTTGCTTTTTTTTTCTTTCACACAAACCTTATTTTCTCTGATCAGCATTTTCTATCTACGATGAGCCATAAAGCAGCATTTTTCAACTTCCTGCTGCCGTCTACTTTTGTAGTTGCTCCCCAAACCTGTTATTCCTTTTTCACTTGAGACAGATTTTCAAGTCAATATAGCGTATGAAATAACAATTTTCTGAAGTAGATATGGCCCATTATGGTGCTAAAGAGTCTTGTTAAGAGGCAGAGTTTGTGTTAATGCAGCACTGCACAGAGCCAATTATTTTCACATGGCTCTTTGGCCAGAGCTGCAGAGTCGTGACTGTACAAATCATATGCCACCAGTGTCGAGTTCAGGGAGTGTAAGTGAATGTTAAGTCATGCTGAGATCATGCCACCCTGAGGTAAGGCATGCTTGCAGTAGCCGTAGTATTTACAGAAGTTTTGGCTGAACCCTGTTAGAAGTCTCTAGTGAATATATACGAACCAGTTAGTTCAGAAGCTTTTATCTTAGACATATTTAATCATTTTATTTTTTCATTTTTTTAACACAATCAGGGAAAGGATATATCTAACACCAGAACTGGGCCATTGCAACATTTTCAAGCTTTTTCCAAGTTATATGTTAACTAAAACGTTATGTAACATTAAAGTATTTATTCAGTTTTGATTTCAGAGTCAGATTCTTCAGTATTGATCAAGATTCATTCCTGGTCTGTGTTGATGATCTCACACAGCATAATTCACAAGGAGTTTGTAAGATATCAAATCAATTCCAAATGTATTTAAAGATGATAGGTGAATCAACACTAGCAGATGCTATCACAAAAAGAATTTGTTTCACTCCTCTATCCTCATACAGTCCTGCAGTCTCCCTTTTGCTAGCTGTGATATTCATCCTCAGTGATTCATCAGACAGATAGCTAAACTCTTATATACTATATCTGCATATCTGTATATCTATATTTATGTTTATCTCTCTATATATATCTATCATATATATAGACATTACATGTATCATCTATATATGCAGATATAGTCAGACTACGATCAAACAAAATGCCATAATCACTTGTAGGCCACCTAGAACCCTATAGAAATGTTGTTTTGATGGCATTTCTTACTTCATTTGCAGAACATTTTTAAGCAATCTCTAGAAGTGTGTTGATAAAAAATCATTAAATTGTTACATCTCTGGAAGCAACAGCCTTTTTTATGTAGATGAAAACTCAGAAACTCTTCTACAAACTCAAAAGGAGGTGCCAGATTTCTTTTTCCCAAATATTTTGCTTGGAGCTATAGAGGAGAAAGAAGCATGTCCTTAATACAAAGTTTCTGTGGTTTATAAAGAGTGCTTCTTAAACCTTTACTCCAAACAGAGCAGAGTAATGTCCTTGTGTGACTGATTCAGTATTGCAAAGAGACTTTATTCAAACTCTGGAAAAATGAAAGCTCAGAACGATAAGGACATGTGATCAATTCTGTAAAGAAGGAAGGAAATTTAGTCAGTGACTTTCAAACAGTTGTTTGCTTTCATTAACACCTGTTTATCTGAAAATCTGGATAGATTTCTGAATCAGTTTTTTTTTGTTTGTTTGTTTTGTTTTGTTTTGTTCGTGCTAGGGGGTTGTTGTTGCTGCTATTATTTCTGTTTGTTTTGTATGTTGTTTTGCTGTTGTTTGGAGATTTTTTTAACTTTTTCTGAAACTGTCATCTCAGCTGTTTGTATTGGTTTACTTTCTGAAGTACAAACAAAGGTTATAATTCCATTTCTAATACAAAAATACTAAAACAAAACACCACTTATATGCAAAACTGAGTCCTCTGAAAAATAACCTTTTAGACTTCCTGAATTTTCAAACTCTACATAGTCTGTACATAATAAATTTAACCCCTAGATAAGAACAAAAGAGGGCACACATTAACTTCCCAAAGAATATCTCAGAACCTTGTTGTCATGACACCTCTGTTAAGGTAAGCAGTATATAGTTCTCTGTGCTAAGAAGAGCTTCTTTATTGCCTAATAAAACTAGATAGAGCAACAGAAGTTCTTGCAATGCAATGTGCATTTCATAGGTATCCATAATAGATAACTAGTATAGATATAAATTATTTGAATAGGCAATACTGTAATCATATAGCAATATTTAGTATTTAAAAGCCGTGGACACAAATAACTTGATAAAGAGTATAATGTAACAAGTATTAAGTAACCGAATCAGTATTCAAGATTACCTTTGAGCTCACCTTTGAACCAAGTTAAAAAAGAGCAAGGGACAAAAAGAAAGATTTAGAAAATCACCCAGTCAGCACTGAATAATTCCTCCTGGTCTTCCTCTCTGGTGGATTTACAGAGGATGTTGGTAGGACTTCTGTAATGATTCATAGCAGATTTTTAAAAGCAGAACTTCAGTACCAGACAAATACATGCTAGACACAGGAGCTATGATAATCAGGAAAACAAAAACAAAAACAAAACCCACAGTCAATCATAATCCTACAAATTTGGGAAAAAGTATGTGCTTGCCTAGAGACACAACGGCAGCTGAGCTGCCCCAGATATGTCACAGAGATGTGAGGCAGCTCAGTTTGTCAGTGTGAGGGAGCATAGTGGCAAATGGAGAAGAAACCCACCAGTGTTTGCAGCCAGTGCATGTGGGAAGCATGGGTGATTCTGTACATACATGACCCTAGACATAAAAGGAGGTGGAGTAGGAAAACAACCTGACTCTTTTAGGGGTGCTAGCATTTAATTTTTCTTTTTTTTTCTCTTCCCCAGGACACTGGAAATCAGCCAGGAGCTTTAAAAGTATTCTAAAAGCTTATGGGCAAAGTAAACCTTTAGAAAGGCCCTACCTAACTGCTGTTATGGCTGCTTCAGTTGTAAGAGAAAGTCAGGGCCCTATGTGCACCAGGAGGCTCTGCAGGCCCTGACCTCACTGGGCTGGAGCAGCTCAATTTCACCTCAGCACGGGCTCTCAGCTGTCTTATACAAGCACTTGTCTCCAGCTCAGCCTGGCCCACTGTCTTGTGGATATGCTGGTCTCCTGTAGGTGCTGCCAGGGATCTAAGTGGTGACCTGGCTCCACATCTGTGTGCTGAATGGACTTTAAGTGCAAGCTGAAACCTTGTCTCTAGTCCTGTCTCCTGTTCCGTCGCCTTCTGCTCTTGCCTTGAGCTTGTGCATGGTCTCTGACCCTGGCTTGTCCCGTACTTCGGACTGCTGGGGAATCCTCTTACACGCACCTGGCTCCTCATCGTGCCTATGCCTTGCAAGACCTGGTTGCCATGTGCACCTGCACCTGGGCACAGTTGGCCTTGCTGCTCCCCAACAGAGAAACTGTGCTGAGGACATCCAGTACCTTACAAGAAGCATAAAATTCTTGTCTTCCTCACTCATTTCCCCACATCAGAAAGGAGGCTGGTAGGGCTTAATTGAGAGATTAATATTCAAGGATGCCCACGGTTGCTCAAGGATTCCACAAAACTTTTCTTCTGAAGTCTCGGGAATTTTTAAACATTTTTTCTCCTCTTTCTTTTCTTCCTTTCCTCATAGCCTTGTACTTCCTAATCAGAACTCTTTGTGTCTTTATCCTTTGTCAAAACAGTCAAATCAGTAATTTATTGGATAAGAAAAAAACTGTATTTGATAATTTAAACAAAAATATGAAAGTTTATGCACCCACTTGTGTGTGTATATATATCTATCTGAGAAATATGTACAGAACCTCAGTAGTTACACTTGCTGCATTCATTCTGAAGAGGAGAAATGCATATGATTGCACACAATTCTCTGCACCTATACTTCACTTTTATGACTTTGAGATATGGGATATACTTTTAGATTTATGATCTGGAATTGCAGAATATTCACAGACCGATCTGTGGACTTAGCAAGTGTGGTGCACAGCAGATTTGTTAAAGATTATATATCCAACACCACAGGTAAAACAGAAGCTGCACCCTGAAGCTGCTGAAGGTATGGGCGTGTGAGTGATAAAACAGCCTTGAGAGGAAGCACAGTGAGCTTTTATTGTAGTTCCAGTTGACCAAATAACTGAAAACAAAGGCAATTTTAAAATACATTTAAATGAATTGTCGTCCCTAACTACTGTACAGGGGTATTTCTGAGTTTGGAACCAGTAAAGGACTATATTCCCCGAGGGCTGATAGTTAAAAAAGACAGTTTTAAAAGCTTAAAGATTTATTAGCATAAGACATAAGGCTGCACAACAAACACTTTACTGAGGATGCTTCACTGCTGTTTAGAAAGAAACAACATAGTACAGTACTATTTGGTGTGATAATGTCATGGGTTCTTTGTTAGGAGGAGGTTCTTTGGAGGAGGCCCTAAGCAAAACCATAAGGATCGCTGGGAAATTCACCAAGCCAACCATGTTACTAACATATACCTTATTTTTTGATCCAGCTGTGGTCAGTGAAAGTGTAACAGTGCTTAAAGACTGCAAAAATGCATACTACCGTCTTTGGCAGTAGTGGCTGCATCAAGCTCTTGAGGATTACTAAGAATTCAAAAATATCTCATTGATTCTATCCACTCTTACCACAACGCTGCCTATTCTATTGCATATTCTGCTACTAGGTTATCTGAACAACGTGCTGTTATACTTAAGGATGTGACAGCTACTGCCTAGGTACAAATTCCACGCAATACACAGTGCTCTTAACTTTTCCTGGTATAGAAGTGGGAAAAAAGAAGAGGTGGTAATTCAGTCGTCACACCATAAATTCTGTACACGTAGATGTACTGTTGAGAGGTAGTTTTCTCCCCAGTAGTTTCAGGTGGGAATTGCTAATGAGAGAAATATGATGTACTGCTTCTTTAAGTGAAGAAATAAGCTTAGGAAAAAAATAACAACAAAAAGTATTTGTGGCTTGATGTATTAGTTAAAGGTCTATACTGTTTACATAAAAACAGCTAGAATCCTTTTTAAGCAAATAATCATGCTAGAGCTTAAGTATTTCATGAGGATAAAAAGTCTTAGTAAGGACATCTCAAAAGGTAGCAATCATCACAGTACAGCTGTGTATCATAGCTTTCGTCTTCTAAGGACTAAATTATTTTGTTTTTTGTTGTTTATCTGCCAACAAGCATATGTATAAAACATGCATAGGAAAGTTTTTCAACAGTTTAGTATTGGAGGAAAAAGGGAGAAAAAGAAAGAAAAATAAACCAACCAAGCAAAAAAAAAAAAAAAAAAAAAAAAAAAAAAGAAATTTCCAAGCTGTAACTTGTACAAATTCAGTGCAAACAGAATTAGAAATAGCTATGCTGAAACAGATGTCCTGCACCTCTTGTGTTTCTGCTGGTAAAGTGATTTCATGATTAGTGTTAATAAGGATGTCCTCTATCTGGATAGACATTCCAGATAAGGCTGGCAATTAAGAGGCTATTTGGTAGGATTTCTTACCTGATATACCAGAGACCTTTGAAAGCCCTGGTCATGGCTGATAATTTTATTTAAAAAGGCCAGCAGAAGAGATCATTTCAACAGAAAAAACAATTCCTTCTGTTGAGTAATTTCTATGGAAAAAAAATCTTACATCAGGGCAGAAGTCAGCATATTTCAGAGTCAGTCTGCACTGATAGATACATGTTTATATTGTTTTATTTGTTGCAATGTCCTTACTATTTTTAAGTGTTTTTCATGGCTTTAAGGAATAGTAGGCTGTGAAATATAAAGTGACTGATCTTGAATAATTCACAATCATATATTCAATTACATATACAAAATAATAATTCAATTACATTGACAAAACTGCTCCGAAAGTAATGCCTCCTATTTTATTATTCTGGCCCATGGTGTCAGAAGTGGTGGCTGGTGTACAGCATTAGAGGTTGAACATTCCCACCAGTATTCCTGTACATTTTGTTGCTGTGTGACAGATGGCAGCAGAAGGGAAGTCTGAAGAAATGATGTCTGACATGGACGTGCATATGAAGCAGAAGTGTGATTTAGCTCCTCTACAGAGAAAAAAAATGCACCACTGACATTCATTGACGATTGCTAAACAGTTTTAGAAACCAAGCAATGGATGTGAGCACCGTGACGTGAGTGAGGTGGTGATGGTGTGTTTAAGTACTCATGACAGCAACAGTGGGTTGCTGCCACTGATGCAAGACTGACATAGGCTCTTTTTTTCATCACCGGTGAAAATTCATATCTAATAATGTTGACTACATCAAAAAACAGTATTTTGCATCCGAGAATGAGTTCTATCAAACCGTGTCATTGTGCTCTTTGTATCTGCTGTAATTTGCATGGAAATAAATAAGAGACATTGCTTTTGGAGCATCCTATGTAGTTCACTAGAAGCTTACAGTGTTTGGTTGACATCCCAACAAATTCGAGAAACAAACTTTAGATTTCTTTATCTATCTATCTATCTATCTATCTATCTATCTATCTATCTACCTTTCTATAGAGAATTCTCACAGTGCTAACTGACTGATGAAATACTTGGGACAAGTACCTATAGCATTTTTTACTTACTTCATATTCCTCTTTAGTCATCTGCAATCGTACAATGTCAGAAACAGGCTTCAGAGGTGCAGAAAGTTTATGAAAAGGAATGGTATATTCTAGGCTATTTGACCATTATATTTTGGGTTGCTCTAAGCTGTTTTTTATTGATTGTATAGCAATTCACAAGGAGACTATTCTCATATAATTATAGTTATGCTGCTACGACCAATTACGCACTTTTTTCCAGCAGAATCACATCAAAGGTCAAGCTTTGGGTGTCCAATCTCTGTCTAATTACTTGAGTCTGATCATTAGGTGAATACATAAGCATTTCTGATCTATTTCAACTTAATAGCCTTAGTAGGAAGACACTGCAATAATACCTCTTCTTCTGGAAAGTTTCCTTCTTTCTCATGAGTGTGCACAAACAGTTACTTCTACTGCTTCAAGTTTCTGAAGTTTATTTTTATATACAATTATGGGCAACTGTTATGCTTTTGATAATATCCCTACCTATTCCACCACCACTGTCTTCCTGCAATGCTGTGATGATCAATGTATTCAGTGTTCCTAAACAACCCATCTTTATCGCACTTCTTTATCTCACATTTGTAAGATACGTTCAATCTCTGGGAGGCCTAATATGCTATCCTCTCACTCCAGACTTCAGCACAAGGTGATATGCTGTGCAATTCCTATTTGAACAGTCATTCTGCAAACTACTGATTCAAAAATTTACTTTGTTGCAGGTCTCAGTCGGTATTAAATTCTCAGTCTCTCTGATACCCACTTGTAAACAACTAATTGTCATCTGAAGAAAAAAAAAAAAGAGCCGAATCAGAATGCTTACTCTATCTTTTATTTTTTTTCTATCACACTTCCTTTCTTGATTCCTGTGCATAGGCATCCTCAGACCTATCTATTATTGGCAATATACTTTGACATGACATACTTGTTTGAAGCTACAGGATCAGATACTTTTTTTTTTTTTTTTTTTTTTTTTGGTCTTGACACCAGAGCTCCATTTTCTGTTATGTCTCTCATTCAGGATTCCTATTTTGATTGTTAATGCCATCATATAGTTTTCAGGAGGCAGCTAGAGAGTTGGCCAATTATTCAAGGTTGACAGGCTTCTATCTCTGCCACATTGACTGCACATAGCCTGTGCTGAGATGAGTTTCTGAAGGAGAAAACTTAGTATCAACCAACCACTCCAGCTGTGGTGCTTTCCAGATGAAGTGTGTATGTCTTGAGACTGCAGCTTTCTTCACCTGCACATTTCTCCAGTCTTGCTCCTCCCAGGCATCATTTTCAAGTCGAACTAAAACTGGATTTAGTTCTGGAAGAATCAGCAATGTGGACAGAGTATACATGGTTTGAGATTCCTTATAGGCTTCTATATTCTCTCCAGACTGCACTTTCTAGAGCAGTATGTGGTCCCATTTGAGCAAACAATCCTATGAGAGCTATTAATTCAGATGAGCTGTCTATAATGGCTTATTTGTAAGAAATACTTTACAGAAGAAGTGATTAGTTATCTCATTATATTCAGAAGACAAGCAGCAAAAACCATCATCCAATTAGGATGAAGTCATTGTATCTATTGGGAATATACTTTATCTTTTATTGTTATTCTATTTAAAAGTTGGCCTCTCCTCAAAAGCCACTTTGTTCTATTACTTGTGAATAAAGACTTTTGTAACTACGGGATCCTATCTGCAAAGAGACAGAACTGAACAGAGGAAAACATGGTTCCATACCTCACTCTCTGAGCCAGTGTCACCCCAAGCTGAAGCAGATGGAGGCAGATGTTCAGTATGCCTGCTGATGGCCTAATGCAGGGCACAGTGCCAGATGGTGATCCCTTCCTGCCCTCCTCTCTGTCTCCTCCACCTTTCTTGCAGCTTCACACCAAGCCAGAATGAGTTCCTGAGAATTTTTGAGCCAGCTTGTGGCTAGGGATTTCTCAACTGCTGCTCCTTCCTGGGGCTCTCTGTTGTACATAACAAAGAGCCATCATTCTACCACAAAAACTGCCCCAGAATGAGGTTTAAAAGGTGAGATGCATGGTACAGAAATAATATACATTATTTACAAAATGTTATCTAAATAATTCTGTTTGCACCGTTACTTTTAAGTCAGCTGAGCCTAAATTTCTGCTTATTAATGTTGGATCTATTTAATTCAACCCACGGCAGCAAAGAAAATACCATCCAGTAGCGATTTAATTATCTAGAAGAGTGATTGCCTTGATTAGAGAGATCTCAGAAACCTAAAATGAAAATTACATCTATAAAGAAATTAAGCACCTTCAAATTCTGTCTTCTGAAGACTCTCCTGGAAAACAGCTCTCGAAGACTGTCTGTGCCTTGAAAGGAGAACAAGATGATCAGAGTGTGAGAAAAAATGAGACGCAGACCCGTTGAGGTGCGTCCAGTTGAGGGCCACAAAAATGATCCAGGGGATTGAACAACTCCCTTAGGAAAACAGGCTGGAAGAGCTGGGGCTATTCAGCCTAGAGAAGGTTCCAGGAGACCTGATAACTTTCAGTATCTTAAAGGGGGCTATAAGAAAGAAGGGGACAGATTCTTTAGCAGGGTCTGCTGTGATAGGACAAGTTTTTCAAATTAAAGGAGACTGGACTTAAGAAAGAAATCTTTTACAATACAGGGGGTGAGGCACTGGAACAGGTTTCCCAGAGAAGTGGTGGATACGCCATCCCTGGAGACATTAAGAGTCAGGCTGGTCAGGCCTCTAAGCAAACTGATCTAGCTGTAGGTGCTCCTGCACACTGCATCCATTTTGTCTTGAAGAGCACCTGAGTCAAGGGCATAAAATTGCCAGAACGCCTTTGCCTATCTGTGGCCACCAGTATCTCTGCCCAAGCCACCTGCAGATGTTCACTGTAGGGAACTGTTAAGATTTTGGTACCAAAGTGCCGGGCAATATTAAGGGATTGGACACTTCAGATGAAGACACAGCTATGCATGTGTACACAGCAACACAGTGCCATCTTAAATTACTGGTTCCACTGTGAGAATTTAACAGTTCTGAAAAAGTAAGAGAAGATGGAGGCTGCGGTGGCCCTTTGCAGCCCAGCAGAATTGTACGCTAAGTGACCACCAGTGGTGCGGCCAGGCGCGGTGCTGCCCTGCCACCCCTTCAGAGATGCGCACAAAACGCCGGGCGGGAGAACTTTTCCTTATTTGCTCCGACAGCCCCCAGGCCGGAGAGCGGCGCAACGCCCGACCACCTCCGCATTCCCCGCGGGGCCGGAGCGGGGTCAGGGCCGGGCTGTCGGCCCGGCCAGGGGCGTGGGGATCAGGTGGCGGCGAGGCGGGGCGGGGCGAGCGCGGCACCGCCTCTCCTCCCTATTGGCGCTGGCGGCGGGGGCCGCGCCGCACCGCCCTCCCCGGCCACAAAGCGTGGTGCCCGACGGCGGCGGGGCGGTGTTAGCGGGGCCATGCAGCACTGCGGGCGCTGGTGGGGGCGGCTAGCGGCCCGCGGGGCGCCGCGGCACCTGAGGCCGGCAGCGGCAGTGGGGAGCCCTCCGTGGCAGCAGCAACGGTGGGGCGGCGGCGAGGCGGCGCGGTGCATCGAGCAGCTGCTGCCGCGGCACGATGACTTCTGCCGGCGGCACATCGGCCCGAGGGAGCGGGAGAAGCGGGAGATGCTGCGCGCCATCGGGGTGCAGGTGGGTGCCTGCGGCACGGGCGCCGCGCAGCCGCGGCGGTACAGGGTGGCTAACGATGCTGTGCGGCCGCCTCTTTGCAGAGCGTCGAGGAGCTGATGGATAAAACCATCCCGGCCAGCATCCGGCTGCAGAGACCGCTGAGGATGGACGACCACGTCGGTAAGTGGCCCCGCTGCCGCCCGGGCGGCCTCCGCGCTCGGCAGCTGCACCCCCTCCCGCACAGCCCCCTCCCCCCGCTCAGGGCGGGAGGAAAACTTGTGCGAGTCCGCTCCCGGCGATGCGGTGCTACCGCTTTGTCCCAGGAGCCCCATACGGAGGGAAAGGCGTGGCCAAAAGCCGTGTCTTCCAAGCGCTGCTTCGGGTGGGCTGCCATCTGTCTGCAAGACTTCTTTGTGTGTCCTTCCCCCCTCCCGAGTAGCGTGTACGAAACCCTCGTCTCCGTGTAACGGCTGCGCCCGAAAGCAGTGGCAGTGATTGGGGGACGGGTGAGCAGCGGCAGCGCGGAGCCCCGCGCCGGCTGTTGCGGCAAAGAACGGTTCAGCGAGCTGCAGTTCAGAACTGGCGTGGCTTGGTGATGACGCTTTGAAGTAATCGATCACTGGTGAAATCTCAGTCTGCAGTCTTAACATGCAAACATCGTCCTGCGAGCCTAGGGAGCGAAGGAAACACTTAAAAACACACCGAACTCAACACTTCCACCAAAATTTACAGAGTGCAGTACCCACTCAGGTGCCAGGGGTGTTTCCATCAGTGTCAGCGTCACGTCTGTACCTGGATTCTCTGCTCAGTTCTTAGGCACAGGGTCCTTGCTGCCCAGTCCCTGCAGGCCTCCGGGGCTCTGTGTGAGTCCCAGGTGGTATCACCACTACTACCAGCAACAGGAGTGTGGGGGAAGCTGGGTCTGTGGGGATGTGGCCTAGTGTTGGAGGGGGGAATGGGTCCTGCTGGTGAAACACCCTGTCAGTGCCGTGGCACTGAATTCCTGGTACCTTCCTGTCCTGTGGGAACAGGGAGAGAGGTGAAATTCAGTCACTTACTTTAATCTATGTGAATGCTGCCAGTGCTGCTCAGCATGTTTTGCTGTGGTTAATATTAGTGGGTCAGGATTTTCCCAGGCTGATGAGTTGTCATTATTTAACCCCCAGTGCAAGGAACTTTTTAAATTTTATTTTTTAAGTAAAAAGGAGTGGAGGTAAATGTAGATTGTCAGTAATAATCACATCTCAAGTAACTGCTTCTCCAATTTCTGGATTTAATTTGAGATTGCTAACGTGTGCAGAACTGTGATACAGCACAGTTTGGCACTACGGTAATTGTGTGCTAACAAAATACAAGCCAACGATGCTGGCTTAAACCAAAATCCTTTTGCAGTTTTATGTATGTGAATGCACGCTGGTCTGTTTGAAGCAGTTCCCTCCCACATCACTGTGAATTAGTGATGTCCTGTTACATACAGGCTCTCACTGTGCAGTGGGACCTGTGAGCCAATGGTGTGTTTTCCTTCATTTGTTATGCTGTTCAAGTTCCCTTACAGCAAACTCTGACAGAATGTGGCTGTGATTCCATCTCGCACCACAGAGTGCAGTGAGTTCTCAAGAGAGATGAAGCGCTGAAAACCTCTGTCTGTCACTGCTGCTTGTCTTTGTTCTCCCCTCAGCATGGAGGCTGACTGCCTTTGTAACTTACTGTGTAGCTTTCCCCTCTGTTGGCAGTAGGGAACTCTACTAATTGTAAAAGAAAAGTTGTCCACTTAAAATAGTGCAACTTCTCACTGAACATTTTGGATCCAGAGCTCTCTATTCTGGGTAGAGCTTACTTCCCTGTTAATGCACCATTAGAGAGAACACCACTGTTTTATCACTGGTGTAGGATTCCTTATGTCAGTATGGTATATGATTTCTCTATCCACTGTCTTGTATTAAAAAGAGATGGCAAAACTAGGAAAGTGACGTGAGAACTGTTGTCTTTTGAAATCATGGAATTGCCAAGGTTGGAAAAGCCTTCCATCTAGTCCAACCATCCACCTACCATTAATACTACCCTACCAAACCATGCTTTAAACATGTTCTTTTCATTTGGGTGAAGATTCTGCTCCCACCTTCTCCAGATATCATACATGTAAGAGAGAATAGGGCAAAGCAATTCAGAACATGTTGTTCAGTGACAGAGTTTATCAAGTTCCTGATATGCTGATTCCTAACAGTTTAAATACATACATCATTTTTTTTCTGTACAAAAAAGCAAACAATAAAACCATAATGACTGCCCAGGTCAGCCTGCAGCTGGGCAATCAACTACACTCATTCTTGTCCTTCGTACAGGGAAATGCAGCTGCGCTTACCCTGAAGTCTTGCTGAAATTGTTACTTAAGGCTAAAATTTGATCTGTAGCCCAGGAAAGCCATTCGTATACCACCAGTACAGTGAATGAGTGTCATATGTCTCTGTAACTGTTTTCATTTTCTGAAGATTTTATAGCTTTAGGCTTAGCAGGTGTGAGCATGAAGTAACATAGCTACGTTCCTAATGACCACTGCTATAGAATTCTGTGTGACCCAAAGGTTACGTAGGAGAGCAATTTTGTTATCATACACCTCTATAGCTGATGGCTTCCTTTAGATGGTAGGACTCGGCACCTGGAGCAGGTTCTTGTGCTGTCCTGCAGTGTTAGTGCATGTCTGACAGTGCTTTGGAACTTTTCCACTCCAATAAATTGTGGTTTTGTTAAGAAAATTAAGTTAATTTCTAATTCAATAGAAATCATGCCCTTTTTTCTTGTAGCAACTGCTATGAGGATCTTGCTTCCTTGATATCAGAAGGCTTAAAAAAAAAAAGTTTAAGGCCTGGCATAGTGATAAAATTATGAAATAGTCTCCTCCCTTTTACACTGTAGATTTTAAGTTGTGTATCTCAGTCGTCTTCTCATGTCTTGATTCCTCTCCCTTTCCCAACCTTTTGGATATCTTTTTTTTTTTTTTTTTTTTTTTTTTTTCAGATATCAAGTGAAAAGCGACACTGCTACACTAAACACTGAAACATTAGCAGGAATAATAGTATTGTCATTTTATGACCAGATAGCTCATTCCCACTTAATATTTTTGTGATGCATTTTGCCTTTTCCATCTGTGGATGTTGCAGTAGCAGTTCCAGAAGTATTCTCGCTGAACTCCTAGCAGGAATTTCATTGAGTTTTCTCTTCAGTTATTTGATAAGAGTAATGCAGGATCAGTGAACTTTCTTCTGGGTATGCTATCTCTGATCGTGTTATCTGATGTAATGATGAGAGGAATAAAGATCAACTGCAGTAACTTACCTGGGAATTTTATTTTCTGCTGAATAAGGTTCCTAAAGGATTTGTAGACTATCGTCAATGAAGTGAATTCCAGATAAAGATGTTTCAATCATGTTGTTTTAGAAAACTGGAAAATATCTCTGTGCTATTGCCAGTTTCCCACTGTTAGCAGTAGTCAATTCTTTATCTCATTTTATTTCCACATTTGGGGTATTTCTTTATCTCTCCCATTGCTGAGGAGATCTTAAAGAGATTGGAAACCTGACACTGAGGTATCATGGGTGGTGTTTTTAATGTACATTTTAATGTACAGGGCTTCACCCTGCCGTAGTGTGAGGACCCTGATTAAAAGTAATTATTTGACCTGTCTCCAGGGATAACCTAAAATCAGTGTTGGGATCTATCTGTGCAGCTCTTCCAGGTGAATGCCCTTCTATCTTTCGCTTAGAAGTTTAATTGCTGCTTGAGCTGCTTACAGTCTCACTAAGGCTCTTTCCCTTCTTCCTTGGATTAGTATGGAAATGTTAGTGTTATTTCAGGGAGCAAAAGTGCAGTGTGTGCATGTGATAGTTGTTAGCTGTGTTTGCTGAGAAGTAACTCTTAACTTTCTAGATTACCTGTCCAATGAGGCAAACAAAGGGAACGCTATCAGCATATAGTACAGTACTTGCGGTATGTGCTCACTATGGAATTCATGCTCTTAATGCACTGTGGTATGATATCAGGCTAGTGGGCAAGTTAAATGATAGCCTGCCTCTGCCTTTGACTTAATTTGGAGTCAAATAAAGACATTGGAATTTCAAAAAAATTGCTGAAGTTAGAATTTTGCAAGAATACAACACTCCCCTTCAAATCAAACACAAAAACATCTTTATTTTTGGCTTGCAAATGATAGAGGAAAGTATCTGCAGTGCTAAAGCTTTCACTAAAAGAAAGGGAAAAAAAAAAAGTAGTAAAAGTAGTAAAAAAAAAACACTGGAATAAGCATTGTAGCAGCAGTATAGGGGAGTGGAACTGTCACTGCTATTTAGAAACTTTGCTTTGGATGTTGCTGAGATCAAATAAACACATGACTCCTGAACATCCAGGAAAATTGTAACAGCTCACCAAAAACAAGAAATTAAACTTTATTCATTAAATGTAACAGTGAGTAAGAGGCAGAGAAAGAATGAACATTGTGATTGAAACTGAAGGTCTGTAAAAAAAACAAATGAAAAACTCCTTTGTAGAAGTGTTATTGCCGCTTAGGTGACTGTGGGGAAAAACTAATCGAAGGAAAAATTTAATTAATTTTTTTACATATTAAATAAAATGTCAGGAGTAAAATGTTAGGAGTAAAAGAGGAAATACGAGTTTTGAGGTCAGAGATGAAGTGATTGTATCTTATATCTGCTGAAGATATTAATTCACAAACTTGATGTTTTCTATGGAAAATAATTTGCCAGCAGATTCTAGAGTATCACATAATTGATCTCTTCTGGTGGAGTAACCCACAGTGAGAAAGAAATTTTGAAATATCCAGGGCTCAAGTTTTTCTGCGTTGGTGATTTATAGCCTCATATTCCAAAGTCTGATTTTTCAGATTGCAATGCAGAACAGACAGAATAACTTAGTGCATCTACTGTATTGCTGCTGCACAGCAGTTTCCAGGGTCAGAATTGGAGAAAAGTTAGAAAAAAAATCTTTCCAAGCACCTCACCTAGGAGGCTTGGTGTCCAGTTTCATCAAGGTTTGTTAGGTTGGGCATGGTTATCCCTCCTCATAATGT
The DNA here is from genome assembly GCF_905368555.1 of Meleagris gallopavo. Taxonomy (NCBI): domain Eukaryota; kingdom Metazoa; phylum Chordata; class Aves; order Galliformes; family Phasianidae; genus Meleagris; species Meleagris gallopavo. Next base: position 28,254,372 of record NC_139435.1, on the reverse strand, counting down.
TACAAAGCTTACTGACCACTTTCTGCATCCTCAAGTACTAAGTTTAATAAGGTAGTTGGTAAGTCTTTCCTTTTGGTTGGTGTTGGTTAGAGTTATTTGCTAGAGGAGTTGGCAGGACACGATTTTTGTATGGGCATATGATCAGTGAGAAGCGTGTTGAAGCAAGAGCAAAACTGGACTGTAGCTGGGAGAGACAGGACGTGCATACACCTTTCATCTGGATACTTCAAAAGTGTTCAATTGTAATTGCTAAGCCAGATTGGCAGACTGATTTCAAAGCTAATCTTGAATGGAATTTCTTAAGCTAGAAATGTGTTCACTTTTTTTTTTTTTTTTTAATAAACCAATGAAGGAAACTTAATATTGAATGAATAAAACTTTTCAATTTTATCAACTGTTTAGGGAAAGTATCTAAAGTCTGTAGAGGGGGGAAAAAAGTTCTCTGATAAATGGTCCCTTCTGAGATGTACTGTAACGCATTATGCAAAAAATCTGGAATGCACATTGCCTTAAAGCAAAAAGAACTCAAGACATGTTTCTCTCATCATCATTTTCACAGTGGTGGAACTGCATTTTCTTGAGAAAAGGAGATTTCTGTTCTTTAGGGCACTCGGTATTTTAAAAGTGAGTAACTGCCTAAAATGGAATATTTATGACTGAGCTGTCAGATCTGATTAATATGATACGCCAATAGAGGAAAAGTAATATAAATATTTAAGTTCAGATGTATCCATATCAGCTGTTTCTTAAAATTAATGGGGACAAAAGCTCATATTTTGTAGAATTTAAGCTTTCCCATATGCTTTAACATTTTGGCCTTACTCTGTTATTGTTCCTATGTCAGTCAGTCCTGGTAAGTTTCTATATGAGGGAATATTTCATACAAGGCAATTTAGTTAAAATCTGTTAGTGTTATGTGTAACTGAAGTTTTCTGATGTTGTTTTTTCTCAATTAGGTGAAAATGAAATCCTCGAGAAGTTATACAACATAGCAAGCAAGAACAAGATATGGAGGTCCTATATAGGCATGGGTTATTACAACTGCTCAGTGCCACAGCCCATTGCACGGAACCTTTTGGAGAATGCAGGATGGTAATGAACAACATTTTCTTGCTAAATACATATTTGTAAAATTTGAACATGTTTGAAATTCACCGTGCAACTACTGCAGACATATATGGCCCAAATCTATTTTTATCATTAAGGCTGTTCTGTATTAGGTACTAGTATAGGATGTAGATGCAGGAACTGTGTTGCTGTTATTGAAGCTAGAGAGAAGAAAGAAAATTCTTTCACTTTAGAAGATACATTTTCTGTAAAATATTTCATAGGATAGTAGAATATTATTGACCTAGAAGTCACAACTTCTATATACAGTTATCAAACCAAGAATGTTTTAGTTTGCTTTAAGGAAGTGTAAAAACTTAATTCTTGAACTTAATTCTTTCACTTTCAAGAATTCTTTCAATTCTTTAAGCTTCTGCTTAAAACTAAAGCAGCAACCTCTTCCACTGCATTTTTGGTTGAATGTAATTAAATATGCAGTAGTTTGATTAAATTATTTTCTTATGAGTTAGAAGGCAGCCTTGGAAATGTCAGAGGCTTTTCATCTTAAAATTCTATTCCCTCAACCTCCCCGCCTCCCCCCCTTTTTTTTTTTTTTCTTCTTTCTGAAACCAGAGTTTCAAGAAAGTGAATCTGTATTCACAAAGTATGTTCTTGTCTGAACAAATAATTGACTCCACTGATGCCTCAATATAGGTAGACAGTGATAGTTGATAATTCGTTTTTGAAAGAACAGAGGGCATTTTGATCTCATCATTCAATGGATGTTTAGCTTTTTGAGACAAGCCTGACTTATGGACTTGAATTGGACTCATTTGGTTTTGGCTTTTCTCAAATGTAAAGAAGAAATACTTCAGTGCATTAATTTGTATTTTATAAACAGTGTTAGATTAAATAAAAGTGGAATTTTTTTCTCTTCATGGTCTTTTCTTGACAAAAGCACTGAAGCTTGTTTATAAACATTCATTTACTGTTGACATTTTTCTAAGGAACTGTAACTCATGCAATAGAGAAACTAAAATTGATGTGGAGTCTCACTGCATCACACAGAATGTCATTGGTACGTTTCATTGTCTCATTTCGTTTGGAAGCTCCCTTATTTGAAGTTAATGACAATCTTTTTTTTTTTTTGTACTGTATTAAGACAGTAACGGTCATCTTACTTACCAAGTAAATTTGATTTTAATAGAAGCGGTTTTTAAAGGTTATTTATATTTAGAGGTTGTAAAAAATCACTGCTTCTTAGATACTAAATCTTATGAGTTTCCATAAATGGATCTGCATTTATATGGATTTATATCTGCAGACGTTCAAGACTTTGAAGTATTTGGTTTGAGTGCTTTATTTGTGTCTCAGACTTTTGAATTGACTACAGAGTTGCACTTTTTTGTATTTAAGGAATCTACGCAGTGTGTATAAGCCGAACTTTATTTGGCTTCCTGTCCTCTTTTACAAAATATGTAAACTAAGTATTTCAGTAGAGTGCAACAAATAACCACTTGCTAAAGATGGTAGAAAGTGGGCCAAAAGGAACTGTATGTTTTGAAATCCTAACAAATTATGTAGTAGTATTAAAATGACTGGTAGATTGCATCCAGAAATCTCTTCTTGCAGTGTCCAGTAAAACCACATAGCTAAAATCCTAACAGCTAAACCTGCAGAAGAATAAAAAGAACTATGTTTGCTGGGGGGACAGAAAGAAGGAAAGTGTGAGGGAACTAATGCTCTCTCACATGCAGACTTTATGGAGGCTGCTTAAAGAAATGACAGCTCTGCTTATGTCGTCTGAGTGTTTAACTATCAGTGTTAACGCAGTGTGCATTATGGAGCCGGGGAAATGCTGCAAGTGCAGGTTTATTGTTTCTGCCCAATTCTGGCTCTCTCATGTGACTGCTTGGCACTCATTAGAGCAAAGTTTGCAAGATGAATTTGAAAAAGAATTCTTGTAGAAGTCGGTGAGCACAGAAATGGAGGACTTTCAGTTTTTTGAAGCAGTTGAATTTGCTAGAAGGAGGTAGGAAATGCAAAGGTGGATTTTAGGAGAAAATTATTTTTGAGCAATGTATTTTCAGCTGAAAATGAACCTCCTGATCTACAGTAGTGGATCTGCTTTCTTTTAATTTGCCAGAAACATCTTCCCAAATCTCAGGTTCTGCTAAGAAAATAACACTGCTGGAGTTGCAGAACTTCCTGAAGTATCAGGACAACAGTGTATAGTATCTCTGTTTGCAATATAAGCTTAGTTTTAAATAAAACTGTCTGACAGTACCATGCACTAATTAACTGCCTAGTAGCATTAGAAAATATTGGGCATCCTTTCCTTTTAAGCCGGAATCCCATTTGAAAAAGATCCATATTCATTAAAGAAGCTACTTCAAAACCTTTTGGGTAGATATTCTTTATACAGTTTTATATCCAACAAACACTTTGATTCAAAGGAAATAAGCAGAAAACCTTCTGTAGTGAAACAGGGTTTTACTGGAATGCAGCAACTAAAATTCCTGTCTTCTGGTGAGGCATATGATTTAGTCACAGAGTGACTAAATTTATTTTTGATACTTGGTTTGCTTTTGGTCTTGGATACTAGCTGCTAACAATGCCTTGTTCCTGGCACTCTGTAACTGGCAGTTCTATACCAGTAGTGGATGGATGCCTTAGATGTATTTTCCATACACTACTGAGTTGTTAAGAACAAAAATATTAGTCTGCTTTTTTTTTTTTAAAACAAGAAGCAGGTCAGTATGTATACTTGCTTTATCTTTAGAGAAGAGAGTGCAGGCAGAGGGATTTGTTTGGGGGCATACTACCCATTATATGACATCCAGCACAGGCCCCTCAACTGCGTAAATACCCCACCTGTCTACTGGCTTGAATGAATTTATTCTGCTATGTCCCATTTTCACATATGAGTTTTTTTTACACCAAATGTGCTGAACTCTTGCCTTAGTAGCACTCATATTTGTCGCATAATGTGAACATAAATGAATGACTAAAGATATGAAGGATATTTGGCTTCATAATCAGCTTGTAGGGTGATTAGGCTTTTTTGTTAACATATGAGTTTCTTATTAAGGTATATCAAAACAACATAGTATTTACATTACTATAACAGATACAAAGAGCACAATAACACTATTTGATAGTATTTTGTAGCGAGAATTTGCTCTATTTTTCAACATAGTCACCACCATTAGTTATACATCCTCACCAGCAATTAACAAAAGTGCGTATGCTGAGCCTGTACCAGTGGAGGTGACCCACTGTCACCACAGCTGAAACACACCACTCACCACCTCTCTGTGCTCACATTGAGTGTTTGGTCTCCAGAAACATTAACCAAACATCAGTGAATGTCAGTGGGTGCCATTTTTTCTGTGTGGAGGAATTCAGTTCTTTGCCTTTGCTTCTTATGCATTTGCATGTCAGATGCCATTTTGTCCCTCTGCTGCCATCTGTTGCATGGCAACAAAAGAATAGAATCATAGAGTGGCTTAGGTTGGCAGGATCTTAAAGACCCCTTGTCTGAATGACCTGCCATGAGCAGGGCTACCACCCACTAGCTCAGGCTGCCCCAGGCCCCATCCAGTCTGGTTTAGAACACCTCCAAGGGTTGGACATCCACAGCTTCTCTGGGCAACTTGTTCCTGTACTTCATGACTCTCTGAGCAAATAATTTTTTTCTCAAATCTAGCATATATTTCCTCTATTTTTGTTTGAAGCTGTTCTCCTTGTCCTGTCACTATCAGACTGTGTAAAATGTCAGTCCCCATCTGCTTGTAAGCTCCCCATAAGAACTGGAACGCATAATGTGATCTCCTATGCAGCCTTCTCTTCTCCAAACTAAACAGTTCCCCAGTTCCTTCAGCTTTTCATGAAAGAGGTGCTCCAGATCTCTGATCATCTTCATGGTCTTCTTCTGGACCCAACCTGCAGCTGAACTGCTTGTACTGGAAACCCCAAGCCTGGACATAGTACTTCAGATGGAATCTCCTTGACCTGTTGGCCACCCCCTCTTTTGATGCAGCCCAGGATAAAGTTGGCCTTCCAGACTCCAAACATGCGCTGCTTCCTTTTTGTCCAGCCGGACTCCCAGTGTAACTGAACGTTGGTGGGAAAATTCAACCTCTGTTGTCCTGCCATGAACATACACCTTTGATGCTGTGGTACGATGTAATAAAATAGGAGGCATTACTTTTAGAGCACAATATTTGCGTATCTTTCAGCCCCTTGAAAATCTGTGAGACATTTTGTAACATTTGCAGTGGAACATGGTGCAGAGATCTCCAAAGTACTTCATCTTTTTTATCCACAGATATAAAGTATGTAAAAGTAAAGTAATCGTACCAAGGATATCAGCAATCTTAACATCACCTTTGTAACATAGTAGGCAGTAGTACTTAGCTCTCATGCATTGCATTGTAAAATTTACTGTATATGATACAAACTTTAAGCAGTTATCTTCCTCTTGCAGACTAAGTACAGAAAGCTGCACAAGCAACTCACAGACTATGCCAAATTGGCAGGAAATTCAGTGTCTGTGCTTTGACTGGAAACTGGCATGTCTCCATGCCTATCACAGGACCATCCTGCTTTCTCGAACCCACAAATAAGATACTGCTTATGTAGGTTGGTTTGAAATTATGCTAGAGGTCTGTCTTTACTTTACATTCCTGTTACTTTACTGTCAGATCTCAAAAAGAAACCTCTGTGACTGGAAATACAAATAAACGCCAGCTCTGACAATACATGAGATTCGTGTTGTGGATGTCTAAAACTTCAAGAACTTATGTTATAGTGGAAGTATTATGTTGCTTATGAGTACAGTAACTTTCCAGAGATTTAATAAGACTATAGAAGAAATTACTGTAGGAGATATATGGTGAAATGTTTTGACTGTATTTTAGGAAACAACTTAGACATACTCTCACATCTTATTGACTGTGCACTTGCAAGTACTAATCAAGAACTGCTTCACTGAGTGTTTTTTGATAATGGAGTCTATACACATTCTGCCATTTCATTAGTATTTCCCAAAGGAGATATTTTAAGGTAAAGTAGAAGCAAGAGCTAACTTTAGCATAAAGAAGCTGTAATTGTTATTTTTAAAGTTAATGTATCTGTTTTCCTGTTAAACCTAAAACAACCCCAGCTCCTATGTACAAAAACTGCTCCTTTGTAAAGCAGAATTTTTGATCAGCAGCCTAGACGTGGGCTGAAAGCGTGCTTCCTGGATACAGCTTGCTTTGATGCCAGTCTGACGATGCCAGCCTTGCAGGGACACAGTATTTAAGTGTCTTTCTAAACCTTCCTCAGTGTCTTGAAATTGATATTTATGTAAATGTTTCTGAGTGCAGAATGAGGCAAAGAGTGAAAAAAAAACCCAAACATGTTTGAAATAGCTACAAAAGTGACAGCCATTTAATATCAAACTCCTGACTGGTCTGACACAGGCTTCAGAAAGACTTTGTTAGCTTCCCATGGAAAGTTTCCTGTGTCATGACCCATCTGTCACTGTGAACTTCTGAGCCCAGGTCTGCAGAAGCAGTTTTGGTCCTGAATGATATCAACTGGAGATGGTATTTTCCTCCAATTTTCTTGTGGGGGGGGGGGAAGGCAGTTTGCAGTTTGTATTCCTTGTCATTACAGAAATTTAATTTGAATGTTGATGCTATTGAACTTCCACATGCAAAGTAGCCACTAACCTAGGCAGAAGAGAGGTGCTGGTTGGTTTGTTTTTTGGCTTTTTTTTAATGTTGTTTTGACTGAGAGATAGTTTAGTGTACTTTTTAGATTTGATCTGTGCAAATGTTTACTTCAAAAATGAGTTTTACTTTTAAGGATTTGACTTGTAAATGACTTTAGGAACATCATTTAATGTGAAGTAAAGATTGTCATAAATATTCAGGCAGGAGTTGGATTGCAGACTAAAACCAGCTGTTTTATTTGAAGAAGTTGTGGAGAAGTATTGTTATTTTGTGAAAGTATTTAGATGCTTGAACAGTGCCAATCAATCTTTAAAGAAAAGATTATGTGTTTAAATAAATGTTTCAGTTTTACGGAAGATTTCTTCACTAGTGAAACTGTTAAACCTGATCCATGGTTATTTGCACTAGTACTGGAATTAAAGATTTCACTGTTGAACTTTGTGTCCTTACTGAAATTGGTAATTTTTATTTCAGCATTTTTAGCATTCAAAAACATAGCATTTATCTGATGTGTTATCCTTTCTCCGCTGGAGCAGTAGGATTGAGAACTATCAAATTTACAGCTGCTTAGTTTAAGAATAGATTTAAAGAAAATAAAACAACAAAGAATGGAGAAACTTCATTTAAAAACTATTTGATTATAACCTGTGAATAGAAATCCTTTTAAAACTGCCTACTTGCAGTTCCCTTATGCTAATTGTCCATTCTCAAGAAGTGGTGTGTTACTAAGCCTGAACCTGAGAAGTGCCAAGTGCCTTTCCTCCCGTGAGTGCAGAGTGCTTGGCAAGCACAAGATTTCAGAAACAGCATGTTGACAGATAGCAACAATACTTGGATATGCTTGAAATAAGCATGCTTGTTCAGACACAGTGACGTGACTCAGTTCTCCCACATTCTGATCCTACTACACCTTTCTCTTCTCCAGTAAGCAATCCTATGACAACTTTAGAAGTAATTTCTCTTTTCAAAATGGAGGAAGATAATTCATCTGTAAAAAGCCAAGTCAGAATGAAGTAAGGAGATACCCTCAGGTTTTCAGAAGAATAATAAATTACAACAACCTAAAAATAAATGTTTCCTAACAGATTTTTTAATTGGTGGATCATACTCAACAATATAATTTTGGGTTGTTTGTGTTGTTGTTGTTGTTGTCATTGTTTCTTAATGGTATAAGCCTGTTAGGTATTCTGTTACCCAGACTTTGAATTCTTTCCTTACAGGGTTACCCAGTATACTCCTTACCAACCTGAGGTCTCCCAGGGCAGACTGGAGAGCCTGCTAAATTACCAGACCATGGTGTGTGATATCACAGGAATGGATGTGGCTAATGCATCTTTGCTGGATGAGGGGACAGCTGCTGCAGAAGCTATGCAATTATGTCACAGGTACTATGTTTAAATTTATGATTAAATTACAGCAGGAAGGAATTTGGTGTTTGAAAGACATCTCAGCTGTATAGGCATGAGTTGAGTTTAAATTGACCTTTTCAAGTTTTCTTGAAAACTTTTTCAAGTTTTCTTGAAAACTTTTTCAAGTTTAAGTGGCCTTTTCACTGTGAGCAAATTGCTCAATAGCTAAGGCTCATGCTAGTAAGCCTCACAAGCAGTTGCCAGTGTTAATGTGAGTGTTTGAACAATTTCAAGCCTTCAGAAATGTAAGGACCCAGTAACTAGAGTGAAAGGCTGGAACAAGGAATGCTTACCCTTGGTGAAAGAGGATCGAATCTGTGAGCATTTATGAAAACTGAGCATGCGTGAGTCCTCAGAGGCTTATAGAACAGGTTTCCTCTCCAGAGGGGTCTGAAGTCAGCGTGCTCCAGTCTTCAGTTGACTCACCAGGGACTCATGGACCCTCTGACTACCCATCATCTGAGTCCTCATGCTGGCACTCAGACTCCAATATGCACATATATGCATCACAAATACAGAGTGCCTTGCCCAAAGAAAGGAAATTAAACCAGAAGAAAGGAAGACTACACCATTCAGAGGTGTGACTTAGCCAAATAAGTGCATCAGACAACAGCTGGCCCCTTTTATCCTCTTATCCCTCAATTTTTCCATACTTATTCCTCCCAAAATCACTTTGATCTATGCTTTCCTTTGATTCTTCCTTCTAATATCCCATAATAAGCCCTGAAATGCCTTCCCTGCATCCCATAATATATCTCACACTTCTGGGATAGCTCTCAGGTTGCCAGGCAAAGTATCCCTTCCTCTGAGACTTTATCTTGGTTCCCACCTTCCTCTGTGCTTGCAGAGTTGACTTCTAGTGGACTGTTGTCTCCTGAGATGGATCTGGAAGTAACAAGGACAAGGTGTGACCTGTGGTCTCCATCTGCCCTTGCCTTGCAGGTGCTCCCTTATGGGGCTGCAGAGGAGCTTAACCTTACAGTCTGTGACATCAGACTCTCATGTCCTATCCAAACAGACTTTTAGAGGACTGTACTGTAAAAGTAATTGAAAGGAATCTGTAAATCAAATGAAGTCTGAGGGGCATTACTGAAGGTACTGGAAGTCTCTATTATCAAGGAGGAAACTATACTGTTGTTCAAAATGTCAGCCTGACATATAGTCACGCCATTTTACTGGAGAAAACCAGGCAAATATGCAAGGTTCTGTTTTATTATTTCAGTAGCACCTGTTAAGTTATCCAAGGAAATGCAAGGAATCTGTATTGGAGAATGCAATTGTACTTCTTTATAAGAGTAGTTGTGAATGAAGGCATTCTTGACGCTTTGTCAGCTGCCTCCCAGTCCTGTTTCATAGCCTGCTTTAATTTTTGTTACATTTGAATCTCACTGGAGTGTCTGCAAAGAACTTTTTTATTCTAAATTGACTAGAACTTTCTCTCATATACTCAACCTACTTATGAACATCAGAATTTGCAACTTCCTTTTTACTTTATGAAAACTAACATATAGAAAACAAGTTAATTTCAATTCCATAGAAAAAAATATATTCTTAATGTATGTCTCTTCTTTTATTCCTTTTTTAAACAGGCACAACAAAAGAAGGAAGTTCTATATAGATGCCCGATGCCACCCACAGACTATAGCAGTGGTCCAAACTAGAGCAAAGTAATGTTCTTCTCCATCTTCCACTGTATCTTTTAACTTAAATTGAATCATTTTTTATCTACGCCTCTTCATGATATATTTGACACACTTGAACTGTACGACTATGCTTTCTCAGCAAAATAGAAGCAGAAATCCGTTAGCTTCTGGTGTCGCTTCTAATTTTCCATTCAAATTTAACTGTGAAGTAATTCAAGATGTTTAAAAAGAGACTGAACATATGATAACAAGAAAATATTTATTTTTTTTCCTTAAATTTCTTTGTGCAGATACATGTGTTTGCTTTTTGAATTCAATTTGTTCAGCTCTTTTTAGCTGGGAAATAACTAAGCTGAGATAGTAAAACTTCTCTTTTAGTGAAAATTAATTCCATTCCGAATTTGATGTTTGAAATCACTATCTTTGAAAAATATTACTTCTTTCTGGAAGTTAAACTTGCAGCAAAAGTAGGTTATGAATAGTCTGCTCTTCTCCTCTGCATATTTCTGATGATGATATCATCAGATGCATTTATTCTTTCAGAACTTTCTGAATGTTGTTGGTGCAGAGCAGGATCGATTATATGTATGTTAAAGAAAAGATTCCTTAGTCCACAGAAATATCGTGTGAAGTATCACTTCAAGGCAGGAAATAATTTGAATGTGTTGGATTGTACGAGTTTTTGTTTTCCAGTTATACAGGTGTTATTACTGAGCTCAAATTACCCCATGAGATGGATTTCAGTGGAAAAGATGTCAGTGGAGTATTATTTCAGTATCCAGACACCGAGGGAAAGGTGGAAGACTTTTCTGAACTCATTGAAAGAGCACATCAGAATGGGGTAAAGTAAATGTTGCTTGTCTCATCAGATTTCACTTTGATGCATAAAGCAGACATAGTGTTTTTGCAGTGTTATGTGAGATACTGTGTAAAGGTTACCATTTGCATGTCAGCGCTGTCTAAGTTAAAATAAACTGTTTGAAGGTGTTAGAACCTAGCTCCCATGCAAGCAGCGTTCCTTCCGAAAAGAGGCTGACTGCTTTGTTCACTTCCCTTCTCAGACTCTTGCCTGCTGCGCTACTGACCTTCTGGCTCTCTGTATTCTGAAGCCTCCTGGGGAGTTTGGAGTAGATGTTGTCTTGGGCAGCTCCCAGAGATTTGGCGTGCCACTCTGCTATGGGGGACCCCACGCAGCATTCTTTGCTGTCAAGGAAAACCTAGTGAGAATGATGCCAGGCAGGATGGTGGGCGTTACAAGGTAAAGGCTCCCCTCACCTTTCGTCTCTTCAGGGAAAACCCAAATGAAACGTCTTGTGACCAGCTAACCCAGACTTTACAAATAACATCTGACCTGATCATTGTACCAAACATCTTTATTTCTTGAAAACCAGGAGACTAAAGATTAGCTTCAGTTTTTAGGAAGTGAACTTAAAGCATTGCACAGAATGATGCCGTGCCGTGCCCTGCCTATAGTGCTTGCTGCCATGTGGGATGAAGAAATAACCTACACTGCAGAGATAATTAATTATGATGGTGTGAGGCTTTGCAAGCTGATTTATTCTGCCTGTTTGTACTGTAATACCTCTTTCTCTTACACTAAGTCATCAAAAACTTAATTGGGAAGAAGTAGGAAGTACAGTGACTTGAGGGGAGTAGTCTGGCCATTCAAAACCTTACATGTGTACGTATATACATATGTCCCTGTGCATTGCAGGGGAGTTGGACTGGATGACCTTTAAAGGTCCCTTCCAACTCTAGAGTTTCTACGATTCCACATATACAGATTTCTATATATGTGTAGAGTTCATTCTTCTCTTTTTGAGATAGTTGTGAAAGTGTTTGTAAAAGGATGCAGGGCTGGTTCTTAGTTCTCCAGTCTCAACATGCTGGGAAGGGACCCTTTGCAGAATGGATCGACCCTAGTCCAGTTAGTTTCTCCATACAGCTTTGTTGTGCAGGTTATTTTTATGTACGAACTCTGCATACTATTGCTGGACATAAGAAAAGATGCTTTATGGTAAGTGTTCAAAACAAGTCCTGGGCTACATTCATTTAAAGCAGGGACACTTTGTGATACCTTAAGGAGAGTACCAGGTTTGGTAGAACATTTTCTATGCACTGTTTCTGGCTGGGCAGACTTGCCACATATGATGTAAGTACAAATCAAGAGACCTTAGTCCCTGTCTGATGTTCCCTCTGTGCTTATAGGACAGTCAAGGCTAGTATGCATAGAACTTAGCTTGCTGTCATTTTTAAGTAACAGAAACAGTATTTTCCTGTGTGTGTTAGAGATGCAAATGGAAAGGAAGTTTACCGACTGGCTTTACAAACCCGAGAGCAGCACATCAGGAGGGATAAAGCTACCAGCAACATCTGCACAGCACAGGTGACCCATCTTCTCTGCTTCCATAATGTAACCGTAATGTTGAAGTCATAACACCATAGTATTATGATTTAGCTTTCCTTCTGAGACTTTTTATTGAAAAAGGAAGAACATTGAAATATATTCCCTTGTATTTGTGTTTCAAGTCCTTTGGAAAAATGGGACTATGCTTGAAGAGAGGGTAATAGTATCTATTTCTTTTTAAAACAACTTGAGCTCTGAATGAACCCATGTATCCCTCTGCTTTGCTGAATAGTGCTGTGTTTATTACAAATGAGACAGATTTTCTTAATAAATTCTGATCGTCCGAAACTTGCAAAATTCAAAGCAAAAATTCTGTTCTGAAATTCAGAGACTACTTAGACATAAATGCAGGTTGACAGTTTGAATATGGGATTTAACACAAAAATACTACATTGCTCCAAAATTCTCTTTAAGTAAAATATTATGATCAAATTTGTAATTACTGTAAAAAGTTATCTTTAGTCTCTGCTAGACAAGTTTATAAAGTTTTCTGTTCCTATTGATATATTGTTCACACTCTTAATGTTTTGCTTTATTTGATAGAATAATTATTATTGTTAAAAGAGCTGATTACTTAGCATTTATGGGATATTCCATAAAAAAATAATAGTAATACTATATATAAAGTTTCTTACAAGTCTAGTTTTACTTATGATTCTTCAGCCTTCTTTGTTGCAGTAATTGAATTTTGATTCATGTTAACTGACAGTTAAATTTCAAAGGGCATTGAGTTCATAGTCAGTACCTGCAGTTTCATAAATACACTTTGTGTCTCCCAGCTTTTATTTTATGGGCAATTACAATAAAAGTATAACATCAGCTGGGGACATGTGGCTCTCCTGATACTAAAGAAACTTTCCACCAAAATAACATGAAGTAATATTTGCAAATAATAACATGCTAAACTGTATTTGGATCTTAGGCTCTCCTGGCTAATATGGCAGCCATGTACGGTGTCTACCATGGATCCGATGGATTAAAGGATATTGCAAGACGGGTACACAATGCTACATTAATCCTGGCGGAAGGTGAATATTAAATGATTGCAGAAGCCCTTCTTAAGACCTTACACCTTCTTAAATAAGAAACTCTTGTGGTTTGCTTGTTTGCTTTGCCAGCTGATGTCTTTTAGCTCTCTCAGATAAAGGAGTATGTTTATAGAAAAGCCATTATCATGACTAATGTTTTTTTTTTCTTTTGTTTTCTTTTGTTAATAAAATCCAAGAATTAGATACGTATGCAAAGTGAGCTTGCAGGTGTTCTATTTTCTTGAGAAACTAGTAGAAATCCTCATAGCGAGTCTCTAGCTGATAATGCTGTTTTCCATCTGCAAGCCCTGTGCTTTTCTTTTTGGACCATTCTGGTTTACACCCAGAAATATGCTAATAACATATCAAAAATAGATAATAAATGAGATTAAAGAAATGGGAACATTTCAATTCAGTTACATGGAGTGTCACACCCAGTACAAACAGTGAAGTCCCAAAGCTAATAGCTGTCTGAAAGAACAGCATTTGCGGTAGTAAATAATGACAGCAGCTGGACTGTGGTGTGGAATTTCTTTTAACTGATGTGACTGTCATTGCTGTCAGGAGGAGCTGTGCAAAGCTGGAATGCTGTGAACTGGAGAGGGACAGTTGCAATTATCCATGAACTCTTATCCACGAACTCTTCCAGCTCAGCTGGAAGACTGCTTGCTGCTTTTGAAAAGCACTAAGCCTTTTAACTTTGTAATAGCAAATTCCATGACAGCTAACACCCATTTGTGTAGGAAAATTTTGCTTTCCAGTCTTGCAATTTTGTCCTTATTTAATTTGTAGACTTATTCTTCTGAAGTATGTATTTATAAATCTGTCGGATTTGTCAGAAAGATCTTCTGTAAGATCAGTCTGCATTACTAACTAAACCTGAATGATACAGATGCATTTCATGCACAATGGTATTTTGCTATTAAAGTTGGTGATTTCACTGCTCTATACGCAAGGGGAATGTCTGTTCTTATTTTATAGCAGCATTTACTTGCAAGTCTGATGTAGTGTTGCTGTGTAAGCAAGCAGTAGAGCAGATAATAGCATTAACTTAACATGTTTCATAGGTCTCAGGCGAGCTGGTCATAAACTGCATCATGATCTGTTCTTTGATACCTTGACGGTCACATGTGGATGCTCGGTCAAAGAGGTTTTGGACAGGGCAGCTCTTAGGAAGATAAATGTTCGGATTTACAGTGATGGCAAAGTAAGCAACTTTAAACCTTTCAGAAATTTTATAGCATGACTTTTTCCACTCATAATGTGTTAAAAAGAAGGAAATTAATAATTAATAGAAATTTAATAGAAAAAGTTTCTTGTAATTTGGCCAGATATATCAGTCAATTATAAAGATAGTACAAAGAATGTGCCGAACTTCCAGAAATATGTACTGTGTTTTCGTTTTATGCTTAATATGTTTTCTAATTATTTCATTGTAAATATGCCACTAAGGGCTGTATAGAGAGAATCTAAACTCTGAAATTCACGATAACCCGCAAATTTCAGGCCCCTTGGTACTAAAGACAGATGATAATATAGCCTAGATACTAAGGACTGTGGAAAATCTTGTTCTTTAAAATGAGATTGGAGAAGCAGTGATCTAGCAAAATAGGAGATTTTCCAGTTTACTTAGAAATATTAGAATTGAAGTCACAAATTTTGCAGCTTGTGATCTGTTCAGTGTGGATGACTTAGAAGGGGAAAGGCGGGAATCAGAAAATTGTACATTAATAAAATTTGTGCATCTGTTAGATAAAACAACGTGACATTTGCATATTGTTGGGTGTAGAGATTTTTGTCTTTTTCTTTTGTCATGTGTGTCTGGAATGTCTTTTTCTTGGCCACAACAAAGAGAGTATACCCGCGAAAATGACAGCTTTGATTAATGAGTGTTGCTTTTGTCCATAGCTTGGAGTGTCACTTGATGAAACTGTAAACGAGAAAGACCTTGATGACATATTATGGATTTTTGGTTGCGAGTCTTCAGCTGTAAGTGGACAACAGAACATGCATTAAATTAATCTGAATGTTTCAGAAATGCAGTGAAAAACAAAATTGTGTTTTCACTTAGTGGTTATCTTTATGGTATCTGTTAAATACTAACAATTTCAGATCCTGTCTTACAGCGAGAGACAGAATAAAACAACAATGATATATTCAATTGGTTACGAAGTTTAGTTCTTTTGGCCAGTCTAGACACACCACATTAACCCATTATTTGCTTTGTGGAGTTGAGGGCATGGAGGTCAGTTATCTTTGTTCCACTGGATTTTTTTTTTGCTTATCATTGGTAATTGGCAGCAATACTTCCAAGATGAGGGGACTACTGAGACTTCTGTGCCAGTTTTACTATAATATTGTTGATAAGCAGTGTTTTTACCAGTGTTTTTACCTGGAGAACTGACAATGGCTTGTGGTATGCTGCTGATTCAAGTTAATTCCTATAGAAAGTGATGATGAAAAGAGAAATGTATTTGAAAGTCTTTGACTTCATGTTTCTTTTTGTCAAAGGAACTAGTTGCTGAGGGAATGGGTGAAGAAACCAAGGGGATCCTTAGCACCTCATTTAAGAGAACTTCCAAATTCTTGACACATCAGGTTTTCAACAGGTTTGTGAAATTGCTGTAAATCTGAGTTTTTAAATGGAAACTGATAGTATTGTCTTTCAAAAGTTGTACTGGGAGGTCCATTGAGGATAGTTTTGTACCTGTAGTCGCAGTCACTTGTTACTCTGAAATAATCAATTTAGTAGCATTTTTAGACACCTTTTAAATTTTAATTGAACAAAGCGTGGTCACAGGTAGAATATATGTTTTCGTCAGTCTGCTTCATTGTACAAGTTATTATTTGAGACCTAATATTGGCAGACTTTCTTGAAATTGTATAGTCAACATTCAGTGATAGCATTTCTCAGCTACCGATAACAGCTGTTTTTCATCCACATTATTCCTAGGAAGCATAAATTAATGACTTGAAATAAGTATCTAATAAAAACTAAAAATTAAAGAAGTGGCCTGTGCTCACACCTGTGTAGTCTTATTTTTTTTATTAATTTTTAAGAATTATTATTATTAAATGCTGTTTCCTTTGTTGGAATACAGATCAGCCTGGTGGTAGGGCTTGTCTTGTTTGCCTTAACATCATGTTTTGTGTCTTACAGCTATCACTCCGAGACAAATATTGTGCGGTACATGAAGAGATTAGAAAACAAAGATATTTCTCTCGTTCACAGCATGATTCCTTTGGTGGGTATTTGCCAACAAGAGAAAAAAATAAAGTTACATGCACACATAGATCATTCTGAAAGTAATGCCTCCTATTTATTTCCATGGAAATTACAACAAATACAAGAGCACAATAACACTGTTCGATAGAGTAAATTTGCAGCTACAAAATACTAATTTTTAGTGTAGGCACCACCACTAGCTATTCACTTATGCCAGTGATGAGTAAGAGCCTGCATGCTGTGCTTGTAAAAATCTGCACCAGTGGAGGTGACTCACTGTTGCTGTTGCCCCTGCTGAAACTCAGTACCCACCACCTCACATCCACTGTTGGTCTCCAGAAGCGTTCAGCAAATGTCAATGAATGTCAGTGGGTGTAATCTTTTCAACCTGAGGAAGTCAGTGACACACCTTCACTTCATCTGCACTTCCATGTCAATCATCATTCTGTCAGAGTGCCCCTCTGCTGCCCTCTGTTGCAACAACAAAATATAACAGGATGTTGGTGGGAAAGTTCAACCTTGACTGCCTTACAACTATCTGCCTCTGACACTGTGAGCCAACATAATAAATAGGAAGCATTACTCTCAGAGCAGATCTCTTAATATATACTAATAAATGGTTTTCCATTTTTAGGGGTCCTGTACAATGAAGCTCAATAGTTCAGCTGAACTTGCGGTAAGTTGCAATAACAGTGTCTTACCTGCAATCCACGTTATGCAGCCAGTGTCAATGAAAACACATTACAAGTACAGAGTGGCATTGGTCTAGGTCTCCATATACGGGGGGAGGAGGAGGTTCAGAATAAGCTAATGGGATTGACTCTGTCTTTTACTATGAAAAAGCTTCAAGAAGTTCAGGAGTGCAGCAAAAGCAGGAAGGTGGCTTTGAAGGCTTAATTTGGAAAAATATATATATATATGTATTTGTAATATATATAATACATATATATGTATTTGGAATTGGGTGTTACATTCATGTTCCCTCACATGGTGTTGCTGTAGCTAACTTCTAGCTGTTTCACAAATCTTACAGTAAAACCTAATTCTTGCCTTTTGACTATTTGCTGCTCCTTAGGGGAGCACTCCTTGTCCTCAGGTAAGGAGTTGGAGTTTCCCTCTATCTTCGTTTCTTTACAGCTGGTATCAGCTTAGCTAGCATTGGGTACTGAATGCTCTTTGATTTTTTGCTCTCTCTCCTTGTTGCTACTTGCTTGCTAGGTTTCTTTTCTCCCCTTTCTCTCAGTCATTTCTGTACCTTGTTCCTTCTTTTATTTTTGTCTTTTATATTAAAATTGAAATTAACAGAAGTTTATGAAGCAGATTGTTAGGCACTGTTCCTTGAGTCATCTCTTTTTGCCCTGTGATCTCAGCTGCACATAAGCACAAGTAACTAAAAGGAAGCGAGGATTTTAAACATCTCCTGAATATTAAAAAATGTTTTTGAGAATCATCCTTCACAGAGGCTGGGAACTTACGTTGACATGCAAGAAACGTTTGGTCTTTATTTGAGCAAGGGCAGCTTATCTTCTTTAGAGAATTTAACAACAAAACAGAGTTGTCTTCAGAATTTTTTTTTACAGCACTTGAGGATTTTGTTTGTTTGTTTTTTTAAGCCGATTTCATGGAAAGAATTTGCCAGCATCCACCCTTTTGTGCCTTTGGATCAAGCTCAGGGGTATCAGCAGCTTTTTAAGGATTTAGAGAAGGACCTGTGTGAGATTACTGGCTATGACAAAATCTCCTTCCAACCGAACAGGTAGGAATTTTTTTTCTAAACATTTGCTCCTTCACATGGACTCCAAAAACTTATTCATGAGGAAAATGTGTAAGACAAAACTGGCAGAAAGCTCCTGCAGAGTGGTAGTCCATTCTGGTTCATGTTTTTTCTTACCAGCCTTTGTTCTTCTCTTGCAGTGGAGCCCAAGGAGAGTACGCAGGTTTGGCTGCAATCAAAGCTTATTTAAATGCAAAAGGAGAACGCCATAGAAGTGTAAGTGTCAACTCTTGTCTGGGGAAGAACTGGGAGTGGGAAGTGGAGATGGGAGATTTGGTTTGGAAGTTAGGGCTCACCCATGACTAGGTTCAGTGTCCTTGTCTCTGACAAGCCTTTTGTTATTCATTGCTTTCCTCACAGATCATGTGTACTGTATTAAAAGTATTAATTCACTGTATAAGCAGTGGTAGTGAGGAGAAGTTTTATCAGTGGTCTGGATCCATTTTGAGTCTGTCTGGGATGGGGTTGGCTTTGTTCACAGCAGGCCATATGGTGCTGTGCTCTGCATATGTAGCTGGTAAAGCACTAATGGTAACCATTTTTTTTGTCTACTGCATGCAGAGTGTCAGGCTTCTCTTTCCCATTCTGCCCTGCACCCCATCCTCAAGTGAGTAGGCTGGGTGGGCAAGAAGCTGGGAGGTGACACAGCCAGAACAGCTGACTGAGACTGAACTAACCATAGGGGTATTCCATGCCATGTAATGTCATACTCCACAAACAAAGCTCAGGAAAAGAAGGGTGAAAGGGACAAGTTCATGGTTACGGAATTTATTTTTCCAAACAACCATTAAACATGCTGAGGCCCTGCTTTCCAGGAGGTGACTAAATACGTGCCTGCTAATGGGAAGTAGTGAAGGAATTCCACTTCTTGGTTTGGCTGTGCACACAGCTTTTGTTTTCCCTATTTAAATTATCATTATCTCAGTCCATTTATCTTCTCACCTTACCTCTATTTTCTCCTTGTCCCACGGGAGAGGGGAATGAGTGAGCAGCTGTGTGGGTGTTTGACTGTTGGCCAGGCCAACCCACCACTGTCCTTTTTGGTGTCCAACGTGGAGCTAAGGTAATTACAGTTTTGATCTGAGCATGCCAATCTGTTTATTGGAAGGCTCCCTATTCTGGTCACAGAGCTTGTTGCTTTATTGTGTATCTGAGCTCAGGGCTTTTAAATGGCTGCTTTCAGACCTTGCAGTTTGCTATGCTGCCTATCACTTCATTTTGCTGTGACCGGGAACATTCTGATAAAAGCAATGGCCATGTGTCTGGGCTGACATATGTCCCTGGAATGACGCTGTCCTGTTCTGTGTGGGCTACCTTGTGGAGACGAGGATTACTCCTCGCTTTTCTCCTCAGCTGTTGATCTGTCCAGCTTTCTTGCATGAGCTCTTGAGTTTTTTGTACATCCTTACATCAGATGTTTGATTTTATTATTTAACATCTTTGACTTGTTACTGTGTGTGTGGAACCTGTTTTGGTGCTGGCATAAGAGTGAAGAACTTCTTGTTGAGGTGACAGAAAAATGTGCCCCCAAGAAGTTGAACCCTGTGAGTCAGGGGATGGGAGGATTTGGGGCTTGTACCTGGTGCTGCTGACACCTCTGATAACTTGGTATTGTATGCCCAAATGAGCTTGTGGTCCCAGCTCCCAGCAGCTCATATTGTTTTGTGCCTATCCAGCCTCCATGTAGTTCTGTCAGAGCAACATGGTAGGCAGGCCATGGCATCTGACAGCACCACATTTGAGACAAGGACCCATTCACAGGAATCACCTATATCAAGGCTCATCCAGTTCTTGACTATTTAAACTGCTTCAAATAAGTTTCTATAAAATATGTGAAATAGCCTTTCTTCTCAAGCTCCACAAGGTTCTGGATGAGTAATGGAAAACAGTTTTCAATCTTATAATCTTCAGTTGGTAATGCTAGAGTCAGAAGTCTTAATTTTTATTCTCTTCAGTACTATTTACCTAAAACTTTGACCTCAAGGAATCACTTCTGAGTTATACCATTGAAGCCTGATAAAAGAGAGTTCTTGTAAACCTGAGTGGTGATACAGCTGTAGGTAACCCCAAAGACTAGTTCTTGCTAGACACCATGTTTAATAGTTTTTTTTAGTTCTAACTCTATTTTAAAGAGAAAACACCTAGAGATTAACTGTGCAGGTACAGCTGTTGCCTGCAGAATTTATTCAACCTTTGTGGTGATGCTTTTGTTTAACTGTAACTAACTGATGGTTCTGTTTTCTCTGTTTCACACTGGATGGCTACTATGTATGCGATGCAAAGAAAGCCTTGTATAGACATTTAAAGTTAAAGTAGTAGTGAAAAGGGAAAGATTGAATGGCAGGGCTCCTGCTGGTAGGCAGCTTGATCTCTGTTCTAGACGCATGAAGAGGCAACAGAAGAAGGTCTGAAGTGTTTAAGGTTAAAGTCACTGCTATGAGACTTCACTACTACTACAGTGTTCAATACATGACACTATAGCATCACTACTTTCTATGAATTAGCATCTGTCCTTGTAAATGTCAAGTTCAGATCTGTTTCATTTCACACCCATTTCTTTCCATACATTGACCATATTATAGAAAGTAGGGGTGTTCTCACTGGCTTCTTCTGCAAAACATACATAGTGTGTACTAAGAGATTAGTTGGGTTTTTTTGTTCGTTTGTTTTTTATTGTTTTGCTTTCTTATTTGTTTTGCAATTTAGGAAAGTAAACTGAAGCAGCTGATCAAGCTTCTTGCAGTCAGCCTCGTTTGGATCTGCTGCCCTCTTCTGGAAAAAAGACCAACAAACTTACATTCAATTACAGCTCACAGCATTTGTTTGCTTTGTAGTCTAATCAGTAACTTCTGAATCCTGCAGCTGCAGATACAACGCAGCAGGACTGGGTAGCACTTAACATTACCATTTAAAATTACCATGAACGTGTCACAGTGGATGTGTCACCAGTGGAGCCATGATCTTTGTATTTCTTTCAGCACAGCTGCACAGTGAAACACTGTTATTTCAGTGCAAAAAGAGCGAATATCCATCTGCTGAGACTGAGCGCTTAGTAGCTTGAAATAGCTTTTGAAGTAATCAGCATTTGTCTTAGCATCTCCATAGAGCATGAGATAGAGGTCACAATGCAGTTTTTCATGAAATCATCCAAACAAACAAACAAAAAACCCAACCAACAACCTTGCTGTTAGTTATTTAATACAGCAAATTTTGAGTAACTTAATGAGCTTTGTTAAATTAATCTTCTCAAGGGAATCATAAGAGACAAATATTTTAATATAGCCACTTAATAGAAGCAAAGAACTTCTTAAAAAAAAAAAAAAAAAAAAGGTATATTTATTGACTTTAGAATGGATGGAGTTCCTAATAAGTGTCTGGGAACTCCAGATCCCTGTTTCCTAATTGTCACTGATAAGAGCCAGTATTTACATAAGTAGAAGCCCTTCCTTTTCTCTTTGTCTCTCTCTCTCTCTTTTTTTTTTTTTTAACTGAGCTGTATAGAGGCTGTAAGTAACTTCCTGAAACTTGTTAGTTATAATAAAAGAAATGGCAATAGAATAGAGAAGGAAATGCTTAAGTCAGTTGGGATGTAGCGGAAGGTTAGAATCAGGTAGTTTTTCCTGTCAGGTCACTATACTCAGCACCAGACTGGAAAATAAATAAATAAATAAATAAATAAAAAGTCTCTGAAATAATGTTCTGGAAACACAGTCCTAAATATGATTTATAGAACAAAGAAAAATGTTTTCCTAATGGGTATTTTGATGCTTCTGCCTGATTTCTCCAAAGAAAACTAAGTTTCAGTGTTTGATGCAAGTAGTAGTTTACCAGTAAACATTTCCTTTGTCTCCCTTTTAAGAACTGTGATAATGAATTTGTGCTGAGTATGAACCATAATATTCAAAGACTTGTATAACTGGCTGTACTATAAAGCTTGCTTCTTTTTCCTTCCAAGGTTTGCCTTATTCCTAGATCTGCTCATGGTACAAATCCAGCAAGTGCACAAATGGCAGGAATGAAGATTCAGCCAATTGAAGTGGACAAAAATGGGAGCATTGATATCTCCCATTTAAAAGCAATGGTGAGTATTTTATCAGCTTTAATGTTCAAGGCAGGAGCACTCCTTCTCAACAGGTAATAGTTTTGGCAGACAAATTGGATACTCATTTGAGGGAAAATAGGGCATAAAATAGTGAATATGTACTTGAAAAGAATAAGTATTTCTTTCATTTCTTCTCATTCAGATACAAGCCATGTGACTTATGAGATTTCATTTAATTTGAGGATCTTTTGTGCAGGAGTGGCTAAGTGAGTCTCAGCGGGCTCTTTTACAGCAAAACTTTCCCATCTGCATTTAGTATTTGAAATGAAAGGAGCATGTTTGTGAGGCTGCGACCTTTCAGACTGCACTGTAGCCTTCACTTAGTTAAATTCAAGACTACCTCTGCTGGGGAGGGTGTTGCTAGGCAACTTTTTTCACTTTTTTGAGTAGATTTGCTGCAGGTGAGTCCTGGGAATTCAAGGGATTAGCAGGACACATTTCTAAAAATACATATTTGAGCAGCTTTTTATGATAGTAATAGATCTGTACTGCTGAAAGCAAAGGTATAACCTGTGGATGACGTTACCTTGAAGAGTGCTTCACTCCTGGTTTGTTTAAAGGTCTCAGAAGTATCTGCTTTTTGTCTTCTCATACCACGCTTCTGCAATTTAAAGTTCTGATCTATCAAGAAAACACTCTTTCTGCACAGCATTCTGCTGGTAAATACGAGAGCTGGTATTTTTTCTTACTGTAAGTGACTTAGGCTGATAGTCTCACTTCTCATGTGTAAAACACTTGATGACATAAGCTGAGTAGAGGTCTTGTCTTGAAGGAGCTTTGTGAGCCTCAGTGACCTTTTCCTCTGTCTCCTCCCTGCCTCCAGGTGGACAAGCACAAAGAGAACTTGGCAGCCATCATGATCACGTACCCTTCTACCAATGGTGTGTTTGAAGAGGAGATTGCAGATGTGTGCGATCTAATTCACAAACATGGAGGCCAGGTTTACCTGGATGGAGCAAATATGAATGCCCAGGTATATGGTCTCCTAGGCAGATATAATACAATTGAGTCTGTAGTTTCTCTGGGAAAAAAAGTATCCTGGCAGTATTCAGTTCAGACTATAACTTCATTACAAGATGGTGCAGGGCTCAGGGGAGGTGGTGAGGATTCCTTGAATAGTATTAGGAGTTAGTTGCTGGTATAGCTTTTGTTTATGTAAGTTTGCTTTGAAATACCAGATGATCACTGTGGTCCTTTTCAACCCAGGCCATTCTATGATTCAATGAAAATGACTTAGCTTGCCTAATCTTTGTCAGAGGCATTCTTTAAACATGAATGAGAATTCCTAAAGCAAAAAACTCACAGCGTTTGCATCAGTACTTGATTGTGATGTATCATGTTAAAGGAAAATGGGAAAATGTGTAACATCTCTTACAGTGTAATTTTCTTGAGGGTAGTAAAAGGTCTTTCAGTGCCAGGAGATCAGTTCACATGTAAGTATTCACTTCACAGGTGGGTCTGTGTCGTCCTGGAGATTATGGCTCTGATGTCTCTCACTTAAACCTTCATAAAACCTTTTGCATTCCCCATGGAGGAGGAGGACCTGGAATGGGACCAATTGGAGTGTAAATATATTTTAATAAGTTTTTTTAAGGAATTTGTTTTAAGGAAAATAAATTCAGATAGCAAACAAACAAAATCCCTTAATGAATCCTGATTGATAGTTCCCTTACGTATTGAGCTATTCATGTGAGAAGTATATTGCTGTTTGTAAACTTTTGTCTTTCTCCTGGATGATCATATCATAGAATCATGTGCTAATTTGTTGAGTGATGAGGCTCACAGATATTTGCAAACCCTGACTGCATGTTGGCCCTTAGTATGTATGGCAGATCCTGCTCAGCAGTCTGGTTTTTGAATAAGTACAAAACTCATCTGTGGGCTTTGAGGACTAATATTGTATACAGTCCACCGAAATGGTAGATGAAAATCTTGATTCTAGTCTAATCTAGTCTACAGACTAGTTTTATTGTTAAAAATTATATCTTGTTCCTTTAAAATATTATTTTGATTTGGATAGCTGCATGAGTATCTTCTGATGGTCTGTAAAATGAATGCCATCCTACATTGCCACCAATTAGGCTACTACATTTTCTGCTGAAGAAGACATTGACCAGACCTCCTAGTGGACTGTGTTTGGAAGGAATGTGAAGAGAATCTACTGCTGAAAATGTTCAGGAATGGTAACACAGCAACACATATTTAAGTTCTAAAGTCAATCTTTTTATTTTAGGAAGAAACATTTGGCTCCCTACTTGCCTACCCATCCTGTCATCAAAATTCAGACGGATAAGGATGCTTGTCCTTTGGGTACTGTCAGTGCTGCACCTTGGGGTTCCAGTGCCATACTGCCCATTTCCTGGGTGTATATCAAGGTTTGTAGACTTTTTTTTTAAGGCGTATCAGCTGAAGGGCTGTTTCTCTTTCAGCAAACCTGAGTACCACTATCACTGAAATCACATAGACAGTTTAAGTGCAGTACTTCACATGCTGTTTGCACAGACTGCAGTGCACCCATGGCATAGCCAGAAATTTTAAAAATCCTTTGAATCTCCTTGTTTTCAAGTAGAAATGCCTATTGCCATCTGTTACAATTATTAATATGGCAGGATGACAGTAGTGTTGTACCTATACAGCCTGCTTCATTCTTTTGACTCTTGTCAGTAATAATTCTTGAGACAAGTGGACTTGTGGACAAGAGAGCACAATCAGGCTGCTGTTAGGCTTGTCCCTCTGCTGTCTCTGATATTAAATTTTTATTTAAAAACTAGTTGGAAACTACTTATTTTCCCAGTTGTCCCATCTAAAGAGAGAACTGCAAGGGCTGCTTTGGCATTCTCCCTGTCAGCCTAACTCAAAGTCAAACACTAATTCCAGCCCTTTCCTCTGGCAGTGCCTTACCAGAGAATTAAGTATGCAATTGTATTCAATTGACTCTAATCTTTTTTAATGCACAGTTTCATCTGTGATATGACACCAAAGCAATGTCTGTTCAGGCAGCAGAGTCCGCTTTTCAGGCAGCTCTGTGGGTGCTCTTTGCCTGAAGATGCAGGCAGTGGCAGGGGCACAGGCAGAGATAGAAGCCACTTGAAGAAATTCATCAGTTCTGCTCTCTTCATTTCAAAGCTGCTCCATTTCTGGAGTTGAGTTATTCACCTGTTTACTTTCCACACATACTCTTAGGCACACAGCATTCTAACAAGCCACATCTTTCATGTGCTTTCCTGTGAGTCCAGTGTGGAAACCTGCAGTAGCAGTGTGCTGCTGTAAATGAGCCACATGTGTTCCCACTCTGTCATATTTGTTGGGATAAGCACATGCTTATCTTGCTTGAGAATGTTTTTATGTCTGTTTCTTCATGTTGTTCCTCTTTCAGACAATGGGCACATGCTTATCTTGCTTGAGAATGTTTTTATGTCTGTTTCTTCATGTTGTTCCTCTTTCAGACAATGGGAGCAAAAGGTCTTAAACATGCTTCTGAGATTGCTATATTAAATGCAAACTACATGGCAAAGAGGCTAGAGAAGCACTACAAAATCCTTTTCAGAGGAGTAAGAGGCAAGTAGTGGGCAATTTGATTTCCTCTACAAAGCTTTTTTCAAAATGTTTTATGTAAAAGTTGGCTTGCAGTATGGCTCTTACGTAATGCTATGTGGCAGCTGAATCTCAGTCTTCTCCTGGTTCCGTACGCAAGGAGAGGAATAGCCTGCTACAGTTTCTGTGGAGGTACCACAGTGGGAACAGAGAAATAGCTGGAGGCAGAAGTAAAAATGCTTTTTTTTTGTAGTTAGATAAAATGATGGCAGCAGATGGAGTAAACCTTGGAAAATCCAACTGTTCTCCTTGAAGTCTAATAGTAAATTAATGACGCATTAGAAAAAAAAGAAGCAACAATGTCAGGCCTCCAAACCTGTCCTAACCTCTCTATATCCCACATAACAATGTAAGAACTTTTCATCATAAACTTTCCCTTAAACACAGTCCTCTGAGAAAAAAAAATAAAAAAAATTCTATCCTCATTTTGTTTCCCTATTCTGTTTTATAAGGAGGATGAGAATCTCTTTGACAATGGGAAACACCAGCTACATTTCAGTTCCCTGATGCAACTCTTCTGTCCTGTAAGAGTAGGGAATAAGAGAGGACACAATTACCTGTCTGTTACACTAGACCATCATAACTATAATAAAATGCAGTTTTGCTTGTTAAAGCCCAATGGCACCAGAGAAAACCTGAGTACAGTTTGTATGCAGTTGAAAATACGTTTATTGAATTTAAGAGTACAAACTGACTAAACCTGCAGGTTGCATTTTAGGAGAATATATAATTTCCTCACGGAAGTAAATAAAATTTTGAAATTTTGAAGGATTCACTAAAGAAATGGAACATAGTTCTTCAGAATCATGGCTTGAGATAACTTTGGTCTTTAGCCTATCTGTAACAACAGATTTGAGCTTTTCTCTGATGTAATGTTAAATCAGTTTTCTTATATGTGGCTAATTTGAAAAAGTCCGTGATCCAAATGATGTTGGGCTACAGACAAATCCATTTACTTTTCACAGAGCTTACCAATGATATGAGCTATTTTGACTACCCTCTCCTAAACATCTTGGAAAACGAGGCCTCTTAAAGTGGTCTTGGAGGACCAGTGTTCAAATGCTGGGTTGTGTAGCTTTTACCTGGTAATTTCTCTGGATAGAGAATTTGACAAAGCAAATATTTTTTAATTTGTTTTTTTATCATATTCTACACAAAACCAATGAGGATAGACTGCTCAATGGATTGCGTTATTCTCCCAACAAGTAAACCACATTGTTTTCCTTACAGGTTACGTAGCCCATGAATTTATTTTGGATACAAGACCTTTCAAAAAAACAGCAAATGTTGAAGCTGTGGATCTTGCTAAGCGACTTCAGGATTATGGTTAGTCAAATGTCTTTTAAACGGCAGCCTAAATAAGAAATTCACAAATCTTTTCTAAACGGTTCCCAAAACATTCTAGTCTCGTGCTTATGGATGATGAATCTGCCTTGATCATCTCATCATTTTTCCACATGCTCATTAAGCTCATTAGAGAGCTTTTGTATCCATGAAGTTGTTATAACTACTGAAGAATCTGCTGCTACTTCCCCGCCTTTGTAAACTGCCCTCCCAATTTACAATTACATGACTGGTTGGGCACTCCAAGGCTGTTTTTGGTACACTTGTTCTGAAGAATGTTATCTGCAGCCTGAAGGCTGTGTTTAGCAGCAGTACAGGAAAAAAAAATGGTAACAAACAACCTTCTATTCTTTTCTTCATCTCCTACTGCACAAATCTGTATTCATCTTGCATTGGCATATTATAGGAGGGTGTAGGGACCAAACACTGAAATCAGCAGCAGGGAATGGAAATAAATCTGAATGGTGGGGCTGTTCAGCCCGGAGAAGAGAAAGCTTTGAGGTGAACGAATAACAGCCTTTCGGTATGTAAAGGGGAGCTGCAGGAAGGAAGGGACAGACTCTTTAGGAGGGACTGTGGTGACAGAATAAGGGGAAATGGTTTCAAGCATAAAGAGGGTACATTTAGGTTGGATATAAGGAAAAAGTCTTTTACAATGAGAGTGTGAGGCACTGGAACAAGTTGCCCAGAGATGTGCTTGCTGCCCCATCCCTGGAGACTTTGAAGGCCAGACTGAACCAGGCCCTGGGCAATCTGATCTAGCTGTGGACATCCCTGTTCATTGTAGGGGAGTTAGACTACATGACCTTTAATGATCCCTTCCAACTATAATGAACCTATGATTCTACAGGCCAGTCAGTCTCACGTCTGTGCCTGAAACAACCATGGAGCATTTCTTCCTGAAGGCCCTATTAAGACACATGGAAAATAAAGATGAGGTTCACGAAGGGCAAGTCATGCCTGACAAACTTAGTGGCCTTTTATAATGGGGTTACAACATCAGTGGATAAAGGAAGAGCTACTGATGTCATCTACCTGGACTTGTGTAAAATGTTTGACATTGTCCTGCATACCATCCTAGTTGCCAAATGGAGAAAGATGGATTTGGTGGATGGACCACTCGCTGGATAAAGAATTGGCTGGATGGTTGCACTCTGAGTGTTGTGATCAATGACTCAATGTCCAAGTGGAGACTGGAGATGAGTGGCATTCCTTGGGGATCAGTGCTGGGATCATCTTTGTAGTGGGCATATGCACAGTGGGATCGAGTTGTCAGCAAGTTTGCAGGCGCCACGAAGCTGAGTGGTGCAGTTGACATGCCAGAAGAAAGGGATGCTATCCAGAGGGATCTGGACGGGCGTGAGAGGTGGGCCCATTCCAACCTCATGAAGTTTAAGTTTGGAGGCAGGAGCAGCTCCTCTACAAGACAGGCTGAGAGAGCTGGAGCTCTTCAGCCTGGAGAAGAGAAGGCTCCGAAGAGACCTTGTAGTGGCCTTCCAGTACCTAAGGCTAGGGAGGGACTTTTTATAAGGGCATGTAGGGACAGTGTGAGAGGAAATGGTTTTAAACTGGAAGAGGGTAGATTTAGACTAGATATCAGGGAGAAACTGTTTACTGTGAGAGCGATGAGACACTGGAACAGGTTGCAGAGAGAGGCTGTGGATACCCCCTCCCTGGTAGCACTGAAGACAGGCTGGATGCGGCTTTGAGCAACCTGGTCCAGTGGGAGGTGTCCCTGCCTACTGCAGGGGAATTGGAACTAAATGATCTTAAGGGTCCCCTCCAACACAAAATATTCTGTGATACTATTGAAAAATAATGTATTGAGCTAAAAACTAATAGAGCAAAAAGTGCAGATTTTAAGATCATTTCATTATTGGTGTGTAACTTTAAACCCTCTTGTAAATAACACAATAAAATTGTCTTTTGATTTAGAAGAACTAAGATACTTTAAAATCTGTCTGTACGCTACCAATCCATGCGTTTGCTCCTGTAAAGATTAAAGAAAGGACTGAATTTTGAGTCCATTGCTAGCTGGTGCATGTGTTGGCTTATGACCCGTTGTCAGTGACTGATTCTGTTTTCAGGTTTTCATGCTCCAACCATGTCCTGGCCAGTGGCAGGGACTCTCATGATTGAACCAACAGAGTCTGAAGACAAGGCAGAGCTGGACAGGTTTTGTGATGCAATGATCAGTATTCGACAGGAAATTGCTGAAATAGAGGAGGGCAGGATGGATGCCCAGGTTAACCCTCTGAAGGTAAGATGACAAGTAAGAGCAAGTTGCCAGCTCCAGCTTAACTCTTGAGACTTACTTGAGCCCATTTGAGCCCCTTTTCTGGTCTTTCAGTACTCCAGAAAATAGCTGTGTGGCAGTGAAGTAGCACGGGATGACAGATTAACGTCTTGAAATTCTTTAGAAACCTTGAAAGTTCTCAAAACCTGGAATTCTGACTTTTTAAAGTAAAAGCTCAAACTTTGCAGACACAGTAGAGAAAGTTACTGAAGGAAGCATATGATCTCTAGTTTTGGAGACCATCTTAAATTAGTGAAGGAGTGGTGCTTACTTATTTATTTGATTTAAGAAAGGAAGTGAAATGACCTTAAAGCTAACAGTTAAATGAAGACCACATGAGTTACGTAAGCAACTATGGCACAATACTGCTACAGGCTCAAGTTCTGGTTAACTGTTGTGAGGCTGCATTGAATCTTTAAATACTGAGGGAAAGTAGTGAAAAGCTGGAAGCACATTCACATCTCGGGTGATGTTGGACAAAATGGAATGAATCTAGATACTGGCTGGCTTCCTGTTTTAGATCCACTCCTTTTTTTTTTTTTCCCCTGAGATATATTGTGTCTCAAGGAGATACCAGACAGTAATCTGAATTATTTTTATGTAATAATGTGAATCTTAAGGAAGATTCTCACTGATATGTTCAATTGAATCCAGTAATTTCATGTCATACACGCCTTTCTGCTTGCAGATGTCACCACATACTCTGAACTGTGTCACTTCTTCAAAGTGGGATCGCCCTTATTCCCGAGAAGTGGCAGCATTCCCACTGGTGAGTAAACGATGGAATGTTAGTGATGTGGTAATGTATGAATTTGCTTTCTGCCTTGTGGTTTTCTGGTTTATTGCAGAAGAACTAGTCTGGTAGGAATAAACACTTCAAAGAAATTGTTGCCATTACACTGTTTGTGTGAGCTCTACAGCAGTTCTATAAGTTTTCTTTTTCAAGACAAGAAAAAAGATCTTTTAAAAAATCTCTAGACACGAAGGAAACGTGAACTTGGATTTGTAATGTCAGCACTTGGATATTCATTATTCTTGGTGGAAGCGAGTTACAGCTCGAGTCCCTTCAATTCAGACGTTGCACCAGAGCCTCTGAAAACAGAGACCACATTTAATGTTCAGCACTCTGCTATGAGGAGCTTAGAGGAGGGTTTGATGAGATGGAAAAGCAGCATGGGGTGGCAGACACCAATACGAGTCAGCTACAGAGGACAGACTGGGGTGCAATGTATCTGATTTCTTGAAAGCACTGTGTAAAACTTTTTCCACAACCTTATTAGTTAGCTAAATGCATGTAACTTTTGTCACCTGAAACTGAACTGCACCTACTTTACCTCTGCATTATTGCCATGTACTGTTTCAAAGAAGAATAATTTAACTGCACTTAGGAAGTTTACCACGTTATTATATATATTTTTTAATATAAATTATTACTGCATTGAACAGCGCAGATCTTGATAGTCTTTCACTTTTCTTTCATTTCTGTCCATTAGCCACTAATTCAAGAGATCACAGTTTTTGTTTATTTCATGACTGCTTCTTTGCAAGCTCAGGTCAGAGGATAGAGATGCACTTTTTTGAGAATCTAAATTTTCCTTTAACTAACTGCCATTTTTGTTATACATACTTGTTATGGGATTGAAATGCAGGAGATTTGATTTCACACTCCAACGTTGGTTGTTCTTGAAACTTCAGGTGTCTGTTAGATTTACACAGTTGCTTAGTACAACAATTAAGATAATGTCTTTTTTTATTTCTGCATTTAGCCTTTTGTGAAGCCTGAAAGCAAGTTTTGGCCCACAATTGCTCGCATTGATGACATATATGGAGACCAACATCTGGTTTGTACCTGCCCACCAATGGAAGCCTATGAATCTCCCTTCTCTGAGCAGAAGAGAGCTTCTTCATAACACTGTTTCCAGCTTGAGTTTCTGAGTCAATCAGGATGGCCTTTTCCTCCCAGACCTGATAGGGGATTTATATACTGTGTATATTTTGGATAATCACCACATTCGTTAATTGAATCACCACTCAGTCAAAATGTAAATACAATCAGTATAGTAGGTGTGAACAAAACATGTTTGTTCCACAGCAGCTGACGTTGAAGTTGCCTCGATTCAGCATTTTCTCTGCTTTGTGCTAAAGCTTTAACTGTTAACTCCCAGTTTGTGATGTGGTATACAAAATACGGTTACAGAAATTAGAGAAGGTGCAGATGTGTAAAGCTATAGTAATAAATATTAACCGGAGGACTAATTGTTTATATTTTGTAAAAACAGATGAAGTAGATTGTTTAATTTACTTCATGTACTACTGGTCGCATTGCTAATATTAATATTTTGTGCTGTTTTTTATCTACCAATGTTAGTATTCTAATAAAGTTGGACAGAATTTAAGTATCATATCCTTTTGAATTTTAACTCTTAAGCTGGTTTTGTATGAACTGAGGCTTCTGAGATTGAAGTTCTGATTTGTCAGAACTGCCACAGCAGTAACAGATTCTACATGAAGCAAAATGCTGGCAGAGATTGAGATAAATCTGTCATTTTCAATGATTAGTTTTACTGAGTGGTAACAAACTTACCTTCTGTCTGTACCACATCACTTCTTCCTTGTAGTTCCCATGTAATCTTCTCCTCTTATTCCTGAGAAAACGTGAGACAACTTCTCTAGTACACTGTGCTTAGTTTGAGTTAAATCTTGTCTAACAAAGTATTCTCCTTACATCACTTCTCAAATATCTTGTTCTGGATTTTGGTTTTGGTGTACTTAGCTTGCTTTGCTTTGTAAGTCTTACACTCTGTGTAAACATTATTCAAAACTTGAGCTCCAGCCATCCATGATTACTGATGGTGCACTCTGTAACCAGTATCCTGTGGGTATGCACAATGCCATATTCAATTAAGTAGCATGAACTAAATGTTAAAGAACGTCATCTTCTAATCTGTTCCAAGTCATATTTTATGAAACCTAGCTCTCTAGTTACACTGACAGACAGTGCACTTGACACCAAAGAAGTGCATCCTGGCTTGTGTTAGGAATTGTGTGGTGAGCAGGACTAGGGAAGTAATCCTGCATTTTTAACTCAGCACTGGTGAGGCCTCACCTCGAGTACTGTGTTCAGTTTTGGGCACTTCACTACAGAAGGATATTGAGGTGCTGGAGCCGGTCCAAAGAAGGGCAGTAAGGCTTGTGAAGGGCTTGGAGAATATGCCCTACGAGACTGAAGTAACTAAGGCTGTTTAGTCTGGGGAAAAGGAGGCTGAGGGGAGACTTTACTCTTTCAATATCTGACAGGTGCTTACAGCAAGAGTGGGATTGATCTCTTCTCACTAGTGACATGACAAGGCAAAATGGCCTCAAGTTGCACCAGGGTAAATTTAGGTTGGCTATCAGGAAACACTTCTTTACAGAAAGGGTTGTTAAGCAATGGAATAGGCTCCCCAGGGAGGTAGCTGAGTCACCATCCCTGGATGTGTTTAAATCTGTATGGATGTGGTGCTCAGGGACTTGACTTAGCAGAGGGTTGTTAGTTAGGGTAGCATGGTTAGGTTGTAGTTGGACTTAATGATCTTGAAGGTCTCTTCCAACCTGAGCGGTTCTATGATTTGGAGTAATGTAGGAGTTGGTCTGTGCAGGTTGAGTTGTGTTTGACTCAAGTGGTCTCCCAAGCAATGACAGCCTCATATGGCCATGTGAAGCAGGATTTGGTGAATCAGGAAGCAGGTAACACCCAAGAAAGCTCTACAACCAGGAACTACACAACCTCTTCATGAAGGTGTACACGCAGTCATTAGCAGGGGTTCTCGCTGAAGGGACACAAACAAGGATAGTGCTAACAGCAGCACCTCAAGTACTGCACTTCTGGGTCTCTTCTGTTCTGGCTTTGCAACCTTTACATTACTTTCCAAAGGACTTTCATGTGGAATTAGTTAACCAGAAAAACTGAACAACAGATGATAGGAATGGCTTCCATTAAAGGAAGAATGGGCCAGGTTGATCTGCACATAGGTCCCAAAACATCTATGTATGGAGAGAAAATTAGAATTTTCTAATGTAGAATCTATTACTGAAAAGATATTCTTCAGGCTACTGATGTAACACTGGGGAATGGGGAGAGATATGAAACACCAAAACAGTGCCATAAGCACCACTTGCAGTGTGAGGAAGGGACAGGCATTCTGACCTACCAAGCTAACTCCACAAAGCCTTCCCTTTACCAACTACTTTGGTAAAAAGGCACTTTCATGGTGCCAGATGGTGTCTGATAAAGGGATTACAATTTTTTTTTTTTACACATTTGTATCAAGTGATGAAATCCCCGCTGTTGTCTTTCAACTGACAAATCTTAGCTGATGGTAAATTAGCAGTAAAATCAATAACAATGAAGTAATTAATAGAAGTCAGAAATAACCACATTTCCTAGAAGACAACATTTACTAATTGTTCTGCATTAAAAATAAGTTTTTATAAGATAAACCTTGGAAACATAAATCCGAACTACTCATTTGAAAATAACCATTCACATAACAAATACTAAAAATGCTACCAACATTCATGTTAGGCTGGGGTATGAATTAAAAATCAAGTGTTCTATGCACACTTGTAAGAGATTTCTCTCTCCAAATTGTGCATAGCTACTACACATATAATCCTCAATTGGTAAAAGCTATTGAACAGAATAAAAGCATCTTTGCTTGCTGCAAAAATGCATACCATCCTTACAGAGGTTGAATTACATCTGTTTCCCCATAAAATGCTGAGTTACCACTTCGTAAAACACAGAATTCAACAGGATGTAAGACTGTTTATAGCTCTTATAAAGCATATGCTTAATACTAATTCACCTACTGAACAAAGAATCTTCATTCTAATAAGCACAGAAAAAGCCAAACTGCTCAACAACACCTGTGCACTTGATATTTGTTACATTATGAGAGATACTACCAACATTTGGTATGCTAATGGCCTCCTGAGGAGAAATGGGGGTAGGGTAAGGAGAGAGAGAAGTTCATTGGAATGATGTGAGTAGGCCACTAAACTGACTTTGGCCACGAAAAAGCCAAACAGCACCAACATCTGAGTGAGTGGTTAGTTACGAATGACTAGAGGGCAGTACCCAACTGCACCAGGCTGCGGGCAGAGCGGCCTTACTGCTCTCTGGCACATGAAGTGCAATCCAGCACCAGCCTTCCTTCAGGCAGATGCTCAGCAGAGACCAGAGCAGCTCTATGACAGCTGCTACTGTACAGAGTATAGATGTTGGGTTGTTCTTTTCTTAACATTTTTTTTTTTTAAATCAATAATAAATGAAAGGAATGTAAAGCTTAGAGAAAAAGCAACCCACCTAAAGAAAGTATGTAGCAATCTGGAAAAAAAAAAATCTGCTATAAAAATATAATTTACATAAGAGGATAATAGTGAAAACAGAATTAGCGATTTTTCAGAATCATAAAATATTTAATAAGGTATATTTAGGGGGGATATATTGTATATAAAATTTCAGATCACAATATGAAGCGATTTGAACCCTCTCCGAGCTAGCACTGCCTTCAATGCTGTGTAGATGTATTGCCACTGATACAAGACCTACTAAAAGCATACAGTTTAACTAATACAGAAGTGGCAGTTCTTCATATGAAATATTTTTTACACAACTAGAGTGTCTTGAATACCCTCTTTAAGTGCAAAAAACACAGATCACTTTACACTAATGTAGCAACAATGCATTCATATTGTTCTCATTAGTCATTAGTAGTCAACTTGCATAAGATACAAGAAAAGCACAATGAAGCTCACAAAAATAGACTAAAAATCAGCCTGTTCTTGCAAAAAAATACAGCATAATGGAAGAAAAAGACAAAAAAGGATTATGCACTGCACACCACATAATTTGCTGTTCTTTAATCCAGCTGGCTTAAGTGCTGTTTCTGTTTTTTGCTGTTTTTGTGGTTTTTTTTTTTTTTTAATTGTTTTGTTTTTTTCTTTCTTTCTTATTTTTTTGTAAATCAAACCACACGGACCAGGCACAACTATTATTCAGGAGGCAGTGTGTAGCTAAAAATTCGCTAACTTTTTGTCATCCCCATAATTTATTTTCCTCTGTCCTGAGGTAGTTACAAAAAAAAAAAAAAAAAATCATAAATCAAGCATCAGCTAGGTCAGTGGGAGCTGAAGCTTTTCATTTTTCTCTTTAAAAACTATTCATTAACTGGCCCAAACTACCCTTGATGTTAAAAGACAGCCGAGAATTAAGAGATCTCACTACACCAAAAAGATGGCTATGAGGGGAAGAGGGTGAGCTGCTTCAAAATGTGACAACATATTGAGTCCCATCAAGCTGGCTGGTCCACTGTTGAATTTCCCACGTTTATTCTCCTTAACTGTCTATAAAGTCACTGGGAGGAATTCAGAAGGATCTGAGCACATCATCGTCCTTTACTGTAACCAGGGAAGAACTGGTCCAACAGGGTCTGCAGTATCTTGTTAGGAACCATAGTGTAGCTCTTCCCCAGGTCGTAGCGGCAGGCAGGGCAGGTGAAGACCTCAGCTCTGAAGGAGCGCTGTAAACAGCTCTAGGAAAGATAAAAGAGAGGAGTGAATTGTGGGAACTTTCTTTTATACTGACAGCTTCATCAGCCAAAACTAAGGAGTTACTAAAAGCTAAAGACGCAATTTTTTGTACTTCCAGAAAAAAGAGGAAGTAATTACCAAGCCCCTTGGGGCACAACTTTGCCTATGTGACTAAAGTGACCTAAGAAAAGAACTTTGAAACATGGAGCCTGGCAAGGATTAAAAGACAACCCTGCTGATATCCCCATTAATGTCTTCCTGTGAATCAGAGCCACAACTGCAGCTGTTTTCTAGCATCCCTGTTAGACAGCAACTGTACTCCGGACATTCCCATCAAGCTGAAGGTGAATGTATACACAGGTTGCAGTGCTGAAGACGGCCTCCATCCACCTCATCTGACAAAATTGAGTTACTCCTTAAAGATATATTCAGAGTGATACAGTAGTTTTTAATTAGCCCAAATAATTTTCTGTTATTTACTCTGCATCCTTTAAACAACTCTTGGTTAAAATGTTACACACTTTTACGATCTGTCTTTAATTCCTTAACTATTAATCTATCAACATCTGACTCCTGGGCTAAAAACAACTCCTAGCATACCTCCTCTGATCATAGTGGAATGACAGCAATGCTAAACCCAACTCATTGCGCCTGGGTTTATACTAAGCTCACTTCCACTCTTTATTACATAAAATTAAAACTACACAGCAATCACTGAAAGCAAACATGCAGCAAGTTACTGCCCAGAATTCTAGGCAATAATTATCATCTTTCTAAAATACATTTTGGCTCCAGTGTCTGGAGTCTCAGAGCCAAGAAGACAGCCCAGAGCACAACCAAGCTTGTTCTTACTTTACAGACGTTGTGGAGGCACTCCGTTGTCACTGGCTGGTAAACCAGCTCCTGGCAGCAGACACACATAAAGGATTGTTCCAGTTTCTTCAGAAAATTCTAATGTAGGGCAAAGGAATAAAGAAGACAAATCATTAAAAGGCATGCAAAAAAAAAAAAGTAGTATTTTTATTTTAATTATATATGTTATATATAAAACTATAGTGCCCAGCTTTGGTAATTACTATATACATTTAAAATCTTCATGAACTTTCATGTGAAATTCAACTCTTAGATCTAAGCTGAGGAAATGATAAAACTGATTTTGCCTCTGAAAATGTGTGAAATCTGTGGATTAACTCACAGGACTCTTGTGTAACCCTGCTGTTGTTCCCTTCCCAAACTCACTTAACAGTAAGTAAAAAGATTACAGAATTACTGTAAGTTGCTAAGCTTAATTTGTAAAATGGTTAGACATAGCTTCACTCTGCTTACACTGCAGCTCTTCTAGAGTAGTCTTCAAGACTCAGTCAACATTCAATTACCTTCCAGAGACAGTCAGCATCAAGTGTATATTGATAAGATACATAAAGGGTATTTTCACGCCCTCTGGTCCTGTTACCTGCATTTTGCTCACATTTACTAGAGCTCTACATACACCATCTTCCTTCTTCCTGCCAGAATAAAATTCTAGCTATTCAAATTTAATTAAAACAGTTGATAGTTTCCACCAAAAAGCTGTCATAGCAGCTACCCAATGTTTGCAGTGATTCCTATTGCCTTTAGTGGCAATCAAATGAAATCTTACCAAAACAATGGGTATGAATTTGTAGAAAAGTGACTTTTCAGTAACTCAATTGCTCTTAAATTACCATTTTCTCCTTTTTAAAACCATGCATCTCTACTGCTTATGAACAATTTTCAGCTGAAATTCTTTTCAATCATTACAGATACTGAATAGAAAACAGACAAAAGGTTCTAAATTTATAGTAAGTGGAAAAAAGCATTTCTCATGCTTTTTGGAAAAGAAGATCCCTACTGTGAAGGTGCCAAGCTAGTCATCAACAGCAAACCCTACAAGGAATTGGTACTAGATTGCTTTATCTATAATACTTTCTTCAAATCAAAGCTTTACAGATAAAAACAGTGCTAGAAGCAATCTGTATTCAGCAACCGTTCAACAAGCAAATTATGTCTTAAGAGAGACTAAAGTTTTCTCCTAGTACTTTTCTACAGAAAAGTAAAAAATAAAAAATCTAAGCATGCAGCAAACATACTGGTCCTTCCTTCAGAGAAGCAAGTACTTCATCCCACAGTTTCTGGTTCATACAATCTTCTCTAATCAGCCACTGCTGTTCTTGGGTCAGCTGAAAAGCTTCTCCTTTCCCTCCATCTCCCATTCTCATGGCTTTAGGTGTATTTGTAGGTTCCTCAATACCTGCTCAAGATGATGACCATCAAACACAGTAATATCTTTGTGTTAGTCTAAATTAATAAAGGGGAAGGCAAAGCCGATTCTAAAAGGGAATAAATGAACTACACCCATAAAATGTGTCAATCAAATGCCTACTCAAACTCTACTTCAGCTCAGCACTGCTTTGAGCTGCAAAGTTCATTTTTCTACTGAGCTTAAAGAAAAAAAGCCTTACAAATACTACATAAAATCTTAGGATCCCTAGGCTGCTACTTTATTACAGAATATGCACTACAATTTACATTAGTATTCCAAATAACTTCATGCTTCTGCGAGGCTTTCATGCTATTGGCTCAAAGAACACAACATGACAGACTCCACTGCTGAAAGCTAAAAAATAAGAAGAAATACCATCATCAATTGTTCTTTTCTGGTTTCCATTACTCTGGCTGGTTGGCTCCTGTTTCACAGTTTGCTTTTTAACCTTATCTTTCTTCTCCTTACTAGCCATGGCTTCCAAATAACCTTCTGGATACTAAAATAAAAAGCACAGATTTAAAACAAAACCTACTGGCAAACACAAATCCCCAAGTATGAACAAGACTAATTTCTAAAAGACGCTAAAACCATATGACAGCATACTGAAATAATTAAAAAGTAGTTTTTAAAATCCTACATGATGGAAAAAAGTTTTAAAGTAGTGTCTGTTTTCCAGAAAATTTAGCCAAGCTAAAAGATCTAATCTAGACTGAACTGTATTCAAAGGAAACTGACAATTAAACCTATGCCCTTTCTAATGGTGTACGTTAAGAAGTGTAGCCAGCAGACTGAAATAGTTTATCCTCCCCCTCTGTTCTGCCCCGGCAAGGTCAGGACAGAACTGCGTCCAGTCCCACGCTCTTTAGCTCAAGGCAGTCAGGGTACTTCTAGAGAAAGTCTAGTTGAAGGCCACAGAGATGTTGAGGGGACTGGAGCTCCCTTGTGAGGAAAGGCTGAGCAACCTGGGACTTCAGCCTGGAGAAGAGAAGGTCGAGGGAGGTATTTTAACCATGCTTATGAGTATCTGAAGGGCATGAGTCAAGTGGATGGAGCCAGGCTCTTTTCAGTGGTGACCAGCAACAGCACAAGGAGTATCAAGGATAAACTGGAAAACAGGAAGTTCCATACAAACATGAGGAAAAACTTATTTGAGGGTGACAAAGCACTGGAACAAGCTCCCCAGAGAGGCAGTGGAGTCTCCCTCTTTGGAGATGTGCAAAACCTGCCCAGAAGATCTGCCTGTGCAACCTACACTATGGAACCTACTTCAGCACGGGAGTTGGACTCAATGGTCTTCAGAGGCCCATTCCAGCCCCCCTGATTCTATGAACTACACAAAGTTTTCTCCAAAGGCAAAGTTGAATATGATGATACATAATATGATAAACCATTGCCTTGATAAGAAAAAAAGTGCAGTGATTTTTTCCACCTTTCATGGTGGAAAAGGCCCGAGTCCTTATGGGTTAGTTTATTTTTGCATCTGAAATACAATAGCCATACAAGCTCCTCAGCTACATATAGAGAAAAACATAGAAATGCACATATTTTTTGATTTCTCAGATGGACTCAACTGTAAGAACAATTACTTGAAAAAATTCTATCCAGGAAAATTATCACTGGTTTTAAACTGTTAATTTACATACACACACACACACATATGCATACACACACACACACACACACACACATATATGCACAGTATTTCACTGCTACGACAAAACTTCCTTTTGCTTTGTTTGTTTAAAAGGATTTTTCCAGTCTTTAGATAATTTTTTTGTGTGTTTTGTAGATGTCTGATTTTGTCACTGTGATGTAAAAGAAAAAAATAGGGATTTAATATAACTGATTTCTATTCTGCAATTTGTTTACTTGAATTGAGGAAAAAAAACCAAAACAGTTCCTGAGCGATCCAGACTCGAACCTGTACACTCAGACCCAGCTTCTTCGTCCTCTCCATTCCTTCAGAAGTCCAAGGTGCAGGCTCAACATCATCTCTCCTCAGAAGATAGCGCCAAACTAAAAATCCACATTTTCCAATTTCTGGCCAATATTTCACCACCTACAGAAAAATACAGAATTTCTACTGTTACTTTACCACAAGCCAAATGTCTGTGCATATACTCCCACTCCAATTATTCAAGAAAAAAAATCAGAAAAGGAAGTCAAACATTATTATAAAGCCGCTCTTCCACTATCTGCAAAAGTTTTTTGATTTTGATAAACACAGTGGTATCTATTTCACATGCTGTGAAGATTCTGAATGTAAAAAAAAAAGCGACAGCACAATTGGAAGGTGTGAGGACGTTATCTGACTTCCATTTGGTAAGCATGTATAGCTTAAATATTCAAGTTCATATAACCTATTATGGATTTTGAGGTTCAACAAGACCAAATGCCGGGTCCTGTGGCCCACTTCGGCCACAACAACCCCAGGCGACACTACAGGCTTGGGGCGGTGTGGCTGGATGACTGCATAGAGGAAATGGACCTGGGAGTATTGATTAATGCTCGGCTGAACATGAGCCAGCACTGTGCCCAGGTGCCAAGAAGGCCAATGGCATCCTGGCTTGCATCAGAAACAGTGTTGCCAGCAGGAGCAGAGAGGTGATTGTTCCCCTGTACTCAGCACTAGTGAGGCCTCACCTCGAGTACTGTGTCCAGTTTTGGGCCCCTCACTGCAAGAAAGACATTGAGGCCCTGGAGCGGGTTCAAAGGAGGGCAACAAAGCTGGTGAGGGGTCTGGAACACAGGCCATATGAGAAGAGGCTGAAGGAGCTGGGAATGTTCAGCCTGGAGAAGAGGAGGCTCAGGGGAGACCTCATTGCTCTCTATAACTTCCTGAAGGGAGGTTGTAGTGAGCTGGGGGTCGGCCTCTTCTCTCGTGTCATTAGTGATAGGACCAGAGGGAATGGTTTCAAGCTACGGCAGGGGAGATTCAAGTTGGACATTAGTAAGTATTACTTTTCAGAAAGGGTGGTCAGGCACTGGAATGGACTGCCCAGGGAGGTGATGGAGTCATCGACCCTGGGGGTGATGTTGTGTTGAGGGACATGGTTTAGTGGGAGCTATTGGTAATAGGTGAATGGTTGGACTGGATGATCTTTTAGGTCTTTTCCAACCTTGGTGATTCTATGATTACATTCTATTATCACTACTCTGACTAATTCTACTTCTTTTCTGAGTGAACTATGGCTAAAATGCTGTCTTGGAGTTAAAATAATTCTTTCTTTTAAGTAATAACAAAGAATTTACAACGTAAGACATACAAGACTTTCTAAAATAGCTCTAGAAAAATGTTATGTTGTACCTTCTAGAAATCAAAATACCTTGTAAATGCCATCGTATCTGTTGCCTTCCTCTGGGGCATATTTGCTGATCCGTCGTCCTTTTGAACTACGTACCACTCTCACTGGCTTACCAGCTCGCCAGTTCTTAGACTCTGCTCCATTTTTATCATCCAGTGGAGCATCACAGTTAAGAGCCAGTGCCCTAAAAACAGATATATCAAATTGCTTCATAAAAATTTTTTCAGGGAAATAATGCAATTATATCATATCTATTTCTGATATTTATTTATGCTTTATCAAGCAGTACAGAACTTTTAAGTATAATCTTCAACAACTGCAGAACTGATGGAAGCAATAAGTTACAAGTACAATTAAAAAAAAGAAGAACACAAAATATCTTGCTGTCAATGGTCAAGATGAAAATTCAGATTATATATGTAAATGTAATAAAAAAATCCTCCTTTCATATTTAATATCCTTCATTTTTAAAAATAACTCTTTCCTGGATAATATTGAGAAAAGTAAGAGAAATTACAAATAAAGGAAAACGTT
Source organism: Meleagris gallopavo (assembly GCF_905368555.1). Classification (NCBI taxonomy): domain Eukaryota; kingdom Metazoa; phylum Chordata; class Aves; order Galliformes; family Phasianidae; genus Meleagris; species Meleagris gallopavo. The sequence continues at coordinate 28,212,083 of NC_139435.1, read as the reverse complement.
ATCATTATTCCCCAGTAACAGCAGATTTTTAGACTTTTTAAGCACAAACATAAAAATAATGAATATAACAAAAAATGCTATATAGTAAAAAGCACCAAAACTATCCAATAATCTCTGTGTAAAAGAAGTTCCTCACATAACATATAAACTGGTTAGAGCACGAGTTAAATAACAGCAGTAACTCAAGGACAAGCATCTTCTCCTTCATCATTTTATGCATCATCTGTATTTCTGGGCTTGTTGAGCCTGGAAAAGAAAAAGCTCAGGAAAGACCTCATTGTGGCCTTCCAGTACTTGGAGCGTATGAACAGGAGGAAGACTGTCTTTTTACACAGTCTAATAGTGATAAGACAAGGAGGAACAGCGTTTAACTACAAGGGGGGAAATTTAGGTTAGACGTTAGGAGGAAATTCTTTACTCAGAGGTCAACGAGGCACTGGCACAGGCTGCCCAGAGAGGTTGTTGATGCCCAATCTCTGGAGGCGTTCAAGGCCAGATGGGGCTGTAGGCAGCTTGAGGTGATTTGGGGCAGACCTGACCATGGCTGGGGGTTGGAGCCTGATGATCTTTAAGGACCATTCCAGCTTTAGCCATTCTGTGATTCTATATGAAGACCCTCTTCTAGAAACCTGTAGCAGTACAGTGAATATCTACAAGAACAAACTGCTGCAGTATCTTTGCTGCTACAATCTAATTAAACCACGTATCTCAGAACAGAAGGAACAATAAGCAGAACTGGTATAAATCCAAAATCCATATTGTAAACAACAGCAACACAGAGGTACACAATGTAGATTCTAAAAATACTTCTTTTATATAAAAACAAAGCTTAAAAAAAAAGAAAAATATCTGAACAAGCAAAAAACAAATCTGATCTTACTACATGAAATCAAAACAGTCCTGTGCACCAAAGTGCCTGAGAACTTTCATTGAAATTAGTAATGGAGAGCAGCACCTTGATATACACCATATTTATAGCATGAAAAATAACGCTACAAATCCTCAAAGCTTTGCCAGTGTATATTTTATTTGCTGAAAGCAGAGAAATGCTGATGCTAAGAAGTCAAGCTTTTAATTCTATTTCTGAAAGGAATTTTGCTCTGTTAATTGAAAATGCTTGTGAACTCACTGCTTAAACCTTCCATCTTCCTTCCTTCCTTGCTGTGGTTCACATTATCTTCCCTCTCTCTCCTTCCCTCCTTCCCTTCCTTTCTCAGTATCCAATCTGGCTTTTCCTCTCTCTCTCTCTCTCCTCTAAATGCCACTAAAAAGCCAAAAAGAATTCCTCTCTGCTCTACTTGACAGCAGCACATTTACATCAAAAAGGAAGCCTAGCAAACAAATGTCTCAGTCAGTACCAGCACTCCAGAGTTGTTAAGTGGTCAGCTACTTAATGCACCTATATTCATGCAGTCTTTTTAAAGGGTACAAAAATACTTTAAGAGGATGTCCAACTAATCTCTTTGGATACAAATGCTCTTTTTAAAGCATTTTTTATAATGCAGCACCATAACTCCTTATTTTTTTCTGCAATACTACAATGGAAGTGCAGACTATCTTGGAAGTGCAGACTATCTAACTATGAAAGATTTTTTTTTTTTCCAAGGGAAAATGAGCATTCTCTCTTCATACTGAATTTTCATAAATCAGACTGATAGAAACATCTAGAATAATCTCGAAGTTCTACCCAAGAGTTCTGACAAACTTCTCTAACTTAAAACAAGATCCCCTGAAGAAAACGTTGGGACAATTTCAACCAGAGACATGGCTAATGGCTGTAACAATAACACAACAACCTACCTCATTCATATGCAAACGTTTCTTGAAACCAACAGAACATAATGCCTGATAAAACACCTCTTAGCAGCAAGAGGCACCACTGTTTTCACAAAGTAGCATGTACAGCAGAGAATAAAACATATTTCACAGAAAATCTGTTCTAATTAAAGCACAACAGCAAAGGTTTTGCAATACTTCCTAATTTTATTTGCAAAACTTACCTATTCATGTGTGTTAATGTCTGATCAAATGAATGCTCTCCAATTCTTTTATTGCCAGAAAGATCTCTACCTCCACTCCCAGTATAAGTGAATTCATCTCCTCGATCCTGTGCAAGAAGGTTGGTTTTAACACTCCAAATTGAAGCAAATAAATAAATTAAAAATAAAAAAAAGAAGTGACTTCATTTGTTCATTACTCTGACAGACAAAAAATATACTCCAAGATATGGAAACACGTGTTTTCTATTTCACTATCACTGTCTTACAATTCTTGCAAAAAATCATCATTAGAAAAAATTGCCTGCCTTGAAAAAATTGACACTGACAGTCTTTTTAAAAATTACTTTGAAAAATAAAATATTTCTTTAATGACACATTCTAGCGAGTGGTGTAGCACTAAGTAGAGCCTTCTTTTACTTTACAAGAATAGTGTTTGCAAAATACATCATAAATAGCTTGGGGACATCAGTTTGTGGAAGGGACTGCGTTCTAATAAGTCAGAGCCATGTGTACTTAAATTCAAATTAGATGCTTTAGTATATGAATAGTTCCAGCTATTCTGAACTAGTAAGAGGTTAAAATCATTTAGATTCACATTTTAAGCTGAGGCAGTTACGTAGTAGAATTCCTACAGGGAATCTTTAAATTCAAGATAAATTGATCAACCTCTTTTCTGCCATCTTCTGCCACATACAAAAAGAATGATCAAAATCAAATTATTAATTTCCTTAGAAACTATATCACAGAAAGTCAGACCACCCTGAGAAAATTCAAGAATTTCTAGAAAGATAAATTATTTAACATGATATTTCATGGAGACACAAATTTTGTGCAAAGCGTGAATCAATAGCATAAGGTAAATACTTCATAAGAAAGTAAAATTTCCATGAAGTTTTACAGTAACTTTCTGAACAACTCAGTCAATTTCTTAACACTATTAAAAGCCTGACATTATGGATCCATCGCTAGACTGTTACAGATATTTCATGGCTGACAATAGCAGAAAAAAGGAAAATTGGGAATTGAAATGTTGGTTGTACAAAGCCATAAATTAATTATAGAAATTATCTCATCTGCGTGGGGAAAACACAAAAGAAATTCAGTTGCAGTATTACAGCATTTCATTCCAAAGATTCATACAGATGCAAAAAAAAAACAACCATGTGCTATCACCAAGTTGAAAAAAAACAAACCCTCTAAACCTAACAATGATATTGTATAAACACTAGTTTACCCTTTCCTAAAACAGTCTGTTTATCTCCAAAATGAATCTCCAAAAACAAACAAAAAACAACAAGCAAACAACACAGCTAGAAGTAGAATTGTGTTGTACAAGGAAAATGTATGAAACAATTTCAAAAGAATGAAAGACTAAAAAGACATGAGACATTTATTAAGCAAGGACATGAAAAAAATTGCATTAAAAGAGATATCACAGAATTGAATTGTTTGGTCTTTTGTCAATGATTGCTAAATAAATAATGCCAAAAGAAATGTGCAGATTACACAAAGATGATTGTGGTGATAAGAACAGAGATGGATTTGTTTGATGAATTTGATGAATACGCTCATTCTAAGAACTGAATAAGTTGTTTTTGCAAAGTTGAGGAAACCAAATTGACATATTTGGCCAATGTGTGTTTCTACATACAGAATTTGAATGTTATTTTCATTCTTATTTTATTTCTTGCATTCAAATAAATGATTAAAATCAAAAGAATTAACTTTATATTAGTTTTCAAGCAAAATGAAGTTCTGCAAGAAACTCATGGCTTGATAAAATGGAAAAACTAAGACCAGTAGAGCTTCAAAATTTTATGAAGGGAATAGAATGATGATACTAATGTAACTAACATTTCCTTGAAAATATCTGAATAGAGCAAGAAAGAATCTCGGCAAATTAGTTGTTCATAATCAGAGCCCATGCGACACAATATAAAACTAGATTAAAAAATGGAAATTAACATTGCCAATGCTTAGTAAAACACCATTTGGCCCTTTTTTTTTTTTTTTATAAATATTTAATGCTGTCCAAGAAGCACGTTGTTTGTAGTTCTATTCTCACAGAATTCTTTGGAAAAAAAGTCTTTGTCCTTTACCTAAGGTATTCTTAAAAAAACCACTAATTTCAAAGTTGTTTTTCAATGTTTTTAAATATTCTTCAGTGTTTTAGAAACATTCAAATGAACTTTGGAAAAGCATGGGTAGGAGCAGAACTAACAAAGGTTCTACACCCAATCAGAAAAGGAGCAGACAAATAGGTATGTAAGACTACTATGACAGGCATAGTTCTAACAGTCAGAATTGACAGAAAGGGTCTCTGCAACAAACTAAGGCTTATCAGAAGTGAAAATAATTCTGGATATAATGTAAGTACAGGACAATGAAATTCAGAAAATGATACCAGAAATGTATTTTTCAGCATTAGTACCTTGTATGGACGGGTAGCTAACAATACGGAATAACAGAAGAGGTGGACAGAAGATTGTCACAGAATAGGAGCTGTTGTGCGAATTTGAAATGCCAGGAATAAGTGAGTGGTGAAGCTATTGTCCAACAGATTATGTCAAGAACATCCTTAGTATCAGAGGTAGCAAGAGTGGGTGAATAATAATTAAGAGTGAGAAGAAATATATTTAATGTCTATTGTAATGTGAGATAATTCAAGTATCTCGTCATACATCTGAGTTACAAGTCGGTACCAAACTAGCTGGGCTCTGAAACCTCAAAAACAAGGCAGCATTTGAAAACAGCAGGTTTCATGGCATCAGACATGAGGTTTTCAGCTCTTTATTCAATCCAGTTGACAGTGTAAAGGCTGTGATGAACTTATGTTGGATTCTCAGTGGTGTAAAATAGAGAGAAAATCTGCAAGGAACTGTTTCCTCGGTAACATAGCATGGAAAGATAATACAAAAAAATTGTTTAGGACACAACATCTCTGCTTCAGGGGAGCTCACACTGGATTCAAGCAATCCAGGTAAGACTTAAAATAAATAAATCATAAAGCTGTATACCACACATATTTCTAAGTTCTGTTAGTCGTGGTCTTTAGATACAATAATTAATTTAAAGCTACAAGAAGAGAATTAAGATGGCACATTAGCAGACTGTGTAAATAGTACATAAATACAGGTTATAACTCTACAATGAAACAATTTTTCAAAGTGCACTTATTTCTCAATCCTGTGAAAATTTACGCAAGGGTTAACTATGTCATATTGTTGCAATTCAAATAAGAGCTGCCACTCTTTCGCTCATTACATACAATAAAATAGCTAGAAGTAAGGAGATTTTATCCATATTTTCATTTAAAATTTTCAAAGGAGGAAAGAAGGTACTTATAGTCTTATTTTTCACTGTATATTCACGTAGGAGTTTCATTTCAACCTTTTTGCAAGACATAGGTGAAATGGAAGTAAACTGAAAATTAAAATTTGGTATATAAAAAAAACGGAGGAAAAATGCACTTGGGAATAAATTTTGTTTTCCTTGCACCTTAGTTCAGAAAACTGAAAAAAAAACCAACAAAAAAACGCACCTCACATTCATATGCACTGTTAGGTATTACTTGTAATGTTTCTCCCCAACTATTCATTTTGAAAAATATGTCTGTCATCAAGGCTAGGACAGTATCTAAATGTCCATAAAACCCATATTAACACAGTACCACTTTGTTGAACTGGAAAAGGCACGCAAAAGATCCAAATAAGTTTATTAAACAGTATTAACTGAATAATGATAGCTGCAGACATAAGGGAATATCAGTATCAACACCAAAACAAACAAACACACACAACTCAAAGTAAATAAACATCTTCAGCATACCAGGAATGCAGCTACAGTTACTGAGCATATTCTTAGGATTCACCAGTTAAGGTCCTAGAGCTTGGGTTGGGGTTGACTCAAAGGAAATATTAAAACACCCCAACATTAAGTACCACCTCTTGTGACTGGCTCAACAAAAAGACATCTTCAGAGACAACATCTTGCAGCAGCGTCAGAAGGTAGGTGCTGTTGGCAAAGAATACATTACACTCTGATGCTATTTCAGATGCTTATTTCTTTCTCCAGTGCCTTTCTCCTGGTGACTACCAGTTACACATGTTGTCATAACAACAGATTGCTTACTGCTTTATTCTTCCCTTGATGCATGATTCAAAATCCCACCTGTGGAAGAGATCTGCAGGAAGGGATGTACCTTTTATAAACATTATTTGGTTGCAGAGAACAGCAATCTATTCTTAAAGAAGTGTTTGTCAACGTAATGAGAAGAAAATTGGACACGGTTACTGTTTTGTTTAGCAACACAATTGCTTTTGTTGCTCTATTTAGATGGTAACACCAAAGTCGAAAATTTTTCAGCAACTTTAGGGATGATAATAAAAGTTACTGAGACTTTCCCAAGAAGTTCTGAAAGCATCTACCAGTAGGAGGCAAGAGCCCTCAAAACTTCATGGAATCTTTCATAGAAACTTTTTATTCTTGCTTCATTAAAATAAACACATTATGTAAACAAACCCAAAGAATGAGGCATCTATCTTACTTAAAGGCAATAATAAATGTAGTACATCTATGTAAAATGTAAAACTTGCACTTAATTAAAATTTTTAAATAATACCAAATTCGGACCCTGAAAGCATACTGAAATTTAACTACCCTACGTGATGGAAAATTTGGCTTAATTTTTTTGCTTAAGCATACACATACACAAAAGCATTCCCTAATAAATATGTATATTTCTCCACAAAACACTGAGAACTTTTGATTTGTTACCAGAGGTTATTCTTCTCACAGTCATATCTGTATAAGCAGGAAGGCTCATAATCCTCTGTCTTTGCAAACATTAGTGTGTTAGAACAGCAAAATGATTGCTTAATAAACGACATACCACTTCATCTTCAAACCCTCCAGCTAATACAAGTGAATAAGCTCCATCATTACTGCGTCCATGAATTCCACCCACGTGTGGTCTGTGAACACCTGCTTCGCTCACCTGGTAACAGAAAAACAGCAGTTTCTAACATTTTTATCCAACTAATCAGTCATTTACAGTCACTTTTAAACAACAATCTTTCAGCTTAAAAAATTGCATAGAGGTATCTGTGTAAACAGTTAATGTAAAACTGCTATTAAAGGTGAGAATTTCATTTGTCTTTAATGAAGAAAAACCAAAAGTAAAGTCACCTAAAAAAGGGAAGGACAACATACAGCAGTAGTGACATTGCAAGCTGAAAATATATACTTTCTTCTCTGGGAAAATCTTCCATTATTCTTTCCGTAAGCAGTACTTAAGATTGAACTTACTGTTACAGCCCATTTGCACAAGTCATTTAGAAAAATTCAACAAAGATGGAGATCTGCCAGTTTAGTAACATCATGTATCTGTTAATTATGGAAGGTCACAATGACCTCTGTAAAGATCACTGTGTCAGGAACCAATGAAGTAATGTGCTAATTTGTGACCAGCTTACAAATTTGTGACCAACTCAGAGGAATACTATCACACAGCCTAATAAAAGAGAAGAAGTCATTGCAATAAAGTATAGCTCATATCCAACCAGGATTACTCTCAAGTTATGAATATGCAACTAAGCTGCAACCAGACCAACTGAGAGCTGCTGTTGTAACATAAACCTTCAACATCAGTAAAGCCTGCTGGGATACACTTCCCACAGAAATTTATGTATTAACCATCTCTTTGCTATTTTCAAATTTAATTTTAAAAACTCTTTGTGAATTAAGAAGGGGACAGCATGTTAAATTACATGTTTTCTCAGTACATGATGCAAATTTACAATTAATAGAAGTAAGACTCCCAGTAGAAAAGCAATTAGGATCCTTCATATCTCCCCATGTTCCTTCAAGTCTAGGTTTCATCTGTTTCCAATTCCATCCCTCTCAATCCTATAACCTTTTTTCCATTCAATATACTTAAGCAACTTCTTTAGGAGTTTACATTCTTTTGGTGCAGTCTTGCACATTTATCATACTACAACGCATCAGATAAAATGTCCAGATGGCAGGAAACGCTGTTTCTAACATCAGATAAGAGAAGGCAGCTGTGCACAGTATGAAAAACACGCACGGATACCATGATACTTCTTTGTACAGTTTCTCAGCATCTAGCTGTCTGTGGCTCTGGCTTCTTAAACTACTCGAAAATTCTCGAATCCATAGTAACTAAGAGAGAAGAGTACTGCTTGTTTTATGAACTTCAAATAGCTTGTTCCATTTGAGTCAGGCACCTGATCTTTTTTGCTCTGATGAACCCTCTTCTGGATTATGGAAGTATGTATGTATAGTGTTCCATAATTATGCCTTTTATACTATACTACTTAATTTTACAAACTTCATCTCCATTGCATTGTTTTAGCTAACTTCACATATGAAAAGTCTTTCAGTTGATTTTAAACCATTCCATTCCTCTAATAGTTCTGACTGCTGTTGATGATAGTATCTGCTGTTTTCCTCGTCCTTCCTTTCATCATATTTTAACTCTTGATTACTTTTTTTTATTATATCATCACTACTGGACATTAAGACGGCATATTTTCAAAACTGGCTATTAGAAGATCTTTTTCCTAAATAATAATGATGAAAGTAGCTGGAAGCCCAATACAATTCATATGAAGTTAAAACTATTCCCCACCCCATGCTTACTATGCATGACAACTTAGTACTCTCACCTAACTATCAGTTATTTGACAATTTTTCCAGATTATTTATGTGCATGCTGATTAAAAAGGCCTCACTATCGTGATCCTCTTTCCTGCTGTATCAAACATCCTTTTATTCATTCCTCCCTCCCTTCTTCCATTTCCAGGATTTATTAAATTAAATCTAGGTTTCGGTAGGTGATTCACCCCAAAGATGAATTCTGGTAAGTAATTCATGCCAAAGATGCTCTTCAGATGCTCTCTCCAGAGGCAATACTTAGTCAAATTCCTTCTACGGAAAAGAGAGTTTGTGTCATGAAAAACTAAGCAAATAAAAAATAAAGAAACTACGGACTCTAAATTCTCATAGATCTGCTGAGACAAACCTATTTCTCATAAAGAATACTGGTCATATGAGAAATATACAAGTGCAATTTAAATGCCTATGTAGAAAACATTTCAATCCTCTGTTTTTTAGATTAAGTAAAATGGTTTGATTTGTACAAAAATTAAATGATTATGTATAAGTGGCAATTGCTTTTTGCTCTCTACTATACATCCACTTATATACATAAAATCATCATACTTTGCTCAAGTTTCTGACAAAAGCAGTTATCTAATTCTGTTCCTTTCTCCTACTAGCACTAGAATCTGAAAACGATCAACTTTTGTGTCATCAGTGGAACTTATAACAGAAATATGAACTCAAAACTTTAATTACTGCTCAAGCAGTGAAAAAACTTGGTTTTGAGATTTTCAGTTTGCATAGTGGACTTTAGAAGCTTCTTGTTACGTGATTTTAGAAACCTCTCTTATTTATGAAACCAAGCTTAATCTGGAAACTAGTAAAAATATAACTACTTTATTTCCTTTCACACACACACACACACACACACACACACACACACAAAAAAAAAAAAAAAAAACAAAAAAAAAACCTCTTAAACACAGAGAAGTCAACAAAATATCCCAAAGAATGAAAATGGCATAATGGCATTTACCTCTTACTCAATTACTTGTCTGTTAAAATCAGTGGGATAATGAGCAGAATAATTTTACAGTACAAGATTAATTAATAATAATCTTTGTATTGATGGTAGCATTCACATTAAGGTGAAAAAGAATCAATTAGTTTAGCTTTCAACTTCATCATTCTGTTTTCTCTAAAGAAAAGAAACCAAAAACTGTTGCCATGTGGGAAATACGTGCTGCAAACCTTATCAGCCTTAAAACCTGCACAACCTCCCAAATCCTGAATTCTTCAGACAGTATGAAGACACCTCAACTGGAGAAAAACTCTGTTAAGCATTTTCTTCTAACAGTTTAATAATAAAATATTTCTCTTCTTCTCATAGGAAAGCAGGGGATGAAAGATTTAAAAACCAAATCAAGAAAAGCTTGTCACGCTCCTCCTTAAATGCAGAAAAAAACCACCTTCCTATTCTTCCAGATAATACAGAAAACACTCAGTTACCATCCACAACACATGCAAGAGACAAAGAATTAACTGATTTTGAAAATGAAGAACTATTCATTTCCTGAACAAATCAGCAAAAAATCAAAAATAAATCAAAAACTGGAGATATCAGATAAGACCACAGTGAAGTCTGTAGATTACTGGACATCTCAAAACCACAAAAACTAGCACAAGCAAAAAAAAAAAAAAGTTGTTGATTGTTCCACCCTTTTTTTATATAAAGAACACTTCACACATATTATTACATTTATATGTATACAAATAAAGTGCCTATGACCATACTGATGAACATTTAGTCCCTCTGTGTATTGCCACAGTAGTTCTATAACCAGCATGCGAAATGGACTGGGAAAATTAACTGCCCTCTCAGTCTGGGTGACATTATTTTTCAGCCAGATTTTTTACCCATCTAGTTTACCATAAAGCCTAATAAATACTTGCAACAGAAAACAAGTATGCAAGAAGTAGCAAATTCTAATTGATCAGATCATTATCTAGCCGTACGGACTTATGTTGGTTTAAGATGTTCGTTCACTTAAATGAAGAGTTGAACATCAGTTACATATGAACAAAACAACAACAAAAAAAACACAAATCAGAGTCTATTTACAGTTATACCATCTACTATTTTTGAAATCCACAGCCTAAATCTCCAAAGTGGAATGACAGTTCACTGAGTGTCCTACTTAGAGTTTTAACAGGTAAAATGTATCTATCCTAGATAGAACAGGATTCAGATATTTTAAAAGGCTACTTGTTAGCTGTATTGTAAAATCAGTATGCTTCTACTACTCTACAATTGTCATTATTTCCAGTATTGTAATATATTTGCTTTGTTTTGTCCTGGTTATCAATTTAAACTTCTATTAAGGTTAAACTCATATTATTATTCTTAATTCAGCTACAGATAACACTGAAACAACATACCTGAACTCTGAACTTCCAAGTTGTCCCAACAGGAACACCAGGTATGGGCCCATAATGATTTGAAGGAACAATAGTGCATTCCTTAGTGCGACCAACACAGGCCATGCCCTAAAAATACATCCAACAGAATGAATTAGCATTATAATATTGAAGCTTAGTTGCAAAATGAGAGGCAGATGTCAGGAAATCTAATTAATGAAGACATACATTAAAATGCATTAAGAACTGTTAAAAGGAATGTTTTAAGTAATGTGTTCTTACAGTTTTTGGAGGGGACTGGGAGTTGTTCTTTTTGCTTTTACCTCTAGTCAACTTAATAATTATTCCACCTCTTCAGCTGTCAATAGATAGTGGGCAGGATTCAACATTGCCTTATTGTCTGTGCAACCCAGTACTGAATTTTGTGTAGTGCGTATATAATTACAGATGTAGCACATACATGAACAATTAGAGTAACAGCTATTTCTAAAATACACTCTACCTTGCCCCAGTCTCTCTGGCTTTCAGTACTGGCAGATGGCATCTTTGCTTTCTTTTTACTCTGTTTGAGCTTTTCTCCAGCCTTTACAACTTCATTAGAATCATTTTTGCAGGAAGGACAATACCTAAAAAAACGGTTTTAGTAAATTCTCAATTACTTCATAATAATGGCAATACATTTCCTGTAGCCAAAATAGTGTCAATCAGTTTATCTTGACTGAATATTTCAAGCTAGCAAATATATACCACTCTCAAGCAGCTAAAGCCTGCAGCAAAAAAGAGAACCCAACATGAACAAACACTGTCAAATTTAAAACAGGGCATTTCAATATTTTTTGAAGGTAGAGTGTTAAAGACAATAATTTCTCTATTCTTTCTCACATGTGTGAGATGTCCCATGTTTCCTGTATTCTCTCTTCATTCTGTCCTCTCTTGTTAAGACCATGTAAAGAAGATAGGCACAATTAAACTATGCTGCTGACCAGTGGTTATGGTTTGTTTGTACGTCCTGCCCACTCTACCCTTATTTTCTGCTTCTACAGCCCTACATTTCATTGTAGACAGCTAAATGTGAAACAAAGCGAAGAAACCCTGAAATGTGTAGACAGACAGACACACACACGGATACACACACACACACACATACACACGCTCGCTCAATCCTACCCCCACAATGCCTAAGGCACTTGAAGTATAGCACTGGAACTCATTCCAACTAACACAAAGCCAACCTGGTAGGAAAGAAGGAGATAGCAGTATGTAGTGACTTCAGCAGAGAGAGAAAAGCAGTACTCTGGCTCTGTTACTGTTTCTAAATAACATTTTCACCCCATTCCAAGAATGCCAGTGCAAAGGCGACAGTCCATGTTTCCATCTGCTATAGGCTAATTTTGGCACATATGCCTTAGTGGAAGAAACCTGACTTTAATAGCATTGATAACCTACTTTATATGACTACCACTACTACCATCATTACAGCTACTGTTACTACTGCTACCATTGTTTTGAATTTATTAATGAACTTTTGCATTTGGTTATGAACAGAAGAATTAATGATCAACATCCACAGGAACAGCCTTCACTATTAAAAGTGTTGAACCATTTAGATAACGGAACTACACTGAAAAAGAAAGAAAAATAATAAAAGATGCTGAATTTCTCTATCGCTAAAGCTCTGAATGATATTACAGTCATTTGAAAAAAAAGCATGCAGTGGCCACCTTCAAAGAAGGAACATCTCCCCTTCAAATATAGGCTGAGAGAGCTGGGGCTTGTTCAGCCTGGAAAAGAGAAGGCTCTGTGGAAACCTGATAATGGCAGTTCAGTATCTAAAGGGGAGCTGTAAGAAAGAAGGGAAAGACTCTTTAGCAGAGTCTCTTGTGACAGGACAAAGGGAAATTGTTTCAAACTAAAAGACAGAAGATTTAAACTGGACATAAGCAGAAACTTTTTTACGATAAGGGTTGTGAAGCAAGGTTGACCAAAGAGGTGGTTGATGCCCTGTTCACACTCAAGATTAGGCTATTTGGGGCTCAGAGCAACCTGATCTACCTGTAGGCGTCCCTGTTCACTGCAGGGAATTGGACTAGATGGCCTTCAGGAGTCCCTTCCAACTCAAACAACTCTGTGTCATTAAGCGTGATAATGTAAGTTCACAAGGTTAACAATGACACTCTTTGCTTCATGATAGAGTAACTATACTACCTTCACACTTTTTAAATTGAGGTTTGTATGGAATATTAAATAGTGTATAGCATCAGTGCTAAACCGATAGCCTCCTCTCTGAAAAAGAACCTTATAATCATTTTCCAAAGTGCAGACCTAATAGCCTACAGGTAGTTTGCCAAATTTTTCCACTTCTAAAGTAAACTAGTTTAAGTACGAAGTTAAGAATCACAAGCCTTTACCCTTTGCTAGTATGAAAGAATACTAGACAATCTTTAGGGTCCCTTCCAACCCAAGCCAATCTATGATTCCAAGAAGTTGTGAGGTCTCAGACATCCTCTTTGATAGGAGACACTGTTTTGCCAAGTGTAACTGCACAGCTTCTACTAAACTAATCATTAAGAGTGCAGAGGCCTGGTATCACTAAGTATCTCAAACTTAACAATAAAAGAGACAACATCTTCATAACAGTACCACTCCCATCCAATGATTTAATTCACAGATGTGGAGATTTAGTTACTTAAATAAATCTTAAGGTTCATATTTTACAAAGGAAACAGAAAAACCTACGGTAACTCCTAAGAACATCTCCTAAGAAGCTTCTGAAAAAGAATGGGTGCCAGTGAATGTCAGAGCAATAATAACTAACCAAGAACAATCATTTGGCACTCCGCTGGCCAAGAGAATCTCAGCACTCTAGAAAGAGACACCAGTGGCTGGTGATATTTCAGCACTAGTAAACCAATTAGTAAACGCACTGTTCAGTTGAAGATGCAGGAGAAACTGGTGAGAATAAATTGTTCTTGGAGTAAAACGAATGATTTGGGGGTTTTGTGGGAGGGGGTCATATATATTTGAAGCATATATATTTATCAGAAACTTTATCATGACTAAATATTGCTGTACTACTGGATAAGAGCAGAAGAATGCATGGATCAAACATTATGAATGAAATCAAATAGGAACTTCTCAGTTGGTATGCCCAAAAGTTGAGCACTATTAAGTAAGAACAGTGTTTAAGGACTGCAGTAAATAAACAATAAAAAAAAAAAACTTGCGTGTTGAGAACAGTTTCCAGTACATGACATCAATTCATTAATGCTGGCAATTAGTAGGAAGCAAGGATACGTCATGTACAGAAGAGCAATCTGCCCTGATCTTGGAAATGCTTAGGATTAATATGCTGCATAATAAACACTGCTGCATAAGCATACTGTCATTTTGCACATGAAAGAAGTGGAAAGTACTCAGGCATTACTGAAATAAATGCTATTTTTTGTTCCAACAACCCATACCTGTTTCCAGCAGGTATTGAAAATATTTTTAGATACTGTTTCAAGCCAGCAATTCCTCCAAGAAACAGTGAATACAATTTCTCAGTGAAGCAATTCCATAGGAAAAAGATACAATAGTATCTGTGAGGCCAAATGTACACACTGATAAACACCTATCAGTGTTAGTGCTTTCAATTGCTTAATCGTGCATCAGCGTAAACACTGAAGTAGCTCCTTAAAAATGCAGTGCCATAGAAAACAGGCACAGCATTAGACACCAATACACAAACTACTTTGAACTTGGCATCCACTACAGTATAATAAACTGAGATATTTATTTCCAGAGAACGTTGAAACTTCCACACCACTTAATGGACTTTTTAGGTGAAGTGTACAAAGATTAATCACAAGGCCTGAAAACATTCCATAAAATGTTATCTGTTGATACCTTGGACGTTTAATGATGACTACATGATGGAAAACTTTATTAGAATGAAGTTCTATTTAATAGTCATTTATAAAGGATTAGCACCTCATTTAAACTACAGACAGGTTAAAAATATGAATAATGTAAATTGTAGATAGCTAATAAAGACAAAAAATGGCACAGTCCAAGATAACTTAATGGACTGCTACTGGCTCCGTGCAGACTAACTTCAAAATACAAATATTTTGATTTGATAATGTGAGTTAGCTTAGTTTTCCTGCTATCTGAGCCAGGGAGAGTAGAAATGAAGAATGGCAAGCTGGTGGAACGCCTACAGCAGAAGAAAGGAATGGGGTAGAGGCAATTAGAAGATAGAGGAACATCACAGCACAGGGCCAGTAATAGGATGAGAGGATGAAGGGAAAGAGAAAGTTGAGGAAACTGAGTTGTTCGAGAAGTTTGAACAACATTAAAAGACAAAGGAACAACCACTGCAGATAAATACAGTCAGGTCAGGCAATATAATAGTGATAAAAACAAAGAAAATTAACATATCAGTTTTTCAAACCCAGTAATGACAATTAAAGCTTACTACTAATCCTTTATGAATGATTTTTAAAAAAATATCTTGACAGAAAACATAATGTATTTATATTAAGTAAACAGATGAAAAACAGAATTATAAATATTTTTCAGTTCTGTCCCTCATGAGGTGCAAATAACAAAGAGGTACCTTGTGCAGAATGGTAATATAGATAAGTAAATCATCCTTGTATATTTACCAGTCCTCATCTTCTGGTATCTTGCTTAAGGGAGGGTTCAGGCAGTATATATGATAAGCCATATTACATTCATCACACAGGAGTTGCATGTGAGCATCCTGTTTTCCACCACACAAATAACACGAACAAAACCGGCATTCCTTATCTGGATCAGCCCTACAGTGCTTGCACTCAGGGCCACTTTTTCCTGTCAAAAACAAAGAAAAAGTCAAATGCCATGTATCCTAGATAACAGTATTACTGTAGCAATAGGAAACAATTCTTTCAGCACTCCAACACCACCCTCTTGAACATGGATTCTTCCCACACTGATACTTTTACTTGACTACCCAGGCTAAAGGGATGTCTTCTTTGTATGAACAAGCAGCATTGACAATGCCCAAAGAGCTTGTCTTTTTTTCTCTCCCAACTAGCCCATCGTGCCTCAGTACCCCCAACATGCCATCTGCATACACTCCCTTAAAACCTTGGTCAACCTTTAGTTGGAGGATTCTTAAATATAGCCACGAAGAATCTGCAACTAAGTAATTGATAACAACCAAATAAAGAAAAAAATCTAGAACAGCTGTTTTCCCCTTAAAACTAAGTTCAGAACTGCACAGAAGAATCAACTCTCTAAGTTCATAAGCACCCCAAAATCATCAGTTGTTCACAATAACGGTTTAGTTTACACACAAAGAAGCACTAACTTTCTGTTTCCAAGGAAATTTGGACTCAAGAGCTCACATAAAAAATCCCAAACATGAGCACCGATTTTCCAAAAGATGGAAAAAATGCTTTTATAGAACAGAAAAGCACTTAGTAGCCTAAAACAGATGTGAAAGAGTACAGAGAAGAAACACTGAATACATATAGGAGAATTTATAAGATTTACAAAAAAAAAAAAAAAAAAATTGAAACAAATGGAAAGACCAGAGAAATGAGAGAAGACTCCAGAAGAGAACTTGATCACTGCTGAAGCAATCCTTCATTAAAAGAAAGAAAAAAAAAACCATAGGATCATAGAATATCCTGAGTTGGAAGGGAATCACAAAGCTAATGAAGTCTTTACATACTCATGTACTGTGTGAAAATCCTCTAGAAATGCCATGGAAGTGAATTTGAGCTTAAACTAGCCCAGTACAAAGATTGAATACATCTAAGCTGGCCTGGAAATATTTTCTTATCTGAAAGAAGTGCTTTTGAATCAGGAGGTAAGAAAGACTAGAAACCTACATGGGAGTTCAAAGCTTGCAGTAGGAATCTAGACAACTGAAATAATTCAGAGATATTTTTCTGAAAGTTTAGAATATACAAAACTACTACCTAACTTACAGCTACTACCTACTACAACTACTACCTAACTTTCTTCACCCGCTTTGTGAAGTCTTGAACTTCTGGCCCTCTGGCTCTAATACAACATTCTGTAATTTTATCCTCTTAAACAGACAGACTGTTCATCTGAAGCTTTGAGGTAGCTGCAGACTGTCAGAAATACTGTAAAGTAGGAAGAACAGACTTTTCTTTCCAAAAAACCAAAAAGTGTTATTTTACATTTTAACTACTGATAATGGCCTTCAGTTTGCAAGAGTACTTTAACATGTGCTTTCTTACTGTAATCTAACTGGAAAATTTCAATGCAAACTCAGAAAGGGTAACAGGGAAGACTAGGCTAGCAAATATTCTTTCATATACAATTCTGGAAGAAAAAATTAACCATGAGTTACAGTAGTTCAGAAGCTGAAATAGCTGGAATATCAACACTTACGATAAGTTTTCTGAGTCAAACTATCTGAGAAACTTCTGAATTATTCGATAACATCTACTCAAAATGGCAACTTCCCAAGAAGAGCAGCATGATAAGGACAGACAAAATTATCCACATCATAATCTTTGCCAAAAATAGCCCAAAGTCATTAGTCATACAAAAACCACCACTTTCATTCTCTGGAACGAGCCTCAGTGAATATGGCCATGACGTCACAAGCAAATACATCTGGAAGAAATCTGAGGAGAAGGTCTAAGAATATTACACGAATACAGAGAGTACAAATGAAAAATCGTAATGCTTAAGAAAGCATTGCCTTTCTCATAAAAGATTTAATCCTTAGCAAAGCAGGATTTCTTTCATTCTAAAGGACTTCTGCCTTTCTGACACACTTTATAGGAGACTAGAATTTTCAAACTCCATGGGCATCTCCTCCCACGGTTCTTTGACTCATACAGGGCAACACTGTTCAAGCACAAGCTTTCATCTTCTCTTAGCTTTATTTCTTATTTTTCTTCACCACAAGCTATTGTTTAAGTTGACGCATTTAGAAGCTGGATAGTTTATTAGTTCACTGTAAGTTAGCTTGCTTGTATAACATAAGCCATCAACATAAATACTTCTTTTAAGAGCTGATTCCTGAATAGAAAGAAAGATAGTTAATTTACCAGAAGAATTCTGGATACTTTTACATTTTTCCTAAACATGGAGAACAAAAGGGATTAATGAGGGTTCATGGAAATCTGACCTCACAACATGATAGACATTACAGAAATTGTGGTCAACAAGAATAAGATATCAGCGTAAAAATTCAGTGGAGAGGAGCTCTAGACTGAAAGCCTTATCAGAAAGGGGGACTGGAATGCTAGATGTTGTTTTATATCAACAGTCCTTCTGGGTGATCTGGAGCAATGTTTTTCACAAGTGGAAGGAGTACAGCTACCCGCAATTTTTAAGAGAAAAAAACAGAAAAGTTGAAAAACTTAAAAGAATGACTGAAAATGAAAAATTACCAGCTACAAATAGAACACCTAGTGAGATACCATGGAAACATGATGAGCAAATCTGTAAGACCACCAGCACTGGCTTTTTGACTGAGCTCTCCCTACAGAAACACTCTGCCTCATCTGATAAATAGCAGACAAAAAAAACCCTTTTTTATCTGTATCTTAGTACCGTGGGTTGTCTAGGCTTATGAAATTTACTGTTTTCTATTACAAAACTAGTTTCTTAGGTCAAAGATTAGCAACAATCTTAAAATAAATTAATAAATAAGCAAGCAGAGGTTGACATATTTATTCAGTTCAATGATACCTCAAGTTTTTTGACATTCATCAGTATACACATGAAATTCAAACCATCATTTTCATTACCTGACTTTAATTTCTCACATTTCTGCCTTTAATCATGTTCATCACTGATATACATTGAATACCCTTGGTCATATTGAGACAGGCCTGTCTGTCCCTACCACACAGTACACTTGGGTTGCACGTATTTTGCATTCTCTTATTATCCCATGTTTATTTTACTCATACTGATTCTAATGGAAATAATGTATGTTGATGTCAAGCTTTTAATTTCATTTTACATAGAAATATTTGATATTTATTAACAAATACGTAACTTCTTAGTTTTCTAACAGGTTTTAGCAATGACGTTTTTCCTGTACTGCAGAATTTAGACTCCCATTCAATAATTACAAAATAACTGCCTTATATTTAAATGCAACAGCGAAACTTATATTGACACACCATATACATTTTTCCTAATTGACACGCACAAAGCCTAAATAGCATATAACCACAAACAAACAATTTTCCTGCACTGTTTATCCAGCTGAGTAGTTATTCTAACTTAGGAAAGACACAAACAGGAGCTTCACATAGGCAAAAATACAGTCAGTGCATTTTCTGATTGTGTTCACAACAATCTCATGGAGCATTTAAGGCCAGTTAATTTCACCTGGTGTTGTAACAAGATTATACCACTTTTCATAGCATACATATAAAGTAGCTGTACATGCAAGATTATGCATACATATTCAAAGTTTTAAATTACAAATTAGGACTAGAGAAATACAGTTGAGAGGCAAAGACTGTACTATGTATGGCTTACAGCTCAAGATGTGCACTGTGCATAAGTGAGCAAAGACAAGACAGCTTGCTACAAAAAACAGAATCATATGAACAGAAGTGAATAGGGCAATGATGTAAGTGAAAATAAGGAGCTTGAATTTGAAGTAATAAAAACAAAAGTCAGCACAAGAAATAGAGAATACAAAATGAATAAATAAGTCACTCAGGACTCAAATGGTCCTATTTAGCCAATTTTGTATAATCAGCAATATAGTAATGATTCATTTCCTTAACATGTAAATACATTTCAAAATTCATTCATTAAACAGAATATGTGTGGGAAGAACTAAAAAAAAATTATGCCTTTTGAAAAGTTTCATGAATAATTATACTTGCAAACTAAGTAAATATGTTAACGTAAAGCAGTATGTGTAAAATATATCATTTATAAAAATAAATATGCACATTTAGATGCTGCAAAATCCCTTTGATTTTACTAATAAGATAAACGCTATTTTTTTTTTTTTTTTGTGAGCAATCTGAGGAAAGTAAACACAAGTAATAAGAAAAGAGTTGTGAAAAATTCATTTACAGAAATTAGTATTTGTACTTTCCGGGTACCACTTCAAATGGAATGTGCTTTCTAAAAAAAATTGTTTCTTCAGATGACTGCAAATTAGCAGTAAGCAGATTAGTTCTTGTGCATTCATAGCTACCCACAAAAGCTCTGAAAAACACCTGGAGTCTGTATCTAAAATATTATGTATCTACTTCATTTTTTAATTCAGAAACATCTACTAGTAAGGGTGGAGATCAGTCTCTCAGTCTCACTGTTGTGAATAGTGAAACTACAATGTATTTTTAAACTTCGGACAAAATGTCACATCACATTTTATATATGCTACCAACTCCTTCCTTCGCTTGTGGGAAGGATGAGGAAATAAGGCATAGTTATTTTTTTAGAAGGTTTTGCTGGGCCAAATAACCATTCAAATATTAAATATCTGATTCTTTCCACAGTACTAACAGCTTTGACATACAGTCCTTTATTTATTTATTTATTTATAATTCTTATGTAATGACAGGGTTAAAGAGTAGAATCACAGACTAGTTCTGTCTTCGACATTTACTGATTTATTAGAAGATTGAAGGATATGTCTATTGTCATAGAAGTTCTGGTGATCTGAACAAATGTTTAGTAACTTGACTATTGTTATGACCTCATTCTACACAACTTTTGGAACGTTCCCATTTCCCTGCTCGTGAGTCAAAGATTTTAAAACACACCTTACAGTAAATACGATTTTAGAACAGAAATCTAAAAAAAATTGCATTACTACTTTCCTGCACGCGGAAATATTTACTATTACTTCTGCATTCCAGTTACAGAAACATCATTCAATTAGGCCTGTTCAAATAATGAAAAAAAAAAAAAGAAACACATACTTTTGAAATCTCCATCACCAAATGTCAATGGGTAAGCTCCTGGCTTTTCAATCTTGTACATTTCCTCTATAAAAAGGATTTTACAATCATTTATCGTGTCTTCTGGGCCTCTGAAAAATAAAAAGTACATTCAATTTACTTTTGCAGATCTAGATTCAGTAGTTTATGAATCCTAAGCAATGAAAAAAATCTTATTGGTATTTTTTTTTTTCAATGCCAATTCAATTCACACCAAAAATTCTATGTAATAATAACTTCTACCAAAGCCAAAATACATACTCATTGCACTCACGTGAGCAAAAGACTAGCTCACTCTCCCCAGATTAACAGGCTGCCACATCACAGAATGTAACTGAATACAACCTTACTGACAGCCATCCATAGCACGGCAGTTCTATCTCTAAAACCACAAACTGTTTTGTTGGCTGAATGCAGCCGACCAGTAAAAATTATATCCTCTTGAATAACGTGTGATAAACATTTTAATGAAAATATATTGTTAGAAATAAACCAGGACCATGTCTCACAATACACAGTAACAGATGCTACTTGGAACCTGTAGAGTAAGAAAAGCAATAAAAAAGATAACTGTAAACTAATAGAAAACTTCAAAAGGCTTCTAAACATTTTTGGAAAATTAAAATCTAGTCCTGCAAACAATATTGAATTTTATCTCCAAGATTAATGACAGAATTCAGTGCAGAGTGCAAATGATTTATGACTCCACAGAGTAAAGGTCTTCACTTGCTCACAGTGAATTTACAAAAATTCTAATTCAATTATAAATGCAGCAGGAAAGAAAAGGTTATACAACTCCAACGCTTTTCAAATGTTTCCTTTTCCTCCCCCATCATGACACTGTGCATTCTTCAATGTACTAAATAATTTAGAGCTGATTACTAGTTTTCACTATAATCCAGTCTGGAAGAATTTATTACTGAGCACATCCTCACTAACTTCACAGAATCATGTGTTATTATCAGTTTCATAAAATAGAAAGGAATTTGCTTGCTGGAGAGCTTCATTTCTTGCAGAGAGTGATATCCAGTTATTAAAACAAGGTCTGAAGGAGATTCGGGTTTGCTGAACTTCTCTTCAAAAATTAGTCTAACTTATACCTACACTCTTTGTTCCAGCAAATCTCTTCAAAATCTGAAATTACACAAGCAAATAAAGGAATACAGACCACAAATGTCCTGGCTTGAATTACAAAGGTCATAAAGTTTAACATTTTTCTATGACTGTTATGTTTGTAGTTAAAATATCCATTGAGAATGCTACTACAAACGGAATGTATTCTTTTCCTCTCTGCCATACAGAGACATTAGATGTGTTAGACATAATATAAAAGCAGCAGCACACAGTCAGCCTATTTCCAAATTAGATAAGAGTTAAGATTATATAGATTTTTAAAAGGCTTTGTTACGAATTAAAACAAACAAACAAAAAAACCACACAACAAACTAGTGCACTGTTCACAGTTCATTATTTGAAATAGGTTCTGCTAACCAAAACTAAAGTGCACTGTGTCATTACGCAGAAATAACAAAAACAAATAATTAAAGATAATGATTAAATATTGCCACACTGGTGATAATTCTCCAAGCAGAGACAACCAGTTATGTTTCCTTCAAATAATCAGACTACACAAGTCCCTGAGAATACGTCTGAAGGGCGTACAAATTTTCTAAGCCTTATTTGTAGAGTATTTGTAGGAAATAGTCACAAAGACAATTTAAAAATCCTTCTGAAGACAGCTAGGTGGTGTATTCATAGCAAAAGCTCTTAGCTGGAAAACAACATTAGACTACAGACAGGTAAGGAAACACTATTATGGTCGACTATAAACGATGTTAACCACAGTAACAGAACATCTCCAAGACTGCCAAATGGGTAGTCTGGTGTATGGAAGCAGTTAGAATGTGACCAGATTCACAGCTCTAAATGTGTGGGGGAGCATGTTTACTACAGCTAAAAGCAATGTGAGAAAGAAATTTACGTACATATCTACCCACAAAAAAAAAATGCATCCATCTAAATCTTACCACTGTTTCTGTCTATTACTGATGCATAAGAGTGGTTTTTACTATCAAAGCAGACTCAAAGCCTTCATACCCTCCTAAGTTTGAAGTAGACAAATGAAACAGCCAATGGAAATGTAAATTAAGATGCTGTATTAAAAAGTTTCTATTTGTCTGTTAATAGTTTGTGGTAACTTGAATTTAGGACTTGACTTGCCCAAATATTTTGCTTGAGGGTGTGCCTCTGCTCCTTCAGTAAGACCACAGTTCTCAGAAAAGAGGCCATCTCTGGGAAGAAAGAAAGGCTTTGCTCTCTCCCTCATCTCATTGTCTGCTCCCACCACTTCCCTTGTGCTGACACCAGTTCTTGGACTCTGCCACATGCTGACTTAACTGAGGCAGAAGAAAACTAAGCCTAAGAAAAATCCACAAGCAACAAAACCCTTTGTGGTGGCCTTAAGCTCTGCAATGGTTTAGATCTCCAAGGAAATAGAGTTTAAGAGGACTTTGATGGTGTCTTGATTCACTATAATTGCCTTTTACATTTACCAAACATTTCGGCATCTGCATTTATTTCAACCCTTTCAACTCCTTTCAGTGTTCGGAGGGTAGCAATTCCCATTGTAAATCATATCATAAACAACAAATGCTAGCAAATTTCAGAGTTCAGGGATATTTCAACAGAACATACAAATGCTACATCAACGCAAAGACATCAGTCTGAGAGAAACAGTTTGTTCCTGTGATTAAGAAAATAAGGTATTTAAGATAATTTTCGTTTGCACATTAGGTGGCATTGCTTAAAGCAGTTTGATCCACTGTAGGAAATATCTCCAAGATTTATCTATATTTCTATACAGTGAAGTGAACACAGGAAAGCTAATTTCCTGCACTTCAATCTGGACAAGACTGTACGGTCCAACTACTCACACTAGAAGGCTGGACTCCAACTTCTTTGGAACCTGAAGGCATAGCAAAGCATGCCGCATTCTGTGAATGATTATAGCACTTAAATTCCTTCAGCTGTCACCACATCTGCAGATCTGCTTGAACAAAATCTCCAGCTTTGGTTTAAAATGAACTGTTTATCTAGAAAATCCTCCCTGTAGCAGATAAAAGAGTACTTCTGAGAATGACTACCCCTTTAAAAAGGATCTGGAGATCAGTACAACACTTCACGGAAAGGGAGAAAGGAAACTCTTCTCCAGTAGCATACAAAATCCCTTTGGATAATCTAGGACACAACCACAAGTTCATGGTCATAAAAAATTATGCATTTAGATATAAAGAGGAAAAATTTTACATAATCTTGGTCAGAAAACACAAATAGCACCAAACAAACACAGATGGAGCTTCTCAGAGCCACAGTTTCCCTGCTTATTTTTTGTGCCCTGGGGAGTGTTTTCTTAACTACCCTACACTTTTTATTAGTCCTAGATTCTTTAAAGCAAACAAACTAGCACACCACTACAAAAATAAAATAAAAAAAAAAAATCCACAAAAAACAATACATATATGCACAAAACAAAAAATAAAAATAAAATAAACCAGCTGCTCTCCTGCTTCTTTTCAATGTTATTAACCTAATTATGCCAGGACATTCCTTATCTATACTATTGCTTGCTTTGTTTGTTTGCCCAGCTATCCAGCTTGAATCCTCTAATTCCTAATTCTAATGTAACATGCAAGCAGTGAATGTATTTTAAAACTAAAACACACAATTATGTCTTATTTC
Source organism: Meleagris gallopavo (assembly GCF_905368555.1). Taxonomy (NCBI): domain Eukaryota; kingdom Metazoa; phylum Chordata; class Aves; order Galliformes; family Phasianidae; genus Meleagris; species Meleagris gallopavo. The sequence continues at coordinate 28,187,365 of NC_139435.1, read as the reverse complement.
TTCTAAATAACATGAAATGTTATGTTTAACAAACCATAAGCATGGGTTCAAATATCTGTATGCTCAGAATGAAAAATAAGCATACCTTAAAATTTAAGCATATCTGTGTGGTAAAGTAAAAGAAGTATAAAAGTAAAGTTGAATAATACGTTGGTTATTAGTCAGTACAGATGTATCTACTGAAAACTTGAAGCATAATGCATTAAATAAGTTACAATTTTGTTAAGAAATGTTACCCTCAGGCTCAATGTAAATCAAAACATAGCTGCTACAAGTATGACTCTCATACAGAGACACGTCTTAAATTCTAGTACACTTCAGAAAAAGATCAACATATTTTCAGAGCATATTTTTCCTATTTTTAGATCTTGCTCATCTTTACTATTTGTTTGCCTTTAGTATTCTGTCACTATTATAAGCAAACAGATACTAGAAAAGACATAAAGCATTAATTTCCCCTGTCTCTACATTATCTTATTGTTTACAACTGTTTTACTTTAGTTTACCTTCTTTCTTGCAGCATTTCCTCTAGAAATTTTAAAAGTTGTGTTTAAAAAAAAAAAATTAATCGTATGTAATTCTCTGCATACAGTTTTTAGAAAAGAAAAAAGATGGAAGATCACCATAAAGCTGTGGTAGTAATCTAAGGAAGCTCATGCTATTGATATCTGCATCTGTGGGGAACAAGCCAAACCTAAGTTCCGTAGAATATTACTAGGAATAAAATCCACAGACATCAATTAAAATATGAAAATTACTTTTAACTACACAGATTAATACACTGTTTTCTTCAAAAATGTCAGTAAGAGACGTATAAATTAGCTGAATGATGTGAGTACACCAAAAGGTACTACAATAAAAAGTCTATTAAATGCAAAGAAAAGAGGTTAATCACTAACATCATTACTGAAAGTCATGTCTATGTTATGTTAAAGTCGAAGTGTTGAAGCTCATTATACTTTTTTTCTGTAATTAGCAAAATACAGAACCGTATTTAACTTCTACCTCTACAAAGGCACTTGCAAAACAGTGCAAAAAGTGTTTAAGCTACCTAGTGGTTTGGCAGCACCATGCCATATATCCACGATTAAAAAAAACTAGGACATTAACAGAATGAACAAATCTTAGAGGGCAAAAAATCTCTTCAGAAAACACCTAGACTAAGGTGTTGACTGAGATTCCACTAAAGTGTATCTAGTATTCGAACTAGAGAAAATATAGTATTGTTTTTATTTACACTTTCAAGTTGCAAAGCAGTCTAGACATATAATATCATAGTTGACTAGAAGCACGTTATGTGGGCATTATCCTGGATATTTCAAAGATCAGGTTTCAAGAAAGCAAATGCTGCTAGAAAACAGTTACCACACTGTGAATACTCAATCAGTCCTTATAGCTTGAGAGATTTACTTAGAATTGCCACATCTCTCTCTGGAATTTTCTGGCTTTAGAACTTCACCATATTGAAATTAGAAAAAAAAAAAAGGTTAAAAAAAATCAACATGCACTAAAAGTCAAAATACAAACTTGAATAAAAATAGTAAGAAACTGAGTTCCTAAGCAGAGCACACAAACAATGTTTAACAGTCATTATTTTAAAAGCATTATGAGTACATTAAAATCAGGCTAAAGAACCGTGTATGTGCCATTAAAATAAACAGTCTCTATGGAAGTATACTCTTGACAATCGAAAACATCTTATAACATTCACTTTAATATATTTAAACATTGCAAATATCGGAGCACTGGAACAGGCTGCCCAGGGAGGTTGTGGATTCTCCTTCTCTGGAGATACTTAAGACCCACCTGGATGCCTACTTGTGCAGCCTGTTGTAGGGGGCATGCTTTGCAGGGGGGCTGGACTTGATGATACCTAGAGGTCCCTTCTAACCCTTTCAATTCTATGATTAGAACATAAAAATTACTACTGCTTGCTTTACATTAAAACATAACTATAACTTTGGTTAGACCGCAAACACATAATGTTTGCATAATTAAATAAAGGCTAAAACATACCCACATAATTACAGTGCTCACCAGACATGAATAAAGATTTGATTTGAAACAGGCTTCTTTAAGATGACTTATTAGTATATTGCAGTGATGATTTTACCAAATTCTGCAAAAGTGAATAAAATTACAAAGAAATTATTTTATTTTGCACTAAGACAGTATTATCAATATTATTTCAAAGCATTCCACCCTCATTTGGCTTACTATGAAAATATAACTGCACAGCTACAAAATGGAGTAGTCTCAGCTATGCTTTTTGTTCGACTTTATTTATATGAGCCACTATTATGGCTCATACATACATAAATACAATTTTTCAGGATTAGTAGAAGACCTTACTGTTAGAAATGTTGTGACCTAATAGGAATAAATAAAGTAAAGTAAAGCAAAGCAAAGCAAAGCAAAACAGAACACTCATTACTCCACCTCCCTCCCTACTACTAAACTTTCATGTTCACATTGTGAATACACACATAAGCCAGCCAGGAAATTACTTTTTTAACATCAGAACTAAGAATAATGCTTCTTGCATTTATAAAATAATATATTATAGGTCGTTACACGAAAGAGAAGTTTTCAGGGACTATCCTTTTTCATTAGTTTGGGATCTGTAAAGTAGATGAATATTAGAAAAATAAACATAAACTTCGTATCTGAAAGCATGAAAGCACTAGCCTTAAAGGATAGCAAGTCACATTTGCAAGTCCTAATAATCTAATTACCAGAGTAACTTAGGAGCATGACTGCTTTAAGCCATGAAACCTACTGAGAATAAAGAGGAAAAGGCAGTGAAGGAGGAAGGATAGGTCCCACCCTATGCGCCAGGACCTGCACAAGGCGCACCTGCACTGAGCACCTGCCCATGGTGCTGTAGAAAGGACCCTGGCTCGGAAAAAGGAAGGGAAAAGAACTTGACATGGGTTACAACACTCCACTCTTGTTACCAGATAAATGGTAGTCCACAGATTTCATTGCCACATGAAAACATGCAGCTGTCAGAACATCTATAAAGTACCAGGATAAAAAAGCAGAGCTGGTTGAAGACACGCAGGGATGGAACCCCAAAGGCTTCATGTTTGAAAGACAAAGATAAAGCAGTCGTGCTTTATTACAGGACACGACCTAAGCTCAGCCCGGTTCGCCATTTGACTGCGGGCTGAATCACAAGACATAGGGCAACACAAAGACAGTTCACAACATCATTTCAGGGTGTCTGGACCAATCAACAAGTTCTTTTACCTTAGAAAGAGGCAGAGTCAAAATTAAAGTTGACAGTTACTAGAAGAAATTAAAAGACATTACAAAGATTTTGTTTTCCTTCATTCCTGATAGTAGACACAAAACAGACTTCTAAGGAATTTAGATACAATCAGAAGACCAATTCTGTACACAGACTAAGAATCTCAGTTCAGAAAGACGAGAAGCACCTCCATTAATACTAAAAACATCCATCAGGATATAGGCCTATCAGAAAGTAATTAACAAAGAAATAATCTTGAAAACACATGAACAATAACAAAAATACTAGTGAAAAGAGAAACAAAGAGAGATAAAGAGAAAAAGAAGCAAGAAGGAAGGGAGGGAAGAGGGAAGAAATGGTGAAAGAGATGGTGGAGAACTGAAGCTACCCACCTTAAAACAGTAAGAAAAAAAAACAAATATTGATCTAAAGACAAATGAGAACTGTTTGTGGACTAGGCCAAAAACACATTTCCAGCCTTCAAAAATCAATAACTAACGATTACTATGTTTTGAATGTATATGACAGCATTTGTTTAAGGAAAAAAAAATGACATCTAGGGATCTTTCCACTCAAAACAGGACAAATTTCTTATCACCAAGAACTCCTGAAAATCAGAAAGTATGCAGACTGACAGAAAGTCATAATTAATTAGGCATTTAGAGGGTCCTTCATTATAAATGATCCTCATTCTTCCCATTGCTCAACTTTGTTTACACAAATTAAATCAGGTAATTGTGCAATGATGGCAAATTCCATTACACACAATATTAAATCCACCATTTAAGCGCCTAATGGCTATTGCATAATGGAAGTATAGCATTTCTAGTTCTTCTGTGTGTATTTGGAGTTGGTGATCATAGCATTATTACTCATTTCTAGGCAAGCATATAACTTCTGGATAAAACTTTTAAAGAGATTCCTTCAACAAACAAGTGAGGAAGCTGTGAATGGGGTAGGCAAGCAAACAACTTGGTATGATCAGCAGGAACACAGCAATTAGCAAATCAAGGCTGAAGTGCAATCACTATCAAGGCTAGATACTGAAAGAAGGAAATGCCAGCAGACTAGTCTTATGGAGAAAGCTCTTTTGCCGTTCCTGGGGAATCAGCACACTTGGGTGCTTCCTTGAAAATGACTGTATGCTAATGCACACAGCATGGGGAACAAACAGGGAAAATTACAAAAGCCTTGTAATTATCACATGGTTACAATCTCACTGGGAAGATCAAAGCATGGTGGAATAACTCCTAAGACTGGAGTACTGTGATGATGAACAGATACACATTCCTCAGGAAGGGCAGGCTAGAAAGGGAGGGAAGCTGAACTTTATGTGGTAACAGATCAGTAAGCAGTTGAGTCATGGGTCATGATTAGCAGATAGAACAACATGGGAATGTTACAGTGTCTGCTATGTCCGCTGGAAGTAGAAGTAAACATCTGAAGCTTTCTTCAGGCAAACAGAAGTACCATGTCCACAGGGTCTGAACTTAAAGCACCCTGACAGGACAACACAGTGGAACACACACAACTAAGAAATATCTGGAGTGTACTGACAACTTTGATGCAGGTGATTGAAGAGATGTGTCTAGGCCTGATAATAAACAGAAGAACTGGTCAACAGATGTGAAATTCAAGGCCAGCTTTGGCTACAGCGGTGATTACTTGGCAGAAGATCCTTAAAGCAAAGTAACAAAATTCAGCAATACTGGATTTTGGAGAGCACGCTATGATCTCTTCAGATATGTGCTTGGAAAAATCCTACAAGATACAGCTCTTGATATTCAAGGATTATATCCTCCAATCTCAATAAATGCTCATCACTATATACAGAAAATTAAAGGCATCAGGAGACCTGCAATGATGATCAAGGAGCTAAAGTCACACATAAAAAGAAAGTAGATAAGAAGTGGAAGAGGGTAGCTAGCATAGGAAAGTAGAGAGTTACTGTCCAATTGCTTAGGGGTAGAGCTGGGAAAATCTACTACATGCTGAATCTCACAAGGAACACAAAGGACAACAAGGAAAGATTCTACCAGTATAAAAATGGCAAACACTACAGAAAAAGTGTGCTCTGTGCTAAACGTGAAATTCATGGTGGTGGGGAAAAAAAAAAAAAGAGGCAAATGTACTCAATGCCTTCTTTACCTCAGTGTTTATTAGGAAGAACAGTCTTCAGGAATCCCAGGTGCTTGGGATCAGAAGAAATGCCCAGAACAAAGATTACTTTATATCAGTGCAGGTTATGGAGCACTTAAACTGGACACAGTTTAGCCTATGGAATCTAATAGGTTGCACACACAAGCTCTGAGAGAGCTGCTTTTTGTCTGTGCAGCACCACTTTTGGACATCTTTGAAAGGTCATGACAACCAGGATGTGTTCCTGTGAACCAGAAGAGACTAAGTGCCACTTATCTTCAGGAAGGAAGATCTACTGACAGGCTGGTGAATATCACCTCCATCCCCAGGAAGTTAGAAGAGCAAATAACCCTGAAAATCATTTTCAGTTTTAAGGACAAGAAGGTGACTGAGAATTGTCAGCATTCATTTTCAAAAGGGAAATCATGTTTACCTAGCATGGTGGTCTTCTACAATGCAGCAACATGCCTGGAGAATAACAGGTGAGCAGCCAGCTGGAAGCTTGTCACTACTGATTCAACCCCAGCCACTGATACAGAGCCAGAATTGCAGAACGATACAAAACCAGGAATGACTACTACACCAAATAACTATGCTGCCTTTCAGAATGACCTGGGTAAGCTAAGAAACACAGAGAAATTTCATTATGTTCAACAAAGGGAAATGCACAGGGCTTGCATCCGAGGAGTACCTCTTCTCACAGTACAGCTGACTCTTCATCAAGTGGCTGGAGAGCAGCTTAGCTGAGGAGGACCCTGAAATTTTGGTAGACAAGATGATCATAAGCCAGCAATGGGACTTAATGAGCCGAGAAAGTCAGTAGTCTTCAGGGCTGCCTAAGGAAGAGAACTGCCAACATAGAGAAATGAGAAGAAAGCAATTGCTTTTTTTATTATTAAAAACAAACAAACAAAAAAACAAACCAGCACTAGTCTTCTCAATGTAAGTAAGTTATAGGCTTACTGGAGTGATTCCAGAAAAGAGTCTGTCACAGAGATGCTAAAGGGACTGGAGCATTTTATACAACAGAAAGTTTAGCCTGCAGAAGAGAAAGCTTATTCATAGATGTCTCTTAATCGTGTGAATAAATTTCTAAGAGGAGTACATATAGAATCTAGAACCAGACTCTTCACACAAGTACCTTGTCAGGACAAGAGCAACTGGCATGAACAAAAACACATGAAATTCATACAATATCAAGAGGCCTTTATTGCCCTTAATTACTACCTTAAGTATATGCATATATTCCAGTACAATCCCTTTTTCTATTATTTTTCATACTGTTTTTCCTGATATGGTGGTCACTTTTTTTGCATTGACATTTATTCTTCCACTCTCTTCTGTTACCTTCCTCAGTGAGAAGACAATTACATTGCAAAATGCTCCTAAAAATCACCTCCTAAGTCAAAAGACTCAGTGGTTCCAAGTCCACATGTTTATTAGAAAAAGGACAACATTACAGTTACTGAAGATGCTTTTATTTTATGGTAATTAAACAAAAAAAATTCTAACTTTTAACACTTCCTTAAGAGTGTTATTTGGGTGGTTTTTTTTCTTTGTTTTTAAATTAATGTTTTAACCAGTTTACCTCACTCATTATTTTAGTCCATCATTTCTACTCTACCAAACTGTATTACTGGGCTCCCCAAACCATCTACTAAGTCCAACAGGTTCTTCTCAGCAAAGTTGCTTCCCAGCCAGTCCAGTTTTAGCCTGCACAGCAGCAAGAGGCTCTATCTTTGCAGGTCCAGCAGGACACTGCATTTATCCTTGTAGAAATTTTGTAAGGCTCTTCCTCAAGCCTATTCAACTTTCTCAGACTTGCAGTACAATCAACTGCATCCAGCAGACTCCAACAATTCAGTATCTCCTTCGATGTGACTGAGAGTGCATAGTCTTGCCTTTGCTGAGCCACTGTTAAAAATATTGTACAGTAAGTACATCTGCAGTTCTTCACTTAACACTTAGCAGGTTGTGTACAACTCATTAACCACTGTTCTCTGAGACTGATCTTTTTAATAACTATCTGGTTGTCCATCCACCCTGATAGCATCACCCTAATTTGGACAAAATATTGTGGAACACAGCTGAACGACTTGCTAATGCTGAAGTAGATTACATTTATTACTTTCCACCTAGATATGGAACTTACTCATTTAGTCACGAAGGCAGTGAGGCTCACAAGCCATGATTTGCACGTGGGGGAAAATAAGTCCATCTTGGCTACTTAAAATGTCAGGTGCTTCCAACAAGACTATCCTGTAGTTTTTCCTAGACTGAAGTGAGGTTAATTGACTTCTAACTCCATTTAGGCATTCTTTGAAGGTGGTTGTTTGTCCTCTTCCCACTGAAAAGGGCCCTACCTGATTTCCAGCAAGACTTTCCCAAGATACTAGAGAGCAATGTCACTAAAGCACCAGACAGTTCCTTAGGAATTGCCAAATGCAACTCATCTGGTTCCAAGGATTTGCACGGGTCATGTTCTAGCAAGTGATGCTTGATTTAGACCTCCTACATTGCTGGTAGTCATCTTCTTGAATGATTTTACTAAGCAGAGCTGTCAGAAATATCTTGTTGGTGACGACTGACACAATGAAGGCAGTGTCTACTGTTATATACATACACACACACACACACACAATATATATATGTAAAATCACTGTCATACTGAATTATATGTCCTATTTACAAACACATCCAGACTTCCTTACTCAGTCTTCTACTGTTAAGGCAGTGGTAAAAGTTCTTTGTGCTGCCACTGATATCCCATTCAAGTGTTAACTCTAGATAAGCTTTTGTTCATTTAATATCTTTTTATGTTAAAAATCCCCAATTATACCAGTTTTCAGAAAGAAATTGATGTTTTCTCTATTTAAGTAGAGAGGCTGTACTCTGTTACTCCTCCCTCACTTCCACCAAGATCTTGATACATTTAATGATCAGTGTAGCCAAGGTTACCATTAATCATCTCATCTCCAGACAGCTTGATAATAAACAGCAGATCCAGCTGTATATCATCAGTTGACCTACCCACTATCTGTAAGATGTAGTTCTCTGACATTACCCAGAAATTCTCTTGACTGCTTACATTCCACCTGGTTGTCCTGCCAGCAGGTGTCCGGGAATTTTACATCTCTCATCTGAAGTGGTACCTTGTCATTCAGAGAATGTTAAATGAGGCTCTGTACACCTTCTCAGCCTGATCAGGTCAATTACTACAATACTGTCATCCTTTTTGACCTTTAATCCCGACTAACAGCCTCTCAGCACTTTTAACCCACTGAACAGCTCATGTATATACAATATTTGCATACATGCACTTGAGATGAATACCATTCTTTAGCAATACCAACATCACTCTTATTTCTGTAACAGTGCCCTCTGTTTTCCACGTACATACCAATACCCTTTTAAGATGGGGTCATAAACCCTCTTCACTACCTCAAACACTACTCACCAGGTTTATCAGCCTGCTAGCGTGGATGCATTCACTGCACTTGAGGATCAAAAGCTTTCAGCTAAAGATCCAAATATGGGATTCAAATATGGGTACCATGGTATTAAAAGTCAAATTTTTGGTTAGTTGCACAACTAGTGTTGGAAGATTTTGATTCACAGGATAGGTCTACTCCTTTCATTTAAGAAGATCCGTCCTTCAAACATTTTTTCCCTTTACCAAGAGCACCGAGAAGTTCCTATAAACAACTGTGCTAATTCATAAAAGTCTCTTCTTTAGAAGACAACCAGTTGCACTGGTTGTCACAAGTAGGAGAGGAAAGAGTGAGACATTTATTCACTCTTTCAAAGTTTTATCATTTACAAGAAATATGCCATTTTTATGTCTGTGCAAGAAACCTGCCAGCAAGTTCTTCTTAGCAAGCATCTTATTAGCAGGATACCTGTTGATACCTCATGAAAGCTATTCTGAAAAAATAGCTCTAAATAAATCCTGTCAGTATTCCACACATAAGCAAAACAATGTATTCCAAGATAACCAACATTAGTCAAAGATATTTAAGTAAACAAAAAAAAAAACCAACAAATTATTTTGGGCAGAGAATCATATCACAAAATGACAAACTATACAGAATGAAATTGCAGGTCTAAAGAAACACTTGATATCAGCAACTACTCTACTGGGAATCAACCAGATATGATAACAACTGTGACATATAATAAGGATAGGAAAATAACAGTAATATACTTTGTGAATGTCAAAAAAAGAGGTGCAACTGCCAAAAACCTTTTTTTATTATTATTTTTTGACACAAAATTTCTTGATATTACTTAGGAGAGTATGCAAGGCTTGTTTCATTGTTAGTCCACTGTTCCGTAATAATATATTTAAGTTCTGTATGTCGGTGAAGCCAGAAAAACAAGTAGCATGACTTCAAAACCAGAAATTAAATATAAATGGGAAAAAATGTTTGAAAATAGAATAAGGAATTGAAACAGTGCAGTCTGAATAAGTAGCATAAAATTTTCAAGAACTGTGGTACATACTGCAAATTGAATTTAAATCAGCTTTGAAGTACCACACACACGGAACATTCTGACCTGTAAATGCACAGTCAAGGAAGACTCATGGACCCAGGCCTACTTTTGGTACACAAAGAACCACAGTTTCCCATGTATTTCTATCTAAGATGCATTCAGTCCAGTTTGGATAGGTCTCAAGCATCCTGTAATTACAAATTCTGATTGCAATGCAGATACAGTACAAATGAAAGCTAAATCGTGGTTAAATCTTTGGTAATCCCTTTTTCAGTCTCATTTCTCTTTAATATTGTTCTCTAATACCCATCTCTTTCCCAAAACATGAACTAATAATGACAAACTGTACAGGACATTTCCTTTAGGTTACGAATGAGACATGACTAAAAGTAACACCCAAGAAACATGCATATCAACAAATACAGTAAAAAGCAAGAATTCATACTATATTCTATCATTCCCAAAGCATTAACACAAACAATACACGTTCTTGTTATTTCCTGCCACTGTGTCAATAGCTTCATGAAATCTTTGTCATAAGCAATCAACATTAATGTATTAAATGTTAAACAATTTTGTACAAAACAGGTTATTTTATACAGAGCCTCTTTAACATAATACCAGAAAGAAGGGGGAACAGATCATGGCTGTGGAATATATCTGAAGCATCTCTAAGATCACTGCCTCTTTTTACAATCTACTAAGGTTGTTTTCAAGTAGTGCACAAATTATTAGCCCCTAGCATATAATCAACTCATGACTAATATATATTCATAAAGTATTTGTAACAGATTAGACCTTTATTTAAAATAATTACTAATGTTAAGTACCAACGACAATGTTATATTAAGAATATCAAAAACAGACTGATTTTTATTTTACAAACAAACACACAAAATGTAAACTGAGTGTTTATCAGTATAAATACTAGCACGCTTATCTTGCATGTTTACTTTTAAATGAGAGGACTTACTGTTAATTGAGAGAAATTATTTAGGTAACGCAGGTGGATAAGGAACGATTCCTTGATGAATTACAGAAAAGATTCAGATTGCAAATACTCTCTGCAAACTGCATTTGATTAGTTTCATATACAATCCACCAGGATTTAAATACATTCTTAATCAGGAAAAAGATTCACAAGATTAAGATTCTATTTAGAAAATGGACTTAAGTTCATCACTTTACAAATAAAGTATTTGTCAACTCTGATTCTTTTTCTTAGTTTGAGGGGATAGTGAGATGTCAGTACTATGGGGAATCCCACAGTACTTTATCTACAATGACCATCTTCAAATTCCAAGATAACTATCATCTAAGTTATATTTTTAAAAGGCTATTCTATCAAGGTCCAATCAACATGAGCAAAGTTCTTTTCCTTAGGTATCACTTGAAATTGGTACTTGCTTTAGCCAATATAAAGTATGTTTTGATTATCCTACTTTACTAAGTGGGAAAAGCTTTGGAAGAACCCCTGAAGACAACAGTTTTAAATAACTTTATCAGTATACATTTGAACTTCATGTAAATTCATACAGTTCTGATATAGAGGACGAAGTTAATTTCTGCAATTCACTGTATGTCACACAATTATTAAATGCATTATAATGGAAACCTTCATCTTTCAAGTCTGGACTGAAGTTTTTAATCTCTTTCTTTTGCCAAGTTAATGACTAATATCTATTCAATTCCTTGTTTTATATTTGATTGACTTTTTTTCTCCATTTTAGTCTCCAAAGCGTGTCCTCATGCCAGCTCCACTTAATACAAGAAGATTGTAGTAAACTGATTCCATGAAACTCCCACTGCTCTACAATTAGAAAATATTCACAAAACAATTTTAATCTACTTCTATGATAAACCAAGTCAATATCCTTCTAATTTCCCAGTACTACTTATGACTGTATTTAAAATGAAATAGAGAATTGCACCTGATCACAGGTCTGTATCTTTCTTCCAACTAAATGTGTCCTACATTTTTTCTTACAAATAGGAAAATTCTCCTTTTTCATAATGAAGTATATTTATATTTTAGTCTATTTCACTTAAATAATATACTCCCAGACTAATGACATTACTCACTGAGTACTATGTGGTACACGTCATCATTAAACCAATCATTGCTTAAGTAGAAAAAGATATATCACTTCAGTTTGAGTTTAATTTCAAGTATAGTTTTAACCTTAGCAGCCCCTTAAAATACACATATCCCTCTTCTGGAAGAATGGGGTCGCAGATTGGATGCAATTGTCTTCAGTTCTTTTATGCCAAAAAGAAGAATGTTAGAGAAGTAAGAAAAGCTAGTGGGAGAGGAAGATTATAGTGAATTCTTCAAGGAGACAGTCAATAAAGACCGGCCATCTCTTCATCCTTAAGAAGGCAATCAAACAGCTTACTGCAAGTTAAGTCACACAAATTCCTGTAGAAAACCCTGTACCCAAAGAACCACACACAAGTTTTTAAAAATCAAATAGAAAAACCAAACCAAAGCAAAAATATTCTGGTAAGTTCAGCTACATGAAAGTTAGTGCAACTTGCAAATCCACAGTTCCATATTTTACCTGTCATAAGCAATAGTACCTGCATCAAGATTTTATTCTTTAAAATACTAACCAGCCAGCTCAGTGACTTACTCAGATTGTCATAGATAATTAACTTTTTATGATACCTACAAGTTCCCAAACTTCTCAGAAATTTCTGAAAACTGATGTTTCAGCTTTGAATGGAACTATAGAAATTAACATAGATTTATAATTAACTAAATATAAACATATAAACACAAATAAATGCATATTTAGATCAGGTGAAATCTTGTATTACATAAAATCCTGTAATTACCTTCAGCAATTGCATGAAATACAGAAATTACAACTTATAGTTTGCACAACTAAAAAACTGTGTACTGCAATTCCATGACTCAGATAGCTGTGGGATTGAAGTGTCACATTAATTTTAATCTGGTGATGACTAGTAGACAAAAAGATAATTTACATGGTATGTAAAGATCTTATGAGTTGGTCAATCAATCTTACCCCAGCAGAATTTTAGCATGAACCTCTTTGTTAGTCCTTGAGATTTCTCTCAAAGAGGTAATTTCTGCATCAAACCAAAATCCTCTTTCTTCTGGAGTCTCAACATTGTAGTTAACCATCACCACGTCACCCACTTTTAATTCACTCCACTTCAGAATTGTTCTTGCTCGGGGTCGAAGATTATTGATGTCCATTTCTACTACGCCACTCTCTGGGTACCTTCAAAAGTGAAACCAAGAACAGTAGTGATTACTCTTTCTGTACCAGTAGGTTACAAGACACAGATAACAATTCAGGAAAGTATGATTCTTAAAAATGTGTTAAGGATATTTAAAAAACTTGATATGAAAATCTAATCTAATATCCTTTTCAAAATGCAAATTTAATATAAACAGAAATCCAGTTACTTGATTAATCTGACATGGGAAAAACAGTCCCTAAAGTTATTTAAAAAAAACTATTAAAAAAATGGTTGATTGTTTTCATTTAGAACACAATCAGTTCCAAGTTTTAGCCCAGACATAGCCCAAATTTGGTCTCAGTGTGGTCCGTATTTTAAGTAAATTAGAGTGAAAAGGTAGTAAAGAATAATTTTTTCAGCATGGAACATTTTTAATTTAACTCTGCCTTCATGCACTCATTACATTTCCACTACCATCATATTTAGGACAGATCTTTTAAGAAGTCTACCAACACAGCTTATCAAATTCATGTGATGGATGTAGCTCAAGTACACATTCCATGAACATATGCTTAAAGAACAGTTATCTACAAAATCTATTAGAGAATAAAATATAGTAAATCTAAAATCTCTAGAACAGAAAACATTTATCTCTTAATTACAAAAGGAAAAATCTCATGAAGTAAATGGGAGATTATTTCTTTTGACAACTTATCTTGAAAAGATGCAGTGAGGAATCTTTAAGCAAGGAAAGTAAAGATAAATGGTTCACTAAATCATAGCTAAGAAATTTTGATCGATTTGTTATTTTTCAGTTAAGACCTTTTTTTTGAAGGCAGCTTTTTACACAATATTATCTGCAAGTTAATAGATTTTACGAGTGATGTCATAGTAGCACAAGAAGACATAAGCAATCAGTACAAAACCAAAACTAAACAATTATGAATAACATCTGAAGAGCTCCAATTTCATCCCAAACTGAAACTCATTTAGTAAAGTTAAAAGTGATATACAACAGCAATACAGCTAAAATAAAAAAGAATACTAAAGAAAAAAATTACAAACTTTCTAAGATCTGAGATGTTAACTTTTCAGTCTAACGATATAGCCTTCACAATTGTTGTTAACTCTTCAACATTAGCAGTTCTTGTAGGATTTTCAAATATGCTATAAATACAGCACAATAAAGACTTTACGAAAACACTGCTAGCAGAAACTAGACGGCCTGCTACAAAAAAAAAGTGCTAGACTAAAATGGTGAAGTTGTTTAGTAATACTGCACGTAAGCTAAGAAATCCTCCATCATTAAACGAGTAACAGATGACATCACAGCAAACATTTCATACAATATGCCTATAGACCTACTTTTAAGCATCCTTTTTTTTCTAGCAAAAACTGCAAAGAACAAAAGCTCTTAAATTTCCAGCATGTAATTATAATTATTTTAGAAACAGCACTCCTGCTATGCAGTTTGATATGACTTCGTAAACTACGCTGCTAAATAACAAAGACAAAATTTCACTTTTGCTAATTAAAGTACAGTACCTGTTACTTTCAAGCATGCCTGTCTATAGTGAACAAGACCACCTCAAAGCCTTGGAAAAACCGCACACTGTGACTTGACACATTTCTATACAAACTAAGCAGATTTGTCATTAACAGCATAAAGCTTTAGTAAACTACAGTCTGAAGGCTGTCCTCTCATAACCAACTGGATGAAAGCCAGGCGACACAACTGGGTACATAACTATCATAGAATCATAGAACGGCCTGGGTTGAAAAGGACCACAGTGATAATCTAGTTTCAACCCCCCTGCTGTGTGCAGGGCTGTCAACCACCAGACCAGGCTGCCCCAGAGCCACATCCAGTCTGGCCTTGAATGCCTCCAGGGATGGGGCATCCACAACCACCTTGTGCAACCTGTTCCACTGCTTCACCACTCTGTGTGAGAAAAACTTCCTTCTAATATCTAACCTAGACCTCCCTGTCTCAGTTTAAAACCATTTCTCCTCTTGTCCTATCACTGTCCACCCTCATAAACAGTCAATCTCCATCCTCTATATGCTCCTTTTAAATACTGGAAGGCCACAGCGAGGCCAACTGGGTAAGTTTATTTTTGTTTGTTCAACATTTTCTTTTAAATTTAACATACTGGTCTGCTACAACAACACTTTCAGATCCTGATTATCAAAACCTGCATAATGGAAATTATATCATGCAGAGACAGGTGCTTGAGATAGAGTCACTATCAAAGTAACAGTCTCATATGATCCAACTTTTAAATTCGTAATACTTTAGTTTCAGTTTGAGGGTACTGCAAAGCCATTGTTGGTATACACTTTTGTGCTGCAGCTGTCCCTTAGAAGAACTATTCTACAACTGTACAATGCTCATACTGCAGTACTGTAATATCCATCAAAAAAAAAAAAGTAAGAATCCCACCTACAGCAATACAAAAAGCAACGATGAAGTAATGTCTGTTTTATTGAAGGACCTACATAATGGCAAGCCATTATAGTAGAACAGGCAACTGAAATCTAAGGACAGCTAAGCTTGAGCTACTGGTTCATTCCAATCATAACAAACCCTTCCTGAAGTTTGAAGATGACTGTAAATAAATGAAGAAATGATGTACTTGAACTGAGAAATGAAAAAAGGTCTTAAACATCAGAAAAATAAAGAATTATAAATTAGACAATGCTTACGTATACAAAAATAAGCAAGAAGTATCCATGAGATTATAAAAATGTTATTTCTATAACGTTAAAAAATTCCAATGTCACTACCCCCCCCAAAAAAAATCAAAGAGACGTAACTCACAACAACATGCATTCATAGGAATTTTGATGTGAAAAAAAATCTCTTCTAAAATTAAGACTTTTTGGTGTCCGATTTTCCAGAAAGGTCTTTGGACAAATAACTGTCATTTAATCATCAAAAATTACTTTGTGTCAAACTCTTTGTGTCATCTTTGTACCCAAGAAAGCTCAGAACAAAATGCTTCCTACTGTTTGTCTGAGAGCTTCAAAGATTTCCATTGTTAATTATTCCAACTCTGCTCTTGGAAGTATATATACATAAAGAGCCCAAATAAGGAAGATTGCTAAACCATCATTAATAAAATAAGATTCAGAAGATACAATCTAGTGTCCCCACTTACAGGCAGAAACCTACTGCTTTCCAAAGCAAGTAAAAGGTAGAATCTTCACTGAGGAAATTTTTTACTCATTTTTTACTCACTAGCTGGACAGAACCTTAAGCTTGCAAATCTTCCTTTTGAAGGACAGTTTATGAACAGGTAAGATTTTTCCTTGTTAGATTCTATACTCTTCCCCATCAGGTTCCACACACAGAATGTTTTGCTGCTGTGCCTCTGCACACCAAAAGGCTCTTGACAAAACAGCCTTTGGTAAATCCTAACAGATACTTGACATTTGTCCATAATTCATACCCAAACTAAACAGATGGAACAGCATTTTGAGTTCAGCTCAAGATCACACAAATACGTTAAGCACAGCAACACTACTCCTCACTATACTGAGTAATAAACAATGAGTACTTCCACAATAATTTTGGAACCTCAACGTATCAAATGCCACAGTTTACTTCGGTAGGAAAAAAAATAAAATAAAATCACACCCAACGTTAGAAAGTGCCATTCACTCCATGCTCA
Organism: Meleagris gallopavo; assembly: GCF_905368555.1. Classification (NCBI taxonomy): domain Eukaryota; kingdom Metazoa; phylum Chordata; class Aves; order Galliformes; family Phasianidae; genus Meleagris; species Meleagris gallopavo. The sequence continues at coordinate 28,170,592 of NC_139435.1, read as the reverse complement.
CTTTCTAGAAGTTGAGGATGTTATTTGCATAAGATGCATTAAGTTAAAACTTAATCTTTTACATATGGATGAGTAATATGTAACTACGTATGCTTACTTTTTGGTATTGTAGGTATATGTAGATAAACCAAAAGACAATTAATATTTATTCAGCCTTTAACAAACCTCAAGAAAGAAATGAAGAACTCATTCCAAGAACTGCAATCAACAAGCAATAGACATGAATGTTTAGCTAAAGTATTTTTCTCACTTACTGCATTACCTATAAAATTCTGTGATGTGATCCTCAATTAAAAACAGAAGCAGTTTCACATTAAGTTTGTTGAAGTTTTAATGATCATTTGACACAATTCAAGCTTTAAACATTATAGACATTTCTTGTCTTTCCATTTTTTTCACTACACTCAGCACCTAATATTTGAAAAAGCAAACACAGTAGCAGTAACTATTATCCTAACACTGATGTTATAGTGAGTACTGCTCACTGGAAGTCTCGTATTCACTGCCAAGGTACATTCCCTCGTAATTTTATTTCCCTTTAATTTAGTTTTCCTGGTAATATTTCTAACTAGATAGCAATATCGGCATAACAGGGTTTACCTCTGATTTATTTCATTACCAATTTCTTGGTATCCACTCATTCCTAAGGCATTCAAATACTGAGAAACATGAGTTTCTCATCAGAACACAAACAAGACTTCAATTCACTAAGAACTTTCAATGTATCTTTTAAGTCTCTCCCCAGGTGTCGCTAGAACAACTGAAACTGGAAAGATAAAATTACTGAAACAAAACAAAAAATACCAAGACTTCCCTACCGTTTCTCCAAACTAGTATGATAAGCAATATTAGTGGGAATTTTCAAAAATTGCTGTTTTCCAAAATAAACAGAATGAACACTAGAAGTGTTTGAGAAATACACTGAGTGCCAGGGGAGGTACTTTGACATTCCTTCACAGAAAACAAAATAATTCTATTTGCAGCATGAGCATTAACTCTGCTGGAAGTAGCTACCTCTTAAAGCAATGCTTCTCTACCTTAGTCTGCCATTCTGTGCAGCCACCAGCCAAACTCATTTGAAAGGATAAACAGTACTGAGGATTTGTCTTTTAAATGTATCAGGAAGCAAGAACATTTTACAGCCATACAATCAATAAATTCAACAACACTGAACTATCACGCATTGTATACCTGGAAAATGAGGTAAGAGGAAGAAGTGGCCACCTCTTCTGAAAAAAACAAAACCCTTAATGCTTAAGAGTGTCTTTTTGTCTCCAAAAGTCAATTTATCAACAAGTTGTAGTATGATAACTGTCATCTATTAAATCCCAGACTATTACATCTTAAGGTGAAGTGTGCAAATAAATATTTTGAAAATAAAGCTCTTAAGTCTCAACTTCAAACCATTTGTTGAGAAAGCATTAGCAAGTTTAGACTATTATTCTGCTATCTCTTCAGCTAAGGACACACTTTAAAGGAAAAAGTGTTGTAGTTTTTATTTCCTGAAAAGGTTGTTCTTAAAACAAGAAATGATGTGGCTCTTCACCTTCTAACTTTCTCAAAATATTCTGTGCTCTCCAACAGCCTGAAGCTATAACTTTGAGAATTCAAGATTAAGCTACCCATATCAAAGTTCACAAGAATCTCAATCTGTCTGGGACATTACTTTCAAGGCATACACAATGACAAATTCCTGACTTTTGATTACACAATGAAATTTTGTTTTTCTTAATACCTATGCATACATACACACTCTTGGAGAGAACGTAGAATTGTGTATTAATGTGTTATTTTTAAGAGGTTAACAATAGCCCCGACTATACACAAACAAAGAAACTTGCCTGAAATAGGGAAGACACTGTTAGTATGGATAATGCGTGCAGCAAGAGTGTTTTTGGAGTGCTAGCCTTTCACAACCTTTCAGATGTAATGTTTTTTTTGTTTGTTTGTTTTTGTCTCCTCTCCTTCTGAAAAGGAGGATCAGTAAAACCTTTAAACTTCCACAGGAACTGTTACTCCTTATACAGCATTCCGTGACAACTTCTCTTACTGTCTGCAATCCTGATTAGTCTTGAATAAACAGGGGACATAATACAAGGATTAAAGAAAGTAGTAATGTAGCTGACAATATCTGAAACGCCTTTTCTCCCTATACTTACAGACTGTTCAAAGATTTTACAACAAGAAAATATTCATTCATTTTACCCCTTCATTATTTAATTTAGGGAGATTAAGACCGAGGGAACTAGTAAGCGTTTTAAAGAAATTATTTCCAGCAGGATTACCCCATCTTTTTCCTTCTTAACTACCTTTTCATTATGCATCATTTCCCATCTGCCCAAATTGAAATTTGTTGCCCAAGTTCATATTTTTACATCCGCTCCAGCCAGCATGACATACCTATGCTCCTAACATGACTCAAACATTTCAAAAGCAAAGAATCTTAGATCTAAGACAATCTCACAAATGCTTCTCAGACAGAAGCAAAACAAAAATTAAAACTTGAATACTGACTTGGTGGGTCAAGGCATTTCACTACTATTAAACAAACCTTCCTATTCCAAATGGAAGCTGCCACTGACAGACTGATGCAACTGTATTAGCTCAATTTCCATTTAGAAACATAGGAACCCAACTCAGCCCCAGATCACTGAGATTAGTCCCTCTTTATTATAGGCTACCACACACACACTCATTTTCTTGGACATCATTTATCATCTACGAATCTAAAATTATTATGATATTTTTCACAGTTCACTTCATTTTTATGACATTTTACATAGTTTATGGAAAACTAAATGACTAACGAAAGTTAAGTTCTGAGTGACACTTACTTACAGGTACAGTAATAGCACATTTCTACGTGCCTTTACCATCAAGCAGGCAGTAATCAATTCAGGAGTAATGAATGTCTTTTTCTGAAGTCATTTTAAGAAGCAATTGAGTTTATTCTTGAAGACTACAGGTCCTAATTAGTAATAGTATTTCATAACAGCATACAGTACATAAATACAACCTGTTTATTTAGCTGGAATAGCATCTTCTGAACAGGACAGAAATTGTAAGAAGAAAGGTCTCATTAGAACCTGAGGAATAGGATGTTCTTAATTCTTCACGAAAAATAAAATAAACTACCCACCAGAATTTGTTTCATAGAAACACATTGCTCAGGTTCACTCTGTGAGCTGCACAGCCAAAAAGCACCTCTTTAACAGACATCAATCTACATATTCTCTTCTTCTTGGTCCACCTCTGGCCTTATCTTCAGTTCAAGGAGAATGTGTGAAGGCAGCACAAGACAAAACTACACAGCTGAACTCTGCAGGGAACTGCAGAAGTCAGCATAACCAGAGTGCAAGCAAGAGTGCCACCCTAGCAAAGCCACATTCATGGCTGTTTTACTAGGCTACATGCAACAAAGTAAATCAGTTCAAAGTTCACAGTATTGTCTGCACAAACAGCTCAGCCTCAAAATCCTCAACAGACTACAGGCTCCAGGATGGATAAATACATATGGATTCAGAAAACACGTACCTCACAGTAACCAACAGACTAACTGCCTACGCAACTGCTTATATGCAACAGTCAGTAGCTCTCTACATCCAGTTTACAGAGTAGATTTCAAAATTTTGTTACACGAGAATTACTGTAGGATCACATCCAAGGACAGTATAGTTTCTACACATATGTAGTATCCACTACTCAGAAACATCCTACTCTACCGATTTTCTGAATGCAGGCATTCTTCAGCAACATCAAAGTATATTGCAACTTTAACCCTGCCTTAGCAGTCTTGCAGCAAATTTTCAAATTGCCATCATCCAACCATGACAATTGGAAATTGCTGTACCCTTTGATTTTTCAGCTAGTGGCATAAATATCTATAGGTCCTAAAATATATCTTGCAAAATTAAAATTAAAAAAAAAAAAAACAAAAAAACAGAAGCAAGCTGTGGTTCTCTGTAGAGAGTCTCTGATGGTTAACATCTAATGGCTTTCTACAGCATTAATGATGAGGATCCCTCACAGATTGCAGACCCAAAAGAAATATTACGTGCAAACAGATAAGTCTGAGAAACCCACTGAAAAACGGTGCACAGAAAGAGCAGCAAAGACTAATGTAATTAGTAGATCTATCTTCAAAATCCATCAGACAACCAAAGCTATAAACAAAACAACTTCTGTTTGAAGAACGTAGTTGGATAACATCTGGTAAGCAATGAAATCATCACCCATCACCAACAACCAGGTCTATTTTAACAAGACCAAAATGTTAACTGATGATATAAAAACGGGTTTTCACAAATCTATAGCTGGAAGTACTCTAAGTTCTGCCTGCATAGAACAGTGAACTTGATAAAACTTACAGGAATCCTTACCAGTTTTAACTGCTGACTACCTAAACTACCTTAACAAAACTGGGCACATTAACTCACTGATAAGACATCCTATTTCATGGTGCTTATCTGACAGACTCTTTACAACATCAAAGACAAAACATCCATGAAAATTCTACCAGGTCATAAACATCCAACACACATCCCAAATAGATGAGAAACAGATGTGACTTGCAGTGATAGAACTGTCTCCTGAACATTAAGCTATAAGCTGCACTGCACAAGAAGGTACACAATGAAGACATTAACAAGAAATTGTAAGCTTTTACGTTATAGCAATACAAGATATCTTTGCTGTACAAACTACTAAGTAGTAGCTCCTGCTCCTCATATTCTTAAGCAGGTAAACTCTGGTAACTACCTACAGTCCTGTTAATTTAAGATCCAAACATACACAGGATTTGTTCGAAGTCCTTTCAAAGAGAAGAAAGCTGAGTCATGTTAAAGATAAGTTTATAGTCTCTTTGCATTAGAAAACAGTTGCTTGAGGCAGAAGAAATGGATGATAGTAATGTATGAAAACTGACAGCACATCTCAACCTTAATACCAAAAATAGCCATTAAACACTTGAACCCATGCAAAGGTGAAACTGAAATACAATGAATGAAGTGGCAGGGAGAATGACAACAGTGGTAGAAACAGGAACATCTGTAAGAAATACTGCCTCCAGGCAAAAAGCTGTGTTAAAGTCACTACAGAAGAAGAACTTAACAGGTAAAAGCACTATTTCCACAACTGGATACTGAACTTAGTACCAAAGGCCAAGTGAAGTTCAGGATTGATAAAACTTTCTACTTTAATGAAAAATGCTCTTAAACAAGTATCACTGGTGTTTTAAAACCTTTCAAAATAAGGGATATCCCTTCTTTATTCACATCACTAGCAGACACAGATGAGAGGAAGTCTTCTTATCCATAAGGAAATTCCCCTTACAAAAACTATTCTAAGCCCTTATCCACAAAAATTAATTTTTCTTCATTGCAATCCTCCCTAGAAAAGCTTTGCCATTGCGTGTTCCCTCTCATATTCACTTTAACTATGCTACCTAAACAGGAAATAGAACGAACAAAGGAATAAGTGAAAACACTGACCATCAAGAGGAAGTACACTTGTGAAACTATTCAGCCCAGAAATTAGAAGTAGTTTAGCAAGTGTGAAACTGCAAGGGCTTGGGCAAGACTAATATATAAATCAAGCAGCACCACTGCTAAAACCACTTAAAGGGACAAATTCTGCTTCAGCCTCTAAGAAGAGTCATTCCAAGGAGTGACCCAAAAATTAACTTATTAATAATTAGTTGGATTCTTCACCTGATAGCCTATCAAATATTTTCAGCTAAGAAAACAAAGCCAGAACTTACCTGAAATCTGTTGATACTACACTAACTTTTTCAAGGATCAAATGTGGAATACACTGGCATCAAATAAAGATTGGACTATGATGCACAGCCAAGAATAAAGTACAATTAATAGCTGGGGCAAAATTAACCCTTACTGAAATTGATAAACTCAATTTCTATAGACATTTTGGCTAAAAGAAATTTTAATTAGTTCTTTGCTCTGACAGATTATCTCATCAACGTGAAAAATTTGAAAGCAGAAGCATGCTTTGGTACAAATTACTAAGGAGATGTAGCTTAATAACACACTTTCCCTGAGAGGTGGTAGTATAAGAGAATGACTGAGGTGAAGCACCACTTTTGGATAAAATTTTCAGCAAGACTTCTCAGACAGATGTGTCAAACAGTGCACAAATCTGTCCCAAACCTGTGAACCCAGTGTGAATACTAACGAGTCCGCTAAAAAAAAGGAAGCAGCAGTCCTTCATTTACGCTAAGATATGTAGGATCTGTGTGTTTCAGAGACAGCAAGGCAGCTCAGGTCTGCACTTGAGGACTTCACTTACAATGACAGAAAGCTGTTCCGGAGATGGAGTTGCACGGTACTCTGTACTCTTATGTAAGTGCTGCTATAAGCGCTATGGGTTCAAATGGGAAAAAAAGAAGGAAAGGATGTCTGAGCACTTTCTTCTGAGCAGATTAAGTCTACCACCAAAAAAAAAAAAGAAAAAAGGCATAATAATGTGTATTTGCTATTTATCTGCAAGCCTCAGAAAGAGAGAAGTGGAATAGATCAATTTAATATACTACACGTACTGCATCCTCCAGCTATAACCTTTTTGGTGAGATTTTCTTCCAAACAAGCAGAGGGAAAACATAAGCATCAGTGACAATTTAAGAAGCTGCGGATGTGCGTCCACCCCTGACATCTCTCCAGTGTAATTCAAGTAATTCTGATAACCTTACACATACCATGCTTATGATTTCCATTCCACTAGCCATTTTTATTCTGTTTCAGAAAACTGCAAGTGTTTTCATCTCTTGCAAGAGTACAGCTGTTACGGACAATGCAAAGCTGAAATTACCCTACTGGATAGCTCCCTCAAGACAATACAGTAAGAAAAAACAAGACAATGGTAAATAAGTGAGGTAGCAAAACGCATAGGTTTAATCTAAAAAACCCACCGGAAACATCCAGGAACAAGTAACTGTGCAGAAGAACAAAGAACAGAATACGAACCTCAAAGAAGTGAGAAGTTAAATTAGACATGACAAACTCTGGAGCAGAGAGGAATTGCATTCGAAAGTACATCATGATTAACCTATTTATCCATAGGAAGCATACTGGCAGCATGCCACATATGTGGTCTACAAAGAGGTAAACACTAATGTATGCAAATCAAGTACTACAAAAACACATAACCATTAACACTAAAGAGAAAAGCGAAACATCTACACTAATGGTCAGCAATATTCATCTAAAACAAAGTAACGGATAGAAGTTCAAAGTCTTCCTTTCCAAAAAGCCTTTCCACAGTTTGTTTCTGAAAGTTCAAGCATTCAATACCTTACAGTGAATTAGTGATTAAAGGCTATGATCCACTGTATGCAAAATTATGTTTCTATATTTTATTTAATTTTGCTGGCAAGGAACACACAGTTGCTATCCATCATCTTACAGTAAGATGATGATTGTCTCTACTTGCTAGAGTATATGTAGTAAAGGTCAATTCTATTTTTTAGTATGGGTACGCCAAATAAGATCAAACACGTTGTGCAACATTTTATACTTTAGTACTCTAATTCATGGAAGAAACTAAGCCACTCACAAGAACAGCATAATTCCTCTTACAGTTACAACTATTTCTAAAAATTTTTTGTCCATGGCTCAATTGTATACGGCTACACTGTTAGGAAAAATAGGTAATCTTTAAGCTAAGACTTTGAAATCAAATCACAATGCGCACATGATTAAATAGATAGTATTTTGATTATATTTCTTGATTAAATTCTTTCCATGTACTTCAGTATCTGATAAAATATTAGAAAATTAGAAAGTTTAAAATAAAAACTTGAATAACTTATACAGTTACAGACAATTTTATCTCTGTATTTAAGAGTTTAAAAAGTCTATGAAATTGTAACTGCTACTAACAAGAACAACAAAGTGTACTCTAATCAAGATGGAAATATTTTTATTTTTCCTTGCAAAAGCAGATTCAGTTACATATTAAAATAACTAAAGTTAAAATAGCTGCTCTAAAAACTTCTTTTGGAAATCTAGTTAATACCAAATATACTTTGCTTTTCTTTACATCAAGCTCAGACTGCACAAACTGCAATAGTTCTACTATGCTCAGTAACAAAAATTTTAAATTCTCAACAATTCTACTCATTCAGATGTTTAACTTGATGTTTCAGCAAATGTTACCTAAAGAGTAAAATAAATAAATAAAAAATAAGTAATCAAGGCCAATTTTTCCAGTGAATGAAATGGTGCAAAACTTGGTAAAAAGAAATCCCTTTAAACTTAGTAAGCAATATGAAGGCTTTCTCCAATCCAAACATTGCAGGTGCAATGTTTTTACTAGAAAAAAAGAAGGAAAAAACACAAGAAAAACAGCTCTCCCTCAGTCCAATTCTGAATCAATTTCATGCACTCACATCATCAAGTTCTCTAAAAGAATCCTTTACTGGCAATGCAGACCTGCTATTTTGTGTATAATTATTTAATTTATAATAAAGTTCGTCAAAATTGCATACCCAAATTTCCTCATGATACTCCAATGAGAGGAACTGAATATGCACAAAGAATAGATAAATGATATTTTGTTTGGGAAAAAAAAACAGTGAAAATTCACTTAAAAATTTCTTCTTCTCACATACAAAGGATGGATTTTAAGTTTTATAAAGACAAATTAGTACTTGATTATTTAGGCATTAATATAACAGAGCTCCCAATATACTCACTATATCCAACCGAAAAGTGTGTGATTAGTGAATATTTTAATATTCTTTCTTGATATTGAACTTGCTTTCTTTGATTACAAGTTTCTTCAAGAAATTCTTGGTTTATACAAACCAAACAACAGTATGTGATGTCCTCAAAATAGTATCAGGAGCACTTACTCATCATACTTGATATGATAAATAACTTCTTCAGTGTCCATACAGTCTGAATAAGATGTAGATGGTGTACTGTCCAAATTATTTGCATTCTCTCTAGAATGATCTTGACTTAAGCTTCCGTTAGTCCTTTTGTAAGTATTACTGCTCTTTCCTTGAGCTTTACCATTCTTTTGTCCCTTTGTTGCTCGGGTAACGTTTTCTATATGAGCTTCAAACCAGGCTCCAATGCTGACATCACGTGCATCCACCAACTCATTTATCTGAAAAGAAAATTCAATAATGAATTTATGCTTCTCTTCTACAGTCTCAATTAAGAATAAACAACGCAACTTACTATAAAACTGCTTAACCTTATTAGCCTTAATCTGTATAACATTCAACAACATTAACTCAGTTAGCTTGAGCAAGTTGAAATTAACATGCAGTCGTCATTAATACACTGCACATTGACCATTACATTCTTGTCTCATTAAAATCTAGTAGCAGGAAGAATCACAGAATCATCAGGCTAGAAAGGACTTCTGGATATCATCTACTCTATCCTTGTGCTCAAGCCATGGTCAGCTAAACCAGATGTCCATGTGCAGCTTACAACCTACAGCCTCCAGCAGCAGAGACAGAATTATCATCCCCAAAGGCTAGCTTCTATTAATTGAACAACTATTATGTATTTTGAGAAGGGCAAGACAAAACAGAAATAAACAAACACACATGCAGTAACTTTTACTATTTGGAGTTAAGCATTCCATGAAGTTGACAGCAGTTTGAGATAACAAATTTAACCCAAGGAATCAATTGTCTAGATTATACTTAATATTGTACTCTTCACTTTTTGGCCATCTTCTTAAAACTCAATCCTCTTCTTTCTCCCATATAAAATTAAAAACACATGTTTTTAATCATTTTATTCTACAAGCAACAGTATCAAAAGTATAGCTTTTTGTCAGGACGAATACTTTAATCACGTAAATCCAGAGTTTCAGAAGTGTCTCTCATATATATATAAATTATATATGAATATAATATATATATGAATATATATATTTATATAAAAATATATAAATGACCACACTTCTTTAATGACAATTCTGTAAGAATGCCCCCCAAAAGTATATCCATATGATCTGAAGTGTTCAAATTAGTTGTAGCACAAGCTGCTTCTTTACTTCCTTCTCTCAGAAACACAGTTGAGACACTACTAAAGACTCCTTCTGCTGCTACTTTTTGAGACAAGTGCTATCAACCAAGCCAGCTTCATCATTACATTAAAAAAAATAAAGTACAACGCAACCTCCCACGATCCCTCTCAAACTATAATTCCCATTCCTTTCAGACCACAATTCGATGTGTGTACTCATAAACCTGACTTCCATCCTTGCAAAGCACAAGGGCAAAACTATTACTACGTAACACTGGGAACACCATGTAACAGCTTTACAAGCAGTTATCATTGTTCCCAAAAAAGAGATCCAAATTGCATCAGAGAATTCAAAGAAATGTGGTCAATTTCACTTTAAACAAAATTGTTTTGATAGATGTGTTTTCTATTGATTATAAACAGGGGTATGACTATTTGGAGTATTTTCTGAGGAACAGGAGCTTGGAATCAAGTTGCACATGAGGAATACTTTCCATGAGAAACGAGATATATGAAGAAAGTAAGCAACAATCCAAGCAAAGTTGAAATTCTAAGGTAAGGAAGAACTTCAACATTGATGTAACTCTTCCTCCATTCTTTAACTGACTTACAATCTAAGTGCAATTATTTACACTAATAGACTGATTAAAGACAACCACCAACCTAAATCATATTTCACTCTAGTTTGTAGAACAGCATCCAGTCATACAATCACACTTACTAATACCAAGAAAGCACCAATTTTTATAATAGTTAAATTAACCATTTTAAACTGTGACAAACAGAACAATTATTGCGATGACAAAAATGAGAAAATTACCAATTATTTCAAACATTTTTAAAACTCTTTTACAAGAATTACCAAAAAAAAAGTTTAAAAAATTAAAAATAGGACAGACCAAGCCAGATCATGAGATCTGTTTATAGATCCGTTATTCTTATAGAAAGCATTTTTGCCCTACTTCCTGGTATGAAATCCTCAGCAAGTTTGCAGACAACACCAGCTGAGTGATGCAACTGATACACAAGGGATGCTATCCAGAAGAGTCTGGACAGACTTGTGAGGAGGGCCCATGATCACCTTATTAAGTTCCACAAGGCTAAGTGCAAGGTCCTGTACCCGGGTTGGGGCAACCCCAAGCACAGATACAGGTTGGGCGAAGAATGACATGAGTGCATCCCTGAGGAGAAGGACTTGGGAGGGTCAGTTGACAGAAGTGCCAGCAATGTGCACTTGCAGCCCAGAAGGCCAATCACAGCCTGGGTTACATCAAAAGAACTGTGACCAGAAGGTTCAAGGACATAATTCTGCTCCGCTGTTCTTTTGAGTCCCTACCTGGAGTACTGTGTCCAGTTCTGGAGCCCTCAAGACAAGAAGGACATTGAGCTGTTGGAGCAGGTCCAGAGAAGGGCCACAAACATGATCAGAGGGCTAGAGCACCTCACCCATGAGAACAGGCTGAAAGAGCTAAGGCTCTTCAGCCAGGAGAAGAGAAGGCTCTAGGGTGACCTTATAGCAGCTTCCAGCACCTGAACGGGGCCTGCAAGAAAGCTAGGTAGGGAGGTTTTGTAAGGGTACATAGTGATAGCACAAGGAGAAATGTCTTTAATCTGGAAGAGAATAGATACAGACTAGATATTAGGAAGAAATTCCTTACTGAGGGTGGTAAGACACTGGAACAGGTTGCCCAGTGAGGCTGTGAATGACCTCTCCTTGGAAGCCAGGTTAGATGGGGCTTTGAGCAACCTGGTCTAGTGGGAGGTGTGCCTGCCTATAGCGGGGGGGGTGGAACTAGATTATCTTAAAGGTCCCTTCCAACTGATACCTTTCTGTGATTCTACAAAACTCTATAACCTTGTCAATTGTTATGTGCTAATTCTTTACTCTGAAAACTTCATGTGAACTACTTCAAAATTTGCAGCAAAATATGAAGATTGACAATGAGATAATTAATAATTGCTGCTCCAGTGTGGGAGTGTAAGCATACAACTCAGTAAGAGCAAATTTGTATTGTACTGTTCAATAGCATGGTTCTGGTTCAAACTGGTACTACAAAATAACTCACAAGAACATGGAACAAAATATCAAATACAATCAACAAGCACACCTTTAATTATTAAAGGAAAATACTGCATGCAAATAGAAATTATACATTTTTGGAAGCAAAATCCTAAAAAACTCCGTTTTATGCCTCAAGGAAAAATGAAAATGAAAACCTTCAAATTAAAAGGCTCTGAAAGGACAAAGTACAGGCAGCAAACAAAGCTGGCTCTCAGGGCTAATATGAGAGGAGCAATACAACAGAACAACTACATAAATATCTGCAAATTCTAAAGGATGTCAGAACAGTGGAAAAAATAAACCAAGCAGAATCAATAGATGTGCCATGACAAAATGAAATGAAAAAAATGCATTCTGATTTTCACCAATCACTCAGTTTTAAGGTACCTCAGGAGACTTAGTCCAAATTCCTGCTCAAAACAAGATTAAAATTGAACACATAAATTTGTCCAGCACTTTATCTGGTTGCTATGACTCTCAGACTTCTAAGGACAGATATTCCATAGCATAAGGCAATTTTTCAACTCTTAACAATCCTTGTAGTTAAATGGAATCAGAGTTGGAAGAGATCTCCAAAGTAAAAAATTTTTTTCCTTCTATTCAACCTAAATCTACCCTCTTTCAGTTTGAAACCATTTCCCTTTGTCTTTATTATCTCTTTTCAATGACCATATACTGTCTTTCATACTCCTATTCTACACCTCACTAAGACTTTGCATACTTTTGGAAGGTCCTTTCTCTCCCAGAACCTTCTCTTTTACAGGTTAGGTAAGACCACTGTGGTATTCTCTTTAAGACAGAAATGCTACTACATTGGACACCTCTGTAACCCCAACTGAGCCTGCTAAGTTTATCAATACTTTTCTCATACTGAAGCATCCCACATTTGATGCAGATGTGGTATAGCCAGTGGCAAGTTAAATTACCATTTCCTCCATATAGCTGGCTATGCTCCTCCTGACAGAGCCAGTTCCTGTACATGCACTGTTAACATCCAGCACTGCCACGGTGCACTGAAAACTGTTTAGCCAATATTACTACAGCTCCAGACGCCACTACAGCAAAGCCACTCCCAAGCTGGCTGTCACTGCTCCAGCCCGCTCCATGGGAAAAGGTCAGCTCAATCCAAGTGCAAGACTTGAACTTCTTGAGATTCAAAAGTAGCCTATTGCTCCAGTTCACATAGACCCTTCTGCATGGCAGACTTGGCTTCACACCAGCTATACTACCCAATACATTGGTGTCACAGTCAAAGAATGCACATTTCGTTTCCATCCTGGCCACTGGTGAAGTCACTGAACGGGATATCTCCTAGGATAGCCATTAACAGAATAAGAAACAACAAATAATCCAGTTCTCAAGCCAAGTATCACTGACAATTCTCAGTCTTCATGAAAAGAACAAGAGTTGAGTATTGTTTCACACACCACTAATTCTTCTAAACTGCAATTTAGATAATATACAGTGACCACACAGAGGAACTCTGTTTAAATCATTATTTTAACCACCCAACAATAATTACAGTTTGTTTTTTTTTTTTTTTTTCAAATTAACATCTACTTTTTTTTTTTTTTTTAATGACAGGTTCCATACTGGCTATATCCTTTCATTGGAAGCTGAAACCACAAAGGAGGGCACAAAGACTGATGCTGTTCCAAACACTGAGTAACATGCATCTTGAGCCTAGTTGTAGACAGATATCCAGGGATGCAGACGACTTTGTTCAGCTATAAAAAAAATTGTAAGATTATATCTTCTTGTAACTAGACAACTCCTTATTGTCTGACAAAAAAATGCAAAATAATAATCCATGTATATAGCCATCTGACATGCCTTAGATTATGGTCTTTTTTGCTGGCTTTTATTAAACAAATCTTCTACCTTTGAATTACATTACTTGTCAGAACTCAGAGTTTTCTGATTCTACAAGCAGAAATCCTCTAGGCGTACCTACTGTCATCTGCAGAATAGCTAAGATCAGAATGATTGTACCCTTCCACCAATTATTTCCTCTAGCTAGATATACTAAAATTATAAGGCTAGCTCAAAAAGTTACAATTTCACTGATAACTAAGGAGAAAGTGCTTGGTCTGTAGTATTACAGACAGCAAAATTTCCAGGCAACTCGAGAGACCAGATCTCTTTGACTATTTCGTCAATATTATCATTCCATTTTGTTTTCCATTTTAATTCCAGGAAGAAAAAAAAAGAAAAGAAAAACAAGAGAAACTGATTACCACTTAGCATTCTTCCAAATACGCTTTAATATTCCTTTTCTTTGATCAGCTTACCCTCTATGACCTTCCATCCTTCCAGTCTTCTCCCTATCCTATTACATATAATCCATAAGTATAAAGGGTAAAACATCACAATTGAAGAATTGGGTTTATTTTCGTTATAATGGATGGAGACTAAAAAGAAAGAAAGGATGAACACAATCTTGTGTCCTAACATTTTAAGATGTCAATTTCACATTTCTCTCCTTTTTTCCAACAATGAGTTATAAAACTCATTGCACAGAGTGTGCATGTGGTGAAACAGTTTAAATCAAACTAACAGTTTCCCATCTGGATGATGGGTTTAAATAAGAACATTCCTTCAAATAAGACAAAGATGGGGAAGTATGGCATTTGCAACCTTCTTTTCTCTTGCTGAAAAATGTCCACGATTACAAAAAGAATAAGAGATACTTCTCAGGAAAGCACAATATTACCATTAGCTGTATATATATATACACACACACACACACACACACACACACTTCTAAATACTCAGCTACCTAGTAAGTCTGGAAATTGCCCATTTTCTGTTTAAATTAAGTTTCTGGTATCCTAATGCAATCCTACATAGCAATATGGAAAAATTCTGAAAGGTACAAAAACTATCAATAAAAAAAGATGTGACTACTAAATAAAGTAATAAAATCACATCCACTGTATCACATACAAAGTTCTAGTTTATCTCACACTGATAAATATTACTATTAACACTAGTACTTGATAAGAGTGAAAAAATATAAATAGGGAAAAAGTTACACTTTTTCCACAGTTTTCCCTCCCCATGGATTTTTCTTCTCAGTTTACAGAAAGCAAAGCACTACTGCTTTCCAGGTACCTTAAACTTACTAGAGGACACAAAACACTTACTGAAAAACAGGTTTAGGAGAAAATATTATGTTACAGTTTAGGAACACACCCAAAGGCTACAACAGCCTAGTACAGGTACACATGACCATGACATGAAAATGACATGAAGTCATTTTAAAAAACTTGACTATAATGCAACCCTCAAATAACTCCCGAAAATCAGATTACATGATCAAGATGAGTGAACTTTGAAAACACAACACTCTCAATTAGGCTTGAAATAGTTAAAATTTTAAGTCAGTTCTTTAAATCAATTTAACACTAATAAATAAAATACATCCATCAGTGAAGCTTCATGAATCTGCAGAGATAACTATACAAGCTCAGTCTAATCTACTTTCATCCAAGTGGGAAATTATTTCACATCATGAAAGACAGTAATAAAGACACATATCTATATATATAAACATATATATATATATTTACATGTACACATATCTATAAATGATTTTAAAAAAAACCTAAACAATAAAACTAAACCTGAAAGTAAAAGATAAGTTTTCAGCTTTTAAAGCCTTACATACCTTGTACAATCCTATGCCAGGATCAATGAGAAATGAGCGAGATGATGTAGATGGCTGACTAGGTGATCCACTACTTGTTTTTTTTACTTTGTTCTTACAGTTAGAAATAGAACAGGGATTGACTTCTCCATCTTGATCAGTCACAGAAGCAGTGGCAGGAGCTTCAGATTCAGAACGTATCAAAAGCTGAACAATGTCATTGAGTCCAACATTGTAGTCAAATAACGTGTGTCCATCTTCTAGCTGTCAAAAGAAAACTATAGTTGTAAAATTCTACCTTGAGGTGAGTAACTAGTTTACAAATCTTTCTTTCATAGACAATAATTACACCATTAGACCATAAATTTGTGTCAGTTATTAAAGAGAGAAGTCAACTACTTCAGGTAAATAAAAGCCTGTGTCTTGAGTAAATGCTGCGAGCGTAAAATTAGGAATAGACATTTTTACAGACTTTGGATCTTCTTTTTACGGAAGAAAAAAAAAGCAGGAAGGATGAAAAAGCAGAAAAGACAGAACTAGGAAGGAATTCTCAATCTTCTCACTAGCAGTCTTCTATTACATTAAAATGATCTCAGGACGGACAAAAGAGGAGTGAAAGTTTATTCCTCTGCCTCTTCAAGGCAAAAAAAACACCCATACAGAAGGATGAAGAGACAAAGGTTGTACTCAAGAAATAAGTCAGTTTTCCTTCCACAATGGTAAGACCTGTGTAAAAAATAAAAAAATATATAATCATCAATTACTCTCCTTACTCCTGTTAACTACTACACCCACAGTGCACTGCAGTTACCAACAGATGAAAAAAGCAGAGTGCACTGAAGTCACAAATGAGACTCCAGATGTTTGGTTCATTGTTTGGTTACATAGTAGCCTAAAGCAAGCAGAACTAAATACAGTAAGGCTACTGATTATTCTTTGTTGTACCCTCAACAGAACAACTGTTCCACGTCTGACAACTACAGGAACTACCCATGTTCAACTGGAAGTTTTCAAAACCGGAAGTTAGTCAAAAAGTGTACTGAAGATCTTGATAATATGCCCCATCAGTTTCAAATATTAAACAAATTGAAATCTCAAGTATTCTTCTACAGGTGACCGCCAACACTGACTCAAGTACCCAGAGCCCTAGAGTTGCAATCCGAGTAGCAAGCTACTTACACAAATTCAGCTAACCTTTCTCCTCCCACCATGTTGCAGAACGCCACACCTCTGAAAAGTCTTGAACACACAGGATACAAGAGTTCTTGCAGCTCTATGACAATCCATATTTGTGAGCTTTTCATACTACCAGAAGTCTGTATTATTACTGTTAAGGTTATTAAAGTTTACAAAAAAATGGGGATTCTTGCATTCAAAATATATATAAACCCAAAACAAATATAAATAATTACCTTGCAATAATACATTTGATGAGGGAAAAATGATACATATTTTAATGAATTTCTGGAGCTGCTTCTTCACATTATTCTAAGCTCATTTTGAAGACTCAATCCTCCTGCAAACAATTTGTTTTTGAAATGTCTTATAAAATTTCACCCTACATTTTAAAGAAAATTCAGCAGTAGTTCCAGAAACTAGACCACTACTGAAATAACAAATCAGATATTACTGAGACAACATAACTTTTGCTTTATCTTGTCTATTCCAGCTAGACTGGACAATCTCTATTAGATGTTCCAGAGCACAATTTCCAGAATCCTATGGAATAAGGAAAGCTTCTGGCAACTAGTAAGGTGATGTGTAAAGTACTTTGCTTCTGGTAGACTGGAAATATATAGGTAACATACAAGTGGAAACAAATAAACACCATTATTGATCTCTTTTTAGAACACAGCATGTATTTGCTGACAGAAAATAAACAGTGCCCCAAAATATCTGAAGTCTAAAGCCAAGTCAGCGAAGAACTAAATCTGACCAGCTTGAATGTTCTACCATGATTAAGTAGTGTTAACAGTTGTCAAATGGTTTACAGGCTGGTTTGGCCCGGTTCCTTAACTAGCAGGGCAGAGGGATCTGCAGATCCGCGCCTCTGGAAAGGGGAAACAGGAGACCCAAAATAGTTAAAAACAGTGGCAATGATCTGAAGAGAAACAAACTAATTTACTAAATATGGAATCAAAATGCAAGATAATACACTATAATACAATATAACATAGCATAATTAGAATTGAAGCTAATAAATCAAATATAATGAGAAAGAGTGTTTGAGAGGTGAAAAAGCCTCACCATAACGCTGAGGTGAGATGCGCAGTGGAGTCAATCAGCAAGGAGGAGAGCTGAAGGAAAGAAGGGCATCAGGTGACCCTGCCAGGGGTTATATATGTCTCCTCTCTGAACACGAAGTGTTCTGGGGAATGTACTTCTCTCCTCTTCCAGACAGGTGCCCGGAACTGGAGCACTAACTCTTTAACTCTCAGTGCACTACATGATGTTATGATGTGGAATACCGATAAACAAAAATCATAAAACCATGACAAGCACAAAATTCAATGTCTAGTTATAACAACCTGATCTAGCTGCCAATCTCCCAGTTTGTTGCTGGAAAGTTGGGACAGATGACCTTTAATGGTCCCTTCCAACTCAAATGATTCAGTGATTCTATGAATTGTGATTTATTTATCAATTATTACTCAGATTAATTTATATATTCTGTCCACAAATTAGTTATGCCCATTAGCATGAGAAAGAGTTAAACAAAAGAGAATGCTTGAATTACAAGTAGTCTGTCTAGGAATACTCACTATGCTCAGAGGGTCACACAGACCTATGCCATGTCATGAATGAGAAGCCTTTTCCAATAACCCACACGCTAATTATCATACAAGGACTACTCACGTTCCTTAAAAAGAATCAAAATAAGACCTGATTAACATAAATTAAATGGTCAGACTAATCCAGTGATTTCCGAGTCATTTATAATAAATTAGTATTCTGCCCTCAGTTTGTTTGGGTTTTTTCTTCATTTTTTTTAAAATCAGTTTTCTTTCCAGGAGTAGTTTATGACTATAGACTGATCTATGACTAGTGATGTCATGTTTAAATCTGAAAGCGAAGTAACAAAGATAAGATTACAGACTTCAAATGAGGCAGGATGAGGAGTTTGGTAAAGTGATAGTCAGGGAAAGAGCATCTGTTTGTACCATGAGCAAAAACATATTCCTAGAATATTAGCAAAGGTATAGATTTAGACCAAGTCAATGACTTGTAGTACTGCTTTATTCTGTGGACAAGGTTGTTCTGTCTTAACGAAACAAAAACTAATAAAATCAAGCTCAGGTAATCTGACTTACATTAATTTAACTAATGTGTGTATCTACAGGTTATACCTATACCTATACCCATCATTATTGCATCACTGACAATTGAAAGCTTAAGAGTAATGAAGTTGGAAAACAATCAGCATTTGAAGAGCTCCATGCAACAACCAGAAGAATGAGAAATTGCAAGACAGTGCTTCTTGAATTACTCTTGACACTATTCTGATGTTAATATAACAAAAATCTTCGCTAATAAGGTCATATCCTCAGACCACTATAGCAAGAAAACAATAAGGTATGAAATCACTCTCCAGCATATCTGTCCAGTCAGACTGAAAATTTTAAAACCATCCCAGAACACAGTTTTTCTTAGCAAAAAGAACCATCAGGAAAAAAAAAAAAAAAGACCAAAAAAGGCCCCTCACTCCTCATATTCCCTGCAAACAATGATGCCCTATGTTATCAAAATTCATGGAAGCATTGCAGAATTGAATCCTCTCAGAAATATAAGTAATAACCCTCAGAAAAATTAAGTATCCAACATACGAAAGTAGAAAAACTTGTTCAAAAATATTATGGTTATTTGTTGGAATAGGTGCTGAACCAGTAATTCCACAGTCACCTTTGCAATATGCTCAGTTCTAAGAATACTTTTTGTATGAACATTCAAACAAACTCATCCCATTGTGATACATAAAAGTACTAACAGGAATCCCTGAAAATACATTTGCCTGGACAGCATGTTAAATGAAAACAAAGAAACATTACTTGTTTTTTTTTTGTTGTTTTTTTTTTTTGTTTGTTTTCTCCAATCACTGAGTGTTAAAGGACACTTCTTATTCTCACATTCATAAACACAAATGACAAAAGTAATCAGGTGAATACTAGACAGTCAAGCTATATCTCAATTTCTTAATGGGTCATTAAAGCCTGTACAAAAGCAAAAATAACTAAACAGCAATTTCATTTATGATTTTTTTTTTTTGCTAGCTCTTCTGACACAACAGCCATTAGAAGTATTACTTAGCGGCAGATGCCACTTTCAGTTTTCATTCTCTTCGTGACTGGCATGCTTCAGAAGCATTTAAGGTCTCATTCAATACTGTTGTAAATAATTTAAAGAGTCACCAAATAGCAGTTAGATTTATGGTACGTAGTAGCCCTCTTAAGATACTACAAATATCCGTAAGTAAGGAAACAGATTATATCCTTCAAATCTATTTTCCTAGTGTTAGAGACACTATCAATTTAAAATACTCTTCCGTAGAAGCTTGTTATAAATACTTAAAAGTAAGCCAACACTGTGCTTATGCTACTACACAAGAGTGGCTGTTACAATGCAATACTGGAATTGATACCTACCACCCCTGTTAGAACTATGTCCCGTAATATCAGGCCGTAAATAACATAAAAAGCATGTTGAAACTGCAATTAAACTTGAAATGATCATGCAGAGTGCAGTATGTCACACTGCTTCAAAAAGATGTCCAATAAGGAACTCATATCATTAACATTCATATCAATTAATACCATTAATTTGTCTGTAAGTACCAGCAGAATCACAACTTATTATGTGTTACACAACACACACAGAGAATTATGTGTTACACAACACACAACGCACACAGAGAAAAACACACACTAAGAAAGCACATAAACATTCTGGAACGCTGTTTTTATCTTAAAGTGTGACCCAAGCGGCTAAGCTCCTAGGTCGACTTAATCCAGTCACTCCACTTGGAAAACAAGATCTTTCATCATTCATAAAGGTGTGCTTTTGAGCATCTTCTGATGTTTTATTTTCCAAGAATTAGATCTAGCAATAAACTTGAAAGGAATATGGAATGCAGTAGAGCTCTTTAATTAAAGCAGTAAGTTGAAAAGTTAGGTGACATCAATCTTTTACACAGGTGTTACACACTCCCTACAAATTTCTTTAACAAGAAAAGCAGAAGAGTAAACAGTTTAACTTTGGATTAATTAATAGGCATTACCCAGAAGCCAAGTTAGTTTGAATAAATTAGAAAAACTTAAGACTTCCTCCGAGGTACTCATTAAAGGCAATTAAAGTGGACAATCAGCAACTGATATTTTCAGCCTGAAGACTGCTGTATGTACTTTGCTCTTCTTGTATACAAGGCTGCTGAAATTTTGAATTCCACTTAGTACTTTTACAGAGTGCTTCAAACACATCGCCAATCAGTTTCTAACAACAAAAAGCCCAACTAAAAAAAATACAATTTGGAACATTGAGTTCTGAACTAATGGGACTATCTCAGGTCAAGAAAATTTCAGTAATCTTTAGTACAGCACAAACATTTAGCTTGCAAATCTCTGCCATTTGGATTTGCTTGTACTTCCAAAGCTAAAAAATAAGCATGAACAATACTTTTAATTCAGATGGTGAACTATTCCCTATACCTGGATTATCTTGTATCTGAAGAAAATAAGATTCTGGGATATTTAAGTTCATGAAGTAGCCACATAAGGACTAAGACATTCTGACAGGTTTTTAAAATAACTGTCTATTGGCACTGTTTCTCCAAACAAAACAAAACAAAAGAATAGCTGTCTTAATAGCAATGAACATAAAAGCTAAACAAAAAGGAATTTACAGTAATTCCATTTGGTTGGCTATGCTTTATATTAACTGGAATGTTCAATGCATACTACTTTTAAGTTTTTTCAACTCCAGAAGATCCAGTTCTTCATCAAAAACTCTAGCTTCAATAGTCACTGCCTGAATCTTCAAAGATTCTACCAAAACTTAAACACTAATAATTTTTGTATGAGACTAATAGCTAACTGTACTACAGGTTTACTTTCCAAAAAACATTAATCTTTCTTGGAAAGAAATATCAATAGAACAACAAGATGTCTTTATCGGGGCTTTATGTCCATCACTCTCTAACAGGCTCCTCAGCAAAAGCAAAGCCCATTTTAAGGTGGAGAATTTTCCAGTCAATAAGAAAAAAAAAAAAAAACTATTGCTCTGCCATGTTTATAGTCTGTTAACAATCTTAAGAGTAACGAAATCATAACAATACAAGTGGGTGAAATATTTGGACATGAAAGTTGCCTGACAGACTACATATCCATACCCCACTAGTATACAAGATGGGCAGGCTATATTTTTTTAAACAATAATTAAGCAAAATATGTTTTAAGAATACAGACCAAACCAGGCTCAGTTCTGTCGCTCTCGTTGCCAAGAGAATCACACTTCAAAGCAGTCTACAGGAAGAGGGCCATTATTCCGTGCATAAGTATAACTAAAATCACACCAGTATATTTACTGGTTTCCTATCAGAGCATACTCGTTTTTGATTGCTTATGTCTTTTAATGGAACAGCTAATTATCTGTTTTTTACCAAAGAAAAAGGTAGACATAATATTAGATGATATAAAAAGTTTTACTTATAGTCACTCATAACCTAGAAATATACCACAGTCCTATACGGATTCCCACAGTACTCAGCAGAAAGCACACTGCGAGTCCTCTGACAGAGGACAATACAGTGAAATTTCAAATATTTAAGAAAGTCTTTGAATCAAAATGTCAAACAGTTATCACCACACAAACAGTGTAAATACTGTTTGTTCAACTCCATACACAACAGAAAGTTTCAAATGCTAGAGAAGAGACAACCTAGGAAGACATTGCAGATTCCTGTTGATTATATTGTCTGTAACTGCACCTCAATCTCAGTAAACGCACCACGATGAACGTACATCTGTCACCTGGGAACTCAATCAACATGACTAACTTCTCCTCTTTTCCTACTAAAACTAAGCAGTGAAGTCTATAGCTTAAGGCTATAGCCTCCAATTAAAGGTTTTTATTAACACTGTTACTAAGAAATTGTATGCAGAGTGTACCAGTGGCACCACTACATTTTACCTTATGGTTTGGACCATAAGGTAAAAAAAAATCCAGTGTACAAGATTACTGTCAACATGAAAACAGTTGAAAGCTGCCAAAAGACACTTATCATGCCCTAGGTTGAAAAGGACCACAGTGATAATCTAGTTTCAACCCCCCTGCTATGTGTAGGGTCTCCAAGCACCAGACCAGGCTGCCCAAAGCCACATCCAGCCTGGCTTTGAATGCCTCCAGGGATGGGGCATCCATAACCTCCTTGGGCAACCTGTTCCTCTGCTTCACCACCCTGTGTGAGAAAAAATTCCTCCTAATATCCAACCTAAACCTTCCCTGTCTCAGTTTAAAACCATTCCCCCTTGTCCTATCACTATCCACCCTCATAAACAGCCACTGCCCCTCCTGTTTATAAGCTCCCTTCAAGTATTGGAAGGCCACAATGAGGTCTCCCTGGCACCTTCTCTTCTCTAAAGAAGCCCAATTCCCTCAACTTTTCTTCATAGGAGAGGTGCTCCAGCCTTCTGGTCATCTTAAACTGCTTGACTTAATCAAGGTGAAGGCAGCCATTCTCAGTCTCAACACACAACTCTTCAAGATTCACATCCAAAACTCTTTCAAGTTAATTTTTTTTCAAGTAATAACTCCAGGTGTTGAGAATTATTTCTTCCTTTATCACTAGGCGAGTGTGTGGGGAAAATACATATCATGGCCTGAACAGGCAACTAGCCTGTAAGAAAGAGCTATTTAACTTGGGAACACAGGTAAACTGCTTCCAGTTTTTGCACTAATTAGAAGAAATTTGGGCAAAACTGATCTGTAGTTGTAACTAAGTAATCCTTGATTTCTGTGAATGACCTTACTTGAATGCAATTGTTTCTTGCTGTTACATATATGACAGAAGGACTAAGGAGTTGCTTGGATATCTTAATGGCCATCTGCCACCAGTACCTGCTGGGGGAAGCCCCAGAGTAGACATTCCACCAGCTGGCCACCACTAATAGTAACGACTTGGGGAAAGCTCAACTGGCAAGCCAGCCCTGGTAACTGAGTACTTCTCTATTAAACTGATGAATATTAACTTGCCTCTGCATGTTCTCTTCAGGATCAGTAAATGTTCTGCAGAAGCACCAGCACTTCTTCATTAGAGTGAGATACAAAAAACTTGTTAATTTAGATAAGATTCTCTTCTTAGATGCAAGTCTCAATCCCATTACAGGAACAACTGTTCACTAATTTCTAGCTGGAAGATAAACTTAGAGCAAGTTTCTTCTTCAGAAGAAGTAGTCTTCTAATTAGGAAAATAAAATTTCATGATATCTTCTGTCTGATACTGAGGATTACTTGTCACTTGTAGTAAAAATGAATGCCAAAAATATAAAGTTGTACTGAAATCCTAAGAAGCATGGAAAGACTCATCCATCTCTGTTATTATCAGACCACAGTTATCAAGTACCTCCTCTATGATGGTATGGACTTCCATAGCACAAGCAACAGAAGTTCAGCAACAGTGGTGCCAGGGAGTGCAGATGATAATTTGCAGCTTATAACGACACCTGAAATGAAGAGCTAGTTGCTATGTGAACCTGCTGTAACCAAAAACGAATCTAAGCAAGCCTAACAAATATAAATCTTGATATAGCCTACCTCAACTTCAGCAAAGCCTCTGACACTGTCTGCCACAGTATTCTCCTAGAAAACCAGGCAGTCCAGAAAAGCCTGGACAGGTCACTCTTTGCTGGGTGAAGAAGTGGCTGGACAGCTGGACCCAGAGAGTGAAGGTGAATGAATCCATCAGGTGACTGGTCACCAGTGGTGCCCCCAGGTGTCGGTACTGGAGCCAGTTCTGTTCAATATCTTCACTGATGACCTGGATGAGGGCATTGAGTGCACCCTCATAAGTCTGCAGATGGCACCAAGTTAGCAGGAAGAACTGATCTGCCTGGGAGCAGGAAGGCCCTACAGAGAGGTCTGGACAGACAGGATCATGGAGCTGAGGGCATAAGGGCAGTTATTTGCATGGAATTTATCCATTAAATGATAACAAATGTTCATCGAGTTAACAGTTTTAGAGAAGGGAATTCTCATAAATGATACCAACATCTGTCACTGGCAGGCAATCCTCATCATGCACACATTAAGTGCTTTATGTATTTAAGGATGTTGAAGAAGGGAAGAAGTTTGTTGCTTTCTGTGGGGGCTCTTTTTCATTTGCAAACATTCAGTTTGCAAGAGCATCTACCTTAAGAAAAAGTGAAAGTGCTAAACCAACAAAGCCAGGTTCCATACACATACACACCACAAAACAGAGCCCTCAAACTAGCTGCTTTTTCATGCAAAAACTAATATATTTCACCAATTTCCTAATACTGAAGTCACTCAGTATAAAGTATTCTGCTTTTATTCTTTTTATTCTGCTTCAGTATTTCCCTCTGTTTAGGTGTCCAGAATAACAAAGCTAACGGTAGAGGGGACTGCAGAGTTGCCTTAGTAACTTTAAAAATGCAACAAGAAGTCAATTTCAGTAAACAATTTTGCAACCAAGGAAAACTGCTAATAGAGCTGCCAAGTAAATTTTAAGTATAATCCATGAATGTTTCAGGAATTTCTCAAATGCAGTCTGACCCCATTCACCCTGAAGACTCCAGACTGTGTTCTTAAATCAAGCTACAGAGTTACTTACCACCTTGTTTTGTTCAAGAAGGACAATCAATCCCCTTCTAAGGCTTCTTCAAATTTATTTCTCCACAATGTAAAGCTAACTGCTCAAATTGAAGACTTCTCACACCCATACTCTGCCTGAAGCAGATCGGTTTTGGACAGCTTCAGTTGGAAATGTTTGCAATTTTAAAAACAAAGCTGGGAAGAAATTGTATTAAGTAACTCGATTGTTTTATGAATACGATTGGCACTCCCATTCTTTGGGGCAAAACTCAAATAAAGCTTTTCTGTCCTTTTGGAAATCCATCCAAGCTGTTAGTAATTAAGAAGCCCTTAAACATACAGTTCATAAACCTGAAACTTAAAAGTCTCATGAAACTCTGTCCAACTGCCCAGTTCAATTAAAGACATATCCCATTGCTAAATTAATAACTGTGTTTCGCTAAGGTTCAAGAATCAAGACTGCTTTAACAAAAGAAGGTTCAGATGCAAACTACAGTGCATCTACTCCTGCTACTCCTCAATCTTTTCAATTTAATTTACAAAAACAAAACCATAAGCATTTCAGAATCATAGCAGTGACCCAAAAAATTATACATGAGTCAACTTCAACAGGTAGGGAGCAAAATGCACGCTACCACACCTTTTTTGTGTATAGGAGCAGAGATGCATTTCCTCTACTGAATCTGATTTGCACACTTACTTGAATTCCAGTCTGATATCAAGTCACTGAATAGCTTTAACACTCCCACCTCTACCTGCTCATTTCAGTCTTTCACAAAATAGGTTTGGAGCAACTTCCTTACCAAAAAGAGCAAGAACCTAAAAGGCAATTTTTATCATTGCTTGTATTGAATTTACATAGCATAGTTTTGTTATTAGGGACTGCAAGGATAGTCTCTGCAAGAAGTCACCACAAACCACTTCAATGTTGGATTCAGCCAGTTCCGGATAGCTGCAAAAGAGAATCATTGCTGGTCAATAATAGTTTTGCCTCTATGTTAACATATTTAAGAAATACTAAAAGATTAAAAAAAAAAAAAAAGGAACTGTAAGAGAGGACTGAGAAAACACAAGAAAAACAGCCCTGCAGACACCATGGTCTAGGAAGAAATAAGAGGGACAATGGGGAGGAATGAGATACAGAAATTCTTCCCATACAGCCCCTAGGCACCACATGGAGCAGATCTCTATGTGCAGCCATGGGGAAGCCCACAGTGCAGTAGTGCATGTAGCCTGAAGGACACTGCAGCCCATGACGCAGGCCCAAGGCCTAAGCTGCAGCCCAACTGGGAGCAATCCCCTCCTGAAGGATGGACTCATCCATGTTGGAGCAGCTCTTGAAGTCCTATGGGAAAGAACCACACTGTAACAATTCATGAAGGACTGTATCCAATACAGGTTCAGTCCCACCACAGGACCTGAGGAAGAGTAGAAGAGAGAGGAAGTAGAAGAATCAAGGCTGAAGTTGAGCTTGGGAAGAAAGGGGAGAAGGGGTACTTATAGTTTGTCTTTTTTTCATTTCTTACTCACTACTCTTATCAACTGACAATAACTCAATCTTAACCAAGCCAAGTTTCTTTTGCCTGTGATGGTAACTCATGAGAGACCTCCCCCGTCCTTATCTCAACCCACAAACTTGCTTGTTTTCATCATATTTCTTTTTTCCTCCTTTTGCTGAAGAGAGGGAATGAGAGGCTGGCACCTGGCAACCACCTGTAGTTAACTCAGCACACTGATGCATGTACAAACCAGGAAGAAAAAAAACTGGGTTTCTAACATTCTTGCTTCTCTGCTCTGCTAAACACTAGAGAAGAGCCACATAAGATGACTGTCTCTGAAAGGACAGTGGCCATCCACAAGCTTCCACTGAAGTCAAATTGTAACAGGGTGGGAGGGAGTAATGAAAAAAGAAAAGACAAAATAATTTGTCATATTCCACAAAGAATGCATATTGCTATAATACAACAGCATTTGCGCTTACTTCTATACAGAACCCAAATTTGTATTCATACTCTTGCGGTCTTCTGCACAACTTTCAGTTTTCTGGTGAATTTTCAAACTTAAACTTCATCATATTTTTTCCTGTTCAATTTTTCCAGCATTACTATTCAAATCTAGAAATCACACTCATGACTACTGTTTGGGCACATAGAAAGTCAGCCCTGTTAGATCATGATGCCAAGAATACATCTAGTCTAGCATCTTTCATTTTTCATAAGAAAAACTGTTTGTTTGTTTTTTTTAATATTCTCACTAGAAAGCGCTACACAAGTTTTCTAATTA
This sequence comes from Meleagris gallopavo, assembly GCF_905368555.1. NCBI lineage: Eukaryota > Metazoa > Chordata > Aves > Galliformes > Phasianidae > Meleagris > Meleagris gallopavo. The sequence continues at coordinate 28,142,775 of NC_139435.1, read as the reverse complement.
GCACAGACAGACAGCATACTGCCAACAGTTGAATTGCCTCATCTCAACTTTCTGACAGAGAAGCTCCATACACTGCATTGTAACTTAGGAAGTTTATTAGGTTGCTGCAGCACAGCAAATAGCTATGCATAAACTCTCCTACATAAATTTTACTTTAATCTACAGAAGAATTTCACTTCTTTGGCTGACAGTTTAGCTCTACAAAATAGATCCTCAGAGAAATCTCTGCAGATCAAGTAAACTAAGTTAGAGAATAATACTGTTCCTGTTCACTCTTCAGTGCCACATGTGCACAGTAGGTCCTCCTGGCAGGAAGAGCTGAAAACAAATCTGTTCAATCATGCGGCGCTTTTCAGGATTATGCAAGGAAGAAGTAGTAACATCGAGTATCACATTAATCACAATGCCAAGTGTTCACCATTGGTCCTAGGAGCAATAGATGAAGAACTGCCGATAGTTCCCACTTCAGTGTTTGAAGACCAGACCTCAGCAAATTACAGTACACAAGGAAAACTGTATAAACTGGATATGGGCACTGCTAGTCCAAGAAAAGCAAAATAGAAGTCAAAGCTTAAAATGTTAGTTGAAGCTGAGTTCATAACTACTGCAAGTTAAGACCATGGAGGTGTTGAAATTTAGCCCATCAACTGTGACTCACTGAGGTTTTTGTATCCATACAACCTCATACAACCTCATACACCTCCCACTTTTAGAAGAAAGGCAGTTATTTAGCCAGTCTGTCTATACCAGTACTTTGGAGGTCAAAGCATCTCTACAAGGTCCCAAAGAGACTACATTAAGTACTGCCCAGCAGCTGGATCACAGTTCTACTAGCAGACCACAGAGATTAAACCATATCAAATGCTAAACACTTGAAAAAGGAAAAGAGTGCGAACTAGATTTTTTTTACCATGAGATGCACTAATTTGCAGTTTTTCCATGTTGTTTACTTCAATTGAATGTTTTCTGTTCAATTCACATTTAACTGAAATATCCCCTTTATCCTGATTTTATCATGTTCTTGAGAGAGTTGCAGCTGTTTACACTTTCCTTTACTCATATCTCTCTCAGTTTTACTTGTGCAAGAACAATCCTTTTGACCTTTTTTCTACTTACTAACGCTATGGGATCAGAAAAAACAATCCATAACCACCAAGAAAACTTCAGACTTAATTATGGTAAATGTAAGAAAATGGACATAAACCATCACGGAATTAGTAAACCTACCCCCCCCAAAAAAAGCAAAGAAATTCCTTCTCCTTAACTCTTTACTAGACATCATCCCAAATGAGGCCTGGGCTAAATGAAGTAAGCACTGGACTAATAAATGTTACTAATGTGTACAAATGCAGGTGTAATATTTCACTGTTCTGCCAGTCAGTGAAGACATTTGCCCATGTAAGCACCGAAGCTAGTTACTCCAGATGATGCTTCCCTGCTTCTCAGGTAAGCTCTGTGTTCCACAGCAAGTCCTGTGCTGGGGGATACACAGGGGCACAGGGTAAGCAAATTACTCAACGTCAGGGCTGACGTTCCTTATTTGGCCCCTTTTGAGAAGCAGGAGGCTGCCCACGGTGTTATGATACGCGCAGTCTTCAAGTGCTCAGTCCCATCAATGGGCACACACAGGGTCTGCCCATAGCTTTAGAAGCCAGGCTTCGCATCGACCCGCTGCAGCTCACCTCCTGGTCATCTCTAAGAGGAAAAAAGAAAAATAAATCCCTATGCCTTACTTTATTTTTCCCCGTTGGTACAAATACACCCCTCATCAGTCATACGGCAGAAGCCTCAGTGCAGAGCCGGAGCTAACAGTGCGGCAGCGCTCTGCAGGAGAAGCTGCACCTCGAAGCCACGCTCCGGGAACACGCCGCACACCCCCCCGCGAGATGATGGCTGCGCCTCTCAGCAACGGAGCGCCGCGTACACCTCCTAGTTTATGTAATGCAGCACACAAGGTTACACCCTTCGGAAGGAACACACAGCCCGAGGCGACGTATTCCATCACGGCACCTCTGGAGCGGCGGCAGCAGCGCGCTCCGTATCGCGGGTTCGGTCCGGCGAGGGCCCGCGCAAACCAACGGCCCGGCCCGGCCGGTCACGTGGCCGCCCCCCGCAGGGAAACGGGAGCGGCGCCCCGAGAACCGCTAAGCGCCGCGGTTCGCAGCCGGCGCAGCCGGACGGGACCTCCGGGCTCGCGCAGCGTCGAGCACGGCACGGCCTCGGCGGTAACGCGGGAAGCCCCGGGTGGGCGCCCCCGGCCGCCCGTTACCGTCACGGAGGTGCGGCGGAGGCAGGGGCGGGGGAGGAGCCTCCGCCGCTCAGGTGGGAAAACACAAACACAAAGGGCCCCGCCGGCACCTGCCGCCCCCGGGAGCAGAGCGTCTCGGCAGGCAGCCGCCCGTCTCCCTACCCCAGGCCGGGCGGGATGAGAGTCGAGGACGGCCGACGGGCGGGCGGGGCGGGGCACACACAAAGAGCCGGCCGGGCCGGGAGCGAGGGGCGCGGGGCAGCCCCCGCCCGCAGCCCGAGAGAGGCTGTCCCGCTCACCTGCTTGCCCCGGTAGAAGAGGCGCTGGCGGTCGGGGCTGACGCGGAAGGTCTCCTGGATCTTCTCCCGCAGGCACTCGATCTTGGTCAGCCGGCTCAGGTCGTCGATGGTCTGCGTCTCGGTGCCGTCGATGGTGCGCACCTGGATCCACATGGCTCGTCCGGCCGCGGCGCGAGGAGGCGTGATGCGGCCGCTTCGCCGCTCTTGGGGTGCACGGCCGTGGCGTGCGAGGCGGGAGGGGAGGGGACCGGGCGCGTCCCGGCTCTTTGTTCGGATCGGCGCGGCAGGGTTTTTAAATCGCGCGGAACGGGCGCGAGGTTCCCCGCCCGCCGGGCTGCTGGCCCCGCTCTGAAGGGACGCGGGGAGGACGGGACGGCCGAGACGAGCGGCTTCGCGCCGCAATGGACCACGCCGCGCCGCCCCGGGTCAGCGCGGAGCGAGGCGCGGCCGGGCGGGAAGCGGTGCGCCGGGGCTAACGGGCGCCGCCGAGAACCATCTCTCAACCCCGGGGAGTGTTTACCAGGCGCCGCCGCTCTCACATGGAGGTCACGGCGCCAACGCTGCTCTCGCGAGAGCCGCCGGCCGCGGCCGTAAAGAGACAACAACACCGGGGCGGGGGGCGAGGGAAGCGGGCAGCGCCACGCCCCCTCCCGCTGCGCCCGGGCCGCCGGCCCTCGCACCGCATTCGGCGCCACCCGCGGCCCCGCCCCGCCTCGCGCGCCACGCCCTCTGCGCGGGCCCCGCCGGCTGGCGCGAGGCGGCGGGGGAGGGGTTGGCGCGCTGCAGGGGAGCGACCGTTACGTCTCCATGGCGGTCGCGCGGGACAGGTCGCCGCTCTCTCCGCCCGCCGCGGGGCTCGCCGTCTGCGGCCGAATGCGGCCGGGGATCAGCGGCGCTCGAGGGGAGGACCGTGTTTAGGCGAGGAGTAAAACGGGGGGCCGGTAGCACGCGAGCCCCGGCGTTTCTGAGAATGTAAAATCTCGACTTGGCTCCATGCGGCGGTCCCTCCAACACACAAATTAAGGCCGACCGAATCCGTTACATGACACAGGCGGACGTGTGTGTGGGCCGGGGCAAGGAGCAGCAATCCTCATTTTTACCACGGATCCGATGTCGGTTCACTTGCCGTCAAAAAACTTGGTGATTCTACAACTTGACATCAGAAAAATGGAGATCTGCCATCCTGCTGTGGTTTAACCCCTGCAGGCAGCGGCACCTTGCAGAAAACCCGGGGGCTGAGATTAAGAGAGATTAACAGTTAAAGCAAAAGCTGTGCCACAGGCAAAGCAAAATCAGAAATTAATTCAGCACCTCCCATCAGCCCGCAGATAGGTGCTCGCTGCTTCCAGTACTGCAGCTCACGTTAGCATCACTTGGGAAGACAAACGCCATCGCTGTGAACACCTCTTGTCTTTCCTCTCTTATATCACCCTCATACCTTCCATTGCTGAGCACGGCCACGTGGCACGGAACGCCCTTCTGCTGGCCAGGGCCAGCTCTCCCTTCTGTGTACCCTCCTGGTGTCTGGGCACCCGCAGCTCTGCAATGGAGACACAGCATGTAACAGAAGGTCATGGTTCTGCAAGCACTGCTCTGAGACTCTGTTATCAGTGCTGTTTTGGTCACAAATCTGAAACACAGGAGCTCCTGTGAGGAAAATTTAACTATTGCAGCCAAAAACTGTACGTATATATACTGGCAAAATGGTTCAGTGGAAATGTGTCTAATAGAGAGCTCAGGAGAAACTAGGAGATGGGTGAATGGTTGCATCTGGGGGTAATTCAGATCATTTTTATTGTCTGAGTGGTAACAGGATTAAAATACAGAATTATTAAATACAGACAGGTCCAGAAGACCCCTGTGCTTTTTTTTTTGTGGCTTCTTTGTGGTAGGTGTTGAAAATGTTACTGACGTAGTACTGAGGCAGAAGGAGGAACAGATCATAACCAGTGTTTATTAGAAAGCCTTTCGCTAATTAGACTTCTTATTTATAGCACATAACTGCATAGCGCACACTGTTTCTCCCTCACAGAGAGCACACATGGGGGGTTACCCAGCAGCACCAGAAGGCCCATCCCCGGCGCTCACAGAGCAGCAGAGGATCCTGCTCATGTTCCCAGGTTTCCTGTTCAGTATCTCTCTCACAGGGCGCTCCTGCAGTAGGTGTACTCATGGTGCTGCCCTGTGGTCTCTGAACCAGCAGCAGCCACTGCCTCTCGAGATGTGGTGTGGATTACGCCACCCATCCCAGGCAGCAGGCTGCGCTGAAGGTCTTGTGCAGACCTAGCACCAACTCAGCATCCTGAGCTTAGAAGTTGCTCCAAACACGCTGTTGGCTCTTGAGAAGATGCAACCTGCCAGCTTGTACTTTCCCTCTAATTGCCCTGCTGTTATTTAGTGCCATGCACAACTGGAGGTGCCTATAGAGTCCATTCAAACAAACAAAGATTTGGTGGCAAAGTATGGTAGTACAGATTCCTATATTTCACTTTTAGGTTTGGGAATTCCCACTGCTGTTCTGAGTGAGTTAACTTGGGCTTGATTTTGGGGGTATTGAGCATGTGCAAAGGCAGCTGAAACAATTAAAAGTTTCTCAATTATTCTGAAAGTCTGTTCCTTTCTTTCTTATCCTTGCTAGTCCATTTCCGTTTTACAACAACTTTCTTTTTACTTGACACTGCCACGGCAAGTTGCTGGATTGCCCTTTACGCAAATCCAGATTTTCATTTGCAATTTGTGGTTGTAACACAGGCTCATACTCAAATGGTGAAGTACGCGTCATCATTTTAGCTCTTTTGGCCCCAGCCTTCTTAGGCTTATTGAAACATTCAATTATTGTTTAACTTAGAGGTTAAGAGGTTAAGAATGGTTTAATAGTTATATCTGAAATAAAGATAAATCAAGTTGTCTGCAGATTCATCTTAGACACCATCTGTACACTAAAAAGAAAGGAATCGCAGTGTAAATCCATATGTAGAAATTGATCTTTCTTTTGAAGCAAGCACTGAAATGTCTGTCTTCAGCAAAAAATCTGAAAGAATTCTGAAATGGAGTATGTTTTTCCATATTAGAGAGAATAGCAGCAGTTTGTGCTAGAGAAACTTAATGGAAAGCACATGATGGACTATCAGAACAGGAAATGTTTTTTTGTAGGGGACAAATAATGAACGAGGATCCATTTGCTACTACAGTATACAAGGAAATATATTTTGTGGCAGGGACTGTAGAGAAAGGCAGATCAGGTTGCTGCCACGGGAGTGACTGAGTAGAAGGAGCACACAGTTATAAAGTGATTGATTGTGCTGGCGGCCTGCTTTATAATATGCGTCCTGTGGCATAGATACTAGGGGGGAAAATGAGTAAAAAACAAAAAAATACTTGCTTGAGAATCTAGCAGTGGATGTGAAAAGAGGCAGTTACTGAGTGTTTAGAGTAACAGAGAGCTGTCTGTTCAGAAAACAGCAATGTTCTCTCTGGAGTAGGGGTGGACTGATAAACAAATTATGGTAAAGCAGAAACTGGAAAGCGTATGTGGTGGCATAGAGTGGTAGTGGCAGAAGAATGACTAGAAAGAGCACAGAACAGAAATAAGTTAGCTCTGAAAGAAATGCCTCCTATTTTATGACGTTGGCCCACCATGTCAGAGCTGGATATTGGTAGTACAGCAGTAGAGTTTGAACTCTTCTGCCAGTATTCCATTACATTTTGATGCCATGTGACAGATGGCAGCAGAGGGGCAGTCTGACAGAATGGTGTCTCATATGGAAGCAAAGGTTTGTCACTAAATTCCTCCACATGGATAAAATGGCACCCACTGACATTCATCAATACTTGCTGAATGTTTCTAAAGACCAAACAGTAGAAGCAAGCACAGTGAGGTGGTGGCAACAGCAACATTAAAGACAAACCATTTTCTGGATGGTCATGCAGATTTTTACAAGCAAGCATGCAAGCTTTTGTTCATTGCTGGTGAAAATATGTAACTAATGGTTGTGACTATATTGAAAAATAGCATTTCGTACCTGAGAATTTGCTCCATCAAACAATACTATTGCGCTCTTTGTACCTGTTGTCATTTCCATGGAAATAAATAGAAGACATTACTTTTGGAGTAATTTATGTATATTCTTTGTTTATCCATAGGAGATCATTTATTTGTTTGAATGACTTAATGTGGTTAAAATCATGGGAATAGGCAGAAAAAGTCATAGAGGTGCTCAGCAGAGAGACAAATATATATGAGGAAGAATTGGAAAAATGGAAGTGTAAGACAAACCAAGGAAGCAGAAAGAAAACAGCAGAGGAGGGAAACACATGCCACTCAGTTTTCAAAGAGAAGCTGTGCAAGAAGGAGAAGACAAGGAACATTTTATAGGATTATTTTTCTAACGAACTCTATGCCTGAGAGCCTTTCAAAGTTTTATAGGCAATGCAATAAACTATGTGGATGCTTTGCTACTGTTTTGCTCAGATGTGCCCATCTGTCTTCCAGGGAAGAAGAGTAGAAGTAAATTGAAATTGTGCGTCAACTGTCCTTAGCAGAAATGTATCACTCAGCTCCCATGACATCAATGTGACCATTTCAGTGGAAACATGCTGGGAAAGAAATGAGGCCAGTTAACTTAATTATTCTGTTTTAAACTTAATGTAAAGAGAGAAACATCAAATGCAGTATATTTTGTTGCAGATAATGCCGCACATGTGCATAAGAATGATACCATATATGTAGAGCTGACTGATTGTAATCTTTTTTCTTTCAGGTGTCAGGTGTATTTCTGTAGTGAGGGTAACAATGCATAGGATCACAGCCTATATATGATTTGTTTTTGTTTTTTTCATTAGTTTGAATTGTTTGCAATAGTTTAGGTATTGATATGGTACAGTACAACATGTAAGCAGCTGATTTTCTTTTGGAAATGCAGTGATTTTATCAAGAATTATTGTATTATAATTGTGTTATAAATCCTACATTACTGAAATTAGAAATGTTTTGTTTTAGATTTTTGTTTATCAACTGTCTTGTATCATTTCTAGATCTAATGGTATTGCAACTTTTACATGCAAATTTCTAACAAGATGCTTAGCTTGTGAGCAAAGCTATCATGTTGAATGTAGTATTTATAGTTATATGGCTTATAGTTATAATATACATAAAAATTTCATGTGTGTGATAAAAACAGCCTTCTACAGATATATAAATAAATGATAAATTATTTAATAACTACCTATGAAATGTAAATGTCAAATAATGCTGCTGGTGCTTAGTTGGGCAACTAGGAGTTTGGAGGTATTAAGGGTGAACTCTTCATCTTGTATGTCTCCCAACTCTTCCTTTGAGCATCGAAGATAGAAAATATAAAGTCATATGTATAAAATATAAAAACATAGTCAAAAACATTCATATTTTGTTATCGTAGAATCATTAAGGTTGGAAAAGAATTCTAAGATCAGCTAGTCCAGCCATCCACCTAGCACAAATACTGCCTGCTAAGCCATGGCCCCAAGTACTACGCTTCCTTAAATACCTCCAGGGACGGTGACTCAAACACCTCCCCAGGCAGCTTATTCCAATGCCTAACCATTCTTTCTGGGAATAAATTCTTCCTAATATCCAATCTGAACCTCCCCTGTTGCAATTTGAAGCCATTCCTCTCAGTCTGACCACTAGCTACTTAAGAGAAGAGGCTGACCCCCACCTTACCACAATCTGTTTTCAGGTAGTTGTGGAGAGCGATAAGGTCTCTTCTGAGTCTCCTTTTCTCCAGAGTAAACAATCCCAGCTCCCACAGCTGCTACAAATAAGGCTTCTGTTCCAGACCCCTCACGAGCTTTGTTGCCCTTCTCAGCATATGCTCCAGGGCTTCATTATCTTTCTTGTAGTGTGGGGGTCGAACCTGAACACACAGCACTCAAGGTATGGCCTCACCAGAGCGGAATACAAGAAGACTATCAGCTCCGTGCTCCTGCTGGCTGCACTATTTCTCATACAAGCCAGAAAGCCATTGGCCTTCTTGGGCAACTGCTGGCTCATCTTCAGCTGAGTGTTGATCAACACCCTCACATGCATTTCTTCTGCACAGTCTTTTAGCCACTCTGCTCAAACTCTGTAGTGTTGCTTGCCTAGGGTTGTTAAGGTCAAAATGCAGGACCTGGCATTTGGTTTTGTTGAACTTCATCCCTTTGGCCTCAGCCCAGCAATCCGTCCTGTCCAGACTTATGAGGGTGCACTCAATGCCCTCATCCAGGTCATCAGTGAAGATATTGAACAGAACTGGCTCCAGTACTGACACCTGGGGGCACCACTGGTGACCAGTCACCAGATGGATTTAACTTCATTCACGATCACTTTCTGGGTCCAGCTGTCCAGCCAATTCTTCACCCAGCAAAGAGTGATCTGTTCAAGCTTTTCTGGTCTGCCTGGTTTTCTAGGAGAATACTGTGGCAGACAGTGTCAAAGGCTTTGCTGAAGTCTAGAAAGACTGCATCAACAGCCTTTCCTTCACCCATCAGACAAGTCACTCAGTCATAAAAGGAGATGAGATTGGTCAAGCACAACCTGTATTTTATGAACCCACACTGGCTGGGCCTAGTCCTCTACTTGTCCCACATGTGCTGAAGGTTTTATAACCTTCCCTAGCACTGAAGTCAGGCTGATAGGCATGTGGTTCTCTGGATCCTTCTTATGGATGACAGCACATTGGCAAACCTCCAGTCATCTGGAACCAGTTGACCGGAAATGCTGATAGAAGGAAAGTGACTTGCCAGTGACATCTGTCATCTCCCTCAACACCCTCAGGTGGTTCACAACTGGTCCCACGGACCTGTGGCAGTCCAGGTGGAGTAGCAAATCTCTAAATGTTTCCACCTGAATCATGGAGGGTTTATTCTGCTCTTCATCCCAGGCTTCCAGATAAGGAGGCTGAGTTCCCTGAGTGTAATTGATCTGACTATTAGAGACAGCTGTAAAGAAGGCCCTGAAAACCTCAGCTTTTTTCTTATCCTCAAAGGTCATGTTCCTCACTCCTCATGTGGAGAGATTCATACCTAATCTGTGCTATTGTCCTTTCTTTCTCTGACTCAGAAGTGGCCACCTTTGTGAGGGGGCTATATGATTTTTGGGAGGATTTGAAAGGATGAAACTTTGAGGATACTTAATGCCTCCTATAGTAATGTTATCACTTTGCACTTGAGGATTTCCCTGTAAAAGACAGAGTGATGTAAACACAGTCTTATCTGAAATCCTATCCAGTCCTCAAAATGTTCCTGCATTAGGAGGAAACCCAAAAAAGCCTTGGGCTCTTCTAGGAGTCTGTATGCTTTTTCTCCATGGCCTTCACTTTTTGACATTCTTTTTCTTACACATTTTCTTTAGTTTTTCTCATTGCAACAAAATGCTTTCCAAAGTATTAAAACAGTACAAAGGAAAAATTATCAGTAGGCTTTTCGCGTAGTAGTCCTGAAGTCAGGATAAATAGATTGTCTTATTTCCAAATGTTGGTGAGCAGTGCTATATGAATTTTTAGTTGATGGTCTCACGAGATAACTCAGGCTGGAAAAACAAATAAATAAAAAAGTATCATAGAAATCAATAGATCTTCTTATGATCAAATCTGAACTTTGCTATAAGCTATTGTACAATTACTGTACAAATGGAATTGTTTCTATTTCCATAGGAAACTATATGATTAACATTGTTGATTTTTACAGCTTTGCTACACTTTTTTTGTTTCAGGTGAGAAACTCATTATCTCATGTTTTCAGTAGGTTATGTGTCACTATGATGTCTATTGCAGAAATAAAAGACGCACCACTTATACTGTTGGGAGTCAAAGAACATACATTAAATATAAAGCCAATAATCTCCTGTTAGTCCAGGTAAAATGTTAGTGGGCTGACCAAGATTTAGTATTAGTCCACTGAAATGGTTACCAGCAATTACAGTTCAGGCTGTCCACAATTAATATTGATAGATGCTCATTTTTCTAATTCCTTTCTTTGATTGGATGTAATCTTTCCACTCACCCTCTGAGTCTGAAACATTAATGGCTTCAATATGGGCACTGCATCTTGAGTTCATCTTTGAGCATGATATTGATTTCTTCCTTATACTTGCTAGCAGAAGTAAAACATAGATGCTGATGATTCCTTTCTGTAGGATCTGTGTATGTTTGTTAGCATAGTCTATATATTGCTCTTTTATTTCATAAGACTGCAGGGTATGTTGAAATTTACTATAGGTTATGTTTCACCTATGTTGGATACTTTTGTAATGGCCATAAGTCTGTTAATAGCTAGCAGCATACTAGTGACCTGCTTATAGCCTGAGCACCCTAGTATGATTCTGTGCCTGGGTGTTCAAGGCATCTGGTCTCATCTGATTTTTCTACTTCTCTACCCTGCCTTTTATTGCAGGCTCATAGATATTTAATCCTACAGAAAATAACAACATGTTAATTCCAGAAGGCAGCAATTAGTTATCAAACACATTATAACAGGCAACAGTGCAAAACTAACCAAAAGGTAAAATATACTGGAACGAGTGTAATAATCAGCAATAGACACCTAGGTAAATAATAATAACACTGTGTAACTGCCAAAAAAGTTAGGCAATTGTTCATAGTATAAAGTACAAAACAAGCTAAGAAAGATCTTGAGGTGAGCCAATCCAAGACAAATCCAGAAATGTCCTAAGGCTTGAGCTGTTAGCTTAACAAGAAGCTTGTGTCCTATTACAAGCAATGACATATTACATTTACCAGGCTTTAAAGCTGCAACTTGAATGACATTTAAGGCTAAAGCAAGTATACAAAACACTACATATGAATTGGCGCAACATCTGCAGTTGCTCAGAGTAGTGTTGGCATTAGTGGACCATCAGGCTTTATATCTGCAGGACCTATGTTTTTGAGGAGGCTCCTCTCTAGGGACATGGTTTTTTAACCACTCCAATGGCCATGCAAATTAAATTGGGCTTTTTTTTTTTTTTTTTTTTTTTTTTGGTCCAAAATACAATTTCCAGTCAGAATCTAGTTCTTTTCATTGCTGCTTAATGCAGCTATTCTGTGTATAAACAGACATTGCCTGAGTTTATGTTAAATATATGTTGACACAACAGAGGGAAGGTAGATTAGATTTTGCCTTTGTTTATGTTATAATGACATTGACTTTCCATCTTCAGTTTGTTGGTTTTTTTTGGTAAGTGATCTATTCTGTTAACGAAAGAGCTATATTTCAGGTTCAGCCTGACTCTGTAGCTGAGCTGACCACTTAGCCGGACCTATTTATTCTTTATGTAAGATAGTTCTATCTGATGAGTTGAAATTCTACAAATGCTTGCGATTTTTGTTTGCAGTGATGGCATTCTGAGCATTTACATGTCCGGTGTGTCATAAAGCTATTGGCCATCAGAACACCATGGCAGTCATCCTGCATTTCTGCAAGAATAAACATTTTTGAATTTACCATAATGCATACACTTAGGCATTATGTTCAACACATAGACAGTAACACATCCAACATACCAGATGGTAACTGTAATACATTAAAGCAAGCCCAAAAGGAGAAAGAAGAAAAGAGATTAAATGTTATTGAATATGATAGTAAAATTGTAATATTCATTAAAATAATTCTTGACCATTGGTGGACATTTATGTGATGAAGGCCAATATTGAGAGGTTGTACTGCGATTAGTGACAGCATCACACAATCATTTCTGTTATTTTTTATGACGTCTTTACTCTGAAATGATGCTTATTCATCTGGTATTTAAGGGAATTAGTTGATGCTGAAAGGAATTACAAATAATTCTATAGGATTTATATTAGAAATATAAGATATTAGAAATCTAAGATAATCTAGGATATGTTCAGGGGTTTATTACACAAATAAGTGTAATAAACGAAGACTATTCTACCGTTCAACAAGAGCTGGACAGGCTGGAGATTCGGGCAGAGAGGATGTTCAGCAAGAGCAAGTGTGGAGTCCTGCACGTGGGGAGGAATAACTGCATGCATCATCAGTACAGGTTAAGGGCTGAGCTGCTGGAAAGAAGCTCTGCAGAGAAGGACTTGGTTGGACAATGGATTGACCCTGAGTAAAGAATCTGCTCTTGAGGCCAAGAAGACCAGTGCTATCCCGGCATCCATTAAAAAAGGCGTGGTCAGCAGGTCGAGAGAGGTGGTCCTCCCTCTCTTCTCTACCCCATCTTGGTAAGCCACATATGGAATACTGTGTTCAGTTCAAAAAAAGACAGGGATCTCATAGAGTCCAGTAGAGAGGAACAAAGATGATTAGGAACCTGAAACCTCTCCCACCTGACAAAAGGCCGGAGAAGAGAAGGGTGAGGGGGGATCACATAACTATTTATACTTATCTGAAGTGTAGGAGTCAAGTTGATGGGAGCAGAGTCTTTCTGGGGGTGAGCAACAATAGAACAGGGGCAGTGGGCAGAAACTGCAACACAGGAAGTTTCATTCTAACAAGGAGGAATTTCTTAAGAGTCTCCTTGTCTGGAGATATTCAAACTCCCTGGAAGCCTACCTGATTGACCTGCTATAGAAACCTGCTTTAGCACAGGGGTTGGGCTCTATGATCTCTAGAGGTCCCTTCCAACCCTTACAATTCTGTCACTCTGTGATTTTATTCGGTAGCAGAAATAAACTCCATTAGAAATACAATTCAAAGTGAAAAACCAGAAATAAAAATGACTTCAGCTATCCAGTACAGAGAATATGAGTTTATGTTGCACATTACACACTCAAACAAGACTATGCCTCATGTTATATTGTGGAAATCATTCAGTCAGATTTTACCATCTGATCTAAATACATAATCAGCTGGCTGATCTGACTGATCCTGCAGGTCTATCTATTGTTAGATCTAACTAAAGAAAGGAGTGAGCAGTGCTACCTGTTTTAGAGTTAACCTGCTGTTAAAAGTTACATAAATTCTCAACTGCATACTTGAACTGCTGCAAGGACTGTTGCTACACTGACCAACACCTTTCCTTTTATTATTCTAGACTCATGCAACCCGGAGCGTTTTCTAAGTTCCTTCATTCTCATTTTTTCCTTTGCCAATATTGCCTCCACAAAGCTTTCAATTATGTAGGATTACTTATTTGAGGATGAATGACTATGGCTGTCAATGGTTGTAGTACACTGTAAGAGAACAGTAGTGTCAGAATCAAATACAATTCATTTTAGTATTTTGCCAAGTACACTCTATGGGGTTTTTGTTGTTGTTACTAAACGTATCTGTTCTACAGTTTTATGTACTCAGAGTTTTTCAGCAAAACTTTTTTTTACAGGAAAATGAAGTTCATTGCTTTGGGAGTACACCTTGCATTTGCAAATCTGTGGACCACAAGTAAACATACTTTTTCATTTGTTCCAAGGAAAATTTTCCCTGGAAATTGACATGTGGAACTTGTCTCATGAAGTTACAATGTGGTAATACAGTGGTCAGTGAAAAACAGAAATGGAATGATAAGGGAGCCATCCTGTGGAATACTGTGAAGCTCACAGACAAGACAAATCAGAACTAAATCTGAGATAGTTCTGTCTTCTTGATTTTGTGATACTGAGTGTTGTCCCTTGTGTCTGAATCTGCATATACTACTAAATGCTAAATTCCTTTATTTCTTGTGTTCATTTTAAATAACTAATTTTCCCAAAAAATGTGCAAGGTTTTTAAGGTTAAGACAAGGAGCTGCATTTTCTACAATATAAATTCAGCTGAGTTTTGTACACTGAACTCCGTTCTTTTTCAGTTTAGTTTATACAATGAAAATGAGGTTGGAACATGTTCGTTCATCCCTTTAATTTCTATTTTGAAGTAAAGTTTTATTTTAATTCTTTTGTAATTTTAGCTGTTTGAAATTTCCACTTATGAGTTTCCAAATTCATTAGGGATTTATTTAGAATCTCAGCTACAGATTATTTATGGATGGTTTAAATGGGTTTGTTCACTTACCAGAGTAAAATGAATAGTCAACTGCATTTCAGTGCTTACAGCAGCAGAAGACCTTCAATCTAGAATAGTTTAGATCACAGCTCAAGGAGTAGGGAGAAATTGCCACTCTTTCCTTAGCTTCAAAAGATATATTAATTGAAAATAAAATGGACATCTTAATTACCAATAACATAGCAATTGTTGATGTTTTCTTTTCTCTGATGAAAATTTTATTTCTTGGTTTTGCTTCTTGTTTTTGTTTGTTTGGGATTATTTTGGAAGTATTAGCAAGAAAAATATTATTTCATGCCTGTGCTGGTCTTCTTTGTATGTTGTGGGAGGAAACATCAACAGATAAGCCTCCTGCATTGATTTTCAGCAGAACTGATAGGCAGTAATCCAAAACCTATCCTAACTTATTCTGTTTGTAGAGATCTGTGATGATGAAGAATTCAGCCTTTATAATAACACTTCATAAAATAACAGGTTATTCAGAAACATATAATCACTTTCCATGATGGAGCTAATAAATCAAATGTTCAAACTAAAATGAATGCTCGATTGTAGCATATATTCCATTAAGTTAGATTTCCTGTTAGAAATGTATCAGTTTTAAAGATTAATTATGACAAAATGAGCAACTTACTTATAGAATTGAAACCTCTAGATGGGAACTTAGAACCAGCTCTCATAGTCTTTTCCAGCATCTAAAGCAAAACTGGGCATGTCTCCCCATCCAGGGTCTCAGATTTTATACCATTTTCTCATTTAATTGTCAGCTATTATGAAGAATCTTTTCGTAGACTTTGGTTATGTGGCAGCATCAAGCTGTGTTTGTTTAATGCATTTGCTAAATTTACCAGCTACCAGAGTATGCTTATAGTGTATCCTGAAGAAGAGATGCTTTATCAGATTTTCAGCCCTTGAAATCATATTTCACTTAGGCACCAATTTTCAAAATATATTGGTTTCAATACAGCAATCAAAATTGCTTTTGAGTTTTTGGTCTACCTCTGGTTTTCTGCCAGATGGCAGGCTTTAGTATTGTATGGTCGTGTTTTAAGCAGACTTATTCTCTTGTTGCTGTATTACAGTCTCATTCAAACAGAAGAGGACTGAAGTACAGTATTCATTCTGCAGCTGATCTGGCATGGTGTTCAAGAAACACACAGTTACTAGGAGATCTAAGAAATCATAAGTCAGAATAGCATTTATGCCTTTCTAGAGTCTGCCTTTGCTAGTATTACCAGGTTCCAAATCAAAAACCTCTGAGTTATTTCTTCTTAGTGCCAGTTCCCAATCCTGACATTCCACCCCTGGTGCTTTACTATTGTATGTGTTATTCATTTTCATTATTTAGGCCAAAGTGTAAGTAGCATGAAAAGCGGCAGTGTTCAACGTTCAAACCTAAGGAAATTAGTGACAGTGGTACTACTGTGTTCAGCTGTACAGCTGTACTTGTTACCTTTAAATGTAGCTAAGCTTTAAGGTTCCACAGAAGGAGGAGGGTTTTGGGTCGTTCTTCTATTAAGGTCAGTGGAGCTCATTACAACTCCAATTGTAACAAAGATTACCTTAGCAATATCTGTATTTTCTTTATGATATATGTAGAAAGAAGCAGTCCAAATGCTTCAACAAAGCTTGGTGTCATAACCACAGAGAAGTACTGAGATGTATCTTTCAGGGAGCCAGGAACTCGTTAAAAAGCACACACGCAGCACTGTTGAATATGAGGTCAGAGCTCACGTTAGAATTTCTCACCTAATAAACAGCCTTCATCTACAGATGAGTAGATTGCATGATAATTTTTCCTTCGTAATAAGATTATTTTAAATTAGCCATTTATTTATGAGTACCTTGGTGCACAGCCAGTGATTTCTTTCATTTACTAACTGCATATCCCACTGTGGTATTATTGGGTGTAACAATGGAATTACACTAGTATATCCATGGATTCTGGCACTGGCAGCTTTCTAGATAAACAGTAAATCTGCTCATTAGCACTAATACTACAGAACTGCTGTCAAAACACTGCTGCACTAACTCCGTGCTGGCAGTAGGAGAATTGCTTCTCAACAGCTTACTTCATCCTTGTTTCATGAAAATATTATCAGAGTTGTGAAAACACAAATTAGCTCTTCATATTTATTTAGTAGTTTAGTCTGCAGTCAGAACTGGGTCCTCACTGAGACGTTACTCAGACATATTTTGTTTAGACTTCTACTTTAGGTGCAAGATGACAAAAAAATACAGCTGATAAAAAAGAATGGGATTATAGGCAAGAAAGGACAAGGGTTATAGAATGTTTCTGTGTTTGAACTCCCGTCTTCTGTTGAGAGATATGCTTGTGAGTTTTGATACTTTTTGCATGATTTAAGAGAAAGCATAGGGAGTAAAAGTCCTGGGTTAAACAATCAGAAACTAAACATCTATTTTACACAAGCCAGGCTTTAAAACTCATCTGATCCCTTTAATTCCCATAGATTTTACACTGTTAGTGAGTAATTTTCAGCAGCCCACAGTAAATTCTTGTCCTTTGAAATTCAGTTTCAAAGTTGACTTTGAATGATGCTGCTAAACTCCTGGTATTGCTAGATGAAAGCTGAAAAAAAATAATGACAAATATGTTAAAATTATTCTTAGGCTATAAATTAAAAAAATCATCATCATGAAATTAGAAATTGGAGATGACCAAAAGACAAAAGAAGGCGTAGTCATATTGTCTATATTCCCATAAAAATACTTGACCCTGTCCTGCCATTAAGTCCGAGGACTGAAGCACAAGGCACACAAACTTCAGTGTGACACCAAATACACCGACACTTAGGTTTCCAGATGGTTTATAATGAAGAAATGATGTGTATTTATTTCTATGTCAGTTCAATCTTATGGTTAAAAGTAAAGTCAAATTGTTTCTACATACCTTTATGACTTCTTTAAACCGTGGTTTGCCCTTATTTGAGAATGTACTGTTGCTGTGAAGAAATGGCTTGGGGTCAGATCCAGCCAGTTTAAAACATTGTCCTTTTTCTCAGCTGACAGCTTTTTAGGCACAGTTAATGTAGATACCTCTTCTGTTTGTTAGATTTCTAGAAAGAGGAAGGAATTGCATATGGAATCACACTACTCTTTCTGTGCTTTTTCTTTTCATATTTTTACCTGATCTCTCTCCATTTTGAGTTTTTCAGTACATTTCTAATTCCATACTGTCACTTTGTCCTTGTCTGTTCTCTTTCTCCATGCTTCTCTCTCCAGTTTTGATCCATTTTCTAGACTTCCTCAACTCTCTTTTTTTTCATATACTTCTCACATTCAGTCTCTACAAAACACCTTAGAATGCCTTTACCAACAAACTGACAAGAAAGACATGTTCAGCAACGTTTTAGGTTTTTTTTTCAGTGTCTGCTGGTCAATTCAGGTACTTTCCTTGAGACCAAAAGGAGATCCTTGAGTAAAATTGTAGCTTACTTTTTATTTTTAAAAAGTGCAATGGAGGAAATCCTGGCAGAAATAACCAGATTTCAGTGCAGTGGGACGTACTTGGTGTTTTTTTTTTTTTTTGTTCCTTCAAATATCAAGAACATTATCACAAGAACAACACATATTATCAGAAAGAATGCAGTAGCTTTTAAATTGCCCTGACAAGATAAATTGCTTTTACTTTTTTTATTTTCCAAATGAACATTTCTTCTCCATACAGAGCTTTCTGCTCTGAAAGAAGTGCATGTTTTGCTTTGAATTTTCCAGAAGATGGAATCTTTCAATTGTTTTGCCAGTGAATTTATCTCTCCTCAGGCTTAAGCCCACATGCAGTCATGAATGCATTGTGCCTTGGGAGGAAATCAAGACATTTCATTTTATTTGCTTTTATGTGGTTCCTCTGTGGCTCTTTTATGTGGTATGTTTGCAGAGTTTGCACTAAATACTTTGCTGTTTGGATTAAATATTCTGTCAGTTGTAACACGTGGAAGCTGTCTGAGGGTCACGATATAATGTAATTTAGGTTGGAAGGAACTCCTGGAGATCATCTTGCCAAGCTGCATGCTCAAAGCAGGTTTTCCTACAGTGTTTGATCAGACTGCACGTGTCCTTGTCCAGTCAAATGTTAGAAAACTCACAAAGACTGCTTGAAATTCTACATACATATCCTTGTAATTTTCAGATTATTTTTGTAATTCACAGATAGAATGGCCCTTGCTACTACTTGTGATAACTGCCTACTGTCGTTTTGTTCTACACTCTAAGGAAAGTTTGGTTCTGTCTTCTCCACAACCCCTCCAGGTGAAGACTTTTAACCTTATCATCTCCAGGATTTTCCTCCCCAGGCCTCGCCTGCCCTGGGCATGCACTGAGTCTCCCTCATCTTTTCTCCAGTTTGCACTGGGAAACCCAAAAGCGAGAATAGTATTCCTGATGTGGCCTTGAAAATGCTAATAGAGAGAAACTCTTCCTTCCTTTGACGTGCTTCCCAGCCTTCTTCAGTCACTCCAGAGAGAAGATCTAGGCCTTGTATCAGTTAGAAATTAGTTCCGCTGTGTGAAGAAAAGGTGAATATTTTCGGCTTTCTGCTGCTGAGATCTTTTTGGTGGCTTGCTGATGTAAAATCTGGGTGCAAGTTTACTACTGCATTCCTGCAGACCACGAGATGGTGCCAGAGACCGTCGGATCTCAGTGTACTCCTGTGGGCCCGCCCACAGTGCCCGCCCCACAGTGCCCGCCCACAGCCCCTGCAGTGCGGCGGGAGCGCCGGGGAGCGGAGCTGTGGAGTCCGCTCGCCTGAGCAGTTCCCGACAGAGGGTCTGTGAGAAGCGCTGCCCAGCAGACGCAAACTGCAAAAGCGTTTAACCTCCTATGAATTCTTCGGTTAGACAAACTACGGATGAATGGAAACAAAACCAAGATGACAGTTTTTTGTAAAATCTCCACTGATGCGCGCACTGTAGTTCGAAATATGTGCTGCATGTATCTAAAATCTATGCCGAATATAGAACAGTGTTCTGTCAACCTCAGTGGGGAACTATGAGGTTCATAAATTAGTAAGTCTCCCTTTACTAATGTGTCTATTGAAATCTAATGTAGCAACAGGACAAGGGGCAACTGGTAAAAAAGCTGCTACACAGGCAGTGCAATGCCATTATGAGGAGGAACTTTACTGTGAGGGGAACAGAGCCCTGGGACAAGCTGCCCAGGGAGGCTGTGGTGTCTCCCTCTTTGGTATATTCAAGACCCACCTGGAAGCTTTCCTGTGCAACGTTCTGTAGGGAACCTGCTTTAGCAGGGAGTTGAATGTGATGATCCCCAAGAGGTCCCTTTCAACCCATATGGTTCTGTGATTTTGTGCAGTGGTGATGCCATCAAAGAAAAAGGGTGACTTCCAACAAGAACAACTATACGGCTGGGGACTTCATATCAGAGAGGA
This sequence comes from Meleagris gallopavo, assembly GCF_905368555.1. NCBI lineage: Eukaryota > Metazoa > Chordata > Aves > Galliformes > Phasianidae > Meleagris > Meleagris gallopavo. The sequence goes on along the minus strand of NC_139435.1, from coordinate 28,122,857 downwards.
GGAGAGAGAATCTTTGTCTATTCCTTTATTGTGTTACTAATGAGAATTAACAGAGTAAATGGAAATGTACATAGTATTTGATAGTGTTCCTTTAATAGAAAATGGTTAACTTGAATTAGTTAGAAGTTTTACAAATTTCAGTATTGTTATAACCACACTCAAGATAGGTCGTTAGCTTTTGTTCCAACTGTAAAAACATTCATTAGACTAACAATTTCTGATTTTGATATCTAGATCATAATCCACAGTTGTCCATAATGAAAGTAGTATGTAACACAGTGCATAGAAGGCATATATTTCAGGCCTAGCAATGTTGGGTACCAATCTCATGCTTTAATGTACAACAGTTGATCCTAAACAGACTTTAATGCAATGATTCTTTTGCCAACCTTCAACATTTCTCTACTGCGAGTGACCGTTCCCTTCTCCAAGGACAAAAAAATGTAGTCTCTGGATTAATTAGCACATAGATCCTAGGCAGGTATGGTCAACACTTGTTTATACATTCTATCTCCCCTTTGGATTAACTAGCATCAGAATCACATTATTTATATTGAATGATGTTCTTTTACAAATTTTATTCTAATAGGTCACAAATATGGTCAAAGAACCAGAGGCCCATGAAACTACATATGGAGAACACTTGTATTAAATTATTTTCCATCAAACAGAACCCACTATTTTCTATTAGGCACAGCTTTTGAAGCACAGAAAAGCAAAACCTATATATTGATTTTAATATTTTAATAATTATCATATCTGCAAAGTAAAAGTTTAAGAATATCTGCCTCATTTTGAAAGTAAACTGCAAAGTAGTAATTATATTTCATATTCAAATGTTAGGCACATTGGATAAATATGTTTTTTTTTCCCCCACTGTAAAGTAAGGAGGCTATATTTTGAAAAAGCTCAAAAACTCACTGGCATTAGTTTTGTATTTATGCCTAAATAAAATTAATATATGCTTTCTCCCTTGTCTGTTACTTGTTCAGATTAGTTGGAAGCTGAAGACGTCAGTTTACAGGTTTTGTAAGTGCAAAGTAAGAGTCTGGGAAAGATGAGTATCCATGAAGTGTTGATCTGATTTCTCATCACAGAGCTGACTGAATTTATTATTTTCTAAAAAAAAAATTGTCAAAAACATTTTGACTTTGTATCTCAAATCTACAACTTGACAAAACTCCACTGCTGATATCCAAAAAGGTTTTAAAGTGTTTTAAAAAATCTTGTTTTTAAGGTAGATGGTAGAAGTGCAGCAGTCTACATTACAGCCAAAATTTAAGCTTTGACTATAGAACAGAACCAGTGTTCACCAAGTTTAAACACATTTTTTGCAGTCATCAGCAGAGGTATGTTATCAGTATGTTTCATGCAAGCTTTGTGATGAGTTGTAGCAATTTCATCAGCTGTTGTGACCTGAGTAAGGTGATAGATATCCTTGCCATTAGTAAATATCAAACTGTCTCAGTCAAATTATTGCACCTAACACACAATTTAATTTATTGTTTGTATAGCATAATAGATTATTCTAAATAACTTACTTCTTGTGTAACATATGCTGTAGTCAATATAGAATTGTAGAAGCATAGAATCATAGAATCACCAAGACCCCTAAGATCATCCAGTACAAACATTCATCTATCACCAATATTTTCCATTAACTATGTAGGTTTTTTCATTGTTATTGTTGTTGGGATTGGGCTGTTCTTGTATTTTTGTTTGTTTCCCACCCACTGACTTCAGTGAACACTTAACAGATCTAGAAGCCACAGATATTGCTCACAGGTAGAATACTCAGAAGCTCTCTGAGCTCTAAGCAATGGAAGCAACAAAACGATTTTTGCTGTTCCTAATGTAGTAGTCCAGCAGTGAAGCACCACACTGCTGTTACTGAAAGAAATATAATATTGCCTTGTTGTAATGCACATGAATTGGATTGACTGATGTTAGGATTCACTGGCAGTGAACAGCCCTGGCAGGGCATTACTGCTGTATGCTGTTTCACTGCAGCTAAGCCACAGCTCCTTGCACAGGTGCATGACATCCAGCATTCATACAGATGTGTTCCAAAATGCTTGTGTTAAAGAAAAGTGCCACCAAATGGCAGTGGGACTGCATGCACAGCAACTGAGAACCAGACTTCTAACACCAAATGTGTATAGCTATGGTTTGTTTCCTCTTCCATTCAATGTGTTTTGTGCCTCGCAGAGTTGCATGTGCTCTAAGGAGCAGCGTCTTCCTCCTAGAACTGTGAATCATTAAGGTTGCAAAAGACCTTTAAGATCATTAAGTCCAACCCTGACTAACAGGGCCCTTTGCTGTAAGACTGCTCCTCTGGTGTGGTGTGTGCTTTTTTTCAGTTTATTTACTTCCAATTTATTTAGTCATTAAGAAATTTGCAGCCGAGCACTGACTGCACTTCCCCTGGGGTCCAGATGAGGCTGCACTGCTGCCAGGCTGAGTGCGTGCACCCTCCAAGCTGCCAATCTTGATCTCCTCCCCTGCTCTCCTTGAGATGATCTCCTCCCCTACTCTCCTTGAGATGAGCGGCACTTTCCTCAGCTTTCCCACAGCTACTTGGTCAGTACACATACATAAGCATTTAATGACTTCTAAATGCAAGTTCACTGCAAGTTCAGATAAGCTTATAAGAAACCTATTTTTTAAAAGTGGAATGTTTACACTGTGGAAAGCTATGCTTTTCCGTGCCTGTGCGTGAGCTCTTTTCCCTTGCCCTTGGAATATACCCAATGTACTTTTCCCCTCCAGGGAAAATTCAGCTTCTGAAGTCCATAATTGTGCAAGTACAATACGAAAAGAAGTTAGTTACTGTTTTTCAAATTTAGCCATTACCCCTTCCTATTGTAAGTACAGAAAGAAAGGATGTTACTCATGCAAAATGGTGATTGAAAGAACAACAAAAAAGAAGTAAAAAATAAGGCAAAATAGAAATGAGTTAACCTCAACCTCTTGCCCTCTCTGTTTAAACTGTGATAGGAGCAGTACTGGTACTCAGGCCATTGAAAGGTAGAAAAAAAAATTTTCCTAAAAATATGTCACCTTGAAGACAAAGTTCCTCTCCCCATCAGGGTCATCATGATCCAGCTTGCGTATGTCAAGTGAGTGATCATTCACGTGCAGAAAGTAACTTGTGTCTTCATAGCACTGGAACTTTACCGAATCTCCTTCAGAATGCATGATGAAAAAGTGATTATCTTCCTTCAGCTATGAAATACACAGTGCAAAGAACACGTTATTTTATAAAGCTTTTCTTTAGGGCCCTGTATTATGAAAATTCAGAGATATTGCTATCTTGGTATATTTTAAATGGTTTTCTCCAGTGACATTTATTTTCCAGTGTTCATCATAAATCTTACTGAAGATCTAACCATTTGGTTTAGATTCTATGAGGAATGAAAACACAACAATACCTGCTACCCTCAAAGGACTGAGCGCTTCCAGAACTGCAATTGCATTCCTTTGCTTCCCAAAAAGACCAGTGCAGGTTTGCTCTGCACTATGCCAGTTATTGGAATAGTTTAGGATTTTCTTCTGGTCATTTTCTTACCTCAGGCCTTCCAGGTCAGCTGCCAGTAGAAACAACATGTCAAGTGACAGCTTCTCTTGCCTATTTTGGAGTAATCTGAATATGACAGTGTCTATTACTCTTAATAAAACCTGGTTTATTACGTACAATTTGTACACATCTCAAGTCTCCAAGAAATCTTCTTCTAAGATCCATCTTAAGAAGAAATAACTATTGTCCAAGCAGCCCCTTGGTAAGACTCAATGTGTATAAGCTCTCCAGATGCTCCTGGATGAGGATGAAAAATGTTACCAGAAAAGACCACTCTGGAGAGAGGAAAGATAAGAGATAGTCCCCAGACTCATCAGCTCTGGAGTCCATCAGCCTTTTGAAATAAGCAATGAGAGCTCTGATAAAGTCAGAGGAGGTGGTAGGCCTGCCCAAAGAAAAATCAGAAAGGCTTGGGATAAGGCTCAGAGAGACAGTAGTAAAGGGTTCCAACTATGCTGGAGATTCCAGCAAAAAGCACCTTGCCATAGAAGGAGGAATGTGCCTTTTCAGTCCAACTGACATGAAAGGAAAGAATATGCCCTGTGGTTACTCTAGAGCACAGAAAGTGAAACGTGAGGATACACCTCCCGTATTAATGAAGCTATAATGGAAAGCAGCTAAAACATCTTGTCCTGATAAACCAGAGTGACAGCACAGTGTTTGCAGCTTCAAGCCAAAATTTATGTTTTAAAAACAGGAAAGCTGAAGAAAATTTGTCATTAAGAAAAACACCTTCTGGTAACTTGAAAATGAAAACCGTAGAACAGAACAGTACATTTAATGAAAGAATCTGATGGATTCATAGAGAGGATGGGAAGAGAAGACCCTGGGGGGAATAGAAAGAGAGAACCAGAAGAAGCAAGAAGAGGAATCAGTGTGTGCCATGTAGAAATTCATCCTACAAAGATGAATAGCAAAGGGCACTCAAATGAGATGGAACAATATTTGCATATCTGCATGAAGTGATGGAAAATCAGATGAGGGAGCCATCAGAAGATGGTTTGGGGAATGATACAGTGTGGGTGGAAGAGAGCAGGAGCAGCCACTGCTGGAAGTGCTGACTCAAGGCTGCGAGGTGCCACAGGTCCTGACTCTGACATTGAGGAATATTTATAACTACGTTCTATGCAAGAAAGCAGGAACCGGGTAATTTTCCATTATGACCTGCTAAAAAGGCAGATGACAAAACCCAGAGAATGACAGACTTCTTCCAATCAGTTCTTTCTGAGGATTGCTCATATTGCAACCAGAAAACAGCTCCTACTGCAGCAGGCATGATCATTTGTACAATTTAGGAAATGAACAGGTGATTTTCAGTTACAAATCTATTTCTTTGGCATTGCATTAGAGGAAAAATAAATCTGCAGGTTTGCTTTCATGAAAAAAATACACCATAGTCATGCCCCGCAGGTAAGACACAGTGCTCTTGTAGTAGCATATGCCCAACATATGTTGACTCAACAGGCTAAAGAAAATCCGTCCAGGTATGTAATAATGTTTCAGAGGAAACTGTGTGAGAGAGGAGTATCAATGTTTTAAAATAAATCAGCACAATAGGATTCAAATGAGGCACAATTATCAAAACCCCAGGTTGGGTCTAACTGCTGCTCTCTGAAGCAGGAAGCAGTTAAAAGATAAGAGTCTGAAAAGGACAGCTGAAGCAGAGCAACTCGCCATGCACCATCATGGTATGTACATGGCATACTATAACATATTTTGCCCCATATGAAACAAGGAAACATTAATCAACATAAGCAACAGCTGATGATAAACAAAATAATAAAACTGAACAGCCATCTCAGCTGCCTCAGTGAAGTCATTGTCCTTGGGAAATATTTCAGAAAAATGAGATGGTTTGAGTTGAGACTGGAGCAGGGCTGATGACACACAAGCGTGATGGCTCAGTGCTTGCTCGGCATCAGGATGACATCTTTTTCTCAAATCCAGCCCCAGGGAGCAGGCTGGACAAGAGGCTGGGAGCAATGCAGCCAGGACAGCTGGCCCCAACCCACAAAAAGGTTCACACCAGATGACTTTATGCTCAGCAATTGCATGCAGAGGACATGCACTCCCCAATGCTGAGGGGAGTGGTTTTGCCTTCCAAGGTGTCTGTTGCTCAGAGAATGGTGATGCTCTCTATGCTGTCAGTCTCTATTTTGACCAATCTGTTTATGAGAAAGGGAGAGTAATTGTTTTTGCATCACGTAGTGTTGTTGTTTGTTTGATTGATTGATTTTCCAACCTTCACATATTATACTTTCATGTCTTTATTTTGACATGAAAGTCTTCTTATTTCTGTATTTCTCATCTCTCCCTATCTCACTGGTGATGGAAGGTGATGGAATCATGCAAGTGGCTGTTCCAGTGCAGCCCTTATCTCCTCACAGCTAGTCCTGTCCTGAAGAACAATAGGGCTGTACTTCCACCCTGGGCATTCAGTTCCAGTTGCATTGCACTTCCCTCCACATGGAAGCAAACTGGCTTATACCTTGCCATCCAAGGGTTTGAGAACAACACTTTGGTAACATGTAACATCAGTTATAGCATGCATTTTGACTCCTGCTCATACTGGACTGTAGGATACCTCTTGCAGAAGAGCTCAATAGTGGTGTGACTTTGTTCAGGCCACTTTGGCTAGGTGCCAGAAAGGACAGCGACAAATTGACTCCAGCCAGCAGCTAAGCAGAGTAAATATGGCATTATCACTGACCTACAGTTCTGAACCAAAATACTTCTATTGTCCTCACTTTTTGTCAGCTTGGTGCATGAGTAAGACCCACAATAACTCTATTGATGGCTGCATAGCTGCCCTCTGACTCTGTCTTGCTTAGCTTTGTCTAACTACTCAGTGAATTATAGAAGACCTAGAATAAAAACTAGTCAGGCCTTAATGGAACTGTGTGAGCAACCCTTCAGTTCTGGAAAAATGCTGTCCAGCAGTAACAACCTAATAATCTTGCATAACCCACCAGGGAACAACTTGAGGAGAAAGAGCCAAATCTAGTGATAGAATTGTTGACTTCAGTCACTGTTTAAGTAAGCATGTCATGGCAAGAAGGAATTTAGGAGGGGTATCAAGCAAGGAAGAAAATAAAAAAAGAACGAAGCTGAAGGAAGACTGAGCACTACTCATGCTTAATGTAAACTGAGAGCGAGGTGAGAGGCTCACTGTTCTTCTGCCTGTGCCATAAGCATACAGCTCTGACACCATGTGGCTGAATAATTCTGGTCCAGACTTCTGAGGAAAGTGTTGATTTGTGAGACAGAATGCAAGAATAAGAAGAGCATCACACATAACAATCTAGTTGAGCAATTCAGGTCAAATCAATACATTAATGTGAATAGTGAATACTAACTGACTCATTTCAACTCCATAACCTTTGCTTTAGAAGAAATGACTGGGGCTAACATTTCCCTAGGCATGCACTACATCAAGTGGCAGAGATTATAAATGTAATCTTACTTGGGCTGGAACAGACAATATTAATCAGCAGGAGAAATACATGAGCGGTTGGAAAGATTCCATTGTTGTCAACATGTTGTGTGGGCGGACCTGGAAGCCTTTCCTGTGGTGGAAGGGAAGGAAATAATACTCCACACCTCTTACTACAACCCATTGCATAGTTATCTACTTTATGATATGGATAACTATGAAAAGCAAACTATACTATTGGGTTAGAATAGCTGCTGCTCAGTCAATGCTGGGACTCGGCTCCAGGTGGATGACCACCAGTATGTGCCTTCTGTGAGGGAAGAATGGTGTATACTGTGCAAACTACTCTGCTATTACCAGCATAGCATTGTTATACACATTGGTTGTGGTCTGTGTTACCTACCCACTTCAATCCTCTGTCATTGTAAGCTTTTATTGCAAACTATTATTTGCCGTTAGAAACTGTTATTATCTTATGATAATAGGCTAAATAATAAAAGATCTTTTAGTGAATATTTGTTGACTGTGACTCCACAAGTCTTGGTTTCAGAAACGGAAATCTACAGCACAGTGGGAAAGTCTTTCTGCTGGTGTAATGGCAGGCTTCAGATTCTCATGTTTCTGGTAATTGTATTGGCAGTTTTCCAGTAATAAACAAAAATGCCAGTCTTTAGCACTACTGAAAACTAGCAGACAAAATACCATGTTGTGGCACCATGTAGCTCAGTCAACCTGAGCCCGGTGCACAATGGAGGCTTAACTCATTATATCAAAAAATATTTCTTATTTAGTGCACCCATTTTAGAAGGTTTACAGGAATTTCAAATTCCAGGTAGGGCTATGGCACTGCCTCTTGGGCGTGACCCAAATGCAGGCTACTGATCTCTCTGATATCCTACTTGAGGGTATTTGCAAACTGTGATGGGTCACTCACTAGCTGCCTTGTAAGGTGTATAACAAATATGTTCTTAGAATGGTTTCTTAATTCTTTCTCTATTCACAGCTCTACAGGAAAAGGCATGTCTTCTTTTCTATAAAAAAGCTTTCAAGGTAGAGTTATATCATGCAAGGAAGAGGTTAGAATTTGTCTTAAATATTGTCTGCCTTGTTGTTTTCTGCTTCTGTGTAGAAACAAGGAATGTTTCTGGTAGGAACTTCAGGAGAAAAGTAAACTAAAGGACTGAATTGTTTTTTTACCAGAGATCAGTTAATTAATTATGCAAACAAACAAACAAGGCGATAGATGTGTAGCTTTTACCTTTGAAAGATCATTTCAGAATGACTTCAAGCAAGAAACTAACGGTAATTTCAAATTGCCAGAATTCCTTTCTGACTTTGGAGAAATATTAGAAATGAAGTAAATTTTAGGCTGTGAATTTTAGATATTCAGTATTTCAGTCTTGTTATTATGAAATTGTGAAAGCTACTTGATCCCAGTTAGCTTTAATTTTCCTTACTGAAATTGGAAATGTTGTCTTTTCATCGTCTAGAGCAGTCAGCTGGAGCACAACCGTAATAAAAAATAATTGTTTTCAACGCTTTCACAGCTTTTTATTTTCTCTGCATTAGAATATCTGCTTAAAATATATTACAGGACAACTAAAGTATCATCCTTCCCATGCTTAAAATATTTTATTGTTTCTATCTATAGAAGAATTGACAAAATCAAACTTTGGTCACCAAAATTTCTGAATTTTATACATTACTATGTAAGTGACCTGGCTGCCCGCATATCATCAGATACACAGTGTGTTACTCCAGATTCACAGTCACCTGCTGACAAAAAAATTCACTCTGAAAGTGCTTTGGGAGTTGCTTACTTTTAATTTTTTATTTATATTAAATACTTTGTATTATTATTATTATTATTATTATTATTATTATTATTATTAATGTATATTTTGAGTTTTTATCAATTCCGTAAGTTTTTGATACATGGATTCATTTTTGTTAAAAACATCATTATTCTTACAATTTGACCCTTCTCAATCTGCTAATGCACTCATCAGGATTTTCTAGACTTTGAAAAGTAATTTTCATGTAGCATGATTTCTTGTACATCTCCCCACATTTTAGAGAAGCACAATAACACAAAAATCATGTTTTTGTCATTCATGTTGTAATTAAAACTCAGATATTTCACTGTAGATTGAGTAACGTATTGTGTACACAAGCCAACTGGAAAAGTTGCTCATGTTTCTTTTTCTTGAGGAAAATGGTAAAAATAAATGCGTAAATGTTCATTTCATGGGTAACAATAGAAATATACTTAGCTTTTAATTTTTTTTTTTTACATTTATGTTTGCATATGCTCTCTCTCATACATACATTTTTATTAATTGATGATAATTACATACCTTTTTGAAGTCAAGACCTCTCTTCTTGCACGTTTTCCTGTTGCCTTTTTCCACTGAAGTATGATCGGGCTCGGAACAGCATCCCTTTAAAACCTGTGTTTACCAGCATGCAAATTGGTAATTTTGCCATCACATTTTCCAGTTTAAATGCACAAAATGCTGTATTAATTCTAAATTATTTTTTTTTCCCCAAAACTCACTTGTACTTAAACTTCAGTTATCTGAGATGAATAAGTTTTTAAGTTCTCAAAATACTTCCTGAAAATATTATGAATTGGGTTGGAAACAAACATCAAAAGAAAATCCAACGAACTGTTCAATGCCAAGATTCTATTTTGCAATACAGCTGAGGTTGCAGCATGCCATAACCAAATACAAAAGAAATAACTGCAGATAAGGAGCACTGTCATCCTCCTTATGAGATTTCCTGTCATGAATAAAGAATTATTCACATTCTGTTGAAAACAGAATAGTCAGTGATCTTTCCAAGGTTTTTACATAGTTGGAGGATAGTAAATACATCTTACGCCATTTTTGGTTAACAACTGCTCTTAGTCATGCTAAGAAATGTAATCTGGTATTATTCCATACTTTCGAAATAGGTGATGGGGCGTAACCTCTACGGGTACTGAACACTCAGTTCTTTCTCTGATTTGGTGGAACACCTTTCATATAATTAATTTATGAAAAAATCATCTCTGAAACAGAAAAGATAATTATTCTTCCAAGGAAAGTAAATAAAATTCCGATGTGGTAATATGCTATAAACATGATTAATGTATCTTATAAAGCACATTTCCAAAAAAAAATTTAGGAGACATTTTCTGGAAAGTCCTGAAATGAAAAAAAAAAGAAGAAAAACACAGATTTATTCAGAAAAAGACATTTGGAGGATTGGAGCACCTCTCCTATGAAGAAATGTTGAGGGAACTGGGCTTGTTCAGCTGAGAGAACAAAGGTCTGGGGAGACCTCACTGTGGCCTTCCAAAATTTGAAGGGAGCATATAGGCAGGAGGGGGTATGTCTGTTTACAAAAGTGGATAGTGAGATGGAAGGTTTAGGTTAGATACTAGGGGGAAGTTTTTCACTCAAAGGTTGGTGACGCACTGGAACGGGCTGCCTAGAGAGGCTATGGATGCCCCATCCCTGGAGGCATTCAGGGCCAGGCTGGATGTGGCTCAGGGCAGCCTCGTCTGCTGGTTGGCAACCCTGCACATAGCAGGGGTTTGAAACAAGATGGTCCTTTTCAACCCAGGCCATTCTATGATTCTATGATCATTCCTTATCTTGATATAATGTGGGGAAACAGAGCTCAGATCTTTGCCCTGCTATAAAGGCTAAATTCTTGCATTAAGTTCTTCCTCAGACAGATAGTAAGGTTTGTAACCTGACCCTACCAAAGGGAAATCTGACCTTGACTGCTCTTGCCACTATAAATAAACCAGACAAGACTAAAGAAAATGAGTATGCTCCGACAACAGATTCTTCTAAGTCAGGCTGATTAGGAGAAAATAATTCCCCTCTTAAACTCACCTCTTTTCAATGCGGTAGCCTAAACCCAATTATTTTTGCAATAATCTATTTTAAATATTTGTCTGGATAGCAGAGAGGGAGGTAGTCAAGTTGTGCAAGATGGAAAGTGATAAGCAAAGGAAAACTAATTCAAAAAGGACTGTGGGAGAAATTGTTCTGCAGAGAAAAAGAGCACTTAAAAGTTACAAATTAAACTACTTCTTACCTTCAGGCAGAGTTGATTTTCGCCCTTGCTCAAAAGCACAAATTCATTACACTTTAATCGCTGCATGAGGACCACCACGTTTTTAGAGTTTGTTTTTCCTAGAAAAAGAATTGCAGTAAGATGTGTATCACTTCATAAAATGAAGCACAGATGAAAGCAGTAAAGTAGAAAACATTCAGATTCGCTTTACACTCATAGGTACAGGAAGAAAAACAAATACAATCACTCAGTAAGTCTTTCCTCTGAATAGTATTTAAAGTCTATGACTTCATGACAAATTTAAATTTGTCACACAAAAACTCAATTTCTCTCTGCAAAAAAATTGATTATGGATAAAAAATATGATATATGGAGTATCAGATTTATGTGAATATAAGTGCATTTATGTATATAAACTCATCAACTGTGAAGGCACGTTCACATTATTATGGGTATTAATGGGTATACAATATTATTACAGGTATACAGGATTCTGGTTCATATAATACACCTGGCCATGCACACACCTCTACAGAAAATACAGGATTTTTCTGTTTTATTTACTGGGTACTTTGTTGGTTAAAATCTTTCCACTCTCAATGGGTGCACTGGATAGACTTCCTTTTTGAAAACATTGTTTTCTTAGCTGCAGGAAATAAGTGTATACAACATGGGATAATTCTCAATCTGATAAAACAAACACTGCCCTCAGATAGTTCAAAGTCCCAGACCCAGAAAAACAAAAAATAAAGCTACTTTTTGTCAACTGTTATGTGATACAAAAGCATTAGCTAGCAAATAGCATTACCTACCATAAATATCTGCCTTGAAGATTTATTTAAAATAACACTACTTGTGCTTTTGAAAATATTTCTAGTGTACTGTTTATGACAAAAAAAAAAAACCCTAAAAAACTTATTTTTAAGATCTTTTTTGTATCAGAGATTATTTTTTTCATAAATTAATAGTATGACATGTGTTCAAATCAGAGAAAAAACCTACATGTCCATCACCACAGCAAATGAATACAGAGCATACAGAGTTACAGAGGTTAGTAATTAACAGCTTTAACAGCTGCAGTTAAAGACTTGTCTTTTTTTTTCTTGTCACTGAGGATATTTTTCAGCCTTTGAAGGATATTCTGAATCAGCAGAACATACTCATTCCACCAGAACTATTTTATGTTCCTTAATCCTATATATTATTTTAGCTACCCTTTCTTACTCTAGCTATAATGCTTTTGTATAAGTCTTCCAAAGGAATTTTGTCTGAACCAGTAACAGCATTAGAAGGGCATAAAAATCCTTGATAAAATTTGAGTTGCACTTCAGCATGTTGTGCTCAGTCTGCATATTTATAATTACATTTGATAAATGTAGTAGAATGTAACATCTAAAAGTCTTCCCACTTCTTTACGTGCAGATTCACCAGTTCAGATTACTTCAGTCAGTTGTCCAACATCTGTAGCATATAGGTGGCACATCAGCAGGCAAGAGATATTTCACACCCAAGTCACAACAGTATTCTGACTTAAGGGAGATTAACTGTCTAAATCACATCTGATAAACGTGACAAATTGGCTACTGGGTAGATGGTTGCTGGTAGGCAAAGTAAGGAACTTTTCCATGATTTTGTACATGCTGCTTCCACTCTCTGTTGGGCTGTGGTTGAGCAATTTATCTTCTCTGATTTCTAAAACCAGAGTCTTAAGGGGTACTTTTACAACCAAATTCATGCTAAATTGAATGCCTTGTTATTGATGAAATACAAGGTGCCATTTCTAGCTTGGGGTATCCCTGAAATGCAAATTGTTGGGATTGAGGCAAGTACTGCATGGATGGGTCAGTATTTTATAGTCTTCCCTAGAAATTCCCACTTGACCACTAGTCAAGGTGCAATCCTGGATCACAGCAGTTCTTTCTGATTAAAACTGAAATAAATTTATCTTTTATTGGAATACTGGAACTAAGTATCCTTCAATGTACCACTCATCTGTTATGCTTACAATAGGGAGGTTCCAAAAATACATCTTCTCTTTCTTCATACACTTCTTATTTTCCCCTTCCTGTTACAACAGGTCTTTGCTAGCTGAGACTCGAGTGCCAGCAATATAGCACGTGTTTTTCTTTCAAAAATATTGATACAAGCTTGTGTGCATTCTATTTCCTTGTGCACATTTGTCCTCTGTTTAAGTCCTTATTCATAACTTGCTATGGCAAGTTTTGTGGCTTTTAAGATTGTCCAGTAGCCTGACCTAAATGAACATCTGGTTTAATATATGGCTTCTGATACTATGTCTTAGAAACATTACAAACTCATTTTAAATCAGTCTCTAACAAAGAGAATGAAACATTTTGTTCCCACATAAGTCATTCAAGTCTTACCTCTAACTGCTGGCTCCTTGCTTGTGAATAGGCTTAACCATGCTGTATCTAAAACAAAAGATTTAGAATTAGACAGAACCATCCTTCAAATTTAAAAATGATTTGAAGAATTGCTTTAGTGTATAGTCTGAGAAATGGAGAAATGGTTCGGAACTGCAGTAGATATCAGACTTCACTTCTTGCAGGTCTCTGAATTCATGTGGTGCCACTAAGACTCAACAGTTGTACCTGTACACATACACCCTGACTTCTGTGCTCCGAATCTAATATATTGTCTGGATGTCTTTTACAAAACAGAATACACTTGACAAAATGGAGGCCAGTGATGAAATGTAAGGCCTTAAATGATATCAAATAGAAATCCCTAAGGTCTTTGGGCAGTAGATGTGAGACTCCTGACACAAAATGAGTAAGACTGAGAAATAGCAGGTAGCCATGGAATGGGTGTTACAGCATTTCTTCTAACAGCGTGCACTATGTAGGCAGTGCGTTGGGGAAAGCATTACCTATTCAGCTCAAAGCCACAAATAACAGTACAACAAGGAGTTGGCTCCTTATATGATGCTATCTTGATATTATCATGAATGTATGTTTGTGATACTTGTGTTTACATATACAAATATATCACATAGAATTTCCTTTTTTCTGTTGTTTCTTTTTTTTCTTTTCTTGGAGAATAGTGGTATCTTCTACAACAGGATTCTAACACCATGAGCATACTCACAGATCTTACAGTTTTCCACTTTTTGCTGTACTTTCATAAGAAATCTGCCTATTTTATTATCTCTATTATCTCATCTTTGGAAAATAAATTATTCTAGGATAATTGTATTTGTTGTTACTTGCCTCTTACCAACCAAAAAATACCCCAAAGAAACCCTAAGAACCACTTCTGTGGTTCTGTGTACCATTTTGGGATCAATTAGAAAAGACCTGCCTGAGATAAAAGGAGGTTTACATGAAATATAGAATAGTTCTACAAATTCCAGAATGTCTCTGTTTTGCTTCATTTTGCCCTTGTCTCTGAGTGTTTTCTTTGCAAGGTGCTGCACTTGGATTGGGGCAGTCCCAGATGGGTGTATAGAGTGGGAGAAGAGCTCATCGAGATCAGCCCTGCAGAAAAGGGCTTTGAGGTTCTGGTGGAGAAGAAACTTGGCATGAGTCAACAATTTGCACTTGCAGCCTGGAAAGCCAACTGTATACTATGCTACATCAAAAGAGGGGTGGTCAACAGTCAGAGAGGTGACTGTCCTTCTCTGCTCTGCCCGTACAAGATCCTCCCTGAAATACTGAAACCAAGACTGGAGAAGACATGGAGGTCCTGGAGAGGGTCCAGAGGATGCCATGAAGATGATCAGAGGGCAGGAGCACTGCTTCTACAAAGAAGAGCTGAAGCAACTGGGCTCTTCCAGCCTGGAGAAGGCTCTGGAGAGACCTTATAGTGGCCTTCCTGTACTCAAAGAGAGCTTACAAACAGGAGGGAGCTTGACTTTTTAAACATTCTAATAGTAACAGGACAAAAGGGAATGGTTTTAAAGTAAAAGAGATTTCGATTAGACATTAGGCAGAAATTCTTTACTCGGAAGGTAGTGAGGCACTGGCACAGGCTGCCCAGAGAAGCTGTGGGTGTCCCCTACCTGGAGGCATTTAAGATCAGTTTGGATGTGACCCTGATGTAGTGGGTGGAACTGGATGGTCTTTAAAGTCCCTGCCTATCCAAGCCATTCTATAATTAATAACCAAAAATGTAGATTTCCCAATAATTTAAATGGAGTGAACAAAATAATCTTTTTGAAAAATTGTTATGTATACTTAGTATGTATTATACTTACCTATTTTAAACTGGAATAAATGTTTTCATATATCACTATCAATATTCGTAAAAATGCAACAAAATATGATCTGTACTGGCTCATGAACAGATTGTATAAAAGTGCGTTCAGCAGTTCCTTATGATACTACACAAACAGTTAATGACTTTTGGTCCAAAAGCACACTACCTGCAGGGTGTTGTGAATCCATGGTTGATATTTCATGACGACCACATTCATCTAAGTTGAAATGCACAGTTTTTGAATCTTCAGTCTGTATATAGCACCTCCGTGTTTTCCTCAGTTGAAGCTCTAATCATAAATGAGTTGTAATTAATTGTACTGATAACAGAAAAATGATAAAATTACGTAATAAAGTATAAGGTGTATTTTATAGCTATTTTTGCTTGATAATCAGTGTAAATTTTACATAAACTACATGTACATTAGAATAGTATGGGCAACATATAATTATACAGTTAGCTTAAGCTGCTTTTTAAGAGGCTTGGTTGCTGTGCCAAGAAGGAAAGCAAGGATTTATTTGCTTGCAATTTACCCCAATGAGAATATGAGATTTAAACTGAGCTTTCTGGAGAGTTACCCCATTTGTGCAGAAACTTGAGCTTGCAAAAATATCTTCCTACTTGAGAGGATCCTGTAAACCTGGAGGCTGGAGCTGTGGACAACCTGCAGATAGCTGTGCTGGAAGATGCTGACAGGGAAAGGAGAAATTTTCACACACACAAAAAAAGAGGGGGTCTAAAGTAGCAATTGGTGTGGGAAGGCAAAACAAAGTAACACTCTGTATGGGGGCCCACAGGAGAGGACAGCAGCATAGAACACACTGTTAAGGTATAAATTTAATCTGAAGAAAGGTAAATGTGATGTGGGGGAAATGATTCTGCAGCATGTTGTTCCTGGATAGTTTCCTTCCTTTCATAAGTATGGGGAACCTCCCTGTTCCCCAGTTTTCCACTTTGAAAATTGGATCTGCATACAAATAAGTGTTTTAGGGTGCATATGGCTACCTACAATAGCAGCCTTTTTTTGGAGGGGGTGTTGGAGGGTTGGATGGGCAGGAAAGGAGGTTGTACAGAGTACCTGGCATCTCTTACTGAAAAAAGAAGTATACTATGACAGCAAAGGTATTTATAGGTAAAAGTTCTTAGGCAGACAAGTTGTTTTTCACCACAATTGAATATGAGTGTGCAGCATCTACAGATTAATACTGTAAGGCACAACTTAGATTATACTAGACTGAGCATTTTTTCCTGGGCCAGGTTTGCTACTTTCCAATTCAGTACAGAGCTCAAGAAGTTCCAGTAACAACGCAGACCTCTATAGTAAACAAGTGTTGTAAAGTAAATTGTCCTTTCTGAGTGGGAAGTTAGGCAAGTGAAGCAACAGGATACTGAAAATGCATTAGCTATGACATAATGCTCTGGGAATGCTTGACCTCACTGCAAACTTTTGTTACTCCTTTTAAGTTAGTACAGTTCCCCTGAAATACTCGTTTTTCAGCTGAAATTTTGCTTTAAAAAAAAAGAGAAAAAGAAAGAAGAACTGTCTTTGAGAAGTTGTCCCTGTTTCTGCTGAACAGCATCAACATGTTCTTGAACAAAATGAACAAAATTGACAAGAGATGCACACTCTGACCCTCCTGCACTGGCAGCTCTGACACATCCTATGCTGGACCTTAGGCACATACATGGGCAAAGGCCTTTTCTTCACTGGTCTGACAACTTGAGCTACAAGGCCTCCAGAAGAAACATGGGTTTTTCTCAAAAGAAATTAGCAGAGCAACACTTTCAGAAAGACCTGTTATGGTGCATTATAGCTCTTACATTTTAAGAATTCTGGTATACTCTAAGAACTAGTACAGTACTCAGAACAGTTGGCAGGCCTGCTATGACATTCACTCTCTTCTAGGGAGTTTCAGATGTACTTAAGAAATCACCATAATGCATTTAGTCATATGAAAAAATTAACATCACTTCTTTGAGGAGTGCTCATTTTTTTAAAAGCCAGGTTTCGCTTTGCTATTCCTTCATGTATTTTTATTTTTGAGCTGCTTTTGGTACTTGATTTAGTTGAATTCAACCTTGGACTGGCATCCCACAATTACAAACACACTTTTCATTCAAAAGGAGAAGTTACCTGAGATTTTAGCAGCTGCTGATCTGGTGCTCACCGGAAATTCCCTTCCCACTCTTTGCCTTCTACAGGTAGGCACTCTGTATGGTTTTTCACGACCCGAGCGGAGCACCATTTTGCAATTCGTTGAGAAACTCTGATATCCTGAGTTGTCTCTCATTCCTAGTCCTGAAGTATAAGTTCATATTTCAGTTGAGAAACAAGTTTGAAAATGGTAAAATTTCAATACACGACATTCAAGGGAATGAGGATAAATCCAATAAACATGGCAGCCTGGATGACTAAAGCTTGTGTCTTAAAAAGTAAAAACTGTTTCCGATGGCAGTAATTCAGTTGGATATATCTGAATTTCTACTAAGATGTATATATAAAGTTGTGTTAAAGGAATGTATTGAAAAAGACTTGCCCCTAGACAAAATATGACTAGTTTGTGTTACTTCAATTTTTTTTTAATTTACAGTTTTCAACCATAGCAATCTTTCTGCAGTTTGGTGGCCAGATTGAAAAATCATACTCTTTCTGTCCCTCAGAAATACCTTGGTTTAAGATCATTTTCAAAGCATTCATAAATGATAGTTTATGATGCTAACTTCAACATACCATAGCCTAAATTTCAATAAAGACAAGCAGCTATACTGTAATCTTAAACGGAAAGTCAAGGAGAACTACAGTTTATAAACTTGAGTAGCATATTAGAATAATTCATTCATGAATACAAGAAGTTGCTGCAAGAAAAAAAATCAACCTCCAACAAATCGTATAATTCAGATAATTAGTGATTCACCCGCTATTTAATCATTTGACTTCAGTGTATTCTGCATCTTTCAATTGATAAACAACGTTGATTTACTAAAACAACGTGTTTCTCTTTGAATGACAGATGAATAAATGGATTACCTCAGGTAGATATCCTAAGGAAAGGTTAGCATCTAAGAATGGGAAATACACTGACGAGTGAACCGCCCAGCCAGCTAATAGGTTATTAGCACACAGCTTGAATCACTGCACTTCAGAAAAGCTGAGGATAACACTTCAGTTTGAAAAAAGGGAGACTGGGCTTCTCAAATCTAGGTAATTTTCTGAAATCAATAGTTTGTGACCACTTATTATGGCAAAATGCACATCACAGAAGACACCTAGCTTCAGTTATTTACGGTACCCTGGGAAAATGAACTAAGTGAAGGCAAGTATAACTTCAGCCCCATAATTTTAACTTTGCATAGAATGACCAAATATCAGTCAGACCAGACAGCCTGTGGATGTGGCATGACAGTAATAATTTATGAAATCATTTAGGAAGGTGAGTTCTGTATTCTAGTTTGATTTAGTTCTCTGATGCAATATTTCACATTAGTTATTTATGAGAAATGGTGAAAATGAAGGACTTCTTTCACTTCAGTTCTCCTGTTAGTAAATTACACAAAGCTAGCTAAGGTTCTTTTTTACTTTTTGACTCAGTTAAAAATGAACACTGAGTTAGCCTATGGAAAAGTGAAATATCTCTAGTAGAAAGATATATTTTTTTCCTACTTACTGAATTTTCTCATTTTTCAGATGTCTAGTAAAAAATAGTTGGGGTAGAAAATAAAGTCAAGGTCTTCTTCGTCTTTCTGTAACTGCTTCATCATTGAAGTAAGCTAAACAAATAAAGAAGACCATTTGCGAAGTCTTAACTGAACCTGACCTCTGCAACCTCCTAACTGAGTTAGGGTCTGCAGAGCATCTGGGAAATAATACCAGCTTGTGAATCTTCAGAGGTATTGTTGTGCTAGGAGTTCAGCACCTACAAAGTGTCAAGGCCTAGTTAGAATTAGGGATGCTCAAAAATAGGCATTTGATTCCTCTTTGAATGTTTCTAATGAAAGTATAAGTTTGGCTGCACTTGATCAGAAGTCCGGAAGATCCAAATTCTTGATTTTTACAACTAGTGGAACAGCCAGGGAACAATCTTATGATTCCATTGACTCTGTCCTTCATAGACTGCAGTTATTAATTGCAACTTATGTTCAGTTAGGCCTAAATGCTTATTGAAGTGAAAATTAATTTTATGAAGAGGTAAAGTGACACCATGCAAACCACCGAGACACAAAGACTGTTTCATCTGGGTTATTTATAATCATCAACTCTGTGAGAAGACAAAGACAATACAACCTTGGACCCCAAAGAAATCCTGGGGAGGACAGAGGAATTATTCTTAGAAAACTTTCTACTCAGAACAATGGGTGTATACAAGTTCTGAAGGACTGTACTCAAATTCAATTATTTTTGGTTATTTTAATTAGCAGACATTTAAAAATGAGAAATTGTAAAAGTTTGTGTTAGATCTTAGTTCTGTTAGCACTGTAGGATAAATAAAACTCTCTACAATGATTTAAAAAGATACAAGCTTCCACAGCTTCAATTTCCACATGCAACTCACAGCAGTGTGCGAAATAAAGACTCTTATTCTGATAACCCTTTCCTCTTCCACCATGTACTTACATACATGCCACCTACTCCCACTCTTTTCATTTTTATTCGTAGTTGTTTCAGTTATGTGTTTTTGTTGTTGTTGTAATGTCTTTTCATGCCCATTTCTTCACTAATTTTCCACTTCTGTGCAGTATACACAGCTTGAGGAGGGCTAGAAAGAGGAGGCGCATATTCTTGGCTGCAGATCAGGTCAGACACCATTTGTTTTGGAGACAGTGGTCTCTTTCATTTTGTTTCACATCCACTAACTGGAAGGGAAGCAGAAAAGTTGATCTTTGGCTCTTCAAGCTGCTGGAATCAGCTATACTTAAGCACAGTGGTGGTCAGTGGCAGCAAGATCACCCTGAAAGCATAGGGGGTTTGAATCTTTTTCCTGCTACATACAACATGTTGATGAATTTGCATGAAGGCAGTAAAGAAAATCTGTTTTATATAAAATGGCATATAATCTGTATAACTTCCTGCCTCCTTAGTAATCCCTTTTGTTCTTAGGCATCATTCACTGTTCCACTTATCCCAGGCACATCTCAGTACGTATAAACAGAACTTAAAAAACTTGGAGTCCGTTCACATAGTAGAATGATCCAAATATTATCTAATTCTATACAGATACATTCACAGCAAGTGCTCTCTAGGACCACTGGATCAGATCTGTTTTTACTGTGTCCGGCTGCAGCTGACAGTCCTGCTTCCAAATAACATAAGTAACTTCTCAAAGTTTCTTACAATTTAACAGTAGATTAAAAGGAACTTCTGCCAACATATGGTTAATGAATAATGGGGACGCAATTACTTTCATATCAGCTAGCTTTTACAAAATCTAGAGACTCTAAAATAGATACAGTAACATACAGACTCGATGTAAAACAGGCTGCAGAAGAGGCTTTGGAAGAGAAGTTTAAAGTGAACAGATAAATCAGTATTTGTTAGATTCTAAACAAGCAGTATGGTAAATAAAGTCTTAATGTGAAACCTTGAAACCCATTCAGAACCCTGCTGCAATCTTTCACTCCTGTTTACCTTTATTGTGCCTGCTTCTGTCCCTCTGCTGGGATACTTCCATTCGGCAGAATGCTACTAGCTGCTTTGCTGCAGCCAATTTATTTCATGAAAACATGGAAGGGAGCCAAACCTCAGAATAAAAGAAAAGTCTGACGTGGATCTATTCTTTTTGATCTTTATACCCACTCACTCACATCAATATTCTTATGGCTCTCACTGGTAACAGAATTCTAGGAATGTTGGAAATGGTAAATACAATTTTCTTAAATTTTATTTCCTCAAAGTAGAGGATGTAGAGGATGCAGTAGAAAATGTCTTCCCTGGAACTTCATGCAATTTCTTAGCTCCCGTTTCTGCATAGAGCCTGAATAATCCCACAATTATTACTGAAACATTGTATGTCACTCGTATTGCCGCTATTGTCTGTTCCTTCAAAGGTTGATCCAAGGGCAGATTCTGGGTTTCTGGCAGTGCTGTCTTTCTGCAAGTAGGAGTGAAGCCTCAGTTGCGGGAAGCTTGAAGCAAAATTGCTCGAGTATTTACCCAGCTATTAAAAAGCAATTTGCAGTCTATTTAACAACTGCAATACTTTGCTTCTGGTATGAGTGTGAACTTGTTTAAGGCGGATGTGCTGTATTGATCTGCCTATAAACCTCAAATTTTTTATCATGAAAGGCTTAGCTCTATCACAATCTGCTATGTTCAGTTGATTTTATCTATCTACTTCCTATCAGACAGTCCTTTCTATTCATAAGCACTAGATTTGCTTTAATGCAAGCCTTACATTTTTACAGGAGTCAATCAGACATCCATGCACCTCCCTGAAATAATGAAACTCCGCTAAGAACAATTCTACTCCTTTATGCCAGTTTTCTAAAAATTGATGTTCAGCAAATCCAAACAGAGCTGCTCCTTTTATCCAGAATTTGTATACAATGTCAAGAAATTTCTCAATGTATAAAATACCTCTTTTAGTTTGTTAAGCCCCCACTGGACTCTGGAAATACATCAGGTCTGTAGAAAGACTTTCTTAGAAGATACATTTTGCAACAAAGCAGTGCAGAACTTTGAAATCTCACATCTTTGCCTGTCACTCAGGCAGACACAGAAATGTGGGTATTTCTCTAAATGTGTGACTGTTTAGTACAGGAAAAATACAATTAAAAATGCATATGATGCAGCAGGAGCATTTTTAGAATACACAGGTTTTCAGAGGCTGCTCATGGGTTAGACCTGATTATGCTGCAGCAGCTGTGTTTGTTGTTAAAAGTGACTGGATCCAGGCTGCATGATACAGACTCTCTCCTATGAACAATTTGTAAGACAGGCTATATATGATCCTGGCCCCCAGGTAATGTTCCAGACCTAGGTGAAGTGCTTGTGCTCCCCGCAGCTACAGCACAGAACAATTCCTGATTTTACACGAATGTACAGAGGTGATGAACTACAGCAACACTGCTGTAGAATAACCAAATAATAACATATAACAACAACAGCCACATAGAGAAACTATTTAAAATTATTTGTAATGGAAATGATCTGGGAAAGTTAAGCCATGTAGATACTGAAGATGTATCAATATCACGTCTGACTTTACAATTAACAGACTTCAGTATTTATTTTAAACATATTTCTTTTTTAATAATGTCATTGAACATTCCTGTATGTGAAAGATTTCACAGGATCTTTCTAAATTCACATCAGTAGAAGTCTTTGGCAGTAAATGAATAAAGTTTTAGTTTAAAGTAACTCAGATTTGCGACAATATTTTTCTGATGTTGTTCTCATGCTCTTTTTAATAATCTTGGCCTTGCAACTACAGACATGGCTACATTGGGCTCCTATAGGAAGCAATTGTCCCTGAAATTAATCCCTCTTCCCCTCCATTTTCCTACCATTTGGTTACAGCTCCCATTTTGGGATCAGTAGTTCTTGCAGAAAGTGCAGCATTGAACCTGCCATGCAGCACCTTCCCCAGTCAACATTTTATTCCACCAGTGATTACAGCATAAGCAGGAGCTATCAATGGGGGATTTGTGCATGTCCTGATGAAGAATACCGAGTTACTGTGGGAAAAGTACTGTGAGGGTGACCACCAATTCTACTGGAAAGATTGCCCAGGGTAGGACACTTATCCAGGAAGCCCCAGCGGATGGTCATCTCTGTTCTAAGTGTCTCTCCCTTCCTCCATCTCTCTCTCTCCTCCTTGGTGCCCACATCTCTCACTTTCCTTTTTGTTCCACCCTCTCTCCCTCTTCTCTGATGTTTTCTTATTTTCCTCCAGATATAGCTTCATCATTAGAATCACTGTGGTTCATCATTTGTAGAATACACTAATAAATCTTTATTTACGTGAACTTAGAATGTTTGCTGTATCCTTACTGTTACAACGACGACTTCAGTCCACCACAGGATATATTTTCAAATTCAAATGAATATCTTGCATCAAATTATCTTTAAGGGGAGTAGCCTTTAGAGAACAATATATATTTAGAAAAAAAAAAAATCAATGAAATTACTACACGTTGAGTCTTACTATTATTATCAGTTTTTAAATTATTTGTTTTGTAAATTCTTTTAACAAAAGTGCTTGTACTAACCCGCTTAAACTTTTCATTATCATCCTTGTTATTATACCAGGTGATGCTTAATGTTTTATGGATGACAGAGCAGAAAACAACATACAAGCTAAAACTTAACTACATTAATGAGATACAGGAAGTTTTAGGATGAAAAATAACATGGAGAACAACTGAATGATAATTAAATACTTTCTTAATGTAAAAAGAGAATAGTCTACAGAAAGTCAATATTTCAGTAATAACAAAAAAAAAATGTTTCTGGTGTAATATGCTGTTGCTTGATTATTGAGGATAAAATAAATATCAGCAAATACATTTTATCAGCCAATAAATTTGCAAAGAATTTGCAGGAGAAATAATTCAAAGTCTCTCAAACAGCAATTAAACTAAAGCATAGGCAATGGACCATACTAGAAACAAACATTTATTTCAAAGTCTGTGTATTGCCAGGTTTACACTGGAGGAAAGTTTGATAGCAAAAAAGCACTGTTCTAAAGAAAGCCCATCCTATGTTTTTTCAATGAAGAGGACTGAAAACATTCAAACAGATGTGAAACATAGGAATTTCAGATTTTGAAGATAACAGGTTAAAAATTCAAAATTAGCTCTAGTTTTGAATAAAGAATTTCTATTCTAAAACCCAGCGGCTCATTAGAGAATATAGATTATGTTTTCATTATACCAGAACGTGAATTAATATTTGTATCAGAACTTGCAGTTTTACTTCACACTGTGGTCTTTTCTCGCCCAGAGTCATGAAGATACCAAATTCAATATATCTAGCAGCTTGTTGAAACAAACTGACACAGCAATCTGACAGGACTTCTTTCTTTTTTCCTGGAAACTGTAGGCATTTTTTAATATGATAAGTACTTTTCAATATTAGAATGTAACAGTCAACTTTATCTTAATTCATATCCTGTTTTCATGGCATGCCAAAGACATATATAGGACTTAATTGAGTCTGTTGTCTACTATCTATTGCTCCCAGTACTTCCAAACTGTCCTTAAATAATTCTACAGTGAAGATTTCTACTGTGCAGAACATCACATACTTAATTAAACCAGCATGTGTTTTCCTATACAACAGAAGATTATTGACTTAGTAATGCCTGTTGACAACTGCTGTTCTTTAAAACACACTCACAGAAAGTGAAAAACTGCTGTATAAAAGGAATATTTTTTCTCAAATTCTGTTTTGCTATTTGATGTTTCTCAAAGTCTAGAACTCTTATACTGGATGTTACTCATTATGTGTCACATCATTTTTGATGCTTTCAGGAATTATAGAAGGGTGTTGTCTCTTGAATCTGAAATCACAAACATTACACTCTGTTTGCTCTGTAGGGAGTACACAGGTGCACAGACGGAGCTGAGCAAAAGTGCTCCATTGCATGACAGTACACTGAAATACACAGCACACATCTTTTCGTTGCATACAGAAAGCCTGGAGGCTGTCAGGACATCTTCCGGGACCACAACAGGTTCTCCTTCATAAAGGCAAACATGAGGCATTTTAACTTTGGCTTTAGCCATTCTGTTGCTAAAGATAGTGGGAAGAACACAGTATATAAAGACTTTCTAAAAGTTCGCATATTCTCATTGAAAGTTACAGAAAGGCTGGTCAGTTTGTATCATTAAGAAGCGGTCCTTTCTTGTTTACTTAGTTCTCTTGATTTCAGTGAGGATTTTCTGTAAGAGGCAATGTGGACACAGGTTCATAAGGATTCAGCTGAGGAACTTGGAAAACAAAAAGGTGGAAACAAGCCCTGTGGGAGTTAACAGAGTCCATCCACAAGTGCTGAGGGAACTCACAGACATCACTGTGAGGCCATGCTTTCTCTGAAAATTCATGGAAACTGGGAGAAGTTCCCAAGATTGAAAGAGAGCAAATGCCATTCCTGTCTCCAGGAGGAAACAATGATATAGATCCTTTGAAGTAAAGGCCAGTCAGCTTCACCTTAATCCCAGTGAAGGCAATGCAGCAAATAACATTAGAAAGCATTTCTAAACTATATGAAGGATGAAGTGATGACTGGGAGTAGTCAGTATGGGTTCACAGAGATAAAATCACTTTTGTTCTGCTGATCACCACCTTCTGAGCCTGGTAATTCACTATTACTAATCATATTTTTCTCCTTCATATGCTTGAAAATGGTTTCCAGGATCACATTTCCAAGGCTCAGATTGATTCTGACTAGCCTTTTATTCCTCAGATCCTTCTTTTTGCCCTTCTTGAACTTAGGAGTGACATCTGTTTTGCTTCAGACTTTGGACACTTCTCTTAGCTGCAACAATCAATGGAAGATGATAAAGAGTGGCCTCACAATGACATCTGCTGGCTCTCTTAGCACTTGTGGTTGCAGCTCATCAAGGTCTGCAAGTATGTTTATGTAAGCATTTCCTGACCTGACCACTTTTCACAAAGAGTATAACGTATTTGTTCCAGCCTTTTCATCTGTCTCCAAGACCTGAGTCCTTGGAGATCAGTATTACTGGCAGACTGAGGCAAAGAAAGCATTCAGTACTTTGGTGTTTTCCCGACTATTTGTAACCGGGTCCCCATCTCATTCAGCCCACATTCTCCCTTTTCCATAGAAGTCTTTTCTGCTGCCTTGACAACTGTTCAGATTCAACTCCTTTAGAGCTTTAGCTTTCCTAGCATCATCACTGAATATTTGAATAGTCTTAGTGTTCTCTGCAGGTTATTCATCCTCGTTTCCACCCTCAGTATGCTTCATTTTTGTGTTTGAGTTTGTACAGGAATTCCTTATTAATTCAAGCAGACCTTACGGTTTTTTTGCCTGATTTCCTCTTTGTTGAGATGAATCTCTCTTGAGCTTGGATGAGGTCACTCTCCCAGCTGGGGGCCCTTCAGCTGGAAAGCTACTTGCTGGAATTGAGCAGGTTGTCTAGAGCAGATTAGAGACAGATTGTCTAAAACCTGCAGTTTTAGTCATGGCCCAGACATCATATGTCTTCTCAGACTCTGTGGAACATGGTCTTTACAGCTAGTGATTACAAAGGAACTGAACGGGAAATGTTTTAGTCATCTAAATATGAGCTTTTTGTATACTTTTAATGTGCAGATCTATCCTCACTTTCAATCTTTCTTTGCTACTGTACATTTTTCTCCACTCTTCTGCAATGAAAAAGGGAAATGACTGCCATTCCTAAAATACTGGGACAATGAAATCTCAGCTTTTCAATATAATGTTGAAATTTCAGCATAAATAAATGATAAGTTTGTGAAACAGTCTAGCGGCTGCCTTTCTCATTTTGGGCAGCTGTAGACAAAATATTCAAAGTTGGAGATAACTAAGTCCCTGTTAGTTTTATTTCCTAAAGAACTGAGGCTTAAGTAATTGTGCTGTCTGTTCCTCCTCTCCAGTCACTTTTGAACATGCTGGATTATTCCGACCAAGTTTGCTGAGGACATAGAAGAAGAGGCAAGCTTAGCTAAAAAAATACACATTCATGAACATTTTGTGAAGATCAGTAGCTGGATAGTTGGGAGGAAGATTCTGAAATGCATAACTGAATGAAAAACAGCATTTCTCTTTGACTGAGGAGTCAATTACTCAATTTGTATATACTGGCTGGCAAGCTGCAACAATAAATGATATCCTACAGCAAAAATAAATACTGGATTTGATGTTAGAACTAAAGATATTAGGGTTTTTACACTATTTGATTATCTGACTTGCTCACCTCCAGCATCATCATTCCGAAGTCCCAACTTGCTTTCTCTGCAGGAAGGTCTCTGTTGATGCAGAATGGCTGTGCAGAAAGTCACATTGGTTCCCTCTGAGCTGCCTCCTGCAGCTTCCAGTTTTGGAAACATAGTAAAATTTTACTTCTGCTTTATCTCCTGTTGCTAAAAAAGGCATTTAAAGGATAGTTACAGTTCTTCAGCCATTTATGCTGAAAAAATTTGGATGCCGAATAGCTTACAGGTTCGAGAACTCAGAAGAAGAGAATGCCTCTACAGCTTAATATAAGGATACTTTCTTTGTCTGTTTATGTAACTAATTTGCAACGAGAGTGGTATTAACAACAGGAAGGAACACTGTGTCCCTAAATGGGAGGAAGATGCCTAATGACAGTAATAATGTGTGAGAGGGTGAAAAAGATCATCAGAATTCATCAGGAACATTTCAAAGAAATTGACTATTCTCACTTGCCACTTGTGCTCCCCGAAAATTATTGCACAGATGACAAAAATGAAACCTTGGATGGCAGATCCTCAAGGGAACAAAATTTTGGCAGTGTTTCTCAGTGTTCTTACTCTTCTTCCTAACCTGTGTCTGTACTGGTACAGTAGAAATCACCCTTTTTTTCTTCATCTCACACCTTGACACAAGTAGCTTCAGACCTGCAGCAAAATCTCCCAGTGGTTTATACACACATTATAATTCAGCCAACCTAAATGATTCTTTGACTGTTATGGAACAGTACTATTATCTTCTTCATAAGAAGGCTATTGTTCATTAAAACATTGGGATAGACAAAAGCTGAAGCTAGAAAAAGAGTGTGAACATTATGTTCAGAGTAGTTTTTGGTAAACTATTTCACATATATTTTGAGAATTATGTATAGATCTTTGAGGATGCATATATTATCTGTTGTAAAAGAAAAACAATGGCAGAAGGTAAATTATGGAGTTAAAACTTATTTATGTGTCTTGTAATTTAATATATTCTATAACATTAGTAGCCACTAGATGTTCATTTCTGGCTTACTGACACTGACTACAGTCTGAAGTCAAATATAAAGGCAGTGTCAGGCCAGGACATAACATAAATACTTTGTAATAACACCCAAGTCAAGTTGAGAAAATGCCTTTATTTCTGAAAAGGCTAAATATTGATATAGTCAATGGATGCCTTGGTGCGCTACAAATCTAGTTTTGACCTTGACTGCCAGAACTTTCAGTGGACAAATTAACTGATATTTCAAAAGAACAGATAATTTGTAGAAGTGATAGACATAGCAGGCTTGGGACAGCCCCTGATAAAAGCACAAGCTGCAATAGCACCGATGTATAGTAAGTGCTAGCAAAAATACACGCTATCCCAGTTATTCTTTACAAAGAGGTGATGCACAGTGCTTACCAAGATGTCTTTATCTTGATGGAGTAAGAGCAGTGCAGCTTCCCATCACTTATGTCTCTTCAGTCTCTTTTCCTTTCTCTTCCCCTTCTCTTCTCCACTCTGTCTCTATAGATATCTTCCCTTCTATGCTAAACTTTATCTGTTTCCCTCCCCAGGGTGACGTTTAACACGATTTGAGCAGAGAGCTGAGAACAACAGTCATGTATGTTTAGCATGTTCTTAAAGCTCATTATAATTCTCAGAGTTAAATTTTAATACTAATTTCAAGGTTAATGAAGCAAAAGTTTCACTTTTGGCACTTAAGGCACTGTGGTCTTAGAGACTCTTTGTTGAGACTGTTTATCTTCTTATTCCTGCAACCTTTTGCCTAAGCAGGACTGTCTTCTCACTGCTGGACTCCCTGCATTTGGCTGTTTTTCACACCAGCCTTTCAAATTTCCACTTCACAGTTTATGCAAGAAATAAGGCTCCTGCATTTTATCACCTTATATGAAGATCTCACATGCCTATGGAAATTGTGGATGCTTTCATACTCAGCCTAAAATATTCTCTTCAGATCCCTGAATTTGACCTGCTAATTTTCACTTTACCAAGAAGTCAGAGGCAGGGAATACTGGTCATGTCTGATAGGTGTCTTTTATCCTTTACAAGATTATCCTCTATCCTTTGTGAACTGCAATTATAGTTTACAATGTTTGTTTGCTTGTTTTTTAATATTTTATTTTGTTTGTTTTCATTTGTTTGCTTAACTGGAATAATATTCCTCCCAAAGCATAACGCACATTTCTCCCTTATGGTAAACCTTTATGCATGTGATACTTGAACTTTCCCCTAAAACTTCATTGGTTGTGAATAACAGAAAAATTGCATTTCTTGTCATTTTCTTCTGGTACCTTAAGGACGAGTTCATTCTGTCTTTCAGAGGAGATCATGCAGACTCACGTTTTCAATTTCTTTTTAATTGTTAAAATGATACAAATCTATACAATGGCATTTTACAAAACTTGCATCTCTTTTTTAAAGAAACTAGTGTATGCTCACTTCAAGTGTTAAATTCAGCAACTACATTTATTCTTAACTATGATTCTTCTGATAGGTGAGTGATAGCTCGCGCAGTTAATACCTGACGTGGCAAAACACAACTCTTTTTTGTTATATGTTTTCTACAGTCCCTGTTTGCTTTTGCTGGCAATGGGGTTCCAACTCTAACTGAAAGTAGGACATGGTTATAATGCCACAGTGCACTCATGTGGCAAGATTTTCAAGTACATTGATGGACTATTTTGGGATTGGTCAAAATGAATATTTTTTCTTCTTCAGTCTCGAAGGCAAAATAACACATTAAGGTTGCTATAGGTAGATACTGTATTCTGTTTTCTAGTATAATTCATTTTATATATTTTTTTTTGTTACTCTTTTATCCTAATTTGAGTGCTTATCTCGAAAAATTTATCATTTAAACACTTTTTGTGATAAAAGTCACAATTCCCAATAAGGGTCATTGTCTTTCTTTGTGATCTTCTTCCTTAATCCAGCTCCATTCTTTACTGTAAATTTAATTTCAGAATATAATCTTGATATTTATACTTCACTCATCACCACAGACTAAACATCTGTTTTCTAAGAGAGTTGCCTGTAGCTGAGATGCTATCACACCACAAACTGGGGACATCAATTTTTATGGCATCTTGGGTATTTATCTGTGAACTGAATGTGAAAATCTGACAAAAATTCTCACAGCCTGAACATAAGGATAGATGTTATCTAGGAGTATTAACTTTCATTAGGCTACTTCATATTATTGGAGAACGTATAAATGAAGTTTCAAGCAAAGAAGCCCTTCTTCAAATAAAAATAAAAATAAAAATAAAACAACCCTACAAAGTTGAAAGCTAAATATATATTGAGAATAACTACTGTCATTTGCTTAAGCATACAGTATATGTGCTAGATATCATGAATAAATTATTTACTGTGAAAGTGGTGAGACACTGGAACAGCTTGCCCAGTGAGGTTGTGGATGCCCGCTCTCTGGAAGCAGTCAAGGCCAGGCTGAATGGGATTTCGAGCAACCTGGTCTAGAGGGAGGTGTGCCTGCCTATAGCAGGGGAGCTGGAAGTAGATAGTCCTTTCCAGCACAAACCATTCTATGATTCTATGAAATAATCACTCATTTTTGTCTCAGTCCTTAGTCCCAGGTGAGACCTACAAAACACTTAAAGAACATAAGCATTGAATTAAAACACACAAATAACTTGCTGGAATACAAAAAAAAAAAAAGGTAGAAAACAGACACAAGCTATATAGTTCATTACACTCCCTCCCTCATCACAAAAACGCATATTTGAGAGGCCACAAATCCTATTTTTAGTTTTCATTAAGAAGAAAAC
Source organism: Meleagris gallopavo (assembly GCF_905368555.1). Lineage (NCBI taxonomy): Eukaryota > Metazoa > Chordata > Aves > Galliformes > Phasianidae > Meleagris > Meleagris gallopavo. Next base: position 28,091,864 of record NC_139435.1, on the reverse strand, counting down.
CACCTTTAAGAAAATGTGATAGGCATCTGCATGTTGAGAGCCTTTAGGTGGCTGGAAAGATGATAATAGATTACATGATACAAGTTGAAAGAACTTTTTTGTTGACATTATGAATCTTTATGATGTAGTGTTTCTGCAAGAGGCCCTTGGAGTACATGTGCCATACATGGCAATTATAAGAGGGTGTAGATTGATACAATGTGAGTCAGTGAGCAGCTTCACAACAGAAAGATAGCCAGGAGCAAAGAGACACCAGGCACACAGGGCAGAGTGTGCAAAGCTGAGGCACGCAGGGCAGAGGGCAAAGCTGAGGAAGTGTGGGATAGACGAGTGGACAGTGAGGTGGGTTGAGAACTGGCTGACTGGCAGAGCGCAGAGGGTCGTCGTTGGTGGTGCAGAGTCTGGCTGGAGACCTGTAACCAGTGGTGTCCCCCAGGGGTCTGTGCTGGGTCCGGTCTTGTTCAACGTCTTCTTCAATGACCTTGATGAGGGGATAGTGGCCACCCTCAGCAAGTTTGCTGATGATACCAAGTTGGGAGGATTGGCTGACACGTCTGAAGGCTGTGCTGCCATTCAGCAAGACCTGGACGGCTGGAGAGCTGGGCAGTAAGAAACCGGATGAGGTTCAACAAAAGCAAGTGTAGGGTCTTACACCTAGGGAGGAATAATTGCATGCACCAGTACAGGCTGGGGGATGAGCTGCTGGAGAGGAGCTCTGCAGAGAGGGACCTGGGTGTCCTGGTGGACAACTGGTTGGCCATGAGCCAGCAGTGTGCCCTCGTGGCCAAAAAGGCCAATGGCATTCTGGGGTGCATTAAGAAGAGCGTGTCCAGCAGGTCGAGGGAGGTGATCCTCCCCCTCTACTCTGCCCTGGTAAGGCCTCATCTGGAGTACTGTGTCCAGTTCTGGGCTCCCCATTACAAAAAAGACAGGGATCTCTTGGAAAGAGTCCAGCGGAGGGCCACAAAGATGGTGAAGGGCCTGGAGCATCTCCCCTATGAAGAAAGGCTGAGTGAACTGGGTCTGTTTAGCCTTGAGAAAAGAAGACTGAGAGGGGACCTGATCCAGGTTTATAAATATCTGAGGTGTGGCGGCCATAGTGGTGAGGCCAGGCTCTTTTCAGTGGTACGTGGAGACAGGACGAGGGGAAACGGACATAAGCTGCAGCATAGGAAGTTTCGCATGAATGTTCATGCTCTTCACGGTGAGGGTGACGGAGCACTGGAACAGGCTGCCCAGGGGGGTTGTGGAGTCTCCTTCTCTGGAGATATTCAAGTCTTGCCTGGACGCTTACCTGTGCGACCTGGTGTAGGAAACCTGCTTTGGCAGGGGGGTTGGTCTCGATGATCTCTAGAGGTCCCTTCCAACCCCTACAATTCTGTGATTCTGTGATTCTGTGAGTCCAGACTAGTCACAGCTACACCGCACTAACAAGAGAAAGATGAGACATATGATCACAAAAAGGCCTCAGATAATCTAGTTCCAGCCACTGCCATGGGCAGGGCTGCCACCCACCAGCTCAGGCTGCCCAGGGCCCATCCAACCTGGCCTGGAACACCTCCAGGATGGGACATCCACAGCTTCTCTATGCAGCTGTGCCAGCACCTCACTGACCTCAACGTGAAGAATTCCCTCCCAACATCTAATCTATATCACCCCTCATCTACTATAAAAACATTCTCCCTTGTTCATCTCATGGTCCCCCTCTGAACTTGCTCCAACATGTTGCTCCATATCCTCCAGACCTGGATGGTGTAAAGCAGAGGAGAGGAGCATCTGAGGAGGATAAACATCCCTTGCCCTGCTGGCCACTTTATACATGTCTCTGTCTTGATGCTAAGAGGTGTCACAGGCTCACTGAGCTAGAAATAATTCACCCTTAGGTTACCAGTCCAGATCCACCTGGCTCTGGTGAGGATCCACCTGGAGAACTGTGTTCACTTTTGGGCCCCTCAATACAAGAAAAACATTGAGGCCTTGGAGCACGTCCAAAGAAGGGCATCAAAGCTGGTGAAGGGTCTCGAGTGCAAGTCTTACAAAGAGAGGCTGAGGGAACTGGGATAATTTAGTCTGGAAGAGGCTCAGGAAGAGACCTTGTTGCTCTTGATAACTGTCTGAAAGGAGGCTGTGGTGAGGTACCTCTTCTCACTGGTAAACAGTGATAGGACTAGAGGTAATGGCCTTAAGTTGCAAAGGGGAGGTTCAGATTGGATATTAAGAAGTTCATATCGGAAAAAGTGGTAATGCATTGGAACAGGCTACATTCCATCCCTGGAGGTTTTCAAGAAAAGGATAGATGTTGCACTTACAGACATAGGGTAGTGGACACGTTGGTGATGGGCTGATGATTGGACTAGATTGTCTTAGTAGTCTTTTCCTAAATTAACGATACTAAGATTCCATTATTCAGTAGCAGCCTGATCCACCTGGTGCTTATTCTGATGTTTTTCAGGTGGTATGACTCTTGGGTACTCGACATACTTCTGCAACCCATGCAGCAATATGTTCCTACAGTGCAGTTGCCCAAATAGGTTTGCATTTGCACTACCAATTGTTCTGTTTCCACTGCTGTAACAAATGGGGCACCTGACACTACCATGAGTAGAGGTAGAACACAGGCCACACAGGACTGTTAAAGGGTGAGCAAGTCTTGCTGATTACTCCTTGGCTCTTCAGTTGGCAAATCAGCTTACATATAGGGACTGGGGAGTCTCAGCACCACCAGTGCACTGTTGTAGTGATCAGCACCTCCTGTTCTTCTACTCTTAGCAACCCCACACAGAAAGGTTCTCTAAGAGATCAGGAAAGTAGACAGCTGTTTTATGTCCTCCATCTCTAAGACGGCTATATTAAAAGGATTCACAGTCCTTTGGGTCCTTGAAGAACCCACTCCTGAGGTAACCTATAGCAAGAATGCACAGAGCCTCTGGGACAGTCACAGTAGTTTAGTTTTGCCACTCATTCCCAACTAGATTCAATTCAGCTTCCAACAATTAGCTGCTGAGATACCCCTGTTAGTCCAGAACTAGAGATGCGTTCTGCACCTTTGTAACTTCACGACACTAGGGTACACTGTATGTCAATGCCTCCTAGACCCTTATACTCCTGTACAAGGCCATCAAATCCACACAGTCCAAGAAATTTGATTGTGTCATTTTTCCATCTGGCTGGAGGCAGGACCTCTCTAATCCTAGTTATTGTATTCATTACTCAGTTCACATGGATGTAAACCAGAAAGTTCGTTATCAAGCTCAGAAATAAGATCAGTCCATCATCTCTGTCTTGGAGACTGCTCATTGGAAACTGGAGTGGCCATTTTCCTGGAAGAATCTCCTTTTATAGTCGTTCTTCCTCACAGCTCATGTTCCCATGCCTCTAGCGTTTTCCGTCCTACTTCTTCACATATTCTCCATGTTCACACAGGTAAAACCATGTGGTGGCACTTGGTGCGTACCCACTATATCTTCTCAACTGAACTGAGAAATGTTTGCTTCTGCTAACTGAGATGCTGGTATGTGCAGATAGGGAGGAAGATGTATTCCATATGAGTTGCTGAATCTCCTGAGGCAGTTTACTCACAACTGAAACGCAGACCCATTTGAAAGAAGAGAGACTTTCTTCGTATTGTCAGAGTTGGTCGCCAATTCATTCCCTGTTCGTTCATCTCTATCTTTCCAGGTCATTACTGCCAGTGAGTTGTCATTAAGCAATGGTGAACTCTGTACAAACTTCCACCACATAGTCTGCATGCACCAGATGCTACCTGAATTTGAGGATAATTGATAGTTGTTCAGGTCAACATTATATACCATCCTCAGCACAGCTAATTCCTCAGATATTGGATGTTGCTTTCCATAGTGCTCAAGTTACCTGGCTGACATGTTGCTTTCCATAGTGGTCAAGTTACCTGGCTGACATGTAATATTGTCCCTGCAGAAATACCTTCTTTCTCAGCTGACAAGAGTTGCATCAAGAGGAGGAGAAATCTTTCATATTTTGCAAACACCTTGTCAATGCCCCCTTCCCTAAAGAGGGATCCCAGCTGCCTGGCTTCCATGCTCACTAAGTCCATGTTATTATCCCCATTATCCCAGCATCAGAGCAGCCAGCCAACAATGTACTTGCCTGGATAACAGTGAAATCTTCCTATGTATCTCACAGCTCACCTAGGGACAGGAATCATAGTTACTGACTCAACTATAACTTCTGCCTCTTCTTTCAATTTTCATGATGAACCTGCTATGGATTAGCCTTCCTCATTCTCTTCGTCCTTCCATAGTAATGAGTTGACTTTCACATCCATTGTTTCTTCTTATGGTCAGGTGTGATGGATGCTGGCATAGGTTGGTTCTCTAGTTCAACCACAGAGCCTGACATGGGGATCAAGCCAGATCCAAAGGAATTTTTTTCCTTTTGAGGATGCAGAATAGTGTTGAACAGTGTTTGGTAAGTGCAGGCCAGAGCCCCTACACAGTGCAGGTAGCTATAAATCTTTGGCATTGACAGGATCAGGGCATACCTTTTTAAAAAACTGTCAGCTTTTTAGGATTCCGCACTTGTCCAGGGATAAGTTCCAGGCCTGTCGGAGGTTATAATCATAATAGACACCTACACATGTCCAGCCACATACCTTGCAACCCACAACCACCCTTCCTCAGGGTAGATCTCAGCACAGTATTTTTGAATAGTCTCTTAGCCACAAATAAAACTGGAAAGACAAAGCAATAAGAACATGTTAGTTTGAATATCCTAGGTATACTCAACATTTTCAAAAACTGTTTTAGCTAGCCTGAAGTAGAGAGTGTACTCTTTAACAATTTATGGAGTAAATTTTCTGAAGTGCAAGAATGATGGGACTACAGAGTACAAATATCAAATTAAATCCATTACTGTTATAACATGAGCACATACTATATACGAATTGGTAAAAACATAAGTATGCCTAGACCAGCTCTCAAAGACTATAAACAACCTGATTGGAGTCAAGAAAAACAATCTTGAAAGCAAGTAACACTAGACTGTGAACAGCTATTAAGCTACTACACTGCTTTTAACAATTCTGTGTACCAAGTTGAGTGGCAAAAGGACTGTTGTGGTTTTACCCAGCAGGCAGCTCAGCACTACATAGCCTTTTTTTCATTAACCCCCTCTCCCATACCCCCCCCAAATGTGACAGGGGATAGAATTGGGAAAAAAAAAAAGTTGAACTCCTAGGTTGAGATAAAAACTATTTTCTAAGACAGAAAAGGAAAAGAGAAATAATAACAGTGATAACAATATATGCATATATTTACAAAACAAGAGATGCACAGTACAATTGTATGCCATCTGTTAACAGATGATCAGCCAGTCTCTAAGCAGTGGAAGCCTCCCCTTGACTAATTTCCCCCAGTTTTACAGTTTAATCACATTACGTCATATGGTCTTACATGTCCCTTTGGCCAGTTTAGGTCAGCTGTCCTGGTTCTGCCTGCTCACAGCTCCTTGTGAACCTCCCAGCCTCTTTGCTGTCAGGATAGTATGAGAAGCTGAAAAACTGAAATGTCCTTGGCTCTGTGCAGCACTGCTCAGCAACAACTAAAATACAGGTATGTTACCAACACTGTTTTTCTCCTAGAACCAAAACATAGCATCAGATCAGATGTGGTAAAGGAAATCAGCTCTGTTCCAGCTGAAACAAGGATAGAGGCCTCTTCAAAGCTTTCTCTTCTCCAGGCTGAACAACTCCAGCTCCATCAACCTTTCCTCACAGGAGAGGTACTCCAGTCTTCTGATCATCTTTGTGACCTACTTCAGACCCACTCCAATAGCTTCCTCTGCTGCAGGCCACAGGTCTGAAGGCAGGACTCCACACAGGATGTCATGAGGGCAGAACAGAAGGGGACAATCATCTTCCTCCTCCTACTGGCCACCCTTCTTTTGATGCAGCCCAGAATGGTGTTGGCCTTTTGGGCTGCAAGTGCAGACTGCTATCTTGTGTCTAGCTTTTCATTCACCAGAAGACCCGAATCTTTCTCACTAGAGCTGCTCTCAATGCATTCTTCTCTGGAATTGCCCTAACCCAAGTGCAAAATCTTGCATTTGACCTTATCGAACCTCATTAGGTTCACACAGTCTCACTTTGAAGCTTGTCCAGGTCTCTTTGGATAGATCCATTTAAACTCCATATGTCTTGCAGGAAGACCGCCACTTCAAAAGGTAACCCTGCATACAGTAGCATCAAATGGGCCTTCAATTAGGGCATTATCATACCATGCAAACCCTGTCTGTGGAAGTGCTATTCCACATCTAGTTATTCAAGCTATTACAAGATTTTCTAACAATACTAACAAAGAAACAAAGAATAAATCCTCTAATAGTCATTTCTACTGTAAAACAGAATACAAACATGAGAACTTACTGCTGCAGATTTAGATAAAGGCAACACCAAGCAGATAACATAATTACTTGTACAACATAAGTGGGAGCCAAATGTTATGTCTCTATGGGTATACCCTTGGGCTATGGGATACGCATGGGACAACACCGGTCCCAGCACTGCAATATGTATGTGGTTACACTCAGGTCAATTGTTCTATGGATTCCTAATTGCTTGATGCACAATGGTCTTCCAGTGAGGGTCACAGTGTCACTCTCTAGTGTGGAGGTATGCTACTTTCTCTGCTCTACTATCACAACAAATTTTGTGATGTCTGATCTCATTTCAGCTCTTAATTCAAGAGGAGGTTTTGGAGGAATAACCTGGATAGTTGTAATATCAGCAACCAAAAGTGATCTGAAGAGATGGTAGGACCTAGATGAAATAACTTTTGTGCATAGGTTATAGACATACACTAGGGTTGGAAAACAGAGCTATAGGGGCCTTTTGGCAATCTTCATGGTCTCAAAATCCTGTCCTGTATCCAAAACCTGCCTGGGAAGAACAGCACTGTGAGCTCGGTACTGAGTACCACAGACTCTGCTCTTCTAGGAACACAGCTTGAGAGAAACATCTATGAAAGCTGGCTGTGACCAAGCATGGGTGAAGAGAGGGAGATTTCATGGTGTCCTTACAGAGCGCAGTAAGGACAGGGATAGTTCTGTAATACTTTGCCACAAAGCCTGGTTTGCTCCTGCCAGGATGATATCACACATTTGTTTTCTGCAGTGACCTCTGGAGAAAGCTACCATGGAGAGAGAAAGATGGTGACCTGAGGGAGGAGCAGAAGACTGCTCGTGTTGAACGCTTTTCATGCTTTGTTTCTTTTTGAACATTCGTTGTCTATTGCACAGCAAGGTACCCTAAGTTTTCGTGTATGTTCAATGTTGCGAGCACCAACACATTTCCCAGATTTGTAATACTGCGGGGTCCTGTGGAGTCCAAGTGACGTTCCTCAGTTCACTGCTGCCTGTGCACTGGGACTAGAGAGTGTCCAGGCGTATAGAAAGGAAGAGCACCTTTGGGACGGCTCAGCGCTGGCAGTCACCGGTCCCGATTCCCCCCACGCCTAAAGCAACCCCCCCTGCCCCAAGCAACCGCGACTTCGCCTGTGCCAACGGCAGCCGCACGCGGGCGCTCCGAGCGCGTCGCCCTCTGATGACGCCGGCTCACCTGGCGCCCAAAACACCCATCCCCCGCCGCCGCTCGAGCGCATGCGCGGTAGGTGAGACGCCGCGTCTCTTTCTCTCGCGCCTCTCCGCAGCGCCCCCTTCCCCCCTCCCCCGCGCGTCGCCAACGGCCAGCAACGGCCGCCGCCAACCGTCGCTTCGGGGCGGACCGCACCGTGAAGCGAGGAGGCAGGAACGGGAGGCGCTCACGCGAGGGCCGTCCGGCGCCGTGAGCGTTTTCGCCGGGCCCACCCCCTCCTCCCCCTTCTCGCGGGGGATCGGCGGAGGGCTCGGGGCGGGGTATGCGCCGTGCCCGTCGCCGGGGGCGGCCCCTGAGGGCGAGGGCGCGGCTGAGTGGCGGGCGGGGCCGCGTGCGCGGGTCCGGGCACGCCAGGCGGAGGCCGGGGAGAGGCGGGCCCAGCCGGCTGCCGGCCGCCGCCGTTTCCTCCTTCTCGTCCTCCTCTTCCTCGGCGGCCGCCGTCCTCCCCTCGGTGGCGGGGGGGCAGGACTGGGGCCGCCGCAGGGGAGCGCGGCGAGGGCTTAACCGCGTCTCTCTGCCTAGGTGAGACCGATGTGGATCCCGCTGCTGGGCGAGGGGCAGCGCGGCCCCTAGCTGATGCTGAAGAGCCGGCCCGCTGCTGGCGGCGCCCCTGCAGCCGCCAAGGCCCTGTGCGCGCGCGGGGCGGCAGACATGGACTCGGCGCGGCCTGCCGACGTCGCGGAGCGGACAGCGGGGCTCGCCGCGAGCGGAGAGCTTTCAGCGGAGCGGGCCTCGGCCGGCCGCCCTCGGCGCCGGGAGGAGCGGCGGGACGAGGATGGAAGCGTCGCAGGAGGGGAGAGTGGCGACGGCTCCTGGGAACAGAGGCTGAGCCCCGAGCTGCAGCAGGGATACCGCATCCTGCGCGAGTTCCTGCTAGAGAAGTACCGGCCTCTGACAGCGCCGTTTTTAAAGCCGCTCGCGGATCAGGAATGCGTGAGGGAAGAAGGAGGAGCTGGCTCAGTTCATAACAGCAGTCGCTCCGCTCAGCAGTCACCGGCTGGAATGTGGCTGCTGAAAATGGAAGAGAAATTTTCCAGCGGGCAGTACGCTGGGATAGCAGATTTCGTGGGTGACTTCCGGCAGATGCTGGAGACCTGTTACCGGTTGCACGGAGTGGATCACTGGCTGTCCAAACAGGCCCAGAAGCTGGAGATGATGCTGGAACAGAAGCTGGCGTTGCTGTCCCGGTAGGTGTGGAAAACTCTGTCGAGGATCTGGCATATGCCGTTTACATAAATTAGATTATGAAATGTATTTCTTTTTGGAAAGTAACCTTTTGTTCCTCTTCACATTTAAAAAAAAAAAAAAAGAAAGAGAAAGAAAAAAGAAAAACCCAGAAACCTGAACTCCAGAACCACAGATGGTTTTAAAAACAACATGTGAGTGATTCCCAAAAGGATCAAATCTTCAAAACTCTCAGTACTACCACAAAGAGGAATGGTGCCTTCTGGCACCATTCAGGTCTTAATTGAAAATGTTTTGGAGTTTCTGAAGCTTGACATACTAAAATGCAAAGTAGGGCTTAGCATTTCCTGACTAAGATTTTGCATCTGAAAGAAGCCTTTTAGGAACATGGAGAGGTAGTTGTTTGGACAAGATGTCAAACGCTCCTTTCTTTATTTTATGCTGGCAGAACCAAGTGCTGCCCATGTATGACTGCCTCTGTATGACCGTCTCTTTAAAATTAATACCATTCTCAGTTAAAAATACATCATAATTTTAACCCAGTGTTTGTAGTCTGCAAAATTTGTACTGCTTCTAAGTGGGAATAAAATGTTGGGCCAAAGTACCTGCTTTGAAATAGATAATTTAGTGTCCCTATTTTTGGAAATAAGAAAATGGAAAATAACATCTAGCATTTATAATCAGATTTAAATAACGAAATACAAATTGTGTTATGTTTAAGCACAAATTCCTTGCTTTTAAGCCAAAGCAGCTGAGTGTGGAAAGATTTCAAGCCATATAGTACAAAGTCCAATCTAAATCAAACTGAAATATGTTTTTTCTCGAGTTTGACACAGGCGTAGGTCAGTCACATTAAAGCTGTGGTGTCTTTTTACCCTGAAATGTCTACTGCTTTTCTGTGTGACTTAGTGTTTTACATGTTAAAATTCCCAAAAGATTTTTGGGAGAGGGTGAAGGTGAACAAGATGGAATCGTATTAGCAGATATGAAAAGCTGTTCATGTCCATCAAGCTTAAACTTGCTAGTGACACAGGGTGTTAGTGCCAGCTGGTAAGAAGAACCTTTCTTGTGTAGTGGGAACACTTGAGGAGTGTGGGGAAGAGCTCAACTGAATAAGTGACTGTGAAGTGTGTTGGTGCATCAGAACTACACATTTGAAACTGTTGTACCTAACAGCAATTAGGAGTACAATGAAATAGCTGTATGTAATGGAGTGTGATCAGCTCAAGAAAACCATCTATATTGATTAAAAAAAAAAAAAAATCCTGTCTTAAAACTATTAACCCTGGAAAATAGATACTCCAACAGAATTTGAAAGATTTATTCCAAATTCATTTCTGTATGTAGTATGACACAACGTCTCGAGCACAGGAGTGTTTTGTGGAAGCCTCAAATTATGTTACTCTCATTGGACTTGATAGGATGTGAGAGAACTCAGTGCCTTTTTATTAGAGATTACATAAGAAAGCAAAGTCAAATTATGCACAGTGTCATCATGTAGTCGTACTTAATGTTTACTAAAAAATGCAGTTGCTGTTGTCATTCTTTCAGAAATGCAAATGCGTTGGTTCAAATAAAAAATATTGAACAAGCTAAAAATTATTCTACCCTTATCTACAGGTATATATCTCTTATACTAACACATCAGAGATTTATAAAGATACATCTTTAAAGTGTCTGTGTGCATAATAGAAGTCATAGGCATGGCTGCCACCCACCAGCTCAGACTCCCCAGGGCCCCATCCAACCTGGCCTTAAATGCTTTAGGGGACGGGGCATCCACAGCTTCTGTGCCAGTGCTTCACCATCTTCTGTGTAAAAATTTATGTTATTCTCAACATCTAACCTTAATCTTTTAGTTTAAAACCATTCTCCCTTGTCCTGTAACTATTAGTCCACATGAAAAGTTGATTTCCCTCATGGTTGTAAGATCCCTTTAAGTACTGGAATGCCACAATGAGGACTTCCTAGAGCCTTGTCTTCTCCAGATGGAAAAAGCCCAGATCCTTCAGCCTTTCTTTGTAGGAGTGGTGTTCCAGCACTCCGATAATTTTTGTGGCCCTGCTTTGGACCTTCTCTAGGAGCTCCATATTTTTAATGTGCTGGGGGCACCAGGCTTGGATGCAGTGCTCCGGTTGGGTCCATACGAGATCAGAACAGAGGACAATCACCTCCCTGACCTGCTGACCACCCCTCTTTTGATGTAGCCTGGGATACAGTTGGTACACACCGTTGACTCCCATTGTGCTTTTCAACCACCAGAACCCCAAGTCTTTCTCTGCTGTGCTGCTCTCAGTGAATTGGCTGTGGGTGCTCCGTCTCTGGAGATATTCAAGGCCAGATTGAATAGAGCCCTGGGCAGCCTGGTCTAGTGCCAGATCTGGAGCTTGATGGCCCTACCTGGGGTAGGGATGTTGGAACTTAATGATTCTTGGGGTACCTTTCAACCCAAGCCATTCTATAATGCTATGAGTTTTCCTCACCTGTACACATATCTAGGATTGCCCTCATGTAAGTGCAACACTTTGCACTTGGCTTGTTGAATCTCTTAGGTTTGTGTGGGCCCACTTTTCAAGCTTGTCCAGGTCCTTTTGGGTGGCTTCCCTTCCCTCTTTAGTATCAACTGCATCACTCAGTATCATTAGCAAACTTGCTGAGAATGTACTCAAACCCTTTTTCTAGATCATTGATTAAGATGTTGAAGAGCACCTGTTCCAAGGCGGTCCCCTGGGGGACACCACTCTTGGCTGTCCTCCACTTGAACAAAGAGACATTTACTATAACCTTCTGGCTGCAACCATATAGTCAATTCCTTATCCACTGTATAGTCACCCTTCATATCTCTTCAGGTTGGGGATAAGGACGTGGTGTCAGAGGCCTCCAGGCAGACAACGTCATTTGTACTTCCTTTTCCTATTGATGTTGTCAGTCCATTGTAGTCCACGTTGGTCAGGCACAACCTGCCCTTGGTGGAGCCATACTGGCAGTCTCAGGTCTCCTCCTTGTCTTGCACGTGCCTTAACACAGCTTCCAGGAGGATCTTTTCATCCTCATGCATATTTGTGATCTGTTATTCCATGCTTCCTTGCATTGTCCCATTCTTAAAAAATGGTAGTGATTGTTTCCCTTTTTTCCAGTCACTGAGGGGCTTCACCTGACAGCCATGACTTTTTGATTATGGTGAAGAATGGCTTGGCCACCACATCAGCCTGTTCTTTCAGGATCCTGGGATGTGTATCATTGGGACCTACAAACATGTTTAGTCTCATCAGGTGGTTTTGAGCTTGCACTTTCCTTATTGTGGGAGGGATTTTGTTTTCCCCAAGTCCACCTAAAGGTTCAGGGGTGGGAGAGTGGTGGAAGGACTGATTGCCATTGAAGGATAAAGCAAAGGCCTTGTTCAATACTTCAGTCTTTGACACATACTTTGTTGCCATGTCCTTTTTCATTTATGTGAGTGGTATGCTTTCTTTTGCTGTTTATTTCTTATCCGTGTACCTATAGAATCCCTTGATATTTTCACATCCCATGCCAACTTCAGTTCCTTATGTGCATTGGCTTTCCCTATCCCAGTTGGCTTCACTTCACAGCGGTGTTTACTCAGTCTTCATCAAGTAGTTCAGGTGCAGCAGTGTATGATTTTCAATTACTACTAACTAAAGAGTATTACCTCAAAGTAAATAGTGATTTTAAGGGGAGGTTGGATTTTTTTTTTTTCCCCCCCACTTGTTTTCAGAGGTTGCTTAGAACATTTTCACTGCATTACTTTCAAATACAGCATAGTATGAAATGCACAACCACGTATGCTGTGCTGTTTTACATCTTCTTTTAAAGAATATTTAATAGTAATAAGCTGCTGCTTGAAGAGAGTGACAACAAAAAACCCATTTTTTTCAGTATTTTTAGGTATCTTCTAAAAAGTGTGGTTCTTAAGTATTGCATAAGTATTTTTTTCCAAATATTTATCTAATTCTATGACTTAAGGATTAAAATATGGATTTAAACCTCCAAATAGTACTTGGTTCCTTGAGATAATTATCCATCATTTTTAAGAGACATGAACATATATGTATGTTAGTCTATTAGTTTTAAATTATACAATTTTGTGAAGGTATTTCTGAAGGCAGCCCTAGTAATGTCAAGAGTAGAAGTCCTGACTAAATATTCTTGACCTATGGGTGGTGGTTTAGGCATTGTAGTGCAGCAGTTAAGAAAAATTAAAATTGTGGATTGACTTTGTTTTCCCTTCTAGGCATTTAAGAGAGAAAACATCAATAGCAGTAACATCTAGAGGATCCTATGGTCTAGAAGATGAGAAAGGAACACCATGCACTTCAACAAGACGTCGTTCCACACCTCGCAATTTAGTAGGCTTGTCAACAGGCATGTTCGAGTCTGTGATGGTTCAGGTTCTAAGGCAAGAGGAACAGCTGAGAGCAAAAGAAGAGAAGAGGTAAAAGGAAAAACTGTGTTTTGGTAAAATAATCGTGCCATCTTAATACCTGAGACTCCGTTGCATCACTAAACTTGGTAGTGTTATTTGCCTTTAGTAAATGAATGAAGTCAGCCTTCAGTATAGTGTATCCATGGAGAAAGGAATTAGTTTTTGATTTATCACCTTTTTGGAAAAAATAAAGCATTATAATCTTTGAAAGTAATTTAAGGCTGCTATTGTTTTTGAACTGTAAAAATTTTAATAGTAACAGAAAGCATCTGCAATCCAGTCATGGTTTATCCTACTTCTTACTGGTCTTTTTGCTATACAGGGAGGAAAAAAAAAAAAAAAAAAAAGATAAAAACTACCAATATGGTCACTGAAATAGACTGTAGTTATGCTTTTTTGTACTTCCCTTTCTGTTAGCCAAAAGCAAACTACTTCTGTAAGTGCCATTCCTATTATCTCCCCAGTTTGGCATTTTACCTTGTTTGTTAGGTAAAAAATTTACAGTTTTTGTGTAGTTAACTCTGTGGAATTTTGCAGTTATCAAATGTGATAAACATGGAGGGTAATGACAAGACTTAGCTTTAGGAGATGAAATGCTTCTAACTTTTTTCAACTGTAAAGATTTTGGAGATTTTTCTCATATGTAATGAAAGCATTCTCAGTTTGCAGGTAAAAATATTTTCAACAAATCTGAAGCCATACAGTTTGGGCTGTGTTGCATGCCGAACAGTACCTCTTCCCTAGATCTGATTAAGTCTTTCTTCTGATTCACCTCATTCTTTGCAAAAAAGTAAAGATCAGTAGAGATTTATTGCATTCCATATCTCTGAACTTGGTTGCACTTTTTTTATGAAAAGGTTATGGAAATTGAAAAGGCCTATAAAATTAGCAATACATTATTAATGGAGATCCATATAATATTGACATCATGCGTATTTTTCACAGTATTTTTATCTATAAGTATGCATACTTGAAACTACGTTGACATACCTTTTTTCTTCAAAAATATATTACAAATTCTTGTGCTTATATTGGATTATTGATAAAATATAGATGATGATGAATATATTCTATCTATTATGAAAAAAATAGCTGTTTACCTTCTTTTTCTAGAAATCTGATACACCAAGTTGCTATAGAATATATACTTAACAAAAGGAGATATAAAACTGCTTCCTTGGGGAGCTTATTGCAATTTACAGTGCTTTCCTTTTAGTAAAGCCATTAAAGTGTTCCTTAGAGCTACAGACTTAATCCATTGGCAAATATACATTTTACTGAATTTGCCTTTCACTCGTTGTTCATTTTTTTGTAATCATGTTGAAGTTTGTTGACCTGAAATTTCATTTAAATCTATTTAAAGCTTGTACTGAATTGATGGGAAAATTCAGTTAAAGCATGGGTTAGCAAACAATTATCCACATATTTTTCAGGACTCAAATTGTTAATGCAGCATTTCCAATTGTTTTGGTGTATTTTTGTAAAATTTATGGTATTAACTCTAGTCTCAGAACTAAAGCACTACCTTAGTAGATACAAATTATTTCGTTCATATTGATCCTTTGAGTCTTACTACTGTTACAAAAAAACAGTCTCCAAATCTGTTGCTATAATATAGGCTATTCTGTGTCTAATTGTGAGTGGGTAAAGTATTTAGGATTTTAATTTCCGCTGTATCAAACTTTGCCTTCCTCCCAGTCTTGCTCTACTACTGGTTTTTCCCATGAAATAGTGTGCAGTACGACAGTGTAACTTGCTTGTATGCTGTCAAATCAGTTTTGACCTGCTGTTTACCTAGCTTGCAAGTGAGTGGTCTGCTGAATAAAAACATATTCCTTTTCTGGCACTGCGTTCAGTGAGTCAGCATACATTCTTTGTAGTTATCAAGCATATTAGTTGAGTCTCTTGAACTGCTTGAGTTACTAACTTGCAGCACTAGGGTAGACGAAGTTGCTGATGCTGGTGTCTTGCTAGAATACACCCTCATACCTAAAGAAATTGGCTGTTGAAATCTAATTTAATATCTAAACGTTTGCTTTAGGTACTTAAATACTCTTATAAGACACAGGCATTTTATGAAATGGATTTTTTTTTTAAAATCATAGAATCATTAAGGTTGGAAAAGACCTCTAAGATCATGAAGTCCAACCATCAACCCATCACCACCATGTCCAATGAACCTTATTCAAGATTTTCTTAAGCTGCATATTTTGAAAGACTATCCTGAAACATGTTATTTTTCTTTTCTTTTCTGTAGTTAATTTTGTGGAACTCCTACTCTTTGTCTATTCATTATGTTTTTATGGGTACACTTTGTACATACTTTTCTTTCTTTCTTGTTGTCTATCCATGTCTTGCACAATCTATTTTATCTATCAATTGATGGTTCTTTTTATAACCTCCCCTAAGTCGTACATTAATTGAGGTCAACTTGACTTAGAACATGTCTTTGCAGCTATTAATTTTATGTGGCAGCAAAAGCCCTTTTTTTTTTTTTTTTTTTTTTTCTCCTCCTAAGTGTACTTACAAAAACAACCTTCAGAGAAAAAATTATGAGAAGCTTGGGAATAGCTCTGAAGCTCTGTAAAAAATTTCCTACAACTATGGTTGTATCCTAGTTCTAACCGCTGGAATCTGGCCATGCTATGAGGCAAAAATGTTTCTTTACCATTAAAACTTAAATTCGTCCTACTATTAACAGCTGTTGGTGCTGATATGATTAATGATGATATCCTATTAGTTACTCTAGAACTAAATTAACATATCTTGTGATCTAGTAAATTAGGTAGTAAACTAATGGCTATTGATTATCTGAAGTGGAAGCATTTCTTCCTCTTCAACTTGTTACTTTTGACTGTCATGATAAATTTACAAATAAAAGGAAATTGTTTTATATATTGTGGTCATGTTTTTCTCTTGCTAATATTTTGTATGGAGTCTGAAATTTTAAGGAGTTTAACAGGACTCATTGCCAATAACCTCTTTCTCTGAATACCCACTATTTCTGCTCTATCCTTTTCTTAGCTAGGGGACCAGAACTGAATACAATTTTTCAGGTGAGGGCAAACCATTTATTAATGTAATGACATCTTATTTCTAGTGTCTTTTTCCATCACATTCTTCATACAATTTAATATGTTTCCTTTTTGACCACTGTTGTACACCAAGGCTTTACATGGGAGGGATTTTCACATTCTTGCATGTGAATGAAGCACTTAAGACAGAAACAAGGAGATTACAAGTTAGGTGACACAAGCCACATGACAATAATTTGGAATTAAGTTATCTAGCATTTGTTTTAAGAGATGTTTATATGAGTAGATGACAAGTAAAATACTGTTAATTGGAAATACTGAAACACAGCAAAAATAAGGGATTTGAGAACTAGAGAGGGATACGCTTTATAAATAACCAAGACAGTGGTATGTATTGTGTTCCGTATTCCTTCAAGATGTGTGTATGTCATACTGGAGTTCTGATTTTTTTTTTTTCCTCTCCTGTTTCTTTTAATTCAAGTGATACCTGATTTTTTGTGGACTTTCTCCTAATAGGATGAGAGAGCAAGAAAGAAAAGAAGCAGAAGAAGCTAGTCAGAAGGAAATAGAAGAATGGGAAAAGTCACTTCTAGCTCAAGCAGCACCTACGAGGATGGAGACGATGTGGGAGATTCCAGCTATTGGTCATTTCCTTTGTTTAGCACAACAGATTTTAAACTTACCTGAAATAGTGTTCTATGAATTGGAACGTTGTCTTCTTATGCCTCAGTGTAATGCTTTTTTATCTAAAATAATGACTTCTTTGTTAAGTCCTCCACATCGCAGATCTACATTACATCGTAGGCCAACACTTTCTTACAGGGCTTGGGAAGCAGCACTAAGACAGAAAGTCCAACACTGGTATAATATTGTAGGGCAGACTGACAATCCTAATAGCTCTGCAGAAAAACTTGGATTGTGTCCACAGTTTTTTAAAGTCCTTGGAGAAGTTAATCCCTTACAGGAAAAACCATTTCATGAACTACCATTCTACCAAAAAGTGTGGCTGCTAAAAGGTCTTTGTGATTTTGTCTATGAAACACAAAAGGATGTTCAAGATGCTGTTCTGGGTCAACCTATTCATGAATGCAGAGAAGTAATTCTTGGTTATGACTACTTGGAAAATGCATATGTTCATTTTCCACAGTTTTGTGGTGCAGATGTTCGGATTTACAAACAGAAACCTTTTCAGGCTCCTGAGTTCCCATCTCCTCCCATCAAAGTAAAAAAAGTGCCACGTACAAAGGTAGAGAAAGTAAAACATGAATATGTAAGCAAAAGAAATGGAGCTGTCAGCTCTGGCAATAGAAGAGATCTGCTACCTCGTTCCAAGTCAGAAGGAGGGAAAAGTATGGGTTCCATTGCCAGCTGTCCAGAAAAAGATACACATTTAGATAGCTTTAGTGTCACTACAGAGATTAAGATTAACTGTGAAATGAAGACCTCAGGAGTCTGTGACATTAAAAAAACTTGTTGTTATAAAGAGAACTTGAGGCATTTAATTAGTTCAGGAGAGATTGTTAGCATGGCCGATCACTTTAGTTCAGGAGAAAGAAAGCCTGCAGAGAAAGGACAAGGTTGTGCGGAAATGGCCAGAGTAAAAGTTGAGATCAGTCCGTTCAAAGAGAACACGCTGAAAGCTTGTCAGGTGCTTGTCAATGGCACGCATAATGACAACCAAGACACAGACTACAACAAATCTGTTAAAGAAATAACGCTGGAGAACTCACTTCGAAGTAATAATAATAAACTAATTAAGTTGCGGGCAAAGAAGAAGAAAAAGAAAAAAAAGAAATTGAAGGACATTATAAATGAAAATCTGCAGAAAAAACTTGATGACTTGCAAAGAAGACGTGAGGTTCATCTTTATCCATTCAAATCTTACAAATCTGAGATCCAAAGCAAGTTATTCAAAAAGAAAGCAAAACACAAGAAACACAAGTCTGGTGAGTTGACATTTTTAGCTATAGTAAAAACTAATGAAATACTGATTTTTGTTTGCTTGTTTATTTGTTTTGATATTTGCTTAGCTGATCTTTCTAAGTTTTGATTCTTGAAACTGGACAGCATTATTGCTTTATCTTGTTCAGATACCAGTTTTTTGGTGAAAGTTTCCCTTTGAGTTACACAAGCATACATTACAGGGTTGCAAGGTGATTGAACTGTGATTAATTTACATAATATGTCTAGAGAGAGTGTAACTTCTAAGAATGTGTGTTACAAATAAAATTTAAGTGAATGAATCTGATTGATTAACTTCAGAGGGATAAAACAAGCTTGAACTTGTTTTATGCTATGCTATCTCACAGCAGTTTTGGAAATATTTTTCCCCTTTCTGGTAACATTACTTTATTCATGTTCAGAAAAATACACAGTAAATGTAAGATATGATGAAAAATCATCACTGCGAGAGATGTGCAGTGTTAGGTCACCAGTCCTGCTTTCACTGCGGACATTAATCATGTTTCTGCTTAATCAAGCAAATAGGATAGAGAATTTATGCAGTTGACATTTTTGTCATGTATGTGGACACTACCTAGTTAAGTGCTGTAGGTAGGTGGAGGATTTCAGTTAACTCACTGAATAACTTGAAAACAATTTTAAAATAGTGGAGGTGCACAGTTGTTGCATCACTTCAAATTGTTAGGTGGCTGCTGTATTTTTTTGAGCTACTATGAAGCAGTTTTGTTGAGTCATGAGCTTGCTATCAATGTAAGATTTTAGCAGGCTGCTTCAAACACTGCAATGGGCCTAGTTTGAGAACAATGTCAACTTGCAAGTAGATACTCATTTTCAGCCGTAAAGTTAAGCAACAAAAGATCTGTGTTTAAAATAACAGCTTGTGAAGGATAAGTGCATTCAGAAAATTGTTGCCAGTGTAGTTTAGTTAGAGCATGGAAATTTAAACCTAAGAAGACAGGTAACTTTTTTAGATCCTCAGTATCTGTGCAGAATATTCAAAACAACTGTCTTAACATATCAATCATAAACCCCTTCCTCCAAAAAATTTCAGTGAACATAAATTTCATCTCAACATAAATTTTAAGAGTTCCAGTTCAGTTTCATATATGTGATGTTGAGCAGCAGTAATGTATTTTGTTAGCTTTCCAAATGTATTACTGTTTTCATTCACTTTAAAAACAAGCAACAAAATTAGTAACAACCTAAATTGCAGGTGAGGATTTTTAATTTAGAGAACTATTATTTAAAAGTTCCAGGCTGGATGTGGCTCTGGGCAGCCTGCTCTAGTGGTTGGCATCCTTGCCCGTGGCAGGGGGGTTTAAACTACGTGATCTTTATGGTTCTTTTCAGCCCAGGCCATTCTATGATTCTAAGATTTTATGAAAAGTAAATAAATAAACAGATTTCTGTGACTGTATTTAAGTTATATTGCAGTTTTTGCTGTAGCTGTTATTTTACAATGCATAATTTAAAATCTTCTTTCTATGAAGTTATTTTGAATGACAATCACCATTAGCAAAACAGTATAAAATATGTGAAAGTAGCTTTTGAAACTGCTTGATAGAGATGATGTTTATTGTGCTAGCTGCTTTTTTTATATGCTATTTATAAAAATAAGAAGGCTTCAAAAATGCCTGTTTGCCTCAGTCTTGATATACTTAGTGCCATGTTAGCAGAATTTTTTTGTAGTTACAAATTGTATTTTACTAAAACTGAGAAGAGGAGAACAAACTGAAGTGGTGTTAAATGAGATGTAAATATCTCTAAGTTGCTTTTTAAGAAGTGCATTATTAACAGTTCTCGCAGAATAATTATATTTATAAGAAAAATACATTCTAAAATAATTGGAACACTGGTGAAGTCATCTTCTATGGAGATACTCAAGACCTACCTGAACACCTACCTGGGCTACATGTTGTAGGGTACCTGCTTTAGCAGGGGGTTGGACTCAGTGATCTCTTGAGATCTCTTACAACCACCGTAATGTTGTTTTTTGTTTTCTAAAATTTCTGGTTTGTGGTCTGTAACATTAAAGAATTCTTGCTCCTGAGTAGATCAAAAGCTTAATCTTGCCCTGGAAGTAGAAACAGTATTGCCCACTCTAATGTGGTGAATAGTAATTTCTAAATATTTTATATATACATAATTATTATATGTACTATATATATAATTCCTGTCCTTCAGTTGATACTCTCTCAAGAACAAATTGTCTTCCAGTCGGTTTTTGAGTCTAACGTACAGTTATTCAGTGAATAGTGAAAATGAAGATAGACGTGCCTGGCTTTTCATTAGTTAGTTTTCTTACCTATGTTAACTAGTACAGCTATAATTTCATTTTGTTTTCTGAAGTTTTAAAAAAAAGTTTGGATCTTTATTCCAAAAACTTTATTACAAGGCTTTATTACACGACTTACCTAAAACTGGTTTGATACTGGAATATAAAGGAGATTATTTATGCAGATATCATACTTTGTGCTTTATGCTGAAGTTCTTTAGAATGTATTTTAGGAACAAATATGTTTCACAAGCTAGCACTCTATGCCACTAAACATAGGAGAGCTAAAACTATTATTCTTTCAATGTTATGTGTGTTTTTCCATGACTTGAATAGTAAATTCAGGTCCCCTCATCAGAGGGGACCTGATCCAGGTTTATAAATATCTGAGGTGTGGCGGCCATAGCGGTGAGGCCAGTCTCTTTTCAGTGGTACATGGAGACAGGACGAGGGGAAACGGACATAAGCTGCAGCACAGGAAGTTTCGCACGAATGTGCGTAAGAACTTCTTCACGGTGAGGGTGATGGAGCACTGGAACAGGCTGCCCAGGGAGGTTGTGGAGTCTCCTTCTCTGGAGATATTCAAGTCTCGCCTGGACGCCTACCTGTGCGACCTGGTGTAGGGAACCTGCTTTGGCAGGGGGGTTGGTCTCGATGATCTCTAGAGGTCCCTTCCAACCCCTACAATTCTGTGATTCTGTGATTCTGTGATTCTGAAATTCAGCTGTAGGATGCTATGGACTTCTGTTTTTCCAGTTCCTTGTTGTATTGTAAGGAATTTAATATTGTTGAAGGTTGTTTAATACAAAAAATAATTGGTATGTTTTTGTTAGGAGTATGTTTCTGTAACAGTAGACCAGTATATACGGAGAAATAATACCATCAGTTATCTGAACTTAGGTTTTAATTATACATACGTTTGTTTTTGAGAACGCTGTGGATATATAGTTACTTACTTTCATTATCACTTTCAGACATGGGGAAAAGTGTAGTAGAAAGAAATCCAGATGAGATGACCAAAGCTTTCTACTACATGTTCTAATGGTGTTTGCACAGAGCTCATGTTTGTCTGTAGAATGAGAAACAATAGAAATGCCTCTTATCCACTTCCATTTTTCCTGTCCTTACTATTTAGTCTAATTTATGCTGAGGTGGGGAGAGTAAGACAACATTCAGACATTCCTCATCTGTAGATAAGAGGCATTCCTAAGCATGTTAGGAAGAGTCCTATCTCATTTGATATTTTCTTCTTTCTCTCTCAAACTTTGGCGGATTTCCCTCATTATTCTGACCTTGCTGGAGTAAAATTTTCCTAGCTGGTTAAATATTATGTGATAGAGCTTATGTTCCTTTGCTTATGAAGTATGCATATGTACTAGGCTGAAATGGATAAGGAAGAATTGTATTGGAGGAATGAACTCACACTAGTACCACACTACAGAGATTGCTATTCACTGTTTTGTCACTTTTTAGGTTAAATAGCATTCCTCGAAGTTCTGAAATTTTGTTTTTTCCTTGAAGATACCATTACAGTGTACAGTGAAAGAGACTTAGTATAGCCAATTTGAATTCACAAGAAACACAGATTTAAGTATGATCATAGCAATCATTGCTCTTCAATATGTTCCTTAACAGTACAGTGTGTAGAACAGATAATTAGAAATGGAAAAGTTTACTTTAGCATTTTTTAGATATAGACTGATTGGATTGTTTTTAGCTGAAAGCTTCACACAATCAGAAAGTCTTACAGGTTTGAAGGAAGCTCTAGATATCATCTAGTCCTGCTCACCTGCTAAAGAAGGTTCCCTAGAGTAGTGTGCACAGGAAAAGGAATATTTTTAATATCTCCAGAGGAAGAAACTTCGCAACACCTCTGGGCAGCATTTTCCAGTGCTCTGTCTCCTTTAAAAGAAAAAAAGCTTTTCCTCATGTTCAGATGGAAGTTCCTCTGTTCTAGTTTGTGCCTGTTGCTCTTTGTCCTGTCACTGGGCTCCACTGAAAGGAGCTGAATGCGATTGTCTTGACACTCACCCTTCAGCTATTTATAAGCTTGGGTAAGATTCCCCCTTGGTCGTCTTCTGGTTGAACGGTTCCCCAAGTCTCTCAGCCTTTCCTCATGAGAATGATGCTCCCAGATCCTAATCTACTTTGTAGCCCTCCCCTTGACTCTCAAATAGTTCCCTATCTTTCTTCAACTGGGGAGCAGAGACCTGGACACAGTATTCCAAATGTGACCCCTCCGGAATAGAGTAGAGGGGGAGGATCCACCTCCTGCTGGCCACGCTCTGTAATGCATCCTAGGATACCATGGCCTTCTTGGCATCATGGGCACATTGCTGGCTAATGGTCAACCAGGACACCTAGCTCCCTGTCTGCTGAGCTCTCTTCCAGCAGTTCAGTCCTTAACCTGTACTGATGATGCAGTTATTCCTGCCCAGATGCAGGACTCTGCACTTGTCCTTGTTGAATCTCCTAATTTTCCTCCATAATCAGCTCTCCGACCTGTACTGGTCTTGCTGAATGGCAGCACAGTTTTCTGGTGTGTCAGCCACTCCTCCCAGCTTTGTACCATCAGCAAACTTTCTGAGGGTGCACTTTCCATAACTACTGTGAGAAAAACTACAGCCATATTGTAAGCATTGCAATAAATAAGGAACTTCTTTATAAGTTATGAAAAGAAGAACGTAATCACTTTATTGAGTTTTTGCAATGTGGTAACTGTGTCAATATTACTGAAACGGTAGTACTGAATATGATCGTATGTAATCAAGATCTAAGCTTGATCTAGTGTTAATGCTCTGAAGTAAGAATTTCACTTTCCAACATTTTTACATTCACAAGTATTAACGTTCTTCTGGGCTTCATCAATTTCTGTTTTGCCGTACATAGAGACTAGATGTGAAATGGCATCTAAAGAACGAACAACCTCATGTTTTAAGATAATGAATTCTGAATGGTTGACAAGTGAATGTCTTCTTTGCTTGACAGGGAATAGACTCTTTAGCACAGTCTGTTGTGATAGGGCAAGAGGAAATAGTTTCAAACTAAAAGAGAGAAAATTTAGATTGGATATAAGGAAAAAGTTTTTTACTATAAGGGTGGTGAGGCACTGGGACAGGTTGCCCAGAGATGCGGTGGATGCTCCATCTGTGGAGAGATACAAGATTAGTCTGGATGAGGCTCTGAACAACCTGAGCTAGCTGTAGATGTTCCTGTTCATTGCAGAGGAGTTGGACCAGATGATTTTTTAAGGTCCCATCCAACTCAAATCAGTGATTTTGTAATTCTTGGCTTTCCTATTCCTATCTCTGCTTGTCTGGACAGCATTCCTGTATTCTTCCTGAGCCAGTTATCCCTGCTTCAGTTATCTGTGTGCTTCCTTTTTATCCTTCAGCTTGACCAGCAGGTTGTTTTTCAGCTATCTTGATTTCCCTCTCTTCCTGCTTTGATTCACGCACTGGGGGATGTACAACTCTTGTGCTCTCAGAAAGGCTCATTAAGCTCTGCTCTGTTCCTTTGTCCCTAAAGAACTTCCCAGACAATCTTATCCAATAATTCCTTAACCAGCTGGAAGTTAATTTATTTGAAATTTGGTGTCTTGACATAGCTCTTTACCAGGCCCATATTCCTTGAGATCAGAAACACCTCTAGGACATCCCTGCTACATCTCAGTCCACCTCCAGTCTTAATCTCTTTAATGAGTTTGTCTGTATTGGTGAGTACCATGTCCATAGCACTTCTCCACTGATTGGTTTATCTACTACCTGGAGCAGGAAGTTACCCTCTTTGCACTCCAGGAGTCTCTTGGATTGCTTGCAGCCTGCTGAGTTGCTTTCCCAGCAGGTACTTGGTGGTGGAAATGTCCCATACGGATGAGAGATTATATGCACAATGACTCTTGTAGCTAAGCAAGAAGGCCTTGTCAGCAAGCTCCTCTAGGGCCTTTAGTAGATCCTACCACCAGATGTCCCTTATTGGTCTTGTCCTTAAGTTTTACCCATCAGCTCTTAGTATATTCATGACTGTTTCTCAGAGGTTGCTCTTTGCAATCTAATCAGTTGGTTAACATATAGGGCAACTCCACTGCCCCTCTTTCTAAAAACCTTGTATCCCTCTGATGCCTTGTATCCCTACAAGTAGTGTTCTGGTCATGTAGTTCGTACAATGGATTGTGTTGGAAAGGACTTTAAAGATCATCTAATTCCATCTACCCCACCGTGGGCAGGATTGGCAACCACCACACTTCTGTATTAGCAATTAGGCCATACTTTTCTAGTTACACTATGGTTTCCAACTCCTCCTGCCTATTTCCCGTGCTGTATGCATTGGCGTACTGGCATTTCAACTGGCCTATGCACAGTGTTACCTTCTTGAGGAGCCCTCCCTAAATGCCTTTGGAACAAATCTGGATTTTTTTTTCCTCCTGCTTCCTGAAATGACAGAGTTCCCTGGCTCTTTTTTGTAACTCAGAGGTACATTCCCATCAAACCTAGTTTAAAGTTTTGCTAATCAGTGCAGTCAGATTGCTGCCTATTTGATCAGTTGTGTCCCATCTGACATCAGTGTACCTGGTCTTTCCAAGATGCAAGCGAAAGCCCTGAGTGTGGCACCAGGTACCCAGATGTACCTGTTAAGACAGTGAGGTACATCAAGGATTGTAGTGCAAGGCACAATATAAAAATGGAATTCTGACTTTGCTTGGAATGCAGACTGGATGAAACTGAAAACATGCAGAGGGGTGATAAAAAAAAAAAAGGATGAGAGTCTGATTGAAGTAATTCTATATGCCTGAAGCAGAGGTTGAAGTAAGTGTGAGTTCAGTCATCTCTTTTAATTCAGTTTGTATAGAAAACCCCTTTTATAGCATACATCTGCTGTAAACAGTCATTTGTTAAAATGTTATCCCTTAGAAGAACCTCACTGTGAATACTATACTTATGCTTTAAAAGATTCATAGCTATCTATCCTCTTAAACTTTATTTCACAGCATATTTTATTTCTTTGAAGTATCGTTAAGTTTTGTGTGCAAAGTCAACATTTGCTTGAATATGAAGGAATGAATTTAACAGCCTGGCAGCTGTTTTGTAGTACGTGGTATGTTTTCATCTTCACCTTTGTCTTCAGAATAGTAAAGATTTCTTTGTAGGTGTCTGACTTCTTTACGTGGAGCAACCCATTAACAATATTTAAAATAATACATGTGGTTTCTTTTCTTTTGCAAGTTGCAACTGGATTCTCAATGCATCAAGCTGCAGTGCCAGTCAAGTTTTGTAATTCTGGAAACATGGCTCTGTTGTGGGTTTATTTGCATTGTTCTTTAAATCATCGTAATTAATGCACTTGTTCAGATCTGCTTTGCCATTGTAACTTTATAAAAACATTCTCTGCCAAGTGGAAGATTTAAAAAGTCTTTAGTAATGCTTCATTTTCTAGATAATTGCATATGATATTTTCTAGAAGGGGAGCTGTTGGGATCAAGGTTTAAGATAAGGAGAATACTGTTAAGTCAGGACATGCTCAGTTTTTGCCAAACCTTTGAAATGTGTGAAAATATATCTTAAATGTTTGTGAAGAGGGAAACTGTTGCAAGTTTTTCCATTTTGGAACAGTGGAGTTGCAGGTAGAATGGGACGAGCAAGCAGGAATTTATTGGACTTTATTTTATCATGGTGAGTATTGGTGATGTAGAGTAAAATACTATCTTTTTCATCCTCAGGGAGATTGCTGCTGTGTTGCATATGCTGCAAAAACTGCATTACTGCTCTATGATGATGTCACTTTGTAATTGGTAGCACTGATTGCTATCTTCAAACAAGAGCCACAAGATCTCACAAAAAGTTTTACTAGATCTTTAGATATGTTCCTGTTTTCAAGTAAAAATGATTTATGTTATGCTAACTAATAAATGGTCTTTATTACTCTTGGTGGGGTGATTTAAGACTGTCAAGAGCATTTCTAAGAATTTTCTTAGTGCTGTTGGAAGAGTTGTTAGCTAATAAGATGTTGATTTCCAGTAAATCTTTGAACAGAAGTATTCAAACAGCATTGTTATTTAAAATGAGTAAATGCTGAAAGATCTGTAAATGTGAACTTTTTTTAACTTTTACACTCGTAGCAATCACTTTGATTATTAAATGGCTTGATCACAAATCATAAATACATAGAATCACAGAATGGTGCTTCGAAAGCACCTAGGAAGACATCTTGTCCAACCCCTGTATACAAACAGGACCACCTTGCAGCAGGTTGCAAGTAGTCACCTACACAGTAAAAATAAAATAAAATTCTACTGATATTCAGACAGAGCATTCTTTGTTTCCCTTTGTGCTCATTGCCTCTTGTCATGTCTCTGGGAGTCAGTGAAATGGATCTGGTTGTGTTTAGTTTGCAACTACCCTTCTGCTACTTACATACATTGATGAGATCTTTCCTACCCTTCTCCAGGCTGAGCAGTCTCAAGTTTCTCAGCCTGTCCTTGTAGAAATGATGCTCTAGTCCCTTCATCATTTTCATGGCTCTTTTGTTGCACTCTGATGTACCCTTGTTTGTCTTATACTGGGGAACCACAGTGTTCCAACTGTAGTCTCATTAGCCCCAAAGAGAGGAGAAGGGTCATCTCCCTTGGAGGATCTTACTGTCCATACTTTGTCTAACATAGCCCAGGTTACCATTAGCCTTCTTTGCTGCAAGGGTATATAGTTGGCTTGTGTTCAAGCTGGTGATCCCCAGCTGCTTTCCTTTGAGGTAGCCCCCAGCACGTTCTGGTGCTTGGGATTGTTCTTAACGAAGTGCAGGTCTTTGCACATCCCCTTGCTGAACTTCCCTTGTTTCCTGTCAGCCCATTTCTCCAGACTGTCCAAGTCCCTCTGGGTACCAGCATGACCCTGTGCCCTATCAGCCACGCCTCCCAGTTTTGTGTCATCTGTGAATTTACTGTGTGTACACTTCACCCCATCATCCAGATCATTAATTATGATACAGAACAGTATTGCTGACTGGAATGTTCACCACCAGTTACTTTCCACATAGACTTCATTCCACAAACTACTACCCTTTGGGCCTGGCAATTTAGCCAGCTTTCAACCCACCTCACTGTCTGTCCATCCACCCCATAAATCAGTATCTTTTCTGTGCGGACCTTATGGGAGGCAGTGTCAAAGGCCCTATAGAAATTCACTGCTTTTCCCACATTTAGTAGGCTGATCACTTCATCATAGAAGTCTATCATGCTGGTTGAACATGATTTCTCCTTGGTAGATCCGAGCTGACTACGCATGAAGAAAGAAATGATGAAGGAAAATAAGTAACAATCGGCACTTAATTGTCTGTCAAAAGTATAATGTATGTTAGAATTGAGATTTGAATGGACAAATTCATTCAAGACAGGATGAATTCATGAAGTCATTTTTCTTTGGCTTCACTTACTATGTTGATTCTTCACTGTTAATTTAGAATTAACAATTAAAACAGCAATGTAAAAATTATTCAGTTTTTAATTATGTTACTAATCTATTTTGGTTTAGTTTTGTCTTTGTTATATAAAATACTGTCTTTGATTGAGGAGCCAGGGATACCTTAAACCTGGAATACATTGTTTCAAACAGCATCTCAGTCATACAAAGAACATTCGCCTCCTTTGAAAACAACTTTTCTGAGACCAGTGTTTGTTTAACATTCATTTTAGTGCTTTCAGCTATCTCTCTTTCTCACTTACACAATACACAAGTTTTCTTCTTCATCATCCTTCAAAGACCAAACCATGACAAGCAGGACAGGAGAGTATCCATGTTAAATGTTACTTGTGTGCGCTTAATACCTTTCTGGCCCCTTCTAGAGTTTGTTTTCATTCAGAAAAGCAAACAAAGAAATGACTCAACTGTACAACCCCTATTGCCGATTGTGTACATTTTGACAAGAGGTTTGTCTCAGCAGATAAAGTCAGGAAATATACAAATGCAACTTTTCTACTGTGATGCTGCCAGCTCTAGGTGAAGATTTGCATCATTTATTTATGAGAAGTACTATCTACTATCTATTATTAATAAAGTTTTTGTTTTATATCCCTACATATCTGGATTATAGTTTAATTTAGGGTAATGTGTTGTAGTTTACTTGAAGAATAAGGAGACTGTGTATTTTCCCTGTATTCTCTGGTGGAGAATTAAAGGGGCATTTATTTGTTGCAGTCTTTCTGTGCTCACTGAACAGGGCTCTTGCCTTAAATGTTTGTAGTTTTTACCTCTCTAACCTCAAGAATGTCTTAATTCTGTCTGTTTCGGAAGTGGTATGAAAAAGAGTTGATCCTCTCCTGCGCTATGGGAGGGAGAAAAGAGATGAGAAAAGCTACTTTTATCCAGGGTAAGATTCTCATATCCAATTCTCTGAATTGAAACCCCAGTGAGGTGTGAAGCCTACTGGAACAAGCATTGTGGAGACATTAGAAATTGTGGCCCAGGTTTGTGGGTGAATAAAAGGTTATACAGGAATAATGCTGGCTGACATTTCCTAGTTTTATAACACTTCTATTGTAGCAAAGTAGAATTTTATTAATATAGTTTTGATATGTATATATTTGAACACAAGTCAGTTTTCCTTTTTTAGTAATATTATATAATTCTGATAAAAGGCAAAAAGTTTTTTTTTTCTTTTTAAAGAAATATTGTCATATTTGAAATTAAACTTTATCTAAAAAATAAAATTTTAATCTTCATTAGGAGTATTGTCATGTGGTACTAGCAAAAGTAAGGATAAATCAGTATTTACTTATTAATCTTTATAAAGATTAATCTTTATAAAGATTGAGGTGCAGGAGCAGGTCCAAAGAAGGGCAACAAGGCTTGTGAAGGGCTTGGAGAATATGCCCTATGAGGAGAGCCTGAAGGAACTGGATCTGTTTAGTCTGGGGAAAAGGAGGCTGTGGGGAGACCTTATTGCTCTCTTCTAATATCTGAAAGGTGCTTACAGTGAAAATGGGATTTGTTTCTTATTGGTGACAGGTGACAGGACAAGGGGAAATGGCCTCAAGTTGCACCAGGGTAAGTTTAGGTTGGATATCAGGAAAAATTTATTTACAGAAAGGGTTGTTAGTACTGGAATAGGCTCTCCAGGGAGGTGGTTGAGTCAGCATCCTTGGATGTGTTTATAAACCATTTGGATGCGGTAATCAGGGACATGATTTAGCGGAGGGTTGCTAGAGTTAGGGTAGTATGGTTAGGTTGTGGTTGAACTCAGTGATCTTTAAGGTCTTTTCTAGCCTGAGTGATTCCATGATTCTATAAAACATTTGTCAAATACTTGTCCCAGTAAGTATATCTCTGCTATGCAAAAAAAAATATATATAACTGTTGTAACTGTTGGGTTCCGAGACCACTATTAATTCTTCAAGATGGTAGTTGTAATAGCTACAGCCTTTGTGAAGTTGCAACTATTGAGGAGAAGACCTCTTCGGAAGCTTCTAGATCATCATTTTACATGGACTTTTTGTTGTAGTTTGCGTAATAATTTATTTTGAAGGGAAACTATTTCGTGTTTTTATCTTTTCATTCTTAACATGATAGGAGAAGAGAACTGTGAAACTGGACAAAACATTTTCTGATTAATCTTCCATCTGTGCATTGCACTCTAGTATTATTGATTCCTGTCTGTTTGTTATAGCATGTGTATTCTCTACAAGGCAGTCTTTTAAAAGCAGCACAGTGATAGAAAAGTTGGTTGGAAGAAACCTCTGGAGGTCACATAGTTTGGCTCCTTGTTGGAAGCAGTAATTTTACAAGCAGTCATGTTGGCTGTGACTTATCTACCTATTTCTTGAAGATATCTGAAGGTCTATTTATTGAGCTACCTCATCCCTTGTGAGAATGTTTTACTGAAGTGGCTGCACATTCACTGGCACAGGCTGCCCAGAGGTCGTGGAGTCTCCTCCTTGGAGATATTTAGAAGATGGGAACTAGGCACCCTGCTCTCATGTTTCTACTTAAAAAGGACCTCAAACAGATGGAGCCAAAAGTCCCTGCCAACTTCAGTCATTCTGTGATTCTATGATTATTTCTCTAGTCTGTGTGTTGAATTATTGCTAAATGGTTTCTAAATCACGACTAGTAAAAGTGAGAGACTGAGAACTGAGAGATAAGCAGGTCACATTGAATTGCTATAGGTAACTTAATGAAACAGTGTGTATCAACTTTTTCATTAGATTTTTTTCCTTCTTTATTTCTCATATTTGTTTTTCCAGCTGTGATTGCTTAAATGTATCTGTACATTGAGCATGATCTAAAGGGTGCAGTGTGCTATGACTCAAAATACATCTAGCATCTCTCAGTAGCATTACTTCTATTCTTGAAGTAATTTAAACTATTTTAAACAGTCTCTCTAGCTAAGATCATAGGCAAAGGAGCTCTAGCATATAACACTGGAGTAGTTTGAGAAATTGCTACTCACAGTAGTAATCTGTTCAACCCTTTACTGATTTTACTGTCCATACAGAATCTATGCCTACCTCAACCTGGCAGTTCAAGACAAGCAACTATGCTTTGTGGTGGCGTGACTTCAGTATTAGCATGACCATTTTTGTATGTGACAGAGCTTGAAGCCGCTTGTAGGGGCAGCCATATCTTATCATCACTGTTGTCTTTGCAGAACATACTTGCTTTTTCAAAGTATGCTGCATCATATAATACCTCATGCTGAAAGTACTCAAGCAAATATTCATTATAAAATGTTATGTTGAAAATATTTGAAGCTAAACATTTCTTTTTAACCATTCAGAACTATCTTTATATAAAGAAAGATAATGTAGGACTATCTGGCAGCCTCGTGTTTTTATCCCTTCATGCTAGTGCCAGATGACATTCTTTTACAGCATTAGGTAACCACCGTATGTCCAGACTTCTTCAGGGTTTGTCACAAAAACTTGTATTAGATGTGTGCTTTAATTCATTTAATGAACAGCACTGTTTTCAGTCATACCAAATATGTTTTCAATGCATCTGAATCCTTAAAGTGTGCACTAAAAATGTTGATATTTTGGATTTTTTTCATGTTCTCAAAATGTGTAGGTCTTTGTTTTAATAAAGATGCACCTATATCTTCTTCACTCTTCTCTAATGTTAAGTCTATGAGTGCACTTTTGGTAGCTGAGGACTCTTTAAATTTTCATGCATTTCATTAAGTGGATTTTCAAGTCTAGGATTATAGCAGCAGTCCATCCAGTCCTGTACCCTCCCCTTGCTCTGTTCTGTGTGAGATTCAGCTACAGTGTTTTGGAAACCACATAGTATAGTAAACTTAAAATAAAATTTTGATTTTTCTCTGTTCCCATTGTTTTGGTTAATGATTGATAGAGTGTCTTGAGATACGATCAGTATCTCAGTGTATTCTGTTTAAATTGCCTCTGCACTTACATCGGTCCCTCTGAAAGTAACGCCTCCTATTTATTTGGGAACTACAACAGATAAAAAGAGCACAATAATACTATTCAGTAGAGCAAATTCTCAGCTACAAAACACTGTTTTGCAACAAGGGCACCACCATTAGCTGTGTGTTTTGTGAACAAGAGCCTGCATATCATGCTTGTAAAAATTGGCCCCAGCAGAGGTGACCCACTGTTTCTTAGCAACTCATTGTTGCTAAGAAGATGTTGCCCATGCAGTCCATCTTTCATCAGAAAAATAGATGGAAGTGAGAAGGCATCAAATCTGGACTGTGCAGGGGATGTGGTAGGACAGTCTAGCCAAGATTGGCATTGTGCTTCATGGTCGTCAGACTAGTATGGGGCCTGGTGTTAGTTACTGTGTTGCATGAGAAAGGTAGTCTTCTCTGGAAGTTCAGGCCTTTAGCTTAGTCAGGGCTGTGGTCTAGTGGTCAGAGTTCCTTTGTCCAAGTTCCAGGATATCCAGAAGGATTATCCCTTTCCTATCCCAAAAGAGATAGTGCTACCCATAACACCCATGTGTTATGAACATTTTCTTTGTTGGTGAATGTAGTTGTTGTTGCTGCATGGTTTACTGTTTTGACTGCAGCTCTTAGTGGTGACATCACATCTCATCATCAGTTATGATGCAAACCACAGCTGCCATCTTCAGCCTCACACTGGTTCAGTAGGACCCGACAAACTTGCATACTATGTTATTTCTGTTACCATGTGAGCATTCATGGGACGCACTTGGCACAAACTTTGCAATATTCAAATTTTGTCACCATTGTTTCCAACTGAAGCTCATACTGAGCTCTGTTTCGTTCCTTTGTCATAAGCTGCTGATTTGTACAGGTGAGCTGATCGAGATGTTCTTCCTTTGGTGATGTAACAGCTATGCATGGCTGTCAAGAATGTGGCTTGCTTTTCTAGCCACTGTCACTACAACTGGAACACACCACTGACCACCTCACTGTTTTCACATTCACTGTTTTATCTCCACAAACATTTGTCAAATGTCAGTGAAAGTCCATGGGTGCTATTTGTTCCACATGGAGGACACACCTTTGCTTTACACGCATTTCCATGTCAGATGCCATTTTGTCAGACTGCCCCTCTGCTGCCATCTGTTGCACAGCAATTACATAGCAGAATATTGGTGGAAAGGTTCGGCCTTCAGAGCCATACCACTGACAAAAACTTGAGTCGTGGGCCAACGTAATAAAATATGAGGTATTACTGTTGGAGTTGTTTTCATATAATTGCATGTGTGTATTCGCACATACATATATATTAGGAAAAAAAACCAACAATTCTTGAGAATATTTTCATAATTAAAAAATTACTGTTTTTTTTTTTTTTAAACCAGGTAACGTGATGACTACATCTAACAATGAATTCAGCATATGTCATGTGATTCTTTAGGTTTTACATGATGTTTAGGACTCTGGAAAGTGAGCATGTTGGTAATCTTATAGTGGTGGTTTTAGTCTAAATGAACTTGTCAGAAGAGGACTTGTTGCAGTTTACCATGTGAACATAGGAATAAGGAACTCAATTATATACATAAGTATACATTATATACATAAGTCTGGGTGATGCAACTATTTGATGTGGGAAGTGTTCACGATCTATTAATCTTGATACTTCAGGCATTACTTTGCTTGTCTTGCCTTAAAGTTAATTGTTACGTATATGTTACAATATGCCATAATTATGTGGTGAGGACATGAGGTTTCTTCTAAAATGTTAGGCTTTGCCTCTGCCAGAATAACTCTGTGAGTATTCTGATTTCACTGATAACTTTAGTATATCCATTTGGCAATTTCTAGATATTGTTTGTTCTTTGAGGGTATTTTTTACTGTAAGATGTAGATGTCCCAGACCCTAATGTATGATTCACTTTGCAGTGTCAGAGAACATGCCTTGCAGGTAAGATACTATATTTCTTAAGTTTGTGGCGTAAGTTCTGGATTTTGCTCCTTGCAGAATAGTGATGTGGATGTTTCTTCTATGACTTAAATAATTTCTTGCAGTGTTCTCTTAATTTTTAGGTGGCATATTGTGAGCATTATAATGGGATTGTAATGGGAATGTAGTTTTTTAATTTATTTATTTATTTATTTATTTATTTATTTATTGCAAAAGAATTGCCCCACAGATACTTGTAGTTTAATGTTTGATTTTGCTGCGTCTAGTTCAGGTTCGTTGTTTTTATGTGACGCACTTGTCAGCCATCTGGTAGTTACAGTTTAACTTTAAAGTCTGTATGTAATTTGGTTTTGTTAATGAAGTACAACAAACAGCATTATGAAGCTTTTCTCTTTTAATCTTAAAAGGAAAAAAATCGGTTTCTAAAAAAGCAATCACAAAGAAGAGGAAAGGTGTCACAAAGTCTGCCATACCAGAATTTCAGGTAAATGATTTTAATTCTTGTTCTAAGTTTTTGAATGCCTGTAAATTAAGTCCCACATTGTTTGACATAGATCTTGTAAATCCTAGTCAAGAGATGGATTTTCCTTTTCCCGATTAAAAGGTGTGCTTCCGGTAGTGTTTTTAAACACACACTTCACATTTTCTTGGTAGTGAATGTTTTAGCATTTTTTATTATATGCATCTTATATAGTACATAAAAAGTACACGGTACTTTTTAAGATCCCAGGTAAGTATGATGCAGGAGCAAACCTGGAAAACAGAAGTTGTTGATGTAATTTGTAAGATACAGTTTAGGATAAAATTACTAGTGTTTTTACTGGTTTGATTTGATATGCTTTAATGATATGTTTCACTGTGACCCTTGAATTGAAATCGAGCTTAATTTTACTCAAGGACTTTGACAAAATCTGTACCTTCATGTGTTCATCTTGTCTGTAACTTTTACCTCTTATCTGCTCATGAACTTTAGACCAGAGAGCACTAAGAAGAGAGTGGCAGTTATAACAATGTATTTTTTATGGTGCTGTAACAGAAGTATGAAAGCGTTTAAGTTGTAAGTCACAGTTTTTATATCCATACCTACTTGAATTAAGCTTATCTTTTGGTGGCATCTGTTTTAGAAAAACTTATTTTTGAGACAGCAGTCTGTGCTATTCTAAGCAATCAAACCTCATAAAGCTACAACTGCTGTGTAGGTAGTGTCTAAAAAAATGTATTTTTCTCAATGCATTCCCTGCATGCCATGGATATATGTAGTTTAGTTAGAAATAGTCTATCTAAAATATTATCTAAAGCTTAGCCTAATTTTATATCAAACCAAAGTAAACTATATGTTTATGTATCTATTTAAATGCTAAATTAACATTTTATGCTTACCTATATAAAATGTTAATTAAAATGTTACTGAGTAATTTCAGCTCTTTTGATCAAAACTAGGCTTTAGATCTGTTTTAGGTGAAGGTAAGATACATCACTATGGGCAGTTTAATCTTTTTAGGGAATTTTTTAATTATTTATCTGCTTTTTTTCAGGAGGATAGATAGGGCTGGTATGACTGTGTTTCAAATATTTTCATATTTTATACCATATTTGCAGATGTGAAACTTCTAAAGCAGTATAAAACATGTGTCTTGATATTCTTTTCCACATGCATGGATTGCCAGATACCATATAATTATTTAAAGTTGAGAATATGATTTAAAATATTTAATAAAACAAGTTTATACAGTGAGATATGCAAGGGAGGGTACAACTGCGAAAATGTTGCTATTCATATGTAAATAGCAGCTCTTCTAGGAAGAAAGCAAATAATTGAAATCTTTTCAAAAATTTATAATCTGTTTTATATGCCTTAAGTGTACAAATGTAAGAAAGAAAATAATAAAATA
This sequence comes from Meleagris gallopavo, assembly GCF_905368555.1. Lineage (NCBI taxonomy): Eukaryota > Metazoa > Chordata > Aves > Galliformes > Phasianidae > Meleagris > Meleagris gallopavo. The sequence continues at coordinate 28,056,102 of NC_139435.1, read as the reverse complement.
AAAAGAAAAATAGCCACAATGTACCTTATTGCTTAGGAGTAGATAGTATAAATTAGTCTAAATGTGTAAATCCTTTCTTTACTCGAAGATCAAAATTCAGCATTAATGCTGAGAAAATTTATATTATTACATATTTTAATATCTTAAATCGCAGAGACCAAATGACTCAAACTGTGCATTATAACCAGTTACTAACAACAACAACAAAAAAAACCCAACAGCAACAGAATATATAATAATAATATAGCTAACTAATTCTAATGTTTATAATGCCACTTTTAAGTATCTTTTTGAGGAAATAAACCATGTGAATTTTCTGTTCACTTTTGTAGTTTGAATGTTGTAAACAAGATGTAAAAAGCACATATCAGTGCCTACTGATAAGGTGTTTTCAGACCTTATGCTAGGTTCTTAGCTGAAAGCTGTTGAAAAATAATAATAAAAACAGAAGCAGATGTCAATTAAATTATTTTTTATCAAATAAAGCACAAAAAACATGCTGTTTTTAGTATTATGGAAATTATTTAATAAGTGAGGTGACAGCTCATCAGTTTGTAAGTTGGGTTCTACAGTTTTCCTTTTAATAGAAATTCTCATTTCCAAGTTTATAGCTACTGTTTCCTGTTAATGTTAAAAAAAAAAAAAAAAAGAAAAAAGACAATAATTATACTTCTGTACTAAAAGGTTACTAAGTTGGTGTTGTTGGTTCTCTCTCTGACCCATGTCTACTAATGTCTTGTTCTAAGTGCTTTCTCTCATTCTTTCCTTCTTTTTCTGTACATATATACACATGTAGGTACATAGACTTACATGCACCATAAGCAAAGAAGGAGCACACATTGTAAGGAGCTGGGCTAATGTTTTGGCTTTTCTGTGACTGTGTTTAACAGTCTCAACTTTCATCAGCTGTGGTCTGTAATAAATACAGATCTCAAATGAAGAATATTTGGATATTTTCCACTCTGAAATGGTTTCAATTAAAGAACAGTTTAATGAGAAGTTAAAGTATAACTTAAAATCATTATGCAGACAACCTGAAGTTGGGAACAAAACTACACTGAAGTGCATTATGTCTAGAAAGGTTAGCTGAAGTTTCAGCTGGTTAAAGAGAACCAAGGAGGAGGCATCCATAATCCAGGGGTGTACACAAGGTGTGTATTTACAAACAGATTTACAGATTGCACTTTTAAAATAATGATAAAAGTTCATTTGTAAGTTCTGAGAGATCACTGGAGAGTGCCAAGTTAGAATGGTACTCATCTTTCCTTGCAAAAGTCTGGAGATCTGTTTTATTCCTGCCATTCTTCCTTGAGGGTCCAATGAGGATCTTTGAGAGATTACTAAGATCTGAGATTGTATCTAATGGGAAAGGTTCAACACTGAATTTGAACATGTACTTGGAAACAGAATATCTGAAGTTTACTTTATGCTCAACTGAAAAACAGAATACTTATTTCCTGCAAAAATGCGGTCCTGTGCTTGATATGAAAATGCCTGTGTCGAAGTGAGCATGTACATGATTATTGTACAGGACATATACATTAATGGAAATACTAGCACCCCAGAAAGTTAGGATACTGCATAGTATTTTAGAGAATGGGGACTAACTTTTCTCTACCTTCAAGTAATAAGATGTTTTTTCTCTCTTAAAACTATTTTTCTCATGATACATAATTAGAAAGCATGTTCTCCAAGAGAGATAGGAAGATCAGACTGTAACATTAGTATGTTTCTTATTACGATCACATAACTCACTTGTAAAAACATACAAACAAATTCAGAAAATCAGTGTTCCTTGCTGGAAGTTGAATTGCTGCATTCTGGCATGTAGCAACGATGAGCAAAGAACAGTGAAACATTAGTGTGTCATTATGAGACACAACTGCTGTATTTCATATCAAGATGATCATTAAAAAAAAAATTCCTTCATTTTGTTTACTGACAGTACATGTCATGCAAAAGAAAAGAGTTTTAAATCATGCTCTAATATAATGATAAATAATACTTTAAAAGCATTGTTTTTTATCTCTCAGTATATTGCAAAATGAATTAAGTCATAAGCTAAGTTTGCTGAAGAGAAAGGTAAGTAACGACTGAAATAAGCTGTTACTTATTGAACATGATTTTAGAAGTTTGTGAGAATTTCACTGATCATCATCTGTCTTAATTATGCCTTAAATTTGCCTACAATTTCTATATTAGTTATCCAAAATTAGAGAAATTTGCAAACTACTTATCCTTGCAGCTTTAGATCCCTTCTGCTTTTGTATAAAAAATATATTCTACACTTAAATTACTGTTCTTTTCATTTTTAAAACACTGCCTTCGTTTTGTAAGAAATGTTGGATGAATGAGAGAAATTTGAGAAATAACTCATTCCCAATAAGTGTATTAGTATTAATATCTTATTTAAAATCCTGCTTTTTTTGAAGAAATAGATTTCTTCTTGAATGCTTTTGTGATGGTTTCCAGTACGATATCAGAGTGTTCAAGATATTAAACTCATTTTGACAATAAATCCTCTAAGCTAAGCTGCTGCTACCTTCATTGTTTTACCGGCAGATAATTAGTAAACAAGTATTAGTCTTAGAGGCACATCTCTGCTAATATGAAATTGGAATTTGATTGCTCTGTCAGCACCATCCCCAAAACAACTCATTTTTTTTTAATGTTTGCTTTATTTTTCCTTTTGATGTACACTCACTGACAATTCGGCAAATTAGATCCTAATGTCTCAAGTGACTGCTCTGGCAGGACCAGAGACTGTGAAAAGTTTGGCAACAGGAAATACCCGCTGACATGTAGGAGCTCTGTTGTAAAGATACAGTTGGTATTTTCAAGATGGCATTGAACTAATAACACTGAAATCATCCTTCTTAAAAACTCTTACTATATATAAATTTCTAGAGAGAAGTTCACAAGCTTTTAGCAAATTAAATAGAGTTGGATGAATGGTATCTTCCTTTGGCTCATAGTTCTGCTTTGTCTTTGGTCATTGACTCATAACACCTACAGTAGGAGAACACATAAGGCAATTTCAAAAATGAATTCCAAAGGAACGGATTATAACTGTGTAAGGGAATTCTCTATTCATGTCTTTATTTACTTGTCACAGGTGTGACAAACTTGCGAATTTTTGCATAATTACAATGTGTCATAGATTTGTTTGCAGGCCAGGTAGAAGAAGAAAAATCATTATTTTCCTTCTGGTTTGCAGTTACATACTTGGAACTTCCTTCCATGCGGGACATGTCTGTTCTATGTTATAATAATGAAAGAACCTGATGTGCTTTTTTAAATGAACTTGTTCCAAATCTAGAAATTATAGAATTTAATGTGTAATTGAAGTTAAGATGTATTGTTGTGAGTCACTAATATGGAGGTAAAAATTGTATCATGATAGCATATTGGTGGTTTTTTTTCCTTCTTGGATTTGACTTTTCTTACATTATTTTGAAGTTTTTTCAATTCTAATGGAAACATTTCTGAACATAAAGATGTTCAGAAATAAGCAAGTCTTAACTTATAGTGACCTGAATGAACCTAACATCTTAATAATTTCCAGTTTAATAAGTCTGTAATTGTTGTAAGTGACGGTAAGCCAAAACTTAAAGATCATTATTGTTTCTTTGAAAATTTGTTCAAGTAAATAACAGCCATTTTGTTATAGGAAGAATGTAAAAAGCTGTTTGCTAAGGACAGAAATAAGAAGAAATTCCAGAGCACTAGGTATACTGCTTTTACTGAGATGAGATAGATTTTATAGATAAGGCTAGCTTATCATTCCGGAATGCTGCGTGTAAAAAGATAAGGTTCTGATCAGGTGAAAGTTGTAACAAGAGCAGTAACATTATAACAACAGCATAGTGCAAAGATGGTACACTTAATTCAACAAGTTTTTGTTTGGTACTCAAGTTTGTTCCAGCTCATTGCTTTACTTGAGACAAATCTGGTAACTTGTTTCATTCACTGCAGCTTGGAGGAAGAACCTACATTGTGAAAAGGAAGCTCATACACAGAGATATATGGTTTGTATCTGAAGTGCGTTCATTTCAATAAGAACTTTTTTTAAAAAAAAAAAATAATACTCTAAGAAAATAAAAACCAAATGGTTGGCACTGTAACATGAGTTTTTAGATTTTATTTAACTTCATTGTGTATTTTTCAAGTCCCACATTACCAAGTGTTTGTGTTCTTTTTTTTTTTTTTTTTAGCTTATTTGCACTAATCTTGATGAACTCAGGGAATTAATCACAAAGATTGAGAATGAACTCAAAGATCTGGAAGACATTAAAAAGAAATCGGTATGTGACATAAAAAGTTTTCTCTTGTATGAATGTGAAACTGAGCCAGTTATTTGCTGAGGACTGTCAGCTGAAGATTTTTTGCCTTTTCATTGATTGTATGAAGTCTCAATATGGTTGGTGCCTGGAGACTGTAATCTTAATCTTTTCTGTATGTATTGTTCTATTCACAGTTTTCTTATAAGGGAATTCATTAACTATATGTTAATAGTTCTCACTGCCAAAAAAAATTGCAAGCAATGGTGATACCTTAGAAGAAGCAGTCTATTTCTATTAAATGTGTGCCCTCTTCCCTTAAGACAAATTCTTACTAGCAAGTACAGCGCAGAGTTCTCAAATCTATCAGATCAGATCTTTCTTGAGACCACTGAGATGCATATTAGGATTCCTAACCCCATTTATTTTTTTGAATAAGCTATTAAAATAGGCTTTGCTGAAGTGTTCCAGCAACTCAATATTTTTTTTGCAATGAGAGGCCCAAAATTAGGCACAGTCCTCAAGGTCCTGCTGACCTCAGTATTCCTGATGCAGGTAGGATGCCATTTGCATTTTGGGCCACTTGGACACACTGCTGTAATCGTGTTCAGCCAGCTGCCAAACAGCACCCTTTGGTCATTTTCTGCCAGGAAGCTTTCCAGCCAATCTTCCACAAACTGATGTTTAGTCTGGAGAAGAGAATGCTCATTGTTCTCTACAACTACTTGAAAGGAGGTTGCAGTGAAGATGTTATCTTTTCTCAAGTGACAACTGACAGGATGCAAGAAAGCATCCTCAAATTGCTCTAGCAGAGGTTTACATTGAACACAGGAAGAATTTCTTCATGGAAAGGCTGGCAAGGCTCTGGAACTGGCTGCTTAGGGAGGTGGTGAAGTCACTATCCCTGGAGGTGTTGAAGAGATGCATGGATTTGGTTTTTAGGGATGTAATTTGGAGGTGAACTTGATAGTGTTAGATTAACCTATGGACTTTGTGGTCTTCAGGGGCTTTTCTAACTTAAATGATTCTGTGATTCTGTTTTTGTATTGAAATACGTTGAATAGGAGAGTATCTAAATATCTTGGTCTCGATGATCTCTAGAGGTCCCTTCCAACCCCTACAATTCTGTGATCTAATTTAAATGGTCCCCTACAGCCAATTCTTTCTAATACTGATTCTTTTTTTCTATTAAACTTTTGGGAGAAGTTTCTGTGACATTTCTATGGATAGTAGTGGTTAAAAATTTTGCTTTTTCTGTACCGTGGATGTTTGGTCACTAATTTGTGTGAATGTCCTTAGTCTGGATCAGAAGTAATTATATTATATTATATTTTTAATTATTTGAGTATTGGAGAGATGGTAGAGGAGAGGCAGCAAAAGAACTTCAGTGCATTTCCTTAGTGTAATAGCTGTTACAATATCTAAAGGAATAAAGATTGATGACTCTTGAAGTTATAGTTGCTAAATTGGAAATTGGTTTTAATGTAGGATTGTCCAGTGGTTATCAGACAGACTGTATCTACAATAGAAGAAAAAGACAAAAATGAGAGTACACATCAGCATACTAATAATTCTATTATAGATGAGACTTTTCCTACTGGTAGGATTGATACCAACAAGACTTCTTCAAGGGTATACAAATGCTAAATATGTCATAATCGCTCTTTGAACTGAAATCTGATAATGTCATTATGTAAATAAGTTGCATGACTTCAGCAGGAATACTATGTTTAGTTCTAATCACACCATCTTAGAAAACCAACAAGCTCTTAAATACAGGGTTAAGGTACAACTCATTCAGTGGTCAGAAGTTGTGAGGTAAGAACAATTTTTCTGTGTGTTTGCCCATTTCTATGTTTTGAGGCTTTAAACATTTATGGTGTTAGAAATATTATGTGAAGAAATAAGAGTAGGATTAATTACTGAAGAATTGATTAAAAAGGAACAGTGAAATGTTGATTTTAGAAATCACTCAGATTGCATACTTTAAAAAAAATACAAAGATCTTGAGTCAGCAAACTTGGCTAGACATTTTGCAAGGGAGGTTATTAAAGTTGCATTTTTTATGTCAATAACACCATGCATAATTAAGTTAGGTAACTTCAAATCTGGAGGAGATGCAGATTTTCATTATTCGTCTTTGGCGTAATTGACAGTGGCATCCATAACAGAGTTTCTTGCAGGTTTTCTGAAGTTCCTGATGTTTTTAGTAAAACATTGCTCTCTCATAATATAAATTTGGCTTAATATGAAAGTGTATTTTAATATGATATATTATGATAATTTTGAGGCTTTCGTGGCCTTTTTTCTTGTTTGGACCTGAAGATGAAGAAAGTGGTGGTGGTCTCATTACATTACTACTTCACAGTAGTTGTTTTGATGACATAAAGGAAATCTCTACTCCAGAACTTGGACGTACTGAAGGCTGTAACAGAAAAGCTGAGCTGTAAGACTTCTTTAACATGAGTAAATGTGCTTTTTGCTGGCAATTTTTGTACATAATTGGACTGGTTGTATCTGACACTTCTCAGAAATGAGCTTGAGCCAACAAATGACACGAGATTTTTAGTTCAAACAAGTTTGGTTTGGCAGAATGAGTGCAAATTAGATCAATGTTATGTAATGGAAGGATATGGATAATTGTAGATGTGAGTGTTACCACCAATTCCTCCCACAGCAGTGAAATAATAAACCTGTTTGAAATGATTTTCACTGTTTGGCTGATTAAAACAGTTTAATTCTGTACTCACTTGAACATCTGCAATGCTTTTTGAATTAACTGTAGTGTAACATATTCATTTTAAAAAATTTACATTTCTGTTTGATTACTGATGAGTTCATTCTAAGAACTATGAGATTTGCATTACTACAAGCTTGAAGTAAATGTTTAGAGAAGAAAATGAAATTTGACCTCAATTCTTCAACATTAAGCTGAAGCTCAGTCTTAGTTTTAGCTCTTTCCAGACTAGTACACTCTTGAACTCTAGCCACAGCTCTGACACAAGGTTGCAATTTTGCATATGCCTCCAACTGACATAAGCAAAAAATGCTGCCAAAAAACAGTTCTTATTCTCCATGTCTCTGGCAGCTTCTGTTTTCTCTACCACGCTGTAAGGGAGTGTAGCAAAATTCTTTGTTCAACTGCATGAGAGTCTGTTATAAACTTAACTTCTTTTTGACTGCTGCTGGGGTAGATTTAAAGCAGATCAGTATCCTAGAGCAATTTATCCTGGAATTGCACAAATAACCACTTGTGTTCTGCCACAGCTCAAAGGATCATTCTGAGGACAGAATTGAGCATCTGCGGGCAAAAAGATGTCAAACTGCTTTTGTCAGAAGTGCTTTCCTGTATTTGTAGTAGTTACTGATACTACAGTCTGAGCCAGAGGTGTTCTAAAATTCTTAATCCCTTCAACTACTAAACAGTTCATCTCATTACCACCTAATAAATTTCGGGACTGAGAGAAGAAACTCAGTTATGCTGATTTATTATTTATTTGACTTCCTTGATGGAAAAAAGTAAGCTTAAGATGCAGAAAAAGGACTTACTTGAATCAAATGGAAGAAGTATAAGTTCTGAGCATAATCTAGTAAAACGATGGAGGATTGCTTTATAAAGAGTGTGTAAGATACAGTGTCTTACAGCTTTGGTGCTTTGCTGCTTGTCATAAGTAATGTGTTCTGTCACATCCATTGTGCGAGGAGCACTATAAGGGAAAACAAAGGGAAAATGGCATATTAGAACTTGAGAGAATACTTCAGGAGTTGCCCTGGGGAAAGGTTCCATCTCTTTCAGAATTGATAGAACTTTTCCAAGGGCATCTCCTGAAATCTAGGCAAAGGATCTGCCCACACTTTAATCTGAAATGATATGTCATTGGAGTTGTAAATAATTTGTTTTAAGTAGTGAAGATCTAAGTCTTTAGTCTACCTTTACAGGAAAGTACACAATACTAAATCTCACTTTTCTCATTTCCTTATTCTTATGATTCTCTTAGAATGTCTTAAAGTTTTCATCAGGTCAAATGTAGCTTGCAGTGTGGAGGTGTGCCACAAATGAGTGCCAGCACTCAAACAGTAGAGCTTTTTGCCTCTGCCTCTATTTAGTAGCCTTGCTTACTGCTAAAATACAATTGTATTTTGGGTCTATAGTGTATCTATTACACTCAATTATCATTAAGTGCTAGGTTTCGTTGGGATAGTATCTTAGATCATGGCTTCTAAAACTGTTCTCTCATTCACTGCTCGGTATGGTGGAGCACAACATGTTTTTTAATTAGGGAGTTGCAGTCAGTCAGACGTTGGTCAATTGCCTTAAAACTGTTGATGTAAGCTAAATTTCTGGTAGTTTTAATTTTGCTGTGTTATATATGTGAAAATGTTATATGTTTAAAGGAAATCTAAAATTGTACCCTATGTTACCCTAGTGCTTTTTATTTCCCCTGAGGTATGCTAATTTGTTAAGAAGCCATTTGTCAATTGCTGTGTTTTTTTACTTGGTTTTGTTTGTTTGTTTTCTGTAGTTTATCTGAAAAGTTAGGAAATAAGGAACTGTTTTAAATGAGGAACTTAGATTTTTTAAAAAGTTAGAAAGTGTTATTTATTTTTGTGGGTTTTGTGTGTGTGCATTCTGATGTACATGCCACATATTTTTAAAAAATTCATCTTGCTGTGCTTTCTCTGTGTTGCATTTGATAATTAACATCCTTCCATTTTAAAGCAGTGTGAATAAAAAGTAGCATAAAAATCGAATGGATAGGAAAATAAATTACAGGAGAAAAAATCAGATTAAAATAAAGACTTTCTGCTACGTTGCTAATACTATGGTGGTTAAGATGCAGCAGAAGTTACCGCTAGTCAGTAGACAGCTATAACTCTGAAGTAGGGTGTGCTGGCTAGAAACATTTTCCTTGTGATTGTACACTGTTTTTACCTCCTGTTTGCTGAAAATTTGGACTGTACATATAAACATAACAGTTCATTTGAATTTAGACATTTAGACAATTAGGCATTTAGACATGTGCTGTACCTAGCAAATGAATTAAGAAATGCAGAATAACACTTTCTGTCATGATAAGTACACAAAATAACTATCATTTTTTTACATTTTGAATCTTTTTTTTTTTTTTTTTTTGATATATTTTCTGATTTATCAGGTAAGATCAGATGAAGTTGCAGTGGGAATGGAAATTTCTTTGCTGCCATTTAGATAATTCAGATAATAATTTATTTAGACGTCTGGAGTCACTGGAGTTTTCTTGTGTGAAAATGCTAATTAAGGAGCTCAATAAATCAGTTCTGTGTATTTGACTCTTTTATATTACCACACGATTTAAATAGTCTTTATGATTTGTTGCTATTGTTTAATATGAAACTGTGACAGGATTACAGATACTTGTATCAAGTAGTGAACTTTTTTTTGTAGTTTTTGCAGATGTTATTTTGAATCTAACTTTATGGTTAACATGTTTGTAGTAAAAGGAATGGGGCTGTGACAATGTTAGTCAATTCTAGACACTGCTCTATGTTTATGTTAGAACACAGATCACCTGGAGGAAGCATAAACACTTACAGATTTTGTGTTTCCTGAAATGCAAAACTGTATTTAGTAGCACCATTGGATTTGAATCATTACTTGCAGGCCTGATGGTAAGTGTCTTTTGAGGGAGAAGAGAGGCTGGAGCCCAGGATTCCCATGGTTAAGTACATAAAGTTAAAATGATAAAAGGCAGGGTTTTCCAGAGTAGAAGGCACCAGACTGTCCCTGCAGGAAACATCAGATGAAGGTGAGAGGAAGGATAGTCAAGTTCACGATTAACTAGGATTTGTAGCAAAAAGACTGAAAGTTGTATTGTTTTACAGAGATGTGTAACAAGCTTGTGTTCTTGACTTCATAGTAAAAAAAGATAAAAACCTCCTTTATAAAGGCTTTGGATTTTTCTTTTTTCTAATGTTGTTCATAAAGGTTTCAATTAGGCAGCTGTACTTCCCGTCACAGATCTTTATCTCTATTTTCAAGCACTGAATATCTTTTAAGCAGATAAGTCTTGGAAGTGCAGAATGCACACTGAGGCTCTGTGCAGCCCTTAAATCCATATCAGCTATGGAAATCTGTATTTGGGAGTGCACCTGAAGACTTGAAAACCCACTCATTCAGATCAGAAGTTTTTAGAACTTCAGACATGAAATAGTTTGTGGGATCAGAGAGGAATCCCAAAGGATTCCTGTTGGGCTAGGGTAGAACAATATCTTCTGTGTCTGCTGTTGGTTTGTTTTTTTTTTGAAATTTGGAACGGGCTGTTGTTAAATTTGCTGTAGGGAACACAAGTATCCAAAGTAAGGGAAGAGTATTTTCTTTTTTCACTGATTTGCATCATATTACTTTAAAAATACAATGTTCCTATATGGCAAAAATAATGCAAATTGGCTAATTTACTAAATGAGTTTTTAAAACGTTCTCTCTGTGTATAGTAAAGAAATTGGAAATATTACCATCTGTTGGTGGTAGGGGCACTGTGTTACTACAAGATTGTGCAAGGATTTTACTGGGTTAAATTTTCATTTTTTAGCTTGAGTTAGGCTTCCTTTTCCGTATTCTTCTCCCTTCTCATTCCTTCCTATACTCCCCAGTGAAATATGAGGGCTGCTCCAAAAGTAATGACTCCTATTTTATTATATTGTCCAACAATATTAGAGGCGGATGTTGGTGGTACGGCAGTGGAACTTGCATCTTTCCTCCAATATTCTGTTGCATGTTGTTGCCGTGTGATAGATGACAGCAGAGGGGCACTCTGACAAAATGTCATCTGACATGGATGCGCTTATGGAGCAAAGCTGTGGAATTGAATTTCTCCATGCAGAATTCATTGTTATTCATAGACACCTACTGAATGCTTATGGAGATACAGTGGATGTGAACACAGTGAGGTAGAGTATGGTACATTTCAGCAACGGTGACAGCAAAACTAGGTCACTTCCATTGGTGCAGATTTTTATGAGCATGACATGCAGCCTCTTCTTTGTCACTGCCAAAGATGCATACCTATTGGTGTTGACTGTGTTGAAATCCAGTATTTAGTAGCTGAGAATTTGCTCTATCAAATAATTTTATTGTAATCTGTTGTGGTTTCCATGGAAATAAACAGGAGGCATTATTTTTTGGAGCAACCTATGCATATATTGTACTTGAATATCTTTGGATGTAAGGAGCTTTCTGTTATACTTGTTTGCATTATATTACTGTATTTATATTAATGTACATGCAAACAAATAATATAATATGAGAAATCGATGTTTGCTATTAATTTAAACTTTAGATTAAGAGATCTTTGTTGTAAGTCTTTATGGAAATGACATAGTTTTAATAGACCTGCTTGTAATCTTGCACCTGTTTTTATTTCAGCCTATGTTCTGTATTGCTATGCAGCTTCTATTATAATGGATCTAATTCTCATTTTCCATCCTTTCTCCTAAAAACTTGATTTGTATTTTAATCACTTCCGTAATAGTTTCTTATTACTTCTTTCTGGTTTACTTGTCTCTTTAAAGGCACTCATAGGAATCCAAAGTGTTGGATTTGGAGTCTGAAATAAGGTTTTTCAATTCACTTTTACATTCACGCAGTTTTGCATATTTCTGAGGAGAAATTGAGATGTACAGTTTTTGAAAAAACAGTTGGCTAGTTAGTTGCACACTTTGAAGGAATATAACAAATTTTAAGCTTCAGATTTTTAAAGCTTTCCACAGAATTACTTCCCTGCTATTTCTATTTTCTACATATCATTTCCATATTTTTGTCCTATACTTCTGTTTGTCTTAGCTCCTTCAGTATCTCTTCAGTGCTACCTGTACTAGGTGTATTCTTTTTCACAACTGTTTTCTCTTAACTTCGCGCAATTTTTTATGCCTTTCCTGGAATATAGACTAGTCTGCCAATAAATGTTTGCTAAGATTCTTCACCTATGCCACTTCTATCACATATATTTCACAATTCTAGATGCGTAGATATGAATTCTGCATCAAACGTATGAGTAGGTAGTCATACATTTAATGTGGAAGATTTTCGTCTTAGAGATACTGCTGTGTATTCAGAACATTTTGTAGTGCTTTGGATTTTGATCAACCAGAGTATTTTGAAAAATCAGGCAAAACCTTAAAAATCATCTATTCCAACTCCCCTCCAAATAAACAGGGACATAGTAATGAAATAAATAATGGAGATGAGGACATGCCAGTTAGTAAGAATTATTATTTTTTCTTAGGATATTGTATGTTTATTTTCACCTCATTTATTTGCAATATTTGACAAGAGAGTCTGGGATACCATTCCATGATATACTTCAGTTTGGTTGGATTCTTGTAATGGAAGTTCAAGCTGAAGTCTTACAGAATAACAACAAAAAGTTTGCGGGCTGACATAAGATGTTCACCAGTCTTTTCATTGGTTATAGGTAAATGCTCAAAGATATAATTGATAAAGAGGTGTCATGAATGATTTTGTTTTATGCTTTACTACCAGCCATTCTTCCTGACTGTTCCATCCCAGTCTTCTAATAATGCAAAGGCTAGCTGTTGGTGGATAAAAATGCTCAGAAGGACTTGCCAAGGGTAAATACAAGTGTTTGGCTTGAAGGACATTAGACTTTAAAAAGTAACGCTTAAGCTTTTTCAAAATGAAAGCATATTCTATTACAGATGTGGTTGCATAGTGTGAGTGATCTCATTTATTCCTTTTTTTCATCAAAGTTGCCACTAAAGTTCTGAAATACTACAATATGGCCCATAAATTGATTAAGAAGAGCATTCAGTATTAACCAATCTTTGAATTGAAGAAAGTTATTAATCTCTTTTCTTTAGGTATCTGATGTCCAAAGCAGCTGCAGATCAACTCCCTCTCCATGTGACATCACTAGAAAACGCTAGACTGGTGATGTCACATATACCACAGAACCCCGCTGCAGAATGGAGCAGGCCTATTAAGGGTAAGGTAAGTTTTCTCCCTCCACCACCACCCCTTTTCAACAATATTGCATGGTTTTATAAGATTTCTAATTTTCTTAATTTTATATCCTCAGGATATAAAGTAAAGACTAAAGAAAATCTTATAAAACTGCATAATATTGTGGTTGTGTGTGTGTGTGTTTATTTAAAAAACAACAACAACAAAACAAAAACAAAACAAAACAAAACAAAAACCTCCCCTATAAAGTTCAGTCCTTACCCCATATATCAGTATCCTGGCTCCAGTCTGCTTTGGGGTTCCATGATATGGAGTATGCCAGAATAGTGTATGTTGGGACATCACGGAGAGTGGAGTCAGCATTCCCTGGCTGCTCTGGATGTCAGAAACCTAATTTTAAAAGGTAAGTTTTCAGTTCAAAATGTGTTGAATGTCTCTGTGTGCACATATGGAAACATTCAGCACATTTCCTCAATTTTTTTTGTATTTGTATTTTAAAATTTTAGCTGTAGAACGCAGGTAGGAGTTACATCTTGTGCTTGTCCTCTATCTAGGCCATTTAATCTCCATTGTTCTCAATACCGTTGTGTTTCTGAAGGAAAATACAGGGTTTTGCTCATCACAATTTGAAAGAAAATAGTAATTAGCAGTTCAGATTAATGTACAGAAGCAGTGCTATGGGGAATGTGAATTACAAGCCATACAAGAATATAATTCTGCACACATCCAAGTTAGCTACTGGATATTTCTGCCTAAATATTTGGCTTGGAATGTAGACTGTACAGGCTTAATGAAACTTAAAATTAGTTCCAGTAGACTGAAGGGGAACAATTTCTTCACATATATTAAAAGCAATTTCTTCATTGACATTGAGAACTTTTTCAGGCAAAGACTATCTTGGGTTGATGTGATTGAGTATTTTTATTTCATGTCTACTAATAAAGCCCAGTTGGATTTCATAGACACAGTAAGGTGGTGCATCAAGATCTGCATATCTACATGCCAGCCATTTATGAGAGAACTGAACTGTGAAGCTGTAATAGCTATTTAATTGTATAAAATCTTCTGCTCCACTACTTCACTCGTTGTTGAATTTCATATGCAACTACATTTTTATATCTTTGAGTATAAAGTTCTTTGCTGTTCTGTGCTGGTAAGCACCTTTTGTACCCTGAGGTGTTGCATTCTATTTATTTGTTAATCTCGTTACTACATCAAGTCATATTCAGAGACTTTGTCTTTCATTTTAAGGAGTCCACTAGTCAGGGACCTCTGAAGGTCTCCCTACCTTGAAAAAGCACTATTACTATTTATGCAGCAGATCAGCCAACGCCTGATAAGCTGAAATCTGAAAGCAAAATGAAATGGAAACTCAGCAGCTTTTCTGGGACAAGATGTTCTAACGCTGTAGGTTTATGATGAAAGTATATCTTCTAAATTCCAACCTAAACCTCCTAAGTTTCAGTTTGTGGATGTTTTCTTGCACTTATACCATTTAGTGTAACTGAGAAGAGTTTGCAACATACCTATTTGTAAAGGAACGTTTATGTTCTGTAGAAAGTAGGCTGATACATATTGCTGAAGTGAGAGTTAAATTATAGCTTCATCAGTCATTGATTAGCTTTTTACCTGGAGAAGAACTATTCTTCTAGAAGAATAGGGCTATGTGTTGTGTTTAACCCAGTAGGAAGTGAAGCACCACACAGCCCTTTGCTCCCTCCCTCCACACAAGTGGAGTAGGGGAGAGAATAGAGGTAGAGGGGAACGTAAAACGTATGGGTTGAAATAAGGACAGTTCTACCAAAAAGAAAGAGAACAAAAAATAAAACGATATGCAAAAAAAGTGATACACAGTGTGACTGCTCACCACCAACTGACCAAGGCACAGCCAGTCCATGAGTAATGGTACTCCCTGCCCTCAGGGAGCTCCCCACAGTTTCATTCTGAGCACTGCCCTTACTGCTTCTGAGGGAAGGATATTATAATTTGTATGTGTTGTGTGTATGTCAGAGATTTATTACAAACTACTAAACCACAGTAAGAAAAGCAAGTAGTTAAGATACAGGAAAATAATTAACTTTAAAAAAAAATTATTGTGTTGGTACACAACTGTATTAAAAAGATTTGGAAGCACGTGTGGAGTTTCCTAGAGATTACACTTAATATTCACTACAATTTTCAGTAAAAACCTATCCATAGTATTGTGTTTCTGTCTTTTTATTTTTGAAGTAAGGAGAAAAGTGGCCTGTAGTAACAAGACTTTTTTGAAGTGATAATGAAGGCAGTAACATTCTGAGGTTTGTTCTTCACTAAGCCCTATACTTGTGTCAGGCTATTTGATGCATGATACTGTTATCATTTCAAAGTTGACTCAATGATTCAGCTAGTATTTATCAGGCTCATAAATGCTCCCTTTTTTCTTCTTAAACCAAGATCTCACTCTTATTTAAAAATAAATTAGTTTCGCAGAAATTGAATATTTCCTGTGAACTCTGTAGTTGTTCTTAGTATAACTGTTCTTATTTTATACTGCGTTTTAATACATACCATTTTTTACTTTATTGGATGTAGGTACAGCATTTCTGTACCCTGATAGTAGTGGCATAATTCATATTTTACTTCAGCAAAACCCACCAAGAAAGTATAAAATTAATCCGTTTTAAAACTTCCTCTAAAATGTTTTTTATATATCACAGGAAAAATAAATCTGTGCGCATAATTCTTTCATACATTAGGAATTAATTCTATTTACTGCTGGTACTAAGAGTTGATACCTTTTTTAAGCTGCAGTATGCACAAGAACAGTTTTCTGTTGCAGTGCTCAGTGGCAAGTTTTATGCTGCATTGTGTTGTGTGTGCAAATGTGGCTGGCCAGAAATTGAAGAATGTAGAACGCAGTTTCCTAGCTTGTCTGTGGGCTCAGCACTAAGAGTTACATTGTAATGTGGCATAATTTCCTACTTAAAACCTTTTGATTTTTTTTTTATTTTATGAGAATGAAAGAAGAGCTGTTCATTTTGTAATATAACACATAAATTATTACCTGTAAAAATAACTATGATACCTGATCTCCAAATAAGCATTCAGCCTGATTGATCTTGCTGCACTTTGGAGAGATCAGCTGAAATTCACAGAAAGGAGTTACTCCATAATCCATAGAAATACCATTATTGCAGACTGCTGAAAAGTAGCCAAGTTGACATTTATGTTGTCTTTCCTGCCATAGGTTTCTTTGTATGCTGGACTGCAGGAAGCCATTAAAGATAAGAGTTCTATTGGAAGGAAAATATATGTATAAAAGAAATAACTTCCCAAGTGTTACTTCTTTTTCATGCTGAACCATAATCTATTTACTGTCTTAACATTTTCTCAGACAAGTCAAGAAAGAAAATTCTCATTTATGTAAAATGCACAAAATTTGTAGAGTGGCAGAAGAACTGAAGAATACCACATCCCTTTTTATAGCTGCTTGTATGTCACAGAATCATAGAATATCCCAATTTAGGCAGGATTATCCAAAATTCAAATCATATTTCTGAGAGCACTGTCCAGACACTTTCTGAACTCCTGAAGTCTTGGTGTCATGATCTCTGCACTGGGCCATTCCTGACCACCCTCACGGTAAAAAAACTTTTCTAATACCTAACCTGACCCTTCCCTGTTGCATCTCCGTGCCATTCCCTCAGGTCCTGTCTCTCTTACCAGAGAGCAGAGGTCAATGGCTGCCCCTCCACTCCTGTTATGAATAGGCTGCCACGAGGCCTCCCTCAGTCTCTTATTGACTGAACTAACCTAGGGACCTCAGCTGGTTCTTAAATGTCTTCTCCTTTAGATATTCCACTATCCTTGTTGCCCTTCACTAGTTTTACGACCTCATATTGTGGCACCCAAAACTGCATATAGTTCTCGAGGCTGCAGCAGTGCGGAGTAGAGTGTTAAATTCACTTGCTTTGACCAGCTATCAGTGCTGAGCCAAATGCATCCTAGGATATAGTTGGTCCTTTTGGCTTCCAGGGCACACCGAGGTCATGTTCATCTTGCCATCAGCTAAAATCCCCAGATCCCTTCCTGTGGGGCCGCTTTCCAGCCTTTCTTACCCCAGCATTTGCTGGGGATTGTCCTATCTCAAATGCAGAATCTACCACTTGCTCCTGTTAAGTTTCACACAGTGAGTGATTGCCCGTCTCTCTAAACTGCATTGTCAAGGGATTCAACAGCTCCTTATTTAGTTTTGTCTGTAGACTTACTATACATTAAACTCCTGCATCCAGGTCGTTTATAAAAATGCACAGGAGAACTAGCCCTAAAATGGAGTCTTGTGGAACTCCGCTAGTGACTGGCTATCAGCATGATGAAGTCCTCTTTAACCCTTTGAGCCTGACTCATCAGCCTATTGCCCAGCTACTGCATTACAGTAACTGTATGCTGGACCTTTTATCCAGTAGGATATTGGAGAAACGTATCAAAAGTTTTTCTTAAATCAAAAAAGATTACATCAACTGTCATCCCTTAGTCTGCTATGTGGGTAAGCTTGTCATGAAAGGATATTAAGTTGGTTAAATAGAACTCTTCCCCCCCCCACGAGCCTGTGTTGGCTATGACCAATAACTGCGTTGTCTTTCAGGTGTTTTTCAGAAACTCTCAGAATAATCTTCTCCATAATTTTACCAGACACTGAAGTGAGACTGACAAACCTGCAGTTACTGGGGTCGTCTTTGTAATTCTACTTGAAAACTGTGACATTTGCCAGCTTCTAGTTTACTGGGACTTCTCCAGATTACCAAGACCATTGACAAGTGATTGAGATCTTGTGGTGACGTCAGCCAGCAATTTGAGGACCCTGGGATGTATTCCATTGTGCCCCATAGACTTGTATACATACAGTCAGAGCAGAAATTCCCAACAAATGCAGGGTTGACTGGGAGTTTATCATTACTGCAGTAATCATGCTCTACCTCAGAGCCCATCATCAGCACCGAAGGCAGAGGTGAAAAATGCATTAATTGTCCCTGCTTTGTCTGTGTCCTTATTTGTGAGATGACCATCCTCATCGTGTAATAGACTGATGTTATGTCTGGTCCTCCTTTTTGTACTTACATACTTTAAATACCCTTTTTGTTTTGTCTTACAGTACCAGCCAACTTCAGCTCTCATTGATGTTTGGCTGCATTAATTTTTTCCATGCAGTGGCAAACAGCAGCTCTGTAGCTCACCCATTTCACCTGATGTTACTTCCAGTGTCTGTACATTTTCCTTTTCTGTCAGAGCTTGAGAAGAAAATCCCTGCTGAGACAAGCCAGACATTTATCCTACTTAAATGACTTCTGATGCTTTGGAATTACCTCCTGCCCTCTTAGAAGAGAGCTGTTAAAAAGCAATCAGCACCGATAAATCCCTGTACCTTCAGAAGCATACGTCCAGAGGACCTGGTTAACTAGTTCTTTAAGCAACCAGTAGCCTACTCTCTCCATATCCAGCACTGAAATCTTGCTAGAAAAATTCAGTCCTTTGTGTAATTAAGTTAGAGAATTATTGGGAAAAATTCTTAGGAAGGAGTGTAGATTTAATACTCTTTAGAAGGGTGTTTGGCACTATTACAAATACTGTGATTTCTTCTCAGTATTGCACTTTCCTTATTTAAGTGAATTACAGCAGAAAATAGAATCATAAAATGTTACAGAATCATAAAATACAAAAAGTCCCGAGATGGAAGGGACCTTGTGGATGATAGAATCATGTCGGTCACTCTGAAAGTCATGCCTCCTGTTTATTTCCATGGAAACCACAACAGATACAAAGAGCACTGTAACACTGTGTGAAAGAGAAAACTTTCAGCTACGAAACAGTCAGAACAGGGTCACCACCATAAGCAAAGCATTTTTACCAGTGATAAATAAGAGCCTTCATGCCACACTTGTAAAAATCTGCATGGCCGTCTGGAACATGGCTTGTCTTTAACCTCACTGTCACTACTGCTGAAATGGACCATCCACCACCTCATGTGCTCACATCTGCTGTTCAATCTCCACAAACATTCTCAGCAAATGTTAATGAATGTCAGTGGGTGGAATTTTTTCTGCGTGGAGACACTGGATTCCACACTTCAGCTTCATACGCACTTCCATGTCAGACGCCATTTTGTCAGACAGTCCCTCTGCTGCCATCAGTCGCACAGCAACAAAATGTAATGGAATATTGGTGGGATCATGCAACCTCTACTGCCATATCACCATCTGCCTCTGATGTGGTGGGCCAACAAAGCCAAACAGGAGACATTTCTTTTGGAACAGCTCTCATAGGATGGCTTGGGTTGGAAGGATCCCACGGGAATCATCAACTCCTGGCTTCACACGGGACTACCTGAAATGAGACTGTATTTCTTGCTTTCCAAATATTTCTTGAACTCCAGCAGCATGAGGCTGTGACCACTGCCCTGGGCAGCTTGATCCATGCCCACCATTCTCTAGTGGACAACCTTTTCTAACCCCCACCTCATCCCTCTCATCTCTGTGCCATTCGCTGGGGTCCAGTTGTTGTCACCAGAGAGCAGAGCTCAGTGCTGCCCCTCTGCTCCCCTCATGAGGAGCTGTAGCTGTCATGAGGCCTCCTGTCAGCCTCCTCTACTCTGGGCTGGACAGACCCAGGAGCCTCAGCTGCTCCCCCTGCATCTTGCAAAATATATTTTTCTCTGAATATGTTTTATCCTCATTCAGCCTTTCCAGACTGATCAAACATGAAGTTTTCATGGAAGATCATAAGAGTACTGAATGAAATACAAAATACAAAAATATAATGCAAAAACTGTTTTCTTCCTAAGAACTATAGTAAATTATCTTTGCAAGTAAAAATATAAACGATATCATTTACATTAAATGAAATTATTGTAAGCTTTACTGTATAAATTTAATCATTGAAAATGTAATTATATGGTTGGCTTCCCTAACTGGAGTGGGCAACTATACATGTTAGTTACCAACAAAAGTAATTTTAAATGCATAGTGTGTTTGTAGGGTTCTGTTTCAATTTTAATTTTAGCTGTAAAAAAACGAACATCTTTACTATATTACTTTTTTAAGTAGGACATTATCTCTCTGTGATAAAGAAAATATAGAAATACTCCTTTGTCTTACATTCATAAGAGTAGAAAAGGCTGTGGAACTTATTAATGTTTTCTTCAGATTATTTTCTTTCAGTACTGTATTAACATGTACCAGGATTATTGTAGGACTGATGCACAATAACAAGATTCAGATTTAATGCAATGATAAATAGATTATATTTATGTTTGCAGGGAAGATGGTACCACCGAAAACAAGCGGTAAAGGAATTGCATGGTACGTTGATACGACTGCTTAATGAACTGTTACCATGGGAACCAAAGCTAATGAAAGCATTTCAGAGGAACAGGTAATTAGCTACTCTTTTTTTTGTTAACAATGGTGCATGTAATAAAACAAAAACAGGACAAAATTCACCTTTCGTAAAATAATAAATATAGTTGATCTCTCAAAGAAACTAAGTAAAGAGAAAATAGGGGGAGGCATAGGCAGTGCTTTAGTTCATAGGTTTTTTTGTATTCCAGACCTAGTGTCTCTTAAGTAAAGTTAAGGTTAACCCCAAATATTTTTTTCTCTAAAATGATCTAAAATCTTTAATCATGCCTAACTTGATAGTTATAACACTATAAAACATGACTTGAATTGCTGTTTATTTGATTCATAAATGGATGAGGGCTTACTATGGCACTTTGTGTCTGACTACATACTGTCTTAACCTATCTAAATGAGTTACTGATGAATTCTCTGCAAAGCAATTCAAAGCAATTATTAAAATGTCTCCATAGAGCTGCAAGTTTAGAATTCATCTAGAATGAGATCTAACTGAGAAATATCAGACAAGTAAGGAAAAGTGTTAGCAGCAGTTAAGATAGATGTGTAGCATCTAAATTCTAAGCCCTGGGGAGTCTTGATAGTGCTTTTATATGGTCATTTTGTCTTGAATTGTGATGCCACTGTTGTCTGTTAGCTGTAGAGTTGTTGCTATAATCACATAACTGTTTTGTCACATAGACACTGAAAGAGTAGATAATGATTTAGAAGCATGTGTCAAATGCTAGGGAAAGTTGGGCTGCTGCTAATATGTTAAATATGAAGGAAGCAACTTAAATAGTTATATGGTGCAGAACTAATTCTGAAAATGTAATAGGTATTACATTAGAAAAAAAACAAAGCAAAACAGTAAGAGTTGGTTCCTTAGTTCATGGGCATCATACATGAATGAAGACCCTTATTTGAAATCTAGAATGTTGTTAAACATTTTACTTTATATAATAGCCCAAAGTGCAAGTTTTGCTCTTTTCTATTCTTTTTGAGTTTCTGTTCATTTTTTTAACTGTTCTTTTCTGCTTGTGTGTAACAATTCAGACTCCTTCGGAAATGTGTCAGATGTATTATTAAAAGAATTCCATTTTCCAGAGTACAAGCTCTCTAGTCACTCCTTTGTGTAAATTATCCTTCATATAAATTCTATTGTGGAATAGGTTTTGTCAACTTTTATCAACTGTGGTGCTCAGGTGAGTGGCCACATAATGTGGAAGCAGAAGTATCATTTGTAAGGTATATTCATAGAAGTACTGTATATGAGTAGGTCTGAGCTGTTTTTATAAGTGATCTGGATGGCTGAAGTCTAGCATATGTATGTACTGGTAGCTAAGGAAACATGCATTTTATGTAGAGAATTGTTTCTGAAATGATCTTAACTTATCTTCCTCAGATGTGCTTTAGGCTGAAAACCAAATTTCTTCATCTAGCCTAGTCATTTCTGAGACAGAACTATTTGGACAGAGACATAGCGTACTTTTGAAAAGCTTGGAAAACAACCTTTATGAATTGAGAGGAGGAGAGATGGATAGGGGAAAGCTAATTCAGTGTTCTGTTTCATTATGCAGCTGCTAGGCAGCAGTGTAGTACAAATGACAAGTGCTGAAAAAAAGTATCCTGAAAGAGAGAACTCAACTGAATAAAGGTTGCTTATGCTAGTATAAGCAGCAGCACCATTACAACTCTAGCTGCAGTTGCAGTGTGTCATCCAGTTAACATCTGCTAATTACATGACAGCCTTCTTGGTTGCTGAGGGCTGTGCAGAGCTCCTTCGATCACTGCAATACCTCTACATGGATTAAAAGTTTGGAGTTGTACCTCTTCCTCTTTGTAGTCTTGACATAGTAGAAGTACTCTTTATGACTGAAATCCATTTTTAAATTTTAATACGGTAGTTGTTAACTTGGATCATTCTGTAGTTCCCTAGTGTTCTTCTGCATCTAGACTTAAAGTTTGAAGTCCTAATGACAGAGCTGATGAAGTATCTCACCCTCACTACTTCTTACATAATCTTCAAAGTTGTCTTACTAGTGAGAGTGTGAAAGCTACCATATACTAATAGGTCTTTTTGGCCTTGACCAAACTCACTTTAGTCTCCAGCCATATTACATAACCATCGGCCCAGAATCCCAATTTCAAGCCATTCTGCAGCGTTTAACTTCTACCATAGGAATGCTAGTTTCCTGCTCAACTACAGCAGTGCCACTGCTTGGCCATGGGTCTTGCTGATCTGGCCTGACTTCAGCCTGACCTCAGACCTGCATCATCAATGTGGGCCTGCTCAACAATCACAAGACTGAGCAGCCATCACTGGGTCCAGTCCTTACCAAAAATAGTGAATTGAATTCCTAGCTTAACCTCAGACCTGCCTCATCACCAGGAACTTATCTGTCGATTTGAGTTCTTGATTGAAGCCAACTACCATCTCCAGGACTGCCCTGTACTCTCACTTAGACACAGGGGGGTGGTGTTTTGACTGGTGAATTTTCTGCTCTATCAGTTGTAATACTCTGTTTAGCTCTTCCTCCCAACCCCCACCTCTTAGGGAGCAGCTAGACATTGCTGCACTCAATGCAAAGAATTGCAATTTTAACCCTTAAGAATGGGTAAAATTAAGATCTTAATATCACAGAGACTGACTTTAGGTGCAAACAGGAGTCTAGGTTCTCTTCCACACGGAATACTAATTGCTATCATCTCTTTATTCTTTTGCTGATTAATCCTCCTGGATATTGTGTTGGTTACCACCAGCTGAATCATGCAGTTCACTGTATTTGTACGCTAAAATATCCCTAGATCTCATCTAAACAATGGCGTAGAAGAAGGGACAATGGAAATACGCAGCAGTTTAGGAGTATCAAGATAAGTGTGCTATAAAGTGGATGTGTTTCTGAAGAGTGTTCAAGTGAGTAAAGCAGCTATGTAATTCCATCATATGTACATTCTTAGTGAAGTGTGAGCCTGTGAAAATGACAGTGGCAGCTGTTCAGTTGACCCAGAAAATAAAAGGTTGTCTTAAAGGAGCAAGTTACATTATGGTCCCATAGCTGAGCCAAAAGCATGATGCATTCAAGAAAACAAGATTTACCTAATTTGTTTAGTTGAAGCTGTTTTCAGAGGCAAGATTAGTCTTGTTACATTTAATACTCAATATTCTTGTCACAGTGCAAGATGAATTAAGAAACAGAAAATAAATGAAGTTTAACAGCGATGGTCATATTTGACTCAATCTTTTTTGCTTATTGTTTAAGGATTTAATGGCATACAATTCAATTTTGGCAAGGAAAGTCACTTCACATTTTCTGGGTTTTAGAGACTTGCAGAGCTACCCTGAAAATTTCTTCTTCTATGGCAGCAAATGCAATTAAGAGAATTTCAAAAGAGTAATATTTTTTTGTAAAGTTAGTTTTGTTACTTTCAAGGTCTAGATTGAAGAAGGACTACGATGAATTTAAAAGACATCCAGACCATGATAAATTTACCAGAGAATTGTGGAGTAATGATGAAAGTGAGGTTGATGCTGGCAAAGATTGTTTTGCAGTAGTAAGCAGTAAATCTTCAGAGTCTGCAGAATATGTGGAAATTCCCAGAAAAGATCACCCAGACAATGGTAAGCATTTACTGGAATTTGATAGCCTGAACTTGATCCAGGAGCTGAATGAAATTGACTAAGGAGCTGAATTTTTCCATCTGGCCTTACATTATATTCTTTTCCTTAGCTACCATTGTGATAATATTGAAATATATTTTGATTTATGTTTGACAGGTGTGAAATAGAAGGGTATAGACATGACCGAGATGAAAATTTTAATTCATGGAAACTTCTACTATTTTATTGTTAACTATTTATGTGATCATGTAATGTATCTGTTCAGAATTTACCTTTATGGTGGGATGACCCCAGCAACCCACCTAGGCACCCTCTCACTCCCTGTTCAGGGTAAAAGATAAGATGGGAGATCTTATGGATCAAAATAAAGAGAAGAATAGACCAAACATGTAGAAGACCAACTGATTTCTAGTGGGAGTAGGATGGTCAGAAACAAAGATAAAACCTTGGCCATGCCTGTCCCTAATTGAACTTTATTTAATTCCCAAATACTCCTCTTCTTCCCTGCACTGAGTGGCACAATGGTGATGGAGAATGGCGGTTACAGTCAGTTCATAGTAGTTGGTCTTTCTTTCTCCTTACTCCACCTTCATTCAGCTCCAGTACAGATTGTTCTCATGGGCTGCAGTTCATTGAATTGCAGGATGGTCTGGGATTGAAGGGACTTACAAGCCCATCCAATTCCAACCCCAATGCCTTGGCCAGGATTGCCATCCACTAGATCAAGTTGCTTTAAGTCTCATCCAAACTGTCCTTGAAAACCTCCAGAGATGGACACCCACAACTTCTCTGATTAACCTGGTCCTGGTGCTTCACCCCCCTCTCAGTAAAAAATTTCTTCCTAACATCTAATCTAAATCTTTCCTCTTACAATTTAAAACCATTCCACCTTGTCCTGTCAATATCAAACTGTGTAAAAAGTTGGTCACCCTCCTATTTTATAAGCACCCTTAAGTACTGGAAGGCTGCAGTGAAGTCTCCCCAAGTCTTCTCCAGCCCAACTCCCTCAACCTTTCTTCATAAGAGAGGTGCTCCAACCTTTAGATCACCTTCATGGCTCTCCTCTGGACCTATTCTAAGAGCTGTGGGCCCAGGCGTGGCTGTGGTACTCCAAGTGGGACCTCACCAGAGCAGAACAGAATGGAACAATCACCTCTTTAATCCTGCTGATTACTCCTCTTTTAATGCAGCCTAGAATACAGTTGGCCTTCTAGACTACAAGTGAACACCACTGGCTCATGTCAAGCTTTTCATCCACGAGAACTTCCAAGTTCTTCTCTGCAGGGCTGTCGTCAAGGAGTTTTTTTCCCAGTCTTCAGTCATGTCTTGGATTGCCCCAACCTGAAGTCCATAACACCTTGCATTTGGCCTTGTTGAACCTCATTAGGTTCAGTTTTCAAATTTGTCCAGGTCCCTCTAGATAGCATCCCTTCTTCTGTTGTATCAATTGCTCCACTCAGCTTAGTCTCATCAGCAAACGTAATTGAGGGGGCACGCAATTCCACTGTCAAGATCATTAATACAGAAGAGCATTTGTCTCAAGACAGACCTTTTGGATACACCCCTTGTCACCAGCCTGGACATAGAACTGTTGACCACAGTCCTCTGGCTGTGACCATCCAATTTCTTATCCACTGAAACTCCATCTTCCAAATCCATATCTTTCCAATTTAGAGATGAGAAGTTCTTCAGTAGCTGTTACAGTATGAGTCCACAGGTTACTGTCTTTCAGTATAAGAATGCTCCAAAATCAGTCTTATTCTCCATGGATCCCAAAATGTGTGAGGAGCCTAATCCAGTGTAAGCACCCCATGGACTGCTACTTCCTGAACCTGCAGTGTGGGATCTTCCGTGGACTGCATGTGAAGATCTGATCCAGAATGGTTCTGTCCATAGATTTCAGGAAAATATCTCCCCCATACCTGGAGCATCTTCTTCCCCTTCTTCTTCTCCAACCTAAGTTTCTGCAGGATCAGTTGTTTTTTCATACTTATTCTTCTCACTCCTTTTTTCCCCCACTCAACTGAAATTTGTTTTCCCAGAGCTCTGCTGATGTGCCTACTTATGGTCCATTTTGAAGCCAGCTGGTCCCAGCTGTATTTGGCACAGGGGCAGCTCTTTTCTCTATGAGGCCAGTCCTGCAGCTCCCCCACTACCAAAACCTTACTATGTGAAACTAGTACATCACTGAATTGGAAATAACAGTCATCACCTCAGAGACTGCTCTTCATAGTTGTCGTGATAAATGCTTATTGGGTTGTTAGGAGCACATCTGCCTCCTCCAGCAACCCAACCCAGGAGTCACTTTTGTTGGGCCACTGAAGCCCAGTCCAGTTTATCCAGGGACTCCTGGTCTCTGATCAGGCTGAGAGATGCAACTACTGTAGTCCTGTTTGCAAGTTGAACCAGTGGCAAAGTTGAGCATGCATTCCAGAGAGAGAGATGCATATACGCACAACAGTGACACAGCTGGTTGTGCAGACTGCCACAGGCAAGATGCAACTTTGTTAGGGATTCAGATAAAACATATGCACACATCTGCAAACTATCCTTTTTAGTTGGTAGAGTAGATGCATACTGATGAAGACACATACATGATATGCTCTATGTTAACAAATACATGTTTGCTATTCCCTCAGTGCTGGCATAGCTCCCTCTGTCCACCTGCATGAATCTTGGGTTCCTTTAGTCACCTCACAGTTTCCCCCTGCTCACTGGCTGGTCCAGCGTGATACTTGCTGCAAACACTTAGCACTCATATACACTTGTTTTACAGATACTCTACACTTGTTAGTTTCCCTGGATATACAGCACAAACCCTTCACACACCTGATCCATAGGCTGGACCTCAACCTCCTCCAGATCCAGCCTGAAGTTTGGTGTGAATTAGCTGTGTATATCCCCATGCACATCATGTTTGGGGAAGATGAAGATGCTTGGACCTTCTTTCACAGTGGCTGTTAGCAGACACATGCACTGTGATGTGTGGAGCAGTGTGGATCCCTAACTCACACCAGTCTCCTCGGTCATTGATTTTCAGGACATGCACACTATTCCCAGCCCACTGGCCACACTTGCTCCAGTATCTGACACTGCAGGCTTAAGATATGTACACCAACGGTCTGATTCCAGTAGTTAGCCTCAAATCCACTCACACTGGTATTCCCAGTAGCTGGCGCTCTGGGACACAAATTCTGCAGGATCCTCTCTCGATCCGTGCGTCTGTGGCCCTTCCAGCTACTTATGCTAGGAGCCCCACTCCCCCAGTCAGGGGTGCCTAATGCCATGGTCTAAGATCTCATTCACAAATACGTCTCACTGCTAGGTGTCAGTTGGTCCTTGCAGCACAGACACACATGGATGGGAGTGAGATTACACAAAGAGATAGTTATGAAAGGATTTTAAAAAAAGATCTAAGAAGGTAGGACTGTCTGTGGTGATCAGACACAGCACTCAATCAAATAAGAGTACAGGCCACATTTTAGACATGCTGACTTCTTCTATTCACTTTCCTGCCCACCCTCACATCCCCTACCTTGTCTATTATTCCCATCAGCCCCATCTCCAGCATGCTTCTTTCATGGACTTGTCCAGCTCAATTTCCTCACTCCAGCATCATGTCCTTGATTTTACCAGTTGCAGAGTCCAGACTGGTCTCTCTCAAAGTGACACTTGTATTTTCTTGAGAGCCCAAGGGATCAGTGAGGTTTTTTCTAGTCCCCTTTGTTTTGTTTGGTCTGTGTATATTTTATTTCTGGTTTTCCAGTTTTCCCTACTTGTCCCAATGACCAGGTCCCCAGTCAGATAACCTTGCTGGAAGAAACATTCTCAAATTTTCACAGGCCTTTACCAATTAATACGAAGTTTGATTTTCCTCAGTTTCTCCTGTGTTGGTCAGGTTGTGTCTCTGTATGTTATTCCTTACAGCTTCCTCCTTTTCTTGTTATCCTCATTTTGCACTTTCCAGTACACTTTCCAGTGCACATTCCTTGACCAAATGCCTTTAAAGGAGCAGACAGTTATTCTGTCCCTATACCTACACTTAAACTAGCATCTTGGCTTTAGCTAAACACTATTAATTTGTTGTATAGAGATAACAATTGCAAACTTGTAAAATGTGATTTCTGATTTAATATCCTTGCAGGTGAAATGAAGCTATTAGAGATGAATTTACCTGCTGGGAAAAGTAAACTTCTGAAAAAAGAATCAACTTCTAAAGAAATACACAGGACACTGCTCAAATCTGTTAAACGGCAATCCAAGCAGAACAGTTGTCTGGATCAAAACACTAATGAGCTTTCACCAAGAAAGAAAGCTAAGCTGAGCACTAGTGAGGATGCAGTACAAAGTTCAGAAAGTAGCCTACAGACAGACTGTACAAACAGTTGTTTGACTGATCTGAAGCAACTTGAAGGATCATCTCCAGAATCATTTTCTTTGGCAGATCCTGCAACATCAGTATCAAGCTTTCTGAAAGGGACCAAACCCATTCAGGCCTTGCTTGCCAAGAATATTGGGAACAAAGTGACCTTAACAAATCAATTGTCACCTCCAGCAGGCATAAGTGTATCTACTTCTGAAAAGCCAGTTTTATCACCCGTTGAATCATCACTGATAAAATCAGCATTGCCATGTCAGACAAGTTCAAAGACTCCTTTACAGATGGTATACAAAATGCCAAATGGACACTGTGTACCAGTAGACCTTCACAACAGCTCTGTGAAAATTCAAATGCAGTCTGTGATTGACCCTAAAACTGGAGAAAAAGTCATGCAACAAATTCTTATCTTACCTAAGAATTTTCTTCTGCAGCAGAAAGAAGGAAAAGTCATGTCCAAGGATAGTAATTTACTCCAGCAGAACTCTTCTGAGCTGCACTGTGCAACTTTGCCAGAAATAACAAATGTCAATGTATCTTTAACATCTGTCCTGGTAACAACACCTGCAAATGTTACCTCTCACTCAACAAGTACAATTTTTAGCAAGAGTATTAGCAACGTGTCACAAGGGACTGGTTCCACCAGCAGTACACAAACGTTGCCTGCTACAAGTAACTTGGTATCAACAGTGAAGGGGTGCCAAACTGAAAATGTCCGGCTTGGGACTGAAGTTTCAACTACCACATTCCCTGTGTTTTTGTCTTCACCTAGTATTTCCACAGCTGGTCAGTCTCTGATATCAGCAACAGCATTAAGTGCATCTACAAACACTGCTACTGCCTTTCATTCTCTTGCCTCAAAGCAAGCAACAGAATCCTTTGAAACTAGGCAAGAGTTGAAAACCGTGTGTGTAAGAGAGTCACAGTCTATTCTTGTCACAACACGAGGTGGAAACACAGGAATTGTTAAAGTACAGACAAACTCAGACCAAATTTCACCTACTAGTATATCTTCTGGTTCAGTTTTGACATATGCATCTCAATTTAAGGCTTTTTTGGTGCCAAAAACCACAGCATTATCAACTTCTATGCTTCCATCTGTAGCAGCAGCCACATCTAGTCTCCCACATTTTGGACAATCATGTATTTCTGCATTTGCCTCCTCAACAGGTTCATCATTTAACACTCCATCTTTCCCAGCTGATTTTAACAAGGCAATTGATAAAAGTATCAAATTCACATTACAGCAGCCTGCTATTGGAAGCAGTTTGGGTCAAGTAGTAGAGAACACCTGCCAGGTGTCCTGTCCTTCTACATCCTGCATTTCGTCAGCTAGCAGCTCAATATCAGCAACTCCAAACAGTCCCATTAGAGTGACTAGCACTGGACAAAATAATACAGTCGTAACTCCAAATTCTTCTGTGGTGCAGCAGTGTGATACTAAAACTAAAACAAATTCTGTTATTCAATCGGAGTCTAGTTCAGTAATAAATGGAGATTTTATCAGTGGTACTCCAGTACATAAACTGACTTTAGTCACAAATCCACCTATTTTATCCCCCTGTGGTGCATCAGGAATCAATGTTATACCATCTCTAGCATCTACTGGTGTTAGTGCTCAGAAGTTAGTTTTCATTAATACGCCAATTCCCAATGGACCTTCAGCCACTAGCCTTGTAGCAGAGTCTCTGAAACATAACCTTCCTTCTTCTATAAGCAAAACCTTTGTTAGCAGCACAGAGCAACCACAGTTGGTTTTGATCCCATCTACAATGGGAGCACCAATAAGAATAAATTCATCACCAACCATTGCTCAGGTAAAAGATGTGAAAATTGGACTAAATATCGGTCAAACCATTGTAAATACTAAAGGTAATGCACAGCAAATTCCACCAGTTAATATATTGCACTCTGCAATTTCTAAAGGAGAAGACAAAAAAAACATAGGCTCAGCTTTATCGTTGGCAAGTACTAGTAGTTTTGTTCCCGTGTGTTCAAGTTTTATGAGTCAAAGTGCTGTGTCAATTAATGAATCTCTGTGTGTTGCAGCAAAAGCTACAAATTCCTTTTCAGTTCCAACAACAAAAGCATGTCCAGAGTCTGTTTCAGTAGCACCAAGTGGGACTTCTGGGACGCGACCTACTGTCTTGAGTGGTAGAAATGATCCTTCAAGAGTAAGGCCAGTTCTGGGTAATAGACTGTGTACAGCAAATATTGGAAATACTGTGGGTATATCAACTGTGAAATCAGGACATCTTGCTTCATCTGTGCTAATTTCAACAACTCAGCCAGTGGTATCTTCTCAGAACTTAACATCTGCCTTGCCGTTTCCAGTCATTACCTTGTCTGGATCTGTAGCCACCCCACGCAAAGTTTTACATACAGTTCCTCAGTTGACAGCAGTTTCAGCTCCCCCAGTACCAAAAAGCCAGCTGCCCACACTGCTGCAGTTTCAGTCATCCGGAGTTACAGTTGCTGGGCCAAGTAATGCAAGTACTCAGAAACCTCAAAGTTTGTTGACCCCTGCCTCACCAAACACTGGCAAAGTTGTAAGTTTTCCAAGCTTTTCATCACTGCAATGCCAGCAGGTGCCTCCCAGTCTAGAGAAACAAAATCCTGCCCACACTGTTGCTTCTACCGTTCAGATGTGTGCGGCTTCACCAGCTATAACAAGCAAGACAGGAGGTCAACTGAACGAACCTTGCATTCAGCAGAAGATAGTCATTAACACTTGTATGCCTTTGGCACCTGGAACTCAGATAATGATTAATGGTACTTGTTTTGTTGTTCCGCCACAAGGCCTTGGAGCTGGCAGCCATGTCCTTCTTCTCTCTTATAACACAAAACAGACTCCTCTAAATATTAACCATGGCCCAGAGGCTCAAGGTATACCAATGGTTAATCCAATAACCTCAAAAATCATTCTAGCACCAAGTAACTCACTAAGTTGGCAAACGTCACAACGACTTTTGAAAAACTCTACAAAAATTGTGAACTCTTTTGGGTCTGCAGATGCATTACCCATTGTACATGCAACACCACAGATACTTAGCACTCCATCTAGCTCATCTACTCCACTACCTGCAGCAACACTGTCTATGTCTTCAGTGATAAAATCTCCTGCTAATGTTCCAACTACATCCTCTGTGGTTTCTGCTGTTCATCCTTCAAACTCTCATTTACCCAGCAACACTTCAGTGTTTCAGTTGGACACTTCTATCAAAAAACTGTTGGTCAGTCCAGAAGGAGCCATTCTGAATGCTATAAATACTCCAGCATCAAAAGTTTCTTCGCTGTCTTCATCACTGCCTCCTGTTATTGTGTCCACAAGCAGAATTTCTACCGCTGCCTTCCCTATATCTCAGTCATCTTGCCTTGATAAACCTGATAACGCTGCATCCTGAATTTAGAGCAAATGAGCCACTTTGAAATTGTGGTGCATTCTTTTGACTCTGGAAGTTACAAGTGTTGAATGATTTCTTACATTGTTTGAAACAGTTCATTTTCTCAAAAATACTTAAGATTACACTTTCCAGTTTACCTATGGGGATAAGAAATAAAAATATATTTAGTTTGTCAGAGAGTTGTTTAGTAAAAAGGTCAGAAATGACCAATGAGTTCATTAAACAGTTTTGAAAAATCTAGCTTTTTGCACATATTCCATCTTACAATATGGACTGTTTGGCAGTGTGTCTATGACAGTGTGTGTCTCCTTTTTATTTGTCAAATTTATTTTTGATTTGTTTCTGTAAAAAAATATTTATGCATTGTAAAAATGCAGTCTACCGTATAGAACTGTAAATATTCATGAATTCCTAACAGTCTGTACTAAACTATATGTACAAAGAACTATGCTGTCTTATTTATGTTTTGTTTACATAATGTATAGTTTTTTAAGTATTTTAGTAACTTTGGACCAGTGTACTGTTTATCAACAATGCAAAAGAATCTGCATATAATAAATCAAGTTGCTGTAGTCTGTTGTGTTGGGTATAGTTTAAAAATGCATAAATCTGTTATGATGGCAGAATACATATATATACATCAGAATGCAGGTTTTTTTTAATATAGTCAAATGAAAATAATATCTTCTGCTTCTCAACATGGCTTACATTTCACATGATATACTAAAAGTTGGAAAGAAGACCACCTTATTGAATCCTTCTGACACAGAGAGGGGTAACCTCTGGTTAAATTGTCTGACATCTTCTATGAATGGGTAAGAATGGAAATGATTTCCCAAGAACCATTCTAAATCACACTGATTGCTGTTCAGGACTACCATGTTTTGTCATAAAGCTTTCAGATATCTTGAAAATTCATTACTGCCTTTCTTTTACAGTGGTATCTGGTAACAGTAACAAGGTGGCTCTTTAACCTCCTATATAGTCAGATTAAGCTATGCAGCTTTTTTTTTTTTTTTTGCCAGTCATGCTTTCTAGATATGTATTTTTTTCTTTAATTTTTCATTGGTCCAAGTCTTTATGAAAGGATAATGCTAAAACATCACCTGGTATTAAAGGAACATTGCTAGTATTGCATACATTTCTTTTCTATGAACGGTATTCAATATTTTATGTTGTAGGTTCAGCATTTGGTGTCATAAAACCATTTCATTTTCAGCAGATCAGCTACATTTGTAAGTGCCTGCTGCAGTGCACGTGGAAATGGAGAAGTTTTTTCTAACCTTTTAAGATTTTTATGTGTTTTCTAGCATACAAAAAAAGGATGCCTTAGGCTAAATATCTTCGTACATGCAGACTGTTGTTTGTATGGTTCATTTGTTTTAAGAATAATATAGAGCAGAGGATTAAGTACTTGTGAATGTTAGTTATCTTTTTAATAGTACTGATTTCTAAATGGAAGAAAAACTTTGATATCTTCCTTTAGCAGTATTCTTGGACTGATCTTTTTCAAAGACAAGGCCTAAGCTTTTCTTCCTCATCTCCTCTGGTTTTCTCCTTCCCTTCTTCATTTACTGCTCACAGTTTGGTTCCCATCTTGGTATGAAGAATAAACCCACAGATTCCTATGTGTCAACTGCCCTTCGTACTGTTCTGAAAAGTAATTTGGTAACTGATCAACTAGAATTCTGGGGAAGTACTGCCAAGAAAATCTTACACATTCCATAGATACCTTCCCTTTCTTCACTAATTAAAAAAATAAATATATTTGGAAATAGTCATTTTCTTTATCTGCAATATCTATCTTATTTGAGGGTTGGAAAAGACAGAAATGGTTGTTTTGGGGAGTTTGAGGATGTTTGCTTTCATTTCAGAAAAAGTGATCTGGTACTCTTCACCTGTTTGTCATTGAAGGCATACTGTAGTCTCTTGAAGATTCCTATTAGAAGAGGATGCCTGCATGCTGGACTTTGCAATACTAAGGCTGTTTTAAACTAATTGCATTGTGTAGTTGAATGTGATAGGTGACTTCTTTTTATGCAGAGGAAGCTGGCAGAGGATGGCACCTTAGGTACTATAAAAGTATATATTCCAGCAATACATTTTATTGACATTTCACTGATGGAAGGGACCGACCTTCATGGATTTTTCTTTCCTCTTAGAATGTTTGTTTTCCGTTTATTTTTGCATTAGAATCAGTATCTCTGTTGCTTAGAACACAAAAGAGTAGTTGGTAGGAGGAACAGATCTTGCCTGACATTTTTCTTGGCCAATGTTGTAGAAGGATACATGATATTATTCATTCTAATAAAGAGCGAAGTTAGAAAAAGCTTTATTGGGAAATTCAGAACTCTGGTTATTTACATAAATGATTTGTTAGATTTTTTTTCTGATTTTTTATAAATATTTTATAATTTTACAAGTATAATCCTGTGCAAAGTTTGCTTCAGTCTGTTTGGAATTCTCATGAACTTTTATGCTCTACTGCACACATATTCAGATCCCAAATACTGTTGGAGAAAGGCTAGATACTACTATGTAAGAAACTGGAATGACTCTTTATTTTGTAGAAAAAAAGAATTCATCTTCCCATCACCTTTCCCTGACATATTGATCAGAGGAAAGCTTTCTTTCAAAGAAAAGTGAATTTCCATCAGAAGTTTGGAATGTACTACTTCTGTGTGCTACTAATAGCACAAAAACTGAAGAAAAAAAACCCAAACATTATATTTGATGGGGAATGGAAACACCTTTTTAAATGAAGTTTTTAAGAAATGTGATCACATTTGTGACCTAATAAGCTATGTACAAATCAATCTGTGAAGAAAACACGTTCAGAGCTTGTAAAATGCCTTGCATTTAAACAATCTCATCACTCCCTACGGCTACCTGAAAGGAGGCTGTAGTGAGGAGGGTGTCGATCTCTCCTCAAGTTACATGTTATAGGATGCAAGGAAATAGCCTCAAGGAGAAAGCTTAGATTGGTCATCAGGAAGAATTTCTTCACAGAAGGGCTGGCAAGGCATTGGAAGTGGCTACCCAGGGAGGTGGTGAAGTTGCCATCCCACATCCCATGTGGATATGGTGTTTAGGATCATGGTTTAGTGATAGAACTTCATAGGTCAGGTTGATAGCTTAGCTAGGTGAAGTGAATGGTCTTTTCCAACTGAGATTATCCTATTATCTTATTAATATTTTGTTGTTCTCTATTCAAACATAGTGGTTAGTCACCCTAAGCAAACAAATGGTTTTCTGCCTCCCAATAAGAGTGCTGGATCCAAATAGTAAGTGCTGGATCAAGATAAAGGTCCATCTTTTTTAGTGTCATGTGCCTTGGAGCAGTACACAGCAGTGATTCAGATCTGTGTAAGAAGGAAAACAGTTGGTGACACATCTCTGAACATTCCTATAGTATCCAGTAATCTGTGAACCAGCATTTCCTTCAGAAAATTTATTATTCTTGTAATTGTTTGTTTTGGTTATGGATGGTTTTTGTTTTTTTATTTTGTCTTAGGGTTTTGTATTGTTTGTTATTTTGTATTTATTTAAGAGACTTTAAAGCACTTTTCATGATGAAATGGATCAACCCTTTCCAGAATACCTCTTGAATGCATGTGATGTATTACCATCCCCAGTATCCTGTGATGAAGTTTTTCACATAATATGCATATTATCACTTTTTTTCTGAACACAATAACTGCTAATTTCATACTCATAGTATTAATAGTGGGACTCTATTCATTTCTCCATGCAGCTGATGTGGACCTTTGTCATGTTGGTTGTCTCTTTTTTAGAATGAAGAGACTTGGTCAGTTCAGTTATTTCCCTCATGGGAGTGATCTGTTACTGTCATTGCTGTCATTTTCAATTTTACTATATCCTTGAGACGTGGGAACAGAATTCAGACTTCTAAAAACAAAGGAGCACTATGGCTCTATTCTATACAAATCTTTTCACAGGATTATCAACTATAAACCAAACTTATTTCACTGCCAAAAAAGATACAACTTCTCCTAAAACTATATCTACTCAAAAATATCATGATTTTAAAGGCATGACCTTTCAAGGAGATTATTGAAACCAGTGCAAGTCTGTCACTCCTCTCTCTGCAGTCCCTGCTAGTGTTGGTTTGAGCATCTTCACTGTGGTGACCAGTAGAGAACAATGGTGAAAAGAAGAAGAGTTATTTTCCCGGAGAGTTGAGAGAACTCAGCCGGGAAATCAGGGGCTAGAAAAAAGGTGAGCAGTAACCTGGAGAAGCAGAACAGAAATAACTGTGGGCATAAAAGCTGAAACTGTTCTTTCATCTACAGAAATGATGAGAGAGGTATATGAATGACTACTAAAAAAGGATTTGGCTATGAGACACCGTTGTGATCTTTCCTGTTGGTGAGGCCAAACACAGTATGTGCAGAGTACATGGACGGCATATGCAGGGGTGTACCAAGGTTGTAAGAACCACAACCTTAAATCTGTGTTGACTCCAGAAAAGTTCAGGAAGTGGTTTCTGGAGCTACTGATGTAAGAGTAACATACTAGAAGGCACAAATTGGGCATCTTCCAGCCTTTGCTAGGACATCTTTACAGGAGGTTAATGTTCATAAGTATTCACGCATGCCGTATGATTCTGCTGTTTTGACAAATATTCTGAAGAGATTCAGAAGTTTTGAAAGCACAGTTAACAGGCAAACAACAAGCCTAAAATTCCTACTGCAAATAACTACAGACAGTAGATCTAGCACTGAGTAGTGTTAGCCTGGACTTCAGTGAGACCTTTGACACTGTCCTCCGTAACACCTTCATAGAGAAGATGGGGCTGGATGAGAAGACTGTGAGACGAGCTGAAAACTGGCTGAGATTCTGTATCTAAAATGGGGGCTGTTTTTCTCCTGAGTGTCAGCATAAGTGATGGCACAGAAAAAGAAATAAATTGCCTCTAACAAGGTAATTGGAAAAGGGTGAACTGGCAGATATTGAACGATTAAACCATTTTCTTGGAAAAAACTCTCCAGAAGATATGAGTCTGTTCTTTTCCCAAGTAGCTGCAGGAATGAAAATAATGATAACAAGGATAATTTAGATACGAACCAGGAGGAGGAAGCCTCATTTTCTGTGTAAGCGGAGAACACAGTGAACAGAATGTGCAGCACCAGAGTCTGTTCCTTCCGTCCAGAAATGAGAGTGAGCTGAGTTGAAAAGTCCTGACAAAATCAGTAGTGAAAGACTATTAGACCATTGCTTTTGGTCCTGTTCTGATCTGTACTTTGCTCATGCGGGGAAAGAACAAAAAAAGCATATGGTCCAAGCATGTAATCAGTGCCATAGCAGTAAGATGGTTTGGAAATGTGGAAGTACATCTGCTGCTCAAGCACTGCTGCATGCTTGGGCCCTGTGAGCCCAGCAAGAGTGGAGTGCAGCAATATCTGCAAGCAGGAGCTTTGTGGAGGAACTGAGGAACTGGAGAAGGCAGTAACTGTATCTTGTAGCTTTGATGTTTAAGATGTGCAACTGAATTGGATCCTGTGTTCGGCTGTTTTTCTCTGGTGAAACGGGTCAGTAATTTATAGCTGCCTTTTGATGAGGGAATTTGAGAGAGAGTTAAGCCTTGCCTGTCCCTCATATTCTTTGGGGAAACTGCTGCCCCAGCATCTTTTGCAGCTTCTTTTGCATTGGCCCAAGAGTGAAGCACACAGGGACAAAATTTATGGAAGAACTATCATTGTGCAGTTGGAGAAGTAGTTCATTCTGTTTATCCAAATCTTCTCTCAGATTGGACTTTCTAGTGCTGTGTTTGATAGGAAGTTGCCCTCAGGATAGACAGCAGCAGATTATCAGCTTCAAGCTTGCCAGTTCTGCAAAAAAATGAAGGGAGCACATTCTGTTCTACATGTCTGGTGCCTAGCTATTCTAAGCTGGCATTTGGCATGTTCTCCTGTGCATTCTTCTTCCTGTCACTAAGCAAGTCCACAGAATTTTTTCCTTCACATAATCACAGAATCACAGAATGGACAGGTTTGAAGGGACCTCAAGGATCATGAATCTCCAACTTCCTGCCTCATGCAGGGCCACCAACCTCCCCATTTGATACCACACCAGGCTGCCCAGGGAGTATGCTGAAAACGACAACTTTAAGACAATGTTTTGAGTTTAAGTAATTCTCTAAATTTCTAAATACATAAATCATTATAAAAATAAATAATTTTAAACTTTAACAGAATTCACAGATATTTATTACCTTTGAACAAGCCTAATGAGTATACCTTAATTTAGATGTATTGCAGTTCTTTGTTTTCTGTGACTGCTCTCCTTTCTTACCAGTAGGTCATGAAACGTGACTGCTGTTATATATACTGACAAGTATGAAAGAACATGGATTACAAGCAGAAATTCTTAAGTTTCATGGATAAAACTGATATTTCACAAGGAAGTGGTTAATTACAGATACATAAACAAGTGCTGTGAAGTATATGACTGCTGTAAAATATAGTCTCCTTGTGCATGTTAATTTTTAGGGTGGCAGGGAAAATGATTTTTCATATCAGCACGTGTAATCAAATATTTCTGCCCACATTATAACAGGTTCTTGTGCATTGCATTCTATGGAATAGATTGTTTCTCTCTCTTTCTCTCTCTCTCTCTTTTTTTTTTTTTAATAAAGGGAGAGAAAATGTGGAAGATGAATGTGCAGCTGCCTACACTTCTCAATCTAGTTGATATCCAGTGGTGTGTTCTTAATACTGGTTCTTCTATGAAGCATACAAGAAGCCAAAAACTCGAGCAAAAATGTATTAATCTGAACACAAGAAATGAAAAACATAAAACAGAAGCAGAGTCAGCTTTATTAAAGTGTTACATGAACTACTTTAAGTTGAGCAAGAGTAACTTTCAGCAATTGCTAATGAAAGCATGTGAATTTTTATTGCAGTTTTAGCTTTCAGAAAGTTAAGAATGTGTAGAAAATAAAGAGGGAGCATGAAGAAATTGAATGGATGTGCTCAGAGTTTAAGACTTATTGCTATCATGGTGAATAAGGAGGTGGTGACTGCTCTGCAGCAATTTTGTCATAGGCTGGTGGAGCATCGGGTACCTGTGGTAAGAAAATCAGTGTGAAAGACTGAAAAGACAGTTGAGCTTCCATAAAATGACATGAAACAAGCAAGGAGATATCTGCTTTCATAT
This sequence comes from Meleagris gallopavo, assembly GCF_905368555.1. Lineage (NCBI taxonomy): Eukaryota > Metazoa > Chordata > Aves > Galliformes > Phasianidae > Meleagris > Meleagris gallopavo. The sequence continues at coordinate 28,016,913 of NC_139435.1, read as the reverse complement.
CAGACGTGGCACTGTAGCTTAAAATAGCTGAGCTGATTCATAGTGGCTTTATATTGTTTTCATTTTTCTTAACGTGTTTCCAGGTCTTGCTTCAGATTAATTTATATGTATGTGTATGTATGTATAATTCATTCTACAGGAATTTTAAACAGAAGATATTTTACCTATTGAGATTTCAACTCCGTCTGGAACTTCAGGAGTCTTGATGAATGAATATTTCCAGTGATAACAATTAGGGTGGCTTATTTACAATTGGTTGTAAGTTACCCTTTTCTCTATTCTCAGACTCTTTAAACACAACTGCATCTTGATTTATATATTTATCAAGCAAGCTATTTTAACTTTTTGAAATAATTATGAACATGAATGCTCATCTTTCCATAGTGTTTAGAAGGGCTACAACCCTGAAGTCTTGTGGTGCTCCCGGACATAATCTATTTGTTGTCTACAAAAATAGCAAGGTATCTATTAGAGCTGTGAATATTTCAGCATTCATATGTTACCTTATGAATAATGATGATACAATTTCAGAATAAAGGTGGGTGAAAGTACAGGGTTTTTTTTAGAAGTACTAGGGTTATATTTAATTAAACAAAAACAAAAACAAACAAACAAACAAACAAAAAAACCAGACCTTCTCACAGTTTAAAATGTGCAAAACTATTTTTAAGAGTTAGAGTTATTGCAGACCCAGCCTAGAGAGCTCGAACCAAGAAAGTGAATATTTACCAAGATTATCTCACCATGTCTTACTGTATTTAAAGTAAATGAAGCTCAAGCTTTAACTTACCACAGAATTATTAAAGTTCCTATACTCTTGCAGAGCTGTTTTGGAGTCTGGTGTTGCTCCCTCACCTACAACAGTTTGTATGGTACCCATATTGATGCCTTTGCTCTGTGAGAGATCATAGAAGAATATGAAGAAAGTCAAAGAAAAACTGAACATGAATATGGGCTGCGCTGCATATATGTATGATTTAGTATTTATGCAGTATTTGTTAGCATCTGGGATTAGGACTGGACACAACAGCAGTAACTAAGAAGAGCAATCTACCCATTGCTTTTTGCTCTCTCTCCTGAAACATGCTCTCCCTCCTGTATCATACATTGTGTTGTCAGCAAAAATGAGGATTGCGGGTTTTTTTTGGCCTGCAGTTACTTCTTGGACACCTTCTTTGCTATATGGAGTCCACCTCCTTTTCTTTTACCCATGCCTCTTCTTAATCTCAAACTTCTTTCTTTACCATTTTCCATTTCTTTTTGTACATCCTGTACTAGTTCTCCCCCTTCCTAAAAGCCTAACAAATTGTGAAGTTTTCAAAACCACAAAACGTCACGTGAGATGGAATTGAAAAGGAAATTGTGCTGTAATGTACAAAGAAAGCACTAAAGATCTCTGGTTTGTATGAAAGTTTGAGTTTTGTGTGTTCTGTGATGGTGTATATGTATTGGATCTGTCAGTGGGAAGGTAGCAGGGCAGTTATCAGAACAGCAAGGAAAAGGCTTTGCTGGTGAGTTATGGTTTTTAATTCAAAACAGTCACATCTTTTTAGAAAGGTTAGGAAAACTAATATTGGGAAACTGGATTTCCACAAAACCTTCTCTTTGCCTCCATTTCACAGCAAGAATGCTCTTCAGTGCCAAAGATGAAGATCTGAATGTTCCAACACTGAATGTTGTGGGACAGATCTAATTTGATTTTTCAAACATTTATGAAGAAGGCAAGAAATAGCGTTTTTAAGAAGTAGTTTTTAGACAGTAAATCTCAAAATCTGTCTTGCTTTTTTTGCAAAATCGTTTTTAACTTTTATTAAAAAGTATTCTGTACGACTAGCACAAGTGTCACATTTTACTAAATTAATTGTAACAGCTGTTTTTCTTTGCTTCCTGGGCTTACTCCAATCACATCTGTTCTTAGATGTAAATTTTTTGAGCAGCGAAAATGTTGTTTTACTCAAATGAAAATTGACAGAATATGTGTAGATTTAAAATGCTTTCTAGAGATTAGATTTTTCTGTTGTCATGTTGTGAAAAGTTGAGCAATTGTCTCCACTTCCTTATGCTTATGTTTTCTCTGATCCACTTGCAAGTTTTACTGCATTTCATATTCTGTGTTTTCACCTGTAAATACGTCTGAGACAAGGATATCTAATGGTAGCTGTAGTGTTCTCAGCATTAATGTAATGCAAATAATGATGGTATGCTGTCAGAATGACGTGTGAAAGTGAGCCATGCTTACCCGTAGTCTCTTATAGCCACTACGCCTTTTGTAAAACCAGCATCCAAAGATAATCAAAATGGCCAGCACCAAAATGAAGATCCCAATCCCCAGGGCTCTGTGTGGGACACAAGAAAAAACAAGTAACAGTAGAACCATTCTTTTGGGAGCAAGAATGGTTAGATCAGGAGCTTATATCCCTATCCCTTTACCAGAGGGAGGGATGAAATGGGGTATACCTCAGAAAATAAAGTATCAGTAACTTAATCCAGTCTCTGTAGATTAAGCTGCTAGATAAATTCTCTGCCCAGATCTAAAACATTCTAAAAATGAGAAATATCTGTAGCTTTGAAGATAATAATCTATCAACAACACATGCTTCTAAAATATCCTTATGTGTAAATTCAGCAAGCAGCATTAAGACTTTGGAAGGGAACAAGAAGTACAATAGGTGCCAAGCCTGCTGAGGCATCTCATGTTTGTTAAGTTTTTCCAGGCAGTAAGAATTTAGAAATGTATCCCAGCTGCATCATATTGTAATAAATTCTGGCAACATAATTTTTTTAATTATTCATAAAACACTACACAGTTTCAAAAACCTAGTAAGAAATTTCAATATTTTTTTTCATATTTAGTGTTGTAATTATTTAGTTCTTGTTTTATGACACAGCAGGTGCGGTGTTGATGTCACTGGGTCATTTTGGGGAATATAGGTTCTGCACACTGTGCTGTAGGACATCTTTCCCACTGCGTAGGATATTAAAAAGCAAAATGACAAAGTTACTGTAGCTTCTTAGTCTTAAAAAACTTCCCGTGCTAATGTGCTCTCCGTTAAGGCACTGAGCATTCACTCCTCATTTCTGTGATCTTTGAACATTTAGGAACAGAACAGTCTGGGAAAGCTCAGAGGGATAATTTGGCAGGAAAAAAAGAACAAAGGATGATATGAGTCAGGATAAATCTATCCCAGCACGCAGCTGTGTGTCGGGTACCAGTTTCTCCAAAGTAAACCCTCAGGATTTCCCACTGGGACTGAGGAGTGGGGAATGTCACCCATCAGAGACCTTTAACATTTACTTGCTCTCATTTTCTATGATTTGGTGTTTCATGGACACTCTTTCTTGTGAACTGAGGACTCTGAATATGTGATACTTAATAGTTTCACTCAGAAATGATTTAATGAGAGTCACATCATGAGCACTGATCTCTCCATCTGCTTTTAGGAGGTATTTTCCATTTTCCTGGGGTTTCTATTGGTATTATTCTTTAGGGTATTCTTTAGAGTGAAGCATTTTATCTTTGAGATTCTAAAGCGACAGAAATCTTACTGAAAGATTGCACTGTTACAACCTCCAATATGTAATTCCAAATGAGCCTCAACAACCCTGATAATGTTATCATAAAGGCTAATATGACTTGTGAGTGTCGGACCAAGCTCTAGATTCTTGAATTCTGCAGTTCTGATTATTCTTAACCATTGACTGCTCTCTTAGATAATTTCATGACAAGCATTTCAAAGAGCCACTTAACGACCAAAATGCATTTCTTCTTTGTACAGCCCTGATTTTTATTTTTGTACTATTCTGGAAATTTCTTTTCAGTGTAAGTTCTTTTCTACACACATGCTAAGATAGGTTCTGCTTTATGCTTACTGTTCTGCTGTGAAATAGATCCGTCCTTTTCCTCTAAAGAAGTTTCCACCTTGATGGTCGCTTCCTCTGGGCATTTTGAGATCCTACCCCTGTTCAAAACCACATATTAGAACACAATAGAAATATCTGTATATGTTGATAAATACCATCAAATTTTTGTTTCAGAGGGGGCATTTTAGAGAGGTAGAACAACATGCTATTCTCAGAATTAAGCAGACTGTTCCAGTTTAAAATCTCAGAAACGCAAAACTCAAAACTATGAGCAGTTCCACGTGAGTGCAGCAGGCTGTGATTTAACATGATCACTTCAGGCACTAAGCAGTGACTGATTTGTGAAGGAAAATCTCACAGGAATATAGAAAAAAAAAAAATTAAGACAATTTGCCTGGACAAGGAAAAATATTTGAAAGCAAGAAAAATAATATTCTACATATACACATGTATTTCTGTTACACCCTGTAAGAGTTCAAAGGGACAGTCAGCACAAACTGTCACAGACCTGCTGGTTTTCAGATGATTACTAACTTATGTTGGCCAACAAGCACAGAGAAGTTATAATCCTAATTGTCAGTTTTAAGAGAATAATCATCCAACTAAAAATATTCTGAGCATTACAGAGGAAGAATCCACACTTAATCATGTCTCTGTCATGTAAGCGGGTCAACAGATTCTATTTGATAGCATCCAACTCATCTACTAGCTCATACTGGGGTAAAGTGAGTGTAAAAAACAGTGAATTTGCCAAAGAAACTTCTATACAAGGAATCAAAGCATTTTCAGTCTTTCACTAAGAGTCCGTTAAGTCTCCACTAAAGCATAATTTTTAAGCAACATAGAATAGTTTGGGTTTAGGTAGAATAAAAAAAATGCAAGCCTTACCTTCTTCAGACCGTACTCTGTTAACTAAAGGCATGTACAGCTTTCCTTTCCTTGACTTACTCTGTTTTATTTCCTTCTTTGATCTGTTCTCTTATGACTATCACGAGTTTAAATTCCTTTCAGTACAGCTTCTGAACGCATTAATTAGCATGAAAGGGGCCAGGAGACGACTTTCTTCTCACAGCCTGCATCCTTCTCTCCTAATAAGCACCTCAGAAATCAGTTATTTCTTCATGAGATTACCTATCTTGCTAGAAGGGGCTTAGCACCACTCTGCCTGCCCATCAACATGAACTCCTGAAGTGGGCAGCCTGATACTAAATAAAAGCATGTTTTGATTTAGGGCTGGTTGTTCTGTGGCTCAGGTCTGACATAAACAGAGTTTTGGGACTCATTTAACTGAAGCTTTGCTTATCCACATTTTTGTGTCACTGTAACACCATGTAGAGGCCAAGGCAGTTGGAGCAAAACTTAAAGATGACGCTGTTACGCCGTGATGGAAGTGTCTTAGATTATAGCAAGTAGTTTGATAGCACCCAACTCATCTTGATTTGGTACTGGCTAGCAAATGCTGCAACAAACGAACTGTTCTGTGTACTGCAGAACTAACGAAGCTCAGTTCCCAACGGATTTGTGTGAATTGTCACTGTGCTCACATACACACAAGCTGTAATTATTGCATTCACAACATCAGGCAAGAAACAGCAGCCTGTAATGAATCCAGAGCTCTGGGTTCTGTGGTGGGTCAGAAGTATTAGTTACTGACAAAGGCAAAAAAGATGCAAGGGCCATGAAGGACCATGTTCTGTTTGACATTTCTCTCAGTGAATCATTTGGGCCTCTCTATCCTGCAAAAAACTTTCTGTTTAAGTTTGGAATATTCTGGTTACCTTTGAGGCTGTGACACTGGCTCCGGATTTGGTTGAGAAATGACTATTTTCAGAAATGAGTAGAAAAGAAGTGATAGTGTGAGCGGTCAATGTCTATTTCTTCAGGAAATCGGTTGAAAAGTCTTACCATCAATATTTCTAGTGAGCTCAGGGCTGGGGAGAGCTAGACCATTTCATCTGTTTACAAATTATACAGCTTTTTCCAAGAATGTTAAAAATCTTACCTTTCCTCAACATAATTTTTGTTTGGACGGCTCTCCCCAGTGGTGCCCAGTGCCAGGACAAGAGGCAGTGGGCACCAACTGGAATTCAGGAGCCTCCCTCTGAATGCCAGGCAGCACTTCTGTGTTGTGCAGGTGCTGGAGCTGGCACAGGCTGTCCGGGGGCTGTGGATTCTTCTCCTGGGAGATCTTCAAAAGCTGCCTGGGCATGGTCCTGGGCATCCTGCTTGAGCAGGGTTTGGACCAGATGGACCCAGATGTCCCTGCCAACCTCAACCATTCTGTTACTCTGATTTTTTTTGCTTGACAACTTAAGGCTGAAGTCTGAAATGACCTTTTTTTCTAGAGTAAGAAAAGTGAAGGGAAGAAGAGAAACTACTGTGAAAAGCATAGATTTTCCTTTTAGGTGAATTATTCAGTGTTTCTTTTACATAATCCCAGATGAATCTAGTGAGAGTTTCAAAGGTGAATGAGATATAGAGAAACTTGCTGTAGATACTCATGAGTGTAAAACAGTAAGCATAAAATATCACAGTCCAGTAAATTCCTGAAGAAGCATGCTAGCTCTTGCATAATACATTGAAAATGTCACAAAATACCTTATTGAGCCATGTGTTTTCCTGAAAAAAAAAAAAAGCTTTAAATTCTGTGAGGGAATGCTAACTAAAGACTACTCTTTGTTCTTTCAGAGTTGAAGCTGGTACATACAGAAAATCCATGTGATACCAAAAACAGTGCGTCTCTGCCCCTTCCTTGCCTCAAGCAGTGCTGAGGAGGAAATGTCAATTGATAGAATAGTTTGTGTTCTGAAAGAATTTCTTGTTAACAGTATAACAAAGGGGTGTGGGAGAAAAACTTTGTCATAGATCAGTGGTCCCATCTGTTATCTAAATACACAGTCCTGCTATTGAAAAATTGAGAAGGTGAAGCACCATGTCCTGGTTCTGATCTCAGTTCCTTTACTAAACCCTGTTTTCTCTGAAGTGGCATTGCTAACTCTGTGAGTGTAAAGTCAATGGAATTTCTATGTGAATTTTACAAGTATTACCTTTTAAAATACTGTATTTCAGGAGAAGATGATGAAAGAGGAAGCTCCATGCAAGCCTGGCCATTTTTCTTTGCCAGCAGCTGTGGTCAACCTAGGACACTCTGATGAATCTTTATGATAGCTATGAAATGAATGTTCTAGTCTAATTGAAAATAACATGCCTGACCTTCTAAAAAGAATGACTTCTTTTTTTTATTCTGTTGATAAATGTGGTTCTATCATTCTAGAATGACTCCATTTCTCCCTTCACAGTGTCAAGATCTCTGCTGCTCCTGCTGAACCCACATGGAGGTCTCCAGACCCACCCTGCCTGGAGCAGGATGCTCCACGGTCAGGCCGGGCTGCTCAGGGCCTCACACTGCTGGAGCAAATGGGTCGTCAGGCCAAAACCAGCCCAAACTGCCTGGACCCTGGCTCCATGGCCCAGCTGTCCTGGTGGGAAGAATCTTCTTCTACCTCCAGCTTGAGCATTTCACTCAGCTCATTCCGTTCTTCTCGCCCTCCCACCATGAACCCAGTGCAGAACCCAGCTGTGTCTCCTCTGTCCCCTGTTGCTAGTGCTGGGATTTCTGCTGAGTGCCCCCAGAGCCACCCCACTCCACACCTAAAGTATCCCACAGCCCCTCTGTAGCCCCAGCCTGAACTCAGTCATGTTTGTCCATTTCTTCATAGTACCGGGTGCCTCCAAAATGGCACCCAGTGCTGAGTTGTGCATCTTCATCTGATGGCCGCTGTACCCAGAGCCCAGGAGGCTACCAGCCTTCTGCACTGCCACTGGCAGCTCTCGGGATGCACCCAAACAGGGAAATCAGTGACAGGGACTTTTATTAAAATACACAAGTTTAATAGAAAATACTGAATTAATAGAAAGGTAATGTCCTATATTAGATATCTCCCCATTATTTTTCCACTCCAACAATTCCCCTGTGTTTCAAATGAAAAGAAATAAAAATAAAAATGAAGGGTTCTTTTGAATATCAGAATACTGCAATGACAATAATAATAATTATTATTATTATTATTATGATTATTATTATTATTATTTCTATAGAAATCTAAGTTTTAAATTGGCACAACTGACATAATTGACATGTTATTTTTCTGGAAATTCCTGCTCCTTGCTACAGACCTCACACTGCAGACCATGTCCCTTCCCTCTGTGCTCTGTAATCAAGCCCTTGCAGATAGCTGGTTTATGAGTAGCTGAGTTAATTTCCTGTAAATTAAATTAAAATTTTGAGTTAATTTTGATGGGATACGAAATAAATATTTTAGATGAGAAACTGATGTTAAACTTGGCTACACAGATAAAATGTTTGACTGGAAAAACATTCTGAAGTTCATAAATGAGGCAGCTATAAACATAGAGTAGCTTGAAAGTTTCTAAGTCCTATATTTTTTCCTCTCTTACTGTTTTTTTTTTCTTCTTCTTAATGTGATCCAGTCCTTCCTCTCTTTTCTTCTCTTTCCCAGATAAAATAAAACTACAAAAATCTGATTTGGGTACAGATTCTTCTTAATCTAGTAAATCAAGTGTTTTCTTTCTTCAAGAGCCTTAGGATAACTGAAAGATAAAACTGAACAATTCAGAGGTAGAATGGAATATATTTAGAGTCTCAAGTCTCATCTATTCTCTGATATCTCTCTGTTTCTGTAGCCTCCTATGGTCTATTCTATGATTAACTGTCTAGAATTAGAAAATCTTTTTCCCATGAGATATCTCTGCCTTACTGTATATTATAGAACCGTATCATAGAATCATAAAATGGTCTGGGTTGAAAAGGACCACAGTGATCATCTGGTTTCAACACCCCAGCTATGTGCAGGATCTCCAGCCACCAGACCAGGCTGCCCAGAGTCACATCCAGCCTGGCCTTGAAAGCCTCCAGGGATGGGGCACCAACAACTTTCCTGAGCAACCTGTTCCACTGCTTCACCATCCTCTGTGTGAAAAACTTCCTCCTAATATCTAACCTAAACCTCCCCTTTTATCAATTTCTAATTGTCTATACAAGAAAAGGAAATAACTGTGCCTACTTCATCTCAACCTATTCCAGATTTGAAGACTTTTCATTTTCAGTATAACATTTTGTTTTCTAAATTGGACAGACTTTTTCTTCTGGCATTTTATTTTTAACACTAATCATTCTTGTTACGCTTCAGCCTCTGCATTTTATGCACCCCTTCTAGTGAAAGCCTTGCAAGCATTTTTCCCTCAGTTATCATACTATTGCACAAAGAAATATGTATTAGTTTTAATACACTGTTACATTTGAGAGTCTTATTTTGTTTGAAGTGCACCATAACTTTAGGTCTTTTACTGTTAATTGTCAGTTCTTCCCCATGTTATGTAAGTGCACTTTTCTTATTGCTTCAGATACTTAGGACTACATTTCTCTTTGCTGAATTATATAATTGATGTAATTTTCTCCATTTACGAGGTTTATTTGGATTCCAGACCTGCTCTGTAGAATAAATGTAAACTATTATCTCAAGGCTAAATTCGTGTATTCTTGATTTTATATCCAGTCTTTTCAATGGTCATTCTGAATACTACTTCTCCAGGCTAAATATTTGTGTGCTAGTGTCTTTTCTATTTGAAAGTGATGGCTGTGTTCTATATTTTGAAGAGAAGGTTTCTACCTGTTGCATAATGCTTTGTGGTAATTTTGTTTAGATACAGCCTCTCTATCATAGCCTTGTGGGGCTGTGTTGAAGACTTGTAAAGTCAACAATTTTTTGCAACATCATGCAAATGCAACATCAAAATAACATTGTAGCAGTAGTTATAGGTGTTGTTTACTTGTGAACTAATGACTTCCTTCCTCTGTTTTAAACACACCCACTCAAAACACCCATCATTAAAAAAAATCCTACTAATATTGACTTTCAAGAAAACAAAGCACTTCCTTAACTCTAAGTTGCATGATGTCCAGTGTAGTCACACCGCTACATCGTGGTCTTGGTACCTTCTTTTCTGAAGTTTCAGAAAATGGAAGGAAGTGTAAGGTAATGATGATTTTTCTGATTTAGTACTAGTATGGTTTCCTTTTTCACTTCTTTGTTGAAATTGATCTAAAACAACTAAAAATACAGCTGCTAGGATGAGAGTGGCTCCTGCCATGTAGAAGCCTGCTCTGTAGTCTCCAGCCATGTCCACAATCAGACCTGGATAGGAAAAAAAAAGACAGTAATGTGGCTGAGAGAAAGCAGGCCAGTGTGAATTAGCTCATCAGTGCGAGCACGTCCTCTCATAAAGGGAGTGCTCTGGCTACATACCTTTCTTGCAGCTTTCTACAGTATGAAAGTATAAAGCATCGCCACATTATCGCACTTGAAAATTTCACACAAAATTCACTATTCATCTACCTTGCAGACACAAATTGTAAAACAAAGTGCTACTTCGTTTGAAATACTTTCCAACTCGAAATTTATCGGGCAATAAAAACACTGGCGGAAAAATAAATCAGTCACGTAGTTTTGTATCTTAGGATTTTCACATTCAACAGTTGCTGTAAGTTGGACCACAACTGTAGAGCGTGAGAGTTTAAAAAAGGAAAGAAGAGGCCCTCTGGTGGCCACAGACTTTGGTGAGTCACCTACGGCGTTTATGCCTTCCCATTAATCATTTTTCAAAAAATCATCGACGTTAATGAAAGAAAAGAGCTCAGTTTTCACATAGCTTTTATCTACATAACACACCTGAGACATCGTGCACTGCACTGAAGAAACAGAAGTACAGTAGAGTAGCAGTGCACGTGGTAGCACTGGCTGCTCGGTGTACACAGCTACAGGCTCACCTGTGGGCTGGTGAAGGCTACTTCTTTGTTCAGCCTCCATCCAGTAGCAGGACCATTGCATATTTTGTCTGCGTTTGGCCTATTCTCCAGCCCTCACTCCAATCTAACATCAGTCCTACTAGGCAAAATATCTTTGAAATAAAATCTTTTAGGTATTACTCTGAAAGTAAGAGAGAAGAGCTAGGTAAGCACCAAGGTTTCTCTCTTCTTCTGCAGCTTCTTTTCAGCTTGCTATATACAAACAAAACATCACACTGATACCCAAATAATCAGTGCTAGTGAGCAGACATTATATCTGCAAGTCTCGTTACTGTGGTACTTTATTCAGATCTTCCCTGACTAACTCTGATACCATTCTCTTTCAAATTCATTATAAAACTTCCTAGTCCCTGTGCTTTCAACTTGAATTAAAACACTACAGTATTCAGTTTGACCCATTTGTATCCTATTATACAGTGTCATTGCCACAGAAATCACAGTAGTCTGTGAGGTCTCTGATTTTATTCAGTGCACTTTGGATGAAGACTCAGATTCACTCTTCACATGTTACGTTGGTCTTTTTTCTACCATACCACTTAGTAAATTTCCTACAGCCAGCAGCTAGTTTCTCTTGCATTTTCCAAGATGAAGACTGTATTGCTGCTAACAAATAAAAACCATATGCAGCCTCATTGTCTGTTTTCTCTTCCCACTGCTTTTTTATACTGACTCCCCATATATTATACTGTTCAGCTGAAATGCTGTCTGAAAACAGCAGGCATCTCTGTGAATATTTCCTTCAGGTACACATAGCTTAACGTCTCAAGCCATTAAGTGTGACCTTCTGTAGAAACCTTCCCAGCAATAGCAACATTTATGCAGAATGATTATTCTCAAATTCCAAAAGCTCAGCTGCTTTTTCTATGAAAGTATGGATCTGCTGCTTGTCCTGAATATATATTTTCATTATTTACTTGTTTGTGCAGGCACTCTTGAGCTAACAGAGAAAGAAATCTGGCTCCAGCTCTAAATATTTCAGTTTGAGTGACCATTCCTCATTATTCTTGTAAACTGTATATAAACTTACCAGCAAGAGGAGGCCCCAGAAATCCTCCAGTGCTTCGAATAAGCATGAAAAGCCCTAAAGCACTGTCAAAATCTGACATGCCCACGACTTCTGCTAGCACTGTAATGTGAACAGCAACTGTTGTGCCAAAGAAGAATCCATAGAAGCCAGTGAATATTGCCAAGGATAGGTAGTTGTTAGCCAGTGGTAGAAGCATCAAGGAAGTACTGATCAAGGTAATTGTCATTGTCAGTAAGTGAATAGTTTTTGTAAGGTGGAGATTGGCATACCAGCCACATAGCAGTCTGCCTGCAAAATCCACCATAGCCAGTATGGATAGCAGAGATGCAGTCCAAGATTCGTCTATTCCCAGACTGTAGCTAAGTGGAACTAAAAACAACGGAGGAACAAAGAAACTCATTGCAGCCAGTATGCCAAACATGGCATAAAGCACAAATTCTGCTCTCCTCAAAAGCATCCAGTTGAAGGTTCTGTGTGTGATGGTAGACTTCCCTTCTTTGTCTGTCTTGGATGCGCCATTGCCAGGTGGTGGTTCAGGATGGCTCACCTCAGGGTGGTAGCTGCTTGTCAGGGGTCGCATCAGTATTCCACAGACACAGATGTTGAGTTGGGTGCCACCTATGATCAAGAGGGCACCTTTCCATCCATACTGACCAATCAGCCACTGGAAAAATGGCCCAAACGTAAATGCAAATGCACATTCTCCAGCACTGGCAATAGCATTGGCCAGAGCTCTTTTCTTGGAAAAATAATGGCTAACAATGCTGATGGCTGGTGTCCATGAAAAGGAAATCCCAAGTCCTGAAAAACACCAATATGAATACCGTCAGTTAGATAGTGCTGAGGTATTCTATTAAGCTGGAAATTAAAATGGTAGGTGCTGCTATGTTTGTGAAGACAGTAACTGGGAAAATAAAAATATTTTCATGCTTAGTGAAAGAATCAGCTCATTTGTATTCTGTGCTACAGTGTATTTGTGGCACTTGTTCTGTAACAATAGGCTGTAAGATAAGAAAAAAAAAAAAAAAGAAAGAGGAATATGATGTATACACAATTATATTCTCACCATGAAAAAAATAACAACAGTTGCTCTGGCAAATTTGAAGATGTTTTGTATTAGATCTCTGGGTTAAGCTCAGCTGTGTTCAGTATCACAGAGTGAGGGAGAATGTGAAGGAAGCTGGTAGCACACCAGCTAGGGGTACTGCTCACTGTCTTGCCAGACTGCTTGGTTTCAAAGCTGCTCTAATTCACTTTAATTTGAATGGCTCTCTATAATCACTTAGCAGGCCAAAGAACTCTAATTCCAGACTTTTTCAAGTATCCAGCGTAGAACTGAGAATGTTATTTTGTTAAAAATGCTCAAAATGCTCAACACGTAATATCATGTAATAGAAAGTACAGTGTCTGGGAACTCTAGGTGCTTGTACTTCAGTATGCTTTGGATTCCTCAGGCCTTCATAGAGCTATCAGCCTCTGATAAAAAAGAATACTTTTCATTTTCTGGTTACATATAATTTGCAGATAAAAATCGCTCTTATCGAATCGGTTTTCTACTTTGTCATGCAAATTTCTAGCACAAATTCTTACATCCAGAGTGGGAAAAGAGGGAAACAACCTTCAAGTATGGACACTGGTTTTAGATGTTTATAAAATCAAAATAGAAATCAGATTTTAAAACTCCTGCCATTAGCATTCTTGAATAAGGGCTCTGAGCTGCTAGTGCAAGAAACCTGTAAAGACATAAAGTCATACCCTGTAGGAAGCCAGTTGTTGCATACATCCAGATCATGTTGAGCCCAAGACATCCCAGAGCCATTCCTGAAAATGCAAGGAGTCCTCCAGTGATCACAACAGCACGGTGGGTGTATTTTACACATAGTGAGCTGGCAACAGGGGCTAGATCAACAGCAAAACAGGAGCAAGAAAAACACGTTAGAAAGCAGAATGACATGCCAGAGCAATCAAGAGAAACACGTTAGAAAGCAGAACGACACGCCAGAGCAATCAAATAAAACATTTGAAGAAGTAATAGCTTTATTGTGCGTGTCAAACCCAATGGCTGTCACACACGCATAAGGGAAAAATGACCTAATTCTGTTCTATTCTGCTGTATAGGAGGGTAGGTCGATATCTGGGCTGATAGAGAAAAGGCAGCACAAATTTGAAAACAAAACTCCCAAATTCATTCCAACTATCACCTGCTCTTTGACGGTGTTTCTCGTCTGCAGAGTATGTGCTTTTCGTGAAACAAGAATGGCCACTAGATGGAACCTAAGTAACACAAATAACCTCTCCTTCCGTTCGCTTTCTTGGAGGATACTCCTACTCTGCTTTTCGTATAAACCACCGATATTTTAGAAACTGTAGTTCCAAGATATAAGGAAATTCAGTTAATGAGAGTTTTGTCCACAGAACGAAAGAAGAAGGAAGACAAAGAATAGATGGCAGTCAGAGAAGGAGGTTTTATAGTAACTGGTAGAGGCAGGCTGTTGTACTTTCACCTGTGTTAAGTAAGATAAGAAGTGACTTTGATAACTAAAACAAGTGAAGTAAACCTGGCAGAGAGGTATTAGCAGCCACAGAAGCTGTAGGATGCATGCTGTCTGATAGAAGAAATGCAACTATACATTCTTTCAGCATTTGCATCAAAATTACAAGAATTTGGTAAGCATGTAGAGATGTTAAGATTATTTAGTAATGCTCTGTCAGATATAGTGAAAGGGATGAAACAAGAAAACGTGTATACAGCTGGAGACTCATATATATACGATGAGTAAAATAGGGAAAAGTAGTCTGAAGATAACAAGAGGTATCTGTGAAAGTGCTTAATGATGGAAGTAAAATCTGCAGCTGGAGAAGAGCCAATACGCAGGGCAATTTTTTTATTTATTATTATTATTATTATTTTTTAGAGAATGAGAGGAAATAGGCAGAAATTCAAAATGGGGTAGCTGGAGGAAGAAAGGAGCTAGCCACAGAACTGGAAATGAAGAAGATAACAAGGGAACAGAGTCTGAAAGGATAAAGGGCAATATTCAGAAAACTTGCAATCACAGTGCTAGAGAGAGAGGTGATGGAAGAGGCACACTAATACCAAAAGGAGGCCTATGTGATGGGGAAAATCCTTGCTCTTGGTAAATCAAACAGCCTGTTGCAAATGCAGATCCTCAGACAGAAACAAGGTCTCCTCCTACACAAGATACAGAGATGCTGTTGAAAATATCCAAATGGGAAAAATTAATAATTCACTGATTATCTTTCATACTGAGGCAAGTGACATTGAAGGTTTCACAGTGGAACATGTTAGGAAGGGCTAAGCAAGGCCAGGAAAGGTGCTTAAGGAACTGGAGGCTCTGGTGATCTTCATCAGTAAGTCTTCTGGTCCCTATAAATGAAGCAAAGGCAGTAGGAAAATTACTGAGTGATGCAATAATTCATGAACTGTTGTATGGAAGAGTTTTAGAAAGTTTGTTCATCAAGCTCAATTCACTGAAAGAGGATTATTTTCAAATGATTTCAAAGAATGAGAAGCAGTTTCTGCTGAAAACCACAACCATTTTCTTTGAAGTATGCCAGACTAAGACCTGTTTAGGCTACTGCAGTTTTGCTGGTATACAAAAAAAAAAAAAATAATAATAATAAAAAAAAATAATAATTTTTAAAAACTATAAGATCTGGAGTTCTTTTATCCTCCTACTTTGGCTTTTTTTCTTGCTGCTCTAAGTTCATATGTCTGAATGACATAATAGTATCACAGTTAGGTCAGTGGTAAGTCTGATTTGTAAGCCAAATAGATTTTCATAGAAATGGATGAAAAAACAGGCTTTTCAAGGATTTTTCAATTAATTATCTCTATCAGAATGAAGGAACGCTGAAAATCAAGCTTCAAGTGTAACGCCTTACGGAACTAATGAAAATTTGGCAGTGCATGATTTGCTTTATCTTTTGTCTCTAAATTTGAATGACTGTTTTGTTCTTAATATATTTTTCCCCAGAAGGATCAGCTGTTCAAGGTCTTTGTAAGCACTAGGCGTGGACTGAGTAGGATGTATTTAATTATACAGTATCTATGCAATGAAGTGTCTTCACAAACAAAATTGTAATAGAATTTATTACGTAAGGATACTTACTTATTGCAATTACATTTCTACATGAGAATATCCGGACAGGACTTTTCAAATTCTGTGCAGTTCTTGCCTGCACATGTTTGAAATCTTCACCACTATGGTAAAGCATGATCCAGATCACAATGGCACAAAAGGCTCTGATTACTAAGTGAAGAGCCAAATACACTGTATTTTATTTTCTTCCCTTCTTGCTTTGGTAAGATGGAGTATTTAATCAGATCCAATTGCTCATGGTATTTGGCTGATATATAGTTCTCTCTTTCTTCCCTTACTGTCTGCTTATTCTCTGTATGGTCTTGTCTTCCTTTTCTTCTCTATGGGTGAATAGATTTTTTTTTTTTTTCCTTTTTATCTCACGAGTTTTTTGTTAGATAAAGAATAAGTAATCAGTTTAAGGGGAGAAAGAAGAGACTGAACTGGTATTAGGCAGAAGGAGAGGGAAGCTTTGTCGAGTAAAAAAAGAGAAGAAACGGGGGAACTGATATCACATTTTGGTAGCATATGGCTTATCTAGTAGGCAGGGTCACTGTCCTTAGGTCTTAAAGTACTTGGAAAAATGATAATCACTGTAAAATGTAAAATCAGTGAACATGCACAAACTGGTTGAGAACTTGATCCAACAATTGCTGAAGTTCTTAGGATTATCATCCCTGAGTTTGATACAAAGTCTGTAGGAAAACTGAATCATGAGACTGGGTACATAGAGTTCTCTAAGATAACCAAATTTCAGTTATACACTGAGCACTCACTGTACCATTTAATGTCTGAAGCATGGATACATTTTTATAAGAGGAAGCAAATGCCAATTTTTTGAAGAGAAGAAAGAAGCATTGTCCCTGCATGTCTTTATTTTGTAGTTAGGATTTAAAACCGAAATGCTTAATGGAAACTTTCACCTACCTCCTAAATGAAAGGTGGCAATAGTTACTGATGTGATCCAAGAAATGGTGCTTGCAAGTTCATCAAAGTGCTCCTGGATTTCAACAAAGAAGAGACCAAAAGTCTTGAGGACAGCAGCAGTGAGGCCCATCACTATGAAGGCTGACACTACCACAACCCATCCATAGCCACCATCTGGTGGACTGCTGTCTTTGGTCTGCATCTTTCTGCTTCTCAAATCTTCTCTCAGTTGTGGTTTGGTTCTTTTTTTTTTTTTTTTTTTTTTTGGTAGCAGTTGTGGTAAGAATCTTCAAAAGAACTGCAAATTAGTAGAAGGCCAAGAGTTAAATAAGTGAATTCTTATAGTCTTGGAATTTTTTATACAAGTAATTACCAAGTGAAAATAAACAATGTATTGCAGTAGTTTGATTGAAAATACTAACTGGCAAACAGATGCCCTAGGACACAGAAAGAAGAGTAGAAAGTAAAAGGAAGAAAGTTCAGAAGTTACAAAAAACACTCATGTTAAAAAAATAGAAGCATGAGAAAATTGAAGTGGGACAGAAGATCATGACAGGCTGTGCTGAATGGCACCTTGAGCAATGTGGTCCAGCAGAAAGCATTCCTACACATAGCAGGTGGGTTGGAACTGGATAATCTTATGATCCTGTCCAGCACAAACCATTCTGTAATTCTGTGATGACAGACGTAAGGTCCAGGAATATAGCAAATCCTTTTTTTTTTTTTAAGTTGTGCTTTGGTTCTAAAATTCCATGGGATGTGGCAACTTTGACTAAGGAGTGCAAATGTATAAACTTAACACAAACTCATGAAGATTATTTAGAATAGTTCTTATGACTTTTCATATTACTCTCTGTGTTCCAAATTCAAAGCTCTCGCATAATTTCTCAGTAATTCAAGAGGCAATATGTCTTCTGTCTACATAAACAAGATGTATGCAATCTCAAAAAATTGTATTAATATGAAACTGCATGTTATTCTGGTCTCTAAGCCACATCTTAAAGAGCCAGGACTAGACGTGATAGTGGAACTCTAAACGCTAACTGTACATCTTCAGATTTTAAAGAACCTCTTCACAGCATGAGATGGATACTGAAATTTTGCCTGGATACCACAGATAAAGCTGTGTGGCAGAAAACTTTGGAGGAATATTTTAAAATGTTCTTTTTCTCAGGAAATCTCTAAGCTGCAAGTTATCAGAAACTTTATGCTCATGCTGTTCTTTTACTTAAATACCTTATTTAGACCTGAACCAGGCATTTTCATAGTGTGAGTAAAATTGCAAGGAGTAATGTGTAAGAATTTTGGAGTGATCCTTCCAAAGATTCCATTTTTGTAATACTTGAGCATTTATAAATACTGATGGTTCCAGAACTGCTAAGATTTTGAATAAAAATACGGGGCATTTGTCTACTTGTGAAAACATCCTAATAGGCAGGTACATCTTAATTAATACATAACTGAAAAAAGCACTGTTAAATTTTTGTTACATACTTGGAGCAACCATGCAGTACACAGAAGAGGTAGGTCTGTGAGAAGGATTCTTCATGGATATTAAAAACAACAGCAAGTGTGTATCTTATACTAAATGCTTGAGACCAAAAAAACAAAGCGACATTGCACAAGAAACAGCTTTATTCTATGAGGGAGAACGTGAGCTAAAAACATTCATAAAGTACTTACGTTTATCTTCATTGTGTGCATCAAGAGTTTAGGGAATCCATACCACCAGAAGCCATGCAGCACAAAACAAAAGCCACCATTCCAGGAGAACCTAAATAACGGCAAAAAGGTCAGGGTAAAGAGGCTATCAGATCCTTGTAGGGATCAGGAGCAAAAACATCCTGCTGCCTTGTGTCTTTCTCAAGCTTCTGGATAACACATGGCACTGGCTGCATTTGCGTGACAGACATAGCCAGACATAGTCATCAGCTGTGGAAGGCCTCAGAAACATCCTGAAAAATCTTAAAACTCAGACACAAGAGAGGAAAGAATGTCTTGTGCTTGGGCCCATGTGACAGAATCTGGTTTTAATTCCCAGTTTCTGGGTGACCTTGAGCAAGAGATTTGATCTTGCTATAACTATTCTCTCAGTTGTCAAATGCAGATTATACTTTCTATGGTCATGGATTTTGCAACATTAAAAACGTTAACACTTGTATTAGTGCCCAGGCATTCCAAAAAAATATAGGAAGTTTATAAAGCTGTAGCCACGTCCTATACTGCTGCGTTGAAGTGTCATGGTCATGATTTGTTCTGAGTTACTGGAAAAACACACACAAAAAAGCTGCAGTAACAGTTGGGTAAAAGAAGCCTCTTACGCATGATCATGATACTGCTGCATGCAGCTGCACTCTGGACACGCCAGGGAAAGGGATTATTATTATGCCTCAAGACAGATAGAAGAAATCTTGCTATTTACCCGGCAGCACCCCGAACTAAAACAAGCATAATAAACCTACTACTTCCTGACACCACCCAAAGCTCTTCACCTTCGTTAGGCAAACTCTGCCCTAGGAGGAGTATAAATCAGGCTCTGCTGCTCGTAAGACTTAAATGAACACCTTTTTTTTCTTATTACAAATGTATCTTCTATGTCACTGTTCAGAATTCAGTCTCCACTCTGTTTTAATGATCAAGATCTTACATGTAACTCCAAAATGAAATTGCTATTCTAGTGAAATTTCAGTTGCTTCCAAATTGAAATTGCTGTTCCAGTCACTTGATTAATTAACATTTTTGTCTCCTAGGTGCCCTACATATTTGGAAGTAGTGCAGGTATGTATGTAGGGAATTGCTGAAGTGCCTGCGCTGAGTAAAAGAAAGCGTAGATGTTGCAATGGGTGGACACATTCCTGAGCACCATATTCTGCTTTCTTCATTCCTTCACTTGCAAGTGAAAGTTGGCTAGAAGCATGTAGGAAAAACACCCTGGATTTGTTTTTACTCTTGACTATTAAGCAATGTTAAACAGTAAGTTTTTAGTATTTCCACTTTTTTCCCCTTGCCCCTGAAAAAGACTTATGAAGGAAAAACCTGGAGGTAAAATTGTGCTTGTCCATACAGGATATCACTCATGACTGTAAAGCCCTGCGTGGAAGAATTAGTACACTCCCTAGCATCTCACTGCCTCTAACCTCCAAGCTTTCTCACAGCTGTTAGAGTGTATGCCCTGTGAGATGGGAGCAAAACGGCTGTTTTGATGACAGTAGAGTGTACATCAGGAAGAGCAGACATGCCAGCAGTAGCAGCCACCTGATGGTGAAACTTGTCACAAAGGGTGCACTGGCAAAAATGTAACCTACTTGCAGTCAAGTGCCTACAAAAGTGCTCACACTGCATGAATAGAGTAGTTGTCTATTCACGCTCTTTCAGCTCTCTGAAATGTTTCTGCTTTTATTCATGTAAGTGACGCAGAAGATTGATAATAACAATAATAAATGTGAATATTGTTTGTTTGCATTTTAGTGTGCCATGTAATGTTGTGAAGACTGATTATTGCATTATTTAGTTGAGTTTTGTGGTCTAATTTACATATTACAGAATAACACAACAGGTCGATGTCACAGAACATGCATATCACAGAACAGCCTGATAGGACTATCTGATAGGACTATCGTTGCCATGAACTCTGGTTTTCTTGTTTTCAAGCAATGCATAAACCCCCAATATAATTGTACAATTTCACTCTTTCTTAGAGGCTGGATAGACTCCCTAGGAGAACAGCACTTTGCAGAACAATTCTAGTACGGCAAGTATTACCTTTTTGCATGCTCAGATGAAGAAATATCACTTGCAACTTGTTTTTTTTTGGCTTTATCTTTCAGTACAAATGTGGTACTTTAATATGGATTTGGAATTAAAAAAATAAAAATAAAAATAAAGGAAAAAAAGAAAATAAAAATGACACTAAGCTATGTAAACAAAGGCTAAACTATTTCCACTAAAGGCTAGCACTGAGATACAGCTACTACTAAAATGAATTAGATGATGCCCTGCTTTCACCTGGGATAGAATTGACCTTCCTAATACTATTTAGTATACATTTTGGCTTTAAGAGAAAAACAGTATTGATAATACACCAATGTTTTAGTGCTGTGCAGAGCAAGGATATTTGTTTTCAGCTTCTCATATTGTCCTGACAGCAAAAGGAGCTAGGGAGCACACGGAGCTGGGAGGAGACAGAACTGAGACAAACTGTCAAAAGGGATATTCCATACCATATGGCATCATCTGAACTGGCTGGGCAGCAGCTTGCAGGTGACGAGCAATTGCACTGTGCATCACTTTTTTTGTAAATATATACATATATAATTATCACTACTATTATTTCTCTCTTTTCTGTTTTAGTGAATAGTTTACATCTCAACCTACAAGTTCTACTTCTTTAGTTCTGACTTTCATCCCATTGGGCAGGGGAGAGATCGTCAGTATGTTAACAACAGACTAAAATAATCATTTTAAAAAAATATTATATTAAAAGAAAGATTGAAAGAATCAAGGAGACAAATGGTAATTTATGCTGAAACTTTACATATGTGCCTTTGTACAGAATATGTGCCTTCATACAGAATATGTGCTTTCGTACAGAATGATGGAACAGGTACTTATTATGTTTGCCAAACTCAGATACCTTCTGTTCTTCACCTAAGGCTCAGACTGATCTGCTGATGCACACACACCACTGCAATTCCAAATAGAACAGATTGTGCTAGTAACTGCTCTTCAGATAGAAAATCAAGAGAACCTCTCCATAAAACTATCCTCTCTAACTCCATTAACATCATCTTGGTAAGAGCATAATGAATATAATCTGTAACGCAATTTACTGTCATATCACATCAGGACAGAACAGAGTGACTGAATGCTCTAGCAGCCAGTTTGAAGTAAAAAAATTAAGTACTGCATTAAGAAATTACCTTATTCAGATAACCCAGATTTGTGCGGGAGAAGTTCTTCTTTTACCTTGTAGTTGCATGTATGTTCTTGGGTGGTGCTGCAGACCACTGGGTTATCTTATGCACTGTTCCTTGTGTGCACAATCTAGATGAACAAGCCAATCCATCTCAGTCAGGATGGGTAAGTTGTTTGACTTTTTACGAGGAACCCATGACCACTCCCCAAAATACATTTGGCTCCACCTACAGAAAAGCCAAGTTCTGTCATGAACCGGAGATCAGAGAAATTAAAATCAGGAAGGGGTGAAGGGAATGGTGTGGGAAGGCAAACTTTATTGTATATCTATACTGTATTATTACTAGACTTCAACTGCTGTCCTAAGTTTTTATCGAACTCAAGTATGCAGCCAATCAAACCATTCAGATTTGTCATCCAGCTCGATCTCCTTAGTATTTTGGGGCAGTTACTGCTAGTATTTGTTCAAATATGAAATCAATTTGTCATTTCTCTCCTGTTGTGCTCTTGGACAGATCTTGGTTACAGTCGAGCATCATATAGCCTGCATCAGCTACAGATTCCAAGCCTGCAACATGCATGATCAGAACATTCTGCTGCACTCTTCAGGCATATTTGCCTTTGTTGTCTGTTTTTTCTATTTTTTATTTTTTTATTTTTCCCTATGAATCTGAGTTCCTGAAATACTGAACTGCTCCTGTGGATTTCAGAAGGCTATTAGATCTCATCTATTTTATGGAGATTACTTTTGTATTTCCTAACAATCTGCCTTGCACTACACTCCTGCCTATATTATAACCTACTATTGTAATAGTTTGGAGGTGGGAGTGAAGTAACTTTGTTGCAGTAGTTGGTCACTTTGTGTCACCTTTTTGTTTATGTGTTATTCTGTTTATCTTATGACTTGACAAGTTATCTCTGCAGTTTGTGCGAATTAAGGAGGAGGGTGAATGTACAAATTGGCCTGTTGAATTACATACTTAAGACAGATGAAAATTCTTAGATTCATGTTTTTTTATCCTGTGATGTACAGCATGAGAGACAAAGAGCTCCATAACTTTGGGGCTGACATTTGAGATGCTGAACAGGAAAGGAAAAACATTTGTAGTTTTCAGTCTGAGGACTGATAAAATATACCAGCTGCCATCAGACTGAATGTTTTGCAAGGCTGGAGAAGTCAAAAAAGGGGCAAAGAAAAATTCTATAGTTTTATAGTTTTTAAGTGTGTTTAAATGTCCAGTGCTGACAGAATATTTGCTGCCATCTCACTCTCACCTTGCTGCTGCCATGTGAACTTTTACACAATGAACCAGATGAGTGAACAGATCTATCTGGGGAAAACACACAAAGGAGTAGTTCTTCAGTTTGGAGAAATTCATTCTGTGCCACACAGGATTAATCCAACAGAGAGAATCACTTGGGAAATGTAGGACATTTGGTGTATTAATGCACTCTTTGAATCCATGAAACTCTGCTAGTCTTAGAAAGTAGTCGACTCTGGAGGTACAGATTTAGATCATTAACTGAATTGTGAACTTATTTTAAGACAAAGTTTCAAAGTAATCTATCAGCACTAACATTTCCCATGCCTCCTCTCACCTTCCTTACTCCTGGTGTTGGAGAAAAATGGGTAAAATGCTGCAATGCTTCTGTCTGCAAGCCTGAGAGGCCATCAGTTGAAGATGTCTCTACACTAGATCTTCTTATAGCCATATATATACATATGTATATATATATATATGCATACATATATCTACTGGATTGGTAGGTCTTGTTTTTGCAGAGAAGATTCTTTCCCTCCTAACCCTGTTGACCAGCATTACCTTTTGGAGTCCCGCTGTCATAAAATTTATCATCTAGCAACTGTATGTGCATAGGTGGGTGAAGCAATAGACCGTTATGCATGTGGATAACCGTGATAAACAAAGCTGCACCTCATTTAGAGCTATAAGCCAGATGGAAACAAACAACAATACAAATGCTTATTATTCTTCATAGCAGGGATGAACATTCTGTAGTCTCTCTGGACAGTCTGTGCTAGTGTTCTACTACTCTCTTAGTGATTTTATTTTTCCCAACATCTGGTTTGAATTTTTCTTGTTGCAGCTCATCACTTAAGCTTGTAGTCCTTTTGCTGTGCCACTAAATGGAAAGCAAAAAACAATTATTTATATAACCGCTGCAGGACAGTGGGGGGGGGAAGGGGGGTGCTGAGGAACTGTTTTACCAGTTGCTCTGAGATTTTGTTTGCTTCATGAGAAGATAATGTATTGTAGAAAATGAGGTATAGTGGATGGTTTACCAAGTGAAGATCTCAATTTAAAAAAAAATAATATATATATATATGGTAAAATACTTGGAACAAGAACAGGATTCTTTGTTGCAAAGTGTTGGAAAGACGTGCATGCTGAGTTTGCTATTCAAGAAGATCTATTCATAATGCCACCACTCTTACACACTTCAATCAGTTTCAAGTCTATACACAAAACTATGATCACAGGAATGGTGCACCAGTCAGTCCATGTGACTACTTTTAATGTTCTGTTTATTGAAATTATAGGAGGTTATGTGTGAGGGAATATTCCCATGATTGTGGCTTAAAACAAGAATGTTCCTCTTGATAATGCATTGAACACTCACTTTCTATGGTCCATCTTATTACATACATTTCATTTTTAGTTATAGCACATAATATGAGTAATCCAGAACTACTCTTTCATATTACTATCACAATAGGTTTTTGCTCAGTTTATCAGGCTAAAATATTATTTACACAATTTTCTGTCTATATAGGTTATATTATGTGTGCAGCTCTGTATGATACTTCTCCCTAATCATCTATTTTCTTCTTCGTTTTAAATTTCAAAATTAAATCTAAGGCTACCTCATTTCACCCCAAGAAATAAGAAAAAAAAAAATCACTTTTATAAATGCAGCTTACATCTTTTTTCTGTTTAGAAAATGGTAGTCTGAGAGAGCTTCCAGTTTTTAGTTCATACACTGTAGAAAACAGTTTATTCCAGGTGGCAAGTTTATTTTCTATTTAGATTTAGTTTGTCAGTTTAGCTCACACTAAGCAGAGTGCTAGTTTCCACTTTAAGTGCTTGAGTAAGCACAAAATGTGTTCATAGGTGGACTGCTACGTTGAATACGTATTTGGTGTGAATTGAAATGAGAAACTGCCTGGAACACCTGCACTTCAGAGAACAGTGATGATTCAGAGGTGATTATGCTTAAACTTTGCCCAGTGATGTCACAAAAAATTATTTAACCATTCAGAAATTATCTGGTGTCTTGGATTTTACCAGCAGGTCTGCAGGAAAAACAAAAAACAAACAAAACAAAACAAAACAAAACAAAACTGTAAAGAGTTTAAATATAGGCTGGCTTAGATGTTCTTTTTTGAAATGCCTTTTTATTGCTAGTCTGAAAACTGCAATTGATGGTTCTGTTATCTGCAGTTCCACCAGCTTCAAAGGTGCTTCACCATTTTCACCTCCCAGAAATTGTCTTCACTGATTTCTCTATGAGAACAGGGATGCCTTCATGGAAGATACAATCAATCTATCTATTGGCTTTTTGCTACTATCACAGAATATGAAAGACGTAGTAAACAAGTCTCTAAAGTACAGTTTTTATTTAAATAAACTTCACTAACCCAAAAGGCCAGCCTGCTAAAAATACTCACACAATCTGGAAAAGTCAGCTTTACTCTGACTTTTATCTCTGTGAAAGAATAGAGATCTAAGAAAACGTGACTCCTATGTTCAGCAGTCGTTGATGGTGATCATTCTTATCTCTCCATATGGAACTATTGGCTCTCATTGTCCTTTTTTTACTGACCAAAACCCTATAGAGAGGATTATACGAACAGATAGTAAGCCAAGATAAAATGTTGCAAATCCACATGATTTCTTAGTTAAAGAGCATGTTCATCAAAACAACTGAATCAAAAATTACCTTTGGTATGCAATAAATTGTCTGAGGAAAGATACTAGCATGCAAAAGAATTAGGAGAATACACAGAAGAAATAAAGAGGCTGGCAAAAAGATAACAGAATGCAAATCCAAATTGGGTAAAAAACATGAGTGTGGTGTGGCTTGCAGGCTTGAAGGAAAAAAAAAAAAAAAAAAGAGTTTAATGAATGAAAAAGGAAGACCAGGGAGGTGATTCGGCTGCACAAAGTCACCAAGTTGATGGATAAAGGTGGTAATTTCCACGCTTGTTTATTTTTTAATATATTTATCATTTTGGGAGATTGATAGGACAGCTGGCAGTTAAAGTATTGAAGCAGAAAGGCAGCAATTTATTTATTGAGTGATTAGGGTTTGGCAGAAGTTCTCAGATTGCACAAGAAAGTGAGGTATTTAGTAGATAATGGAAGAAAATACTGCTTGCATTTGGGCTGGGTTCAGATTATCATATTAGCTTCACAGAATCACAGAAAGGTTGACGTTGGAAGAGACCTCCAAATCATCTAGACCAACCTTCTTGCTCAAGCAGAGATACCTAGAGAAGGTTAGTCAGCTTAATCAACTATCATTACTTTAAAATTGACGGAACATTTCCAGGCTGAGATCAAACAAAGAAGCCTTCTGTCATGGGATCACAGCAGATGTGCTACCTCAACCTCCCTTCTTCACTGACTATTCTCCAGCAAGCCCTTGCCACCCTTTAATATCAAAAGGAATGGTGAGACTGAATGAAAGTGTATCCTATCTACAGAGAGGTTTGAGTTTCTGACAAGCAACAATGATTTTCTCTAATTATTGGCTATGATTTTAGCTCCCATTACACAATAAGCAAGTAAGGGAGAGAGTACAGAAAATATGTATCATTAAACAAGAGTGAAAAGCACTGTTCAAGCTTAATGGCTAAGCAGTATCAATGCAAACTACCACCTACCTGTGCCCTATCAGTCTAGAAGCTATGATTATTTTTCCCACTTCAAGTTCCTGAATGAGTAATCATGATATTACCACTCTGCTTTAATTATAGGATGAAGGTAGTTATGTCCAATTCTTGGGGATGTGTGGAGGGCTGATGAGATATTTGCTGCTGTTTCATCTTGAGAAAGAGATGAACGTGTTTAGCTAAATGGACTCTAAATGTCTTCTGGTTGATGCTCAGGTAAGATTTTACAAGGATTCAGTTGAAAGTACAGACATTAAGGGAAACCAGCTCATTAAATTCCCTGTGCTGTTTTCTTAAACTACACTGTCATACTCAATGCCATCCATGGGCTTGATGCTGTACCGTAGGGTTGTGCAGTACAGTGAGGCAATAAAGACAAAGAAGAAGAAATGTAAACTTTATTGGTAACGTGAAGTGTGCTTGTGTAGAATAATTTTCAGAGAGAACACCTGGTTATAATTGAACTAAATAAATTACCAGCAGTCCCAGCTAAGAGGAGAGGTCTCTAGAGGCTGGTGCGTGTGGTTCCAATTTACAAGAAGAGTAGGAAGAATGGTCAAGGAATTAAAGGCCTGTCAGCTGAGCGATTAGAAGCAGCTAGCATGGGTTTATGAAGTGCAAGTTCTGCCTTACTAACACGACCTCCTTCTATGACAAGATGACCTGCTTAATAGATGAGGGAAAAGCTGTGGATGCAATTTATCTGGATTTCTGTAAAATGTTTGACACTATTTCTGACTGTATTCAGCTAGAGAAACTGGCTGCTCATGCTTTGAACAACTGTACAGTTCACAAAGTGAAGAACTAGCTGGATAGCCAGGCTCGAAGAGTTGTTGTGAATGGAGTTGAAGATTTGACTGATGGCCTGAGTCCAACCTCCTTACATCCAACAAGGCTTAATGGTGTGCAACTTGGGACGCAACAGCCCCGTGCTGCCACGTAGGCTTGGGAAAGAAGAACTGGAATGTTCCTGGCAGAAAAGGACCTGGGGATGCCAGCTGACAGTTGAACATGAACCAGTAGTGTGCCCAGGTGGCCAAGAAGGCCAACAGCAGTAGTAGTGGCCAGCAGAAATAGGGAAGTGATTTTTGCCTTGTATGCAACACTGATGAGAAAACTACCTTAATATTTCATCCCCTTACCATAAGGATTTGCTCTGTACTGTGTGGAGAAGAGCAATGAAGCTGGTGTAGAGACTAGAAAACAAGACACATGAGGAGTGGCTGAGAGGATTGGGGTTGTTTAGTCTGGAGGAGACTAAGGGGAAACTTCATCACTCCCTACAGCTACCTGAAAGGAAGCTGCAGTGAGGAGGTGTTGGACAATTAATAATATGCAAATAAATGTTTTCAAGTTGTGCTAGAGGAGGCTTATAGTGGACATCAGAAAGAATTTTTTCAGGAAGAAGATGGTCAAGTGTAGGAACTGTCTGCCCAGGGGATTGGTGGAGTTGCCACTCCTGGAGGTATTTAAGAGGCATGTGGGTGTGGTGCTGCTCAGGTTCATGGTTTAGTGATAAGACTTGGTAAGTTGGGTTGGCTGTTGGACTGGGTGATCTTGAAGGCCTTTTCCAACCTAGATAACCCTACAACTTAGGATTCAATACAGGTTATACAAGATTGCCCTGTACTATTGCTAAGGTAGATATTAGTAATGAGTTCTTACAGTGTACTTTCTGCTTTTAAGACTAGAATAGATACAGAATATGATCAGCTGTTGATTCAGACCAGTGCTGAATGTTTACAGTTTGCAAGATGAATACTACAAAGATTACAGCATGCATAATCAGAGGCAGATCATAGTTGTTTGCAAGATGAATACTACAAAGATTACAGCATGCATAATCAGAGGCAGATCATAGTTAATGCATGGAAATTAAACCTTGGGAAGAAATGACCAAAAAAACTTGAAGAAATGATAGATACTGAACTCCTATTTATTTCTATGGAAACTATAACAGATACAAAGTACACAATAATGCTATTTTATAGAGCACATTCACAGCTACAAAATACTATTGTCATGCATTTTCACCAGTGATGAACAACAGCCTGAATGTCGTGCTCATAAAAATTTGCACCAGCAGAGGTGACTCACTGCTGCTGTTGCCACTGCTGAAATGCAACATCCACTGCCTAACTATGCTTCACATCCACTCTTCTGTCTTCAAAAATGTTCAGCAGATGTCAGTGATATCAGTGGGCACCATTTTTTCCACACGGAGGAATCCAATGATATAACTTTGCTACATTCGCACTTCCATGTCAGACAACATTTTGCCAGACCCTCTGCTGTCATCTGTCACACAGCAACAAATGACAGAATACTAGTGGGGAGGTTCAACCCCTACTGCCATTTGTTTATTTCTTAAGCAAGAACAAAGTGTCCTAATGTCTACCTTCGTTTTGCAAGTAAATTAGAAAGCAAAGCTTGAGTCCCTGTAGATGAGATGAGGTGCTGGATTTTTAATTCTTCTGCTTTTAAGGAGAAAGAAAACTTTCTTAGTTTAACCAGTGACCAGGGGATTTTCCCATTTCGACGTAAGATTTACAAGAACTAGGTCAAGTATCAGTCTTCTAAACACAAAATCAAACAGAATGTATGCTGAATCATTTGCTTGGAAATTGGATCCAATTATCTTAAATCGGTCATTCCAGACTAACAGAGCAATAGAGGACATTATATTTGTTGAGGTGTTTGACGTATCATTCATGTCAAAACCTGTAGGCACTATACTTCCAGCTGAATTCACAGAGCACAGTGCCCTACCAAATGCTGTGCTCAGAACAGATCAAACAAAATCAGTACTCTGTATCAGAAGACTTTCTGACCTAAATAAGAAAATTACTTCTGCATTTTTGATTGACAGAACATTAAAGACGTTTTCACCTGTACAGTATGACTTTCACCAAAGTTGGTAAAATCAGATCTCTCTCTTAACAGAGGGTTCTTAATATCCAAATGTTGCCCAAAGAATGAAGGGAAAATGACCACTAGAGAAAGAATGAATGTCTTTTACTTAAGGAGTTCTAATCAGCAAGTAAGCATAGAAGCAAAGTAAATGAATAATGTGTAGCTCCAGTTTTCTCACAGTGTACATCACCTCTGAGACCAGTAATGTAGAGCCTGTTCTAACGTAGTCAAATTTGAGACTTGTAGTCAAATTTCAGCAGCATGTATTGCTGGAGAGGTACAGTTCCTGCGCAGAAGTGCATAATTGAATGTTTCAGGATTGGTGGCCCCCAGTGCTTTAGCACTGATGATATTACACATGGAATGGAAATAAAAGATGAGGAAAATCCATATCTAATTCCTTGTTTGATTTCTCCACACAGGTGTAGGACCTAATGAATTCTAATGAAGAATTTCAAATGTGAAATGCAAATATACACTGAATACCTGGCCACATCTTTTTAAAACCACAAGTTCTTTGCGTTATTACCAGTATGCAGATTATTAAGATGATATTTTCAAAGAGAGGCTTGAATTTGTATTACAAGCATTGCATCAGTCTGATTTTGCGCTTGTATGTCTAAGAGAACATTTGCATTGGGACATTTCAGAGTAGAGCTATTTCTAGCATAAAATCTTCTGTTAAGCACCAAGCTTGGGTCTATGTTTGTCCTGATAATGCCAAGTCATTAAGACAGAGGAACACAGGTAAGTGAAGAAAATGAAGCAGGAATTAAAAGTAAACGAAGGAGAAAAGGAAATTCTCAGCCTACAAGGGCTGCCTGGAAGTAATGTCTCCTATTTGTTATGTTGTCCCACAATGTCAGAGGTGGATGTTGGTTGTATGACAGTAGAGGTTGAACCTTCCCACCAATGTTCTGTAACATTTTGTTGCTGTGCAACAAATTGGATCAGAGGGGCAGTCTGATAGAACGGTGTCTGACATGGTAGTGCATATGAAGCAAAGGTGTAGAAATGAATTCCACTGTATGGAAAAATAATGGCACCCATTGACATTCATTGATGCTTGCTGGGCGCTGCTGGAAACCAACCAGTGGATGCAAGCACAGTGAGGCGGTGGGTGCTGCGTTTCAGCAGCGATGACAGCGGGTCACCTCCACTTGTGCAGAGCAAGGCATGCAGGCTCTTGTTCGTAGCCAGCAAAAATGCACAGCGAACGCACATTTCAACGCACGGTGTTTCGGCGGCAACAACGCCGAGCAGCCCTGAGGGAGAGCGGGGTGAGGAGCTCTGGGCGGGAAGAGGCGTGACGTCGGGGAGGGCGGGGCGCCTCCTCCCGCCCCGCTGCCCACGCCCACTTCGGGGCGGTTTTCCTTTCTCTTTTCACCCTTTTGACTCTCGGCCCTTTCCGTATCGCGTGTCAGCGCGGCGTAGCGAGCGCGCCGGCGATGGAGCGCGGCGCGGCGGCGGCTGTGAGGCGCCTACGCACGCCCGGCGGCGGCGAGCGGGATTCAGACCGCCGCCCCCCACCCTCTCGGCGAGAGGACGGCGAGGCCGACCTGCAGAGGAAGAAGCGGGGCGGGCCTCGGCGACGGCTACTGGGCGAGGGGCGGGGGGCGCCGCTGGTGCTGCTTTACCTGCTGGTGCTGCGGGTGCTGGTGCAGATCTCGCACCGGCAGCTGCTCAGCCCGCCCGCCGGACGCGGGGAGCGCGAGTTCAGCGCGCAGCGTGCCAGGTAGATGGGGGGGCGGGAGTCGCTGCCCGCGCTCTTGCGGCTCCCGCGTGGGGCGCTTGCAGTGGCACGCCGTGCTGGTTTTGGGGTTGGCGTTGCGGTGTTGTGGAGAGCTGTGTGTCGGTTGAGTGTCGTGATTGGCGGGGTGAGGAGTTCTGGACAGAGAGCATTGCTACATGACATCCTACGTGGGAGAACGCAAAGGTGGTCGGAGGGCTGCAGCTCTTTTCCTGTGAGGGAACTGGGTTTGTGCAGCTTGGAGAAAGAAGGATTCCAGAGACCTCGTTGTGGCCTTCCAGTACTTGAAGGGTGCTTACAAGCAGGAGGGTGCAGCTTTTCATGCAGGTAGATAGTGAGGGGGCATTTAAGTTAGATGTTAGGCAGAAATTCTTCACTGGGAAGGCAGTGATGCCCTGGCACAACTGCCCAGAGAAACTGTGGTGCCCCATTCCTAGAGGGGCTCAGGGCCGGGTTGGATGGGCCCTGAGCAGCCTGAGCTGGTGGGGGGCAGCCCTGTCCACAACAGGGCATTGGAACTGGATGATCTTTCAGTTCCCTTCCAACCTAAGCCATACTGTTATTCTCTGGTTCTGTTACCTTCTTGGATGTCTTGAGTAAAGTTACCGGTGTTAGCCTCTTAGTGTGGACTTTGAATTTAAAAAATGTATGAAAATGTTAAAGCTAATCTTAAAAATGCTAAAACTTATCTGAAGATAAGGCGTATATAAATACTGAACGTGTTGATGCTGATTGTACAATTTGTCTTTCAGGGGATACCTTGACAACATAACAGCAATCGGGCCCAGAACAGTTGGAAGTCCAGAAAATGAAGTTCTTACAGTTAACTACCTCTTACAACAAATTAAGGCAATAGAAACTGAAAGCACAGATGCTCACAAGATATTTGTAGACATACAGAGACCCACGGGCTCCTTCAGCATTGACTTTTTAGGAGGCTTTACTAGCTACTATGCAAATATAACCAATGTTGTAGTGAAGCTGGAGCCTCGAGGCGGAGCTGAGCATGCTGTCTTATCCAACTGTCACTTTGATTCTGTACCAAATACCCCAGGTAGGTCCACTTGTTGCTCCTGTGTTTCTCTGTAGTTCACAAGCTACAGAGCTTGGCTCACTGTCTTCTCCTAGCTAAAACCCTTATAGCCATATGCTAGAACACTGCATGTGTCAACTAACTTGTTTGATTTCAGTGAAATTCACTATGTATAGAGTGACAGGTTAGTCCTATTTTAGTCATCATGTTTTAGGATATAACTTGTTTTCTGGCAGACAGCGAATTACGGATGACAAACTTGGATTTCTGAGAAGTTTTGTTATGTCTGCCTTTCTTTTAATTCATTCCTCAGGGCATGTCACTTGTGCTGTTTCTACCTGTCATTCAGCTCTTTCATACTTCTGTACTGATTTTAACTTGGTTTTTCTGTAATGGAATGCTTTGTGCTGGAGTCTGTTCCCACCTCCCACTAACCAGTTTTTCTTCTCATGCCATCTGGTATGTTTTATCTCAAATTTTTAGTACTGTGTCCTTATGCTATACCTTTCTCCCTGCCCTTCCTCCCCTCCCCCACATTTAAAGCTTCTCATTCAAAAGACTGTGGTGATCAGAGATTTAAGGTACTGTTGCTTTGGTAGTATATATATCTCTCACTGCTACTTTCACTGCTGTGTGTTTCCTAGTTCTTGACCTTCAGCATTTTTATAAACCTAATCATCTTAAACAATTATTGCAACATGTTTGTAATCACCTTTGCAAGTTCGTGGTATATCATTGCCAGGAAGGTATGGAACTAGAAATGGCTGAAATACATTTGTTGTGACACATAGCCACAGGTATATGCCAGTTATTACAGCTGGAAAGTATTACAGATTTCAGTCACTAACAGTAGTTTTATTTAGAATTTTTCATTTACAGCCTGCACTACATCTTATTTTTGGGGTAAACTTTCTATTCTTTAGCACATACAAATGTAATAATATAATAATCCTTATTATAATAAGTATATCCTTTATTATAATAAACATAATAATCCT
The DNA here is from genome assembly GCF_905368555.1 of Meleagris gallopavo. Lineage (NCBI taxonomy): Eukaryota > Metazoa > Chordata > Aves > Galliformes > Phasianidae > Meleagris > Meleagris gallopavo. Next base: position 27,983,586 of record NC_139435.1, on the reverse strand, counting down.
TATTACTGAGGAAACAGTTGAGTCTTAGCTTGAGAAACAAAACATTTGCTATACTTCTTGTGCTTCTTTTCTGACAACAAAGAGAATGCAGGACTGCTCTTTCACCTCTGGTCATATTTAGACAGGATGGATTTCCAATTATATTTAATAACTGTGATTATTGTACAATGTCTGTGATTTAGGGACTACAGAGGTTATTATTACTGCATTTATAGTCCGACTGCCTTGACCTAAAGAATGCTTCACAAGTATAGTGTTATAGTGACTGTTTTTAGATGTGTAAGTGGTGTGCCTGTTTCTACAAGTTGTTGCACAGGGTTATGTATCCATCAGTTACTTTCTTTACAATCTTGCGCAGGAGTGGGAATATCATAGAATGACTTAGGTCAGAAGGACCTTAAGGAACGTTCGGTTCCAGTGTCTGTTTTGTGGGCAGTATTGCCACCCCCCAGATTAGGCTGCCCATGTGAAAAGCTCCTCCTACTGTTTATAAGCTCTCTTTCAGTACTGGAAAGCCACAATGAGGTCAGTGTGGAGAAGAGGAGGATCCAGAAGAGCAAGCAGAGTTCCTCAGCCTATTTTCACAGGAGATGTGTTCCAGCCCTCTGATAATCTTTGTGGCCCTTCTTTGGGCCCACTCTGGCAGCTCCACATCCTTGTGCCGGGGGCCCAAGGCCTGACCTCAGTTCTCCAAATGAGGCCTCATGAATTATTAGTGAGAATCATGCAGAAGTTTTATAATGGAGCTAGAAATCAACCTATATGCTTGTCATTAATCACAGTGCATCCTTTTATCACAGTGAGGAACTGCTCTTTCATTTTCCTGCTGTGAAACTTGCACATAACCTAAGCAAGAGCCTTTTGTTTTCTGTTCTTTTGTCTTTCTATAACTAAGCTGATTTGAAAAAAATGTTTTGTTTAAGCAGAATCAGCGTGACTTGGTGATGTTTCAGTGAGTGGTATATTCGAAAATTAAAATAAAAATATGTGATCTGCTGTTGATGCTTAAGAGTTTTCCTGGCGTGATTAATGATCAGTGCATCTGTTTGCATGCTGATGGAATAGATGTCAGCTCAGTATGAAATTTTTGATATGTTTCCTTTAGGTGTTGGTATTACTCAAACATCTTAAAGCAGTTCTGATATTGAAATGTTTAAAGTTTTCTTTAAGTTGCTGATATTGCTGTGTACACGTTTCTTGAAATTCAAGGCAAGTACTTTTCACTGTTGCTAATGGTGTAGCACAGTGCTCAGTTGGAGTAAAGAGAAACTCAATAAACCATTTAAGCTTCAATGTTAGAACGCTTTAGCACCTTTTCAGCTAGAGAAGAGTGTACGAAAAAGGCTAGTGAAGGAAATGCGTAAGCTTTAAACTCTTAACCTATTTCTATTCTTTTAATGGTACTAATTTTCAGTTTACACATTCTATTTGGTTATTTTCTAATAAAGTTGAAGGTGGAAATGTTCTCAAAATTATTTCTATAGGTGTAGCTGACAGCAGGGTTTCTTTGTATAATGGATGTTTGTCTTAAGATCTGCTTTAACTTGCTTACTGTTTTGTTGTATATGAAGTGTTTGGAAATATTTTTCTTCTGAGCATGCACATGAGTTTTGAACCTTTGTTTTTCCTAGATTCACATAGAGACCATAAGTGTTTAGTTTTCAGCAAGACTTACTGCTTTCTTGTCCAATTTTCAACACAGTATCAGACAAAAAGAACTCAGCATGACTAAGAGTAAACTACTGGTTAATTCAGGCAGCAATATAATCGGGATTTTAAATCACATATTTGTTTGAAAGCATTTTGCAAAACCAAGTATTGTTGAGAATTCTATTAAAGAACAATGTACTGGAAAGATTCTCCTTGTATATGCATTTGTATTTATTAGCTTACTTTAAAGTACCTGCATACAATAGACTAAAGCTAAAGTTTTCAGTGAGATACACCCTTTTTGTGGAGGGAGAAGGCATGTCTAAATTCTGCCAAGTTGCAAGCTTTAGAAAAGCTACATTTTATATGTGAACTAAAAAGTTTCAGCAGCTAATGACTCTGCCTCAGTATCATTCTGATGTGGCTTGTGGCAAGTAATGCTTTACAAACTGCTGTCATCATCTCAGTGCAAGTAGGCATCATCTATATAGCCCAGGCCACTAGGAATGATACAATATTTCTCTCTTTGTTCCAAAGTTTTATTGATTAAAGTGGGATAGAAAGGTACTACAGCTGCACTGAAGTGAGAGAAGTGTGGCAAGGGAGACCTAGAATATGGTTACTTAATCAAGATGAAGGATTGATAGGGCGTGGGAGGAAGCTTGAAGAAGTGGATGTAAGTTTGGAATAGTACTGGATCAGAATTGTGAACAGAACACTGAGGCCAAAATGAAAAAGGATTTTTCCTCTAATGAAACTGGAAAGGTGTTAGAAAGCATCCTGTCATGAAACTACCACATTGCAACATATACTTTCTATTTTAGGGTACTTTAAAGGAGTTCTGGTATTTGTTTATTTTGCAATATTGTCCTTAATGTTACTTTCAGGATGTGTCCAGTTACTTACTTGTATTGTAAGAGGGTGGAATTCCTTATGGTCCCTTGTATGGGAAAGTTTGTTTTGTTAATTATAATATGCTGTGAGCACTTTGCTTGTTTAACACCTAGTTAGTCCAGTTCTCTTGAAGAATATTATTGGATCTGGTATTCTGTACATGACTTGTTTGACTTTTGAACGTTAGTTTTCTTTCTGCTATTGCTTCTAACTAATAGATTCGGGGTACAATCTGTAGCAGAAAATATACCAAAGCTTGGCATAATCATACCTTGGCTAGATTAAATGATCGAGAGAATGTAAAACTTTATTGTCTCAGTTCTTTGTTGCAATTTTGTGCATTTCTTATAAGCCATGCTGGTCTGCTTATTATTTTAAGGTGCCAGTGATGATGCTGTTAGCTGCTCAGTGATGCTTGAAATACTTTACACTCTCTCAAAATCGTCAGAGCCTCTTCAGCATGCTGTCATATTCCTATTTAATGGAGCAGAAGAAAATATTTTGCAGGTAAGATTATGCCAGGATTATAAAATGTACATCAAAGTTGTGAATTAAGAGCCTGATATAAGAGTGACTGCAGCTGTTGCTTTTGTTTCATCTGTTGAAATATTAAATGCTAGTCTTAACATTCTGAGGAAAATGTATTTGCTGTTGAATAGAAAAATATACTTAAGACTATTGTTCATATTAATTTAATTGGAAGAGTTTGATCTTCTGTTCTGTTTGTGTTACGAATGATCTTACGAATGCCTTGTCAGAGTTTGATTTGTGATCATACGTGATGGAAAATAACTCTTAGGCTGGTATGGAAGAGTATGGTATTACCTGTATTTTCTTTGTTTCTCACCAAGGCTAGTCACGGCTTCATTACACAACATGAGTGGGCCAAGTCAATTAGAGCTTTTATTAACCTGGAGGCAGCAGGTGTAGGAGGAAAAGAACTTGTTTTTCAAACAGGTAGGAGCACGTATTGTGTCCGGGAGTAGTTCTGGTAATAAGCAGTGTAGACTTGAAAGAGTATTGAAAGTGTCTTGTAACTAGAAAATGGGAGAACTACCATGCCTTTCTCAGCCCTTTGTCATAAGTAAGTTGCTCTGCGTCTTCAAGAACACACAGGCTGAAGCACTGTGGCAGAAGTTCCCTCATAGATTGGAAACCTGTGTAGAACAGTACTGAAGTTGTGTTTCTCTAATACATCAAGGTAGTAAGGAGACAAACAGATTAGTAAATTATTTGTATCTTGCATACTCATAAATCCTGTGCTTTATTTAATCTTCAGTCCACTCTTTCAAAATCTTTGCAGAGAGATTTAGGCATTGGAACTCAAGCTGCTGCTCAGAAAGCAGCAACTCTTCTTTGTTAAGCTTCAGCTCCATTGTAGTTGGACTGCATACTTCTAGTATTTTTGTTCTTTACTTCATCTAAATCATACTTCCCGCTACCGTGGCTGCCTCGATGTTTACTTGCATTGAATGCTTTAGCAGACTTTTCAGCAAACGATTTTGATATGTGATGGATAATAAGTTGGAGATTCTAGTAAAGGCTGTGATTTATGCATTAGTCCTGTGTCTTCTTTAGGAGATGGTGTATCTATCTTGCCACTGAACACTCAAGACATTTATGTATTTTTCCACCTGTGACTAATTCTCTAAATTGTATGAAACCTTCAACTTAAATAAATGAACTTAGTATACTTTGTGGGGCCACACAGTTTCTTTGTGTGTTGTTGTTTGTTACAATGTAGATACCTGTCTTAACTGAGATTCAGAAAGTATTTGTTGTGAGCTTTCTGTTCATCTTTTGTTAGGCCCTGAAAATCCTTGGTTGGTACAGGCATATGTATTTGCAGCCAAACATCCCTTTGCATCTGTGGTAGCACAGGAAATATTTCAGAGCGGTATTATCCCAGCCGATACAGACTTCCGGATCTATAGGGACTTTGGTAATGTTCCAGGTATGTTATCAGAAAACATGTCAGTGGATGTTATGCAACTGTTTATTTGTCTAAGCTTATAACAAGTAGGCTATTCTGTTGCTCAGAATGAAGGAGGATGCGCTGAATGTATCATTCATCTTGTAGAAAAATTCTCCTTGATAATTTTTGTTTGTTTACGTTGCAAAATATTTGGACATTTGAAGAATTTTCAGACAGGCCCTTTGCAAAGTTATTTTTTAATCAGTAGTAAAAAGGATACACTTGACATTTTGAAAAAGTGTTCCTGTGGTTCCACAGTATTGCTGTCAGAGTGGATCTATTTGTGCTGGTATGTTTTACTAAATATTTGGAAAGCAGTAAGTGTACTTTTTTTTTTTTTTTCTGATGCTGACATGATTAACAATTTTCATGTTTTTCTCAAATCTGTATAGATTTGTCTGCAGGTGTTGTGTAATCAATATGTTAGTAACAACAGGTATCTTAAAATACATCAACTTGTCCTTTTTAATACAGGTGGAATCTTAGTTAGTCTTCCTTATATAAAGCAAACTTGTTCATTTGGGGGGAAGGTAAGCAGGCTACAAAGTAGAGCAGTGTTTTCTGTGAAAGTTATCTGGGGCTTTCATTTTTGTTTTGATATTTTTAAATTTACACAACTTGTCATGTTTTTTTCTCTCTGTAGGAATAGACTTGGCATTTATTGAAAATGGCTACATTTATCATACAAAATATGACACGTCAGACAGAATTTTAACAGACTCCATTCAGAGAGCAGGTTAGTTTCAAGAATTAAATAACAGCTACAAAATCCTCAAGTATGACTACATAGCTGTTTCTTCATTTTGATATAAGACTACTAACTCAAGAAGTGTGTTCTGTTAAAAACTACTTGTTGATGAGAAAAGAGTTAACTGAATATGTGCCTTTAAAATACAGAGGGAATGTGTTGGAGCAACTTGGGAAAATAAACTATCATCATAACTACTGTTGATCTGAAATTTTGGCATCTAATTGAAGTCGTAATTCAGCCATTTGAGTGGTTCCATTAATTTATAGTTGATTGTTCAACATTTGGCTTTCCTTTTTTTCTCATTAAGGCCTGTTATTGATTAACACTGAACTTAGGTATTGTGTGAGATGAAAAAGTGGCTGGTACACGTAGGCTACAAAGGAAAATAGCCTCTTTGTCTCTACCTTATAGTCCCTGAGGGAAAGGAAGGCAGGTAATTCATAGCTAGTGAAACACGGAGCTGGGTGCAAGAGGCAGAGAAAAGAGGAAGAAGTTAAACTCCTCTGTTGACGCTTGGGGTATACTGCTTTAATATGAGACTTGTAGGGCTTTTAGGCTGAAAGATAGATTAGTTCATTGATTGAAACAGTATTTAAGTGTAGAAAGCTTTTGAAGCTTACTTTAATAACTGTATAGATTACCTCATGAAAATACATAGTCCATACCTTCAAATAGGAATTCAAAATAATCAGCTGTATATTAGCTTCTTTTGTTATGGATATTTCAATGCAGTTTTAAATGGACGAAATAATGCAGTGTATTAATTCATCAATTCTGATACAGTTTTGTTATGTATTTGCTCTTTTTTAATAGGTGACAATATTCTAGCAATGCTAAAATACCTAGCTACATCAGATATGCTGGCAAAATCTTTTGAATATAGACATGGAAATGTTGTATTCTTTGATGTACTTGGTTTATTTGTCCTGGCTTATCCTGCTCGTGTTGGCACCATCATGAACTACATAATAGCAGCAATTGCTTTTCTTTACTTAGGCAAGAAAGTATTACAGCCCAAAAACAGAGGTAAATCTATTATTGTTTTTTTTTTCCTTTTTTTTAAATCTACTACTATGTAATGAAGAGTAAGAAGTACTCAGGAGATAAAGAAAAACTATTTCCTTGTATCCCTTTCAATCATAACCAAAACCTGCCTACCATTTGTATAAACTCTGTTCTTAATGTGGGTAGGGCTTCAGAAGCATGTTTCTTGAAGAGCTGGCCATAAGAAGGAGGAAATTGCAAAATAGAAAACAGGGCAAAAGATACCAAGATATCACCCTTAATAAAGAGTGTAAAATCAAACCTACTAATCAGACACTTTCATTTGAGGCATGGAAGTGTATCTATTTAAAAAAAAAAAAAAAAAAAAAAAAGTAGTATTCAATAATTTTTTTTTTTTTTTTCCCCAGAGTAAGAAAAAGTTATAAGAAAAGCAACTCTGATGTTTTCTGAGATTTTTTCAGGTGGTTGGCTTCAGCAGTTCCCTAGAAAAGCTGTTATTGTCAGTAATGTGGTGACCAGGGAAGTAGACTGGGAATTAATCCTGTAGTGAGAAGTGCTGCAAAAAGATTTGCAAGAAAATAAATAGGCTAAGTGACTTAGACCATACAGTTAAGAACTCTTCAGAGTGAACTCCTTATTTGGTCATTACCACAATTATACTGTAATTTTGATGTTGATAGTCTGCAGTAGAATTTATAACTGTTGGGTGAAACTTCTTTTCTTCTTTGTAGCAATTAATAACCTGAAGAAATTCTTTACTGCATTTGGATTAATACTGTTAAGTTGGATCTCCACTCTTGTAACTGTCCTTATTGTGGCGGTGTTCATCTCTCTCGTTGGACGGTCTCTATCTTGGTATTCCCATTTCTATGTTTCTGTGTTTCTGTATGGCACTGCAGCTGTAGTTAAGCTCATTCTCGTTCACTCGCTAGCCAAGAAGTTCTACTACAAGGTAAGACTGACTTCATTGCCATTGTTAAAGAGCGTTTGTGTAGTGTTTAATCTCATTTGAGCATAGGGTTATTGTGTTAAATGAGAGTTAGCAGCCCCTTGATTTAGGGCTTTGTTCTCACTAATGACTGGTAGCAGTTGATTCAGGGGAAAAAAAAATCAAAAACCTTTGAGTAGACAATGTATTATTTCTTCCCTGTGGCACACTCTTGTTCTCCCATCACTTCTTGATAAGAGATCAAAGCAACAGCTGGAGAATTGAGGTTTTTGATATCTTCAAATGTTCTTGAAGCTCAGAAAATCTACATCTATACTTGAATGGTCTTTTGAAGCATTCAAAACTCTTTCTTATGAACATACTTATAAGACAGATTCCCTCAATGTAATCATATGTTTACTTCATCTAAATCATAACATAAATTTTGTCATGAAATTTGGTATTCCGACTCTTTCTGTCCTGTTCTGTTCTGTTACAAGACAGAAAGGAAGTTTTTGTTTTCTAGGGGCTCTCACAGACAGGAGATAATTATGTGGTTTCAGGTGCTGGATCTAGTTCTTACCTGATGACTGTCTGAAGAACAGATCACTTGACTAGATATTATTCATCTATCAGTTTTCTTGGCATGCTTTAGGTTACAGTATACCTCTGTAACTTATATTATACCTAGGAAGATCTGCATTACAAATTTTGGAAGCTAATCTCTCATTTGGATATTACAGACAATGCTTAAATGTTGATGAAGTAATGTGTTTGCTGTTACCAGTCCAGGAACTTGAGGATCAATAAAGTTTTTGTTTTCAGAAGAAACTTTTGGGTTACCAAATGTGTTTCCTCACTGCCCCCATTTTTTTCACATCCTGAAATGGAATTGGGTACTTCCTTAAAACCATCCAGGAAGGTGATCCTTCGTGCTACTAGCAAAAAAAAAAAAAAGCCAACACAGTCCATCAAGTATAAGTGTACATGTCAAGGCTGATGCCTTTTAAATTTGAGTTGTCCAAGACAAACAATTCCAGATGAGAAATCAGCATTTGTTTATAAATTCTTATGACATTTGATATATGAAATGCTTTTTGCTCAGTGGTGTTTGATTCCCTTTTTTGTTACAGAACATGAATGACCAGTACTTGGGAGATGTGTTTTTTGATGCCTCATTGATGATTTGGTCTATATTATTGGCTATGATTACTCACATTGGTCTTTGTTCAGCATTCATTTGTACGTTGTGGGTAGCATTTCCTCTACTCACAAAGCTGATGATCCATGAAGAATTCAGACAAAAAGGTATGAAGTTTTGGTGGGGAAGGCTACATTTCAAAACCTCTGCCCCCTGCTACTGTGTATTGAGGCGTTTTTCTCCAGTCTGTATTGTTTAAGCAAAGTAACTCAATGTAGGAGCAGAGAATTTTTAAAGTACATATGACATTTTTGTCACAAGAATGTGTTCTTCAAGCAAAGACAGTATGAAACTGTGGAGAATCTTTTTAGAAAAACATACTGAAAACCATAGTGTATTTCAAGCTAAAAAGAACAGTATTATTTAGGATTACTAACTGATCAAATATTTTTTACGGTAAACATTGTTATAAAAATGGAACATCTAAACAGTCTTGGAACAAAACACCTGGTATATATTTTTTAGGTAATATGAGAGATGTTTTGCAGTGTTCCTAGAGGAGTCATATTGACATTGGCTGGGGAAAATGAAGTCCCTGCCAAGGTCTTTGTATTGTATGTGGTCTTGCACATTGGCCTTGCGGCAGTGGATGGATATATTAGTTATGTTCTGCATTTTGTGTCCTGCAGGTGCCACAATGAAATTTGTTGTGATGTACATGCTAGGAATGTTTGTTCCCTACCTATATATGATGTATCTCAATTGGACTGTATTTGAAATGTTTACTCCTATTATGGGACGAAGTGGTTCAGAAATTCCACCAGACGTAGTGTTGGCAGGATTTATTGTGGCCAGCACTATGATTCTGTCATCCTATTTTGTAAGTAGAATTTTAAAATGCTTAAAACTTTTTTTTAAACTTTCTCTAGACTAAAAAAATCAATGTTTTTTCTAAGTTATTGTTTGAAGTTAATCATATTGTTCAATATCTCAAATATAATAATATTAATACAAGGAAATACTAGGAAATGGGGAAGATCCTGTTATACATTTTTCAGAAAGAGGTAATTGAAATAGATTTCAAAATTCTTTTGCTCTATAATAAAATGGGTAATTTAATACTGGAGTTTGAACAGACATTCATGTTAGATGAATTACAGTATGTACTAAACAAAACTTATGCAACACTTCAAAAAATGTTTAGACTTTTTTATGGCGCCCTTGCTGCAAAAAAAAAAAAAAATTTAAACCTCTAGAATGTACTTTTTTTATTTTCAAATTTTGAGATTGCAAGAAAGTTTCTTATGTTAAATTGTATTCTTTCTAATGTACTTGTGGTTCTGTAATTGGATTTTAGAGTTATGCACTGTATTTTATTTCTTAGCCTTGTAGTTTAATAACTGAGCTGTCTTTTTGTTCTCTAGATTAACTTCATTTACCTTGTCAAAAGTACAAAAACGACGCTAATAACTTTAACTGCTGTGTTTCTAGTCACTCTGATTCTCGTTTGTAGTGGAATCTTCTTTCCTTACAGTTCTGATGCAGCTAATCCAAAGCCTAAGCGAGTCTTTCTTCAGGTAAGAAGTGTCTTGCATATAATATTGCCTTTGTGCTCCACACAGGAGAGTTTTTTTGGTGTAGTTTTTGTTGTTATTTTTAAATGCTTAAACCCTTAAGAAGTAACTTTTCTTGGATTTGAAAGAGTTGGTACTATTTCTCATGTTCAGTTCATGTGTTCGGTTCATTTTTGTGAGGAGAAGAGGTGGTTTTGTGGTTGTTTTTTTTTTTCCTATTGTTTTTTTAAATACAAGATTAAGCAGTCTTCATTGAAGTGAATGTAAATATTTACAGGCATAGCTATCTTTTGAATTTACGTTTTTATGTTTAATGTTACTTTTATAATCTGTGAAATTGTATTCATAAATATTTAAGTATGTGTTGCATACTAATACAGTAGACATTAAGGGTTGATGTAGGGGATATTTGGGAATTACTTATAAGTCTTGCAAGCTTCACAAACTGCTGGTATCTAACTGTGTTTTGTTGTTGTTGTTGTTGTTTGTTTTTTTGTTTGTTTTTAAATTCTTCCAGCATATGAACAGAAGATTTCATGATCTAGATGGAAACCTGGTTAAAAGTGACTCTGGTATATGGATTAATGGATTTGATTATAATGGAATATCTCACATAACTCCTCACGTACCTGAAATCAATGACACCATTAGAACTCCGTGTGAGGAGTGGGCTCCGTTTTGTGGTCTTCCTTGGATTCTGCCTGTGCATTTCATGTTCCGGTTGGTGTGAACACTGCTTAATTTGAGCCACTTGGTTATGCAGTTTCCCTTTTGTAAGGGAAGAAAGATAAGGATAATCTTGGCCAAAAAGTAAATTATCCTTCCACTTGAAAGGCGCTTTAACTTCTATCTAGATACAGTGTCTTCTGCCACATACTGTGCTAGAGATCACTGGGTCTGCTGGAGGTGATTTGGAAGTTGATGTATGGGAAAATTGAGGTCCACACCAGTGGAGAGGAAAGTGAGGGGCCTTCTAAAGGGCACTTCGAAGTAGCAGTATGTGTGCTTCTTCCTTTCTTTCCCCTACTCTACTCAGATGAAGAAGGTTAGAGTAGATAGTTTCACCAAATGAAAAGCTGCTGTAACTGTTTCTTATACCTGAGAAGTCTTGTGACCAAAAATAAACTATTTTGGAGACCCCAATATTTTTACTTATTTTATTGATTTGTAAATTCAGACAGGTCCAGATAACAAATAAGAACAGTGATGTTGACTACTGTTCTGTTATTGTGTCTTTTAAGTTTTTGTCTCTCTATAAGCTGTTAATTTTTAACTACCTCCTGCTAGCTTAAGCAGATTTTGAATATTTTGTGTGTTAACAGAGCAGTCAGCTAAGTTGTACAAAAACTTACTCTTTTCATGTTTTAGTACCTCTAACTGTTGCACTGAGATAAAATTAAAATCTTATTTGTTCATTCAGGAAAAACTGGTATCTTCCTGCTTCAGAAATTTTTCCAGCAAGCCCCATTCATTTTGAAGTTCTCACCAAAGAGCTAACACCCTGGAACTCTGTGAGGTTAAGCTTTGAAGTATCTGGTGAGTGATTGAAGCTCCTAATTTGTGATTCGTTTTTATTTTTATGCTCGTAATAGATCAGGTTTAATTCCAATACTGCAGTGTACAATGCCATTCCTAAAATGAATTTATTTGTGCCAGTCGCACAAAGCTTACCAGTTTCAGAATGCTATGGTTGTCACATTTCAGTTGTTATTTGGGAGACTGATACCTTCTCTATTTTGAGTAAGCCTTGATCTTTTTCTAGCAAGTCCCTTCTTAAAGTCCACTTACATCTAATCTATCCTACTGCTTAGAAATATTTGAAGACTCTTCTATAGAGAGAAGTTTAACTCTGTCTTGATTTCAAGGTATTTATAGTAATGCAAAGTTTACTAGTTACTATTTAGGAAAATATGTTGTTGGAATGGAAGAAAGAGGAGCAGATGTTCTTTCTCCTTTCAGCTGTTTATACATCTAGATTCTTGCCTGCAGGTCCAAGTCACATGTCTCTGTATATTCGGCCACACGAAGGGTCGGCTTTGTCCACCTGGTCTCTTGGAGATGGAACACCGGTTGCTAGTGTAGGAGGAGACTACTTTGTGTTTTACTCCCATGGGCTGCAGGCTACACCGTGGCACTTCTGGATAGAGCTGACAGTAAGTATGCTGCTGTTGGAAACCTGGTGATTTCACGGGCTTCTAAGTTGGTTCTCTACTTTGTAAATCAGCTGACACAGATTTTGATGCTTTGTCCTCCAGCTTGCTGAGTCAAAGGGAGAATCTTCTCCTTGTTTTCAAGGTCTTTGGTCTTAAGCTTGCATTTTTCTCATCTTAACCTCATAGTTTTCCAAGTTCTATCTTCATTATTTCACAGTTTTTTTTCCTGTTGTAAATAGTTACTTTGCTTATTTGGGAAAGTTACAGGGAGCTCTTTTTTGTAAACTTATCTGCCTGAAGATAATCATAAAAATTTTGTGTTCCATACTTTATTTTTTGGTTGGAAATAAGGCTTCTGTAAAGTACCAATGTGACAGCTTCCAGCATTCCTATTCCAGTAGGATTTATGATCCCTCATGCCCACTGTTAAATTGCCAGTGAATAATTTTTTCTAGACGTGCAAGTTACCACTTCACTACATTACCTCATTACCACTTTAACAGTGAGGTTTACTATAGGTTTAACATCAAGTAGATATTACCAGAACATATGAAAGTTCAGAACAGCCCATTGTTCCTTCCTTGATTATGTTATATAAACACTTTATCATGTATCCTCATAAGGATTATTTGGTTAAGGCAAACAGGAATTTACAGTGTAACAAGCTTTGCAAGACTGAAAAAGCAAAGCTAGGCATAAAATACTTCTCATGGTAAAGGTTCAAAGTGGAAAGATTAGTATAAATACCATGTTGGAGTTCTGTCTTGATTTGTTGGCAAGATGTATACCTACAAATGAGTTTAAAGCATGTGCTCTAACATGTCAGAGCAGTTTCAATTCAAATTGAGCTCGTGATGATACTGATTCAGTTGAAGATATGAAATGCTTTAACTTACAGAACAATGACTGTAGTTTGTTACATGGGTGTTAGATCTGTGAAAAAGTACATCTGGATTAATTTTATGCTTAAAACCCATGAGCAGTTGTAAATGCTGTATTGTCCTTTCTCACCTACAGGCCTCAGAAAACCATTCTGATGGAGTAGTCTCCCTTGCCATAGCAGCACACTATTTTTTTGGGGAAGATCAGAAATCACCTCAACTTTATGCCTTACAGGAGAGATTTCCAAATTGGACGTTTTCTTCTGGTTGGTCCTGCACTTATGACCTTTTTGTTTTTTAATGTTAATGTTAATAATAGTGCAATGCTAATAGGGTAATATCTCTAACATAGGATACTGTAATAAACATCCTACCAAGATACTGGAGACTTCTGCAAGAGTTTTATATATGTTGGATAGAAATAGTGTTTCTTTGGCAGTTTGGCTATTTACTGGGGATAAGGTGATATTCCGTGTCAATGCAAATACAGTTCAGCTGGTTCTTCTGCTGAAATGGCAGTTTAACTAGTGTGTTTCTGAACATGAAAACTGCATTTGAGGAAGTAAAGTTAGCACGATACAATGGTAACTGTAATGAAAGGGCCTTGTGAAATTATTTTGTTATAGCATAAAATATGACTGTATTTCATGCATGTTCCACCTACATTTTGTGGAAATTCAGACTGGACATGAGGAAAAATTTCTGTACTGTGAAGGCAGTCAAGCACTAGAACGAGCTTCCTAATGAGATGGTTGATGCCCCGTGTCTGTCAGTGCTTAGAAGGCAATTGGACAGTGCCCTCATATACTTCAACCTCTGATTAGCCCTGACGTGGGCAGGCAGTTGGACTCGGTGATCTTTGTAGATCCCTTCCAACTGAACTGAACTGTTCTGCAGGCTATTGTCATTTACCTGTTCTATCCGTCCTATTAACGTAAAATATTCAACTAAGAGATGCTTGTTTACGTAGTGGGGGGAAGGGATAGCAAAATCCTCGATGTTGCTTTTGTTGCTGGATGAAGTTACTGAAAGCTGATGCCTGTGTAGGTTGCACAATGCAGAAAAGCTGGTATTCTGGAATGTGGTAATTATTTATTTGAGTGAAACCATGACAATCCATGTTATCATTTCCATTTAATGTCTTTCTGTTAAAAACATAGTTTCTATCTTTTGCCTGTCTTTTCAGTGCAGGAATTTGTGGGAATTTTGCTACCACCTCGTGCTTCTATTCCTGTTACGACTTTTTAATATCAACGTACAAGCATATAACTCACTCTCTTGTATGTAAGAGTGCCAAGTCACCACTTCTTTGAGTGGATGTTTTATAATTAATCCACTCTAAATTTCAAGTTATCTTCTAATTTATTAGAATTGGCTAAATTTTGGTATCTCCTTTGGAGAGACTTGTAGTAGTGTGACAGTATTGCAATTTGCTCTTTAAATGTGGGTTGCTTTCAGTAAGGATAAATACCAAGAAGAAGCATCCTTAAAAGAATGTCTCCTATTTCTGAGTCGCTGTTCTTGTTTTTATTCCTACAGGATGGGGCTTGTAAATGACTGTGATTTTTAGAATAACTTATAGTTTGGACAGGCTTTGAATTGTGAAGCCATTGACCTGTTGTTGTACAGGTTTTGTTTCTTCTCCTTTAGAGCCAAACTCAATATAAGACATTCTGTGACATCAGCACCATGCCATGATTAACACAGATTCACCTTCTCTTTGTCCCATGAATATTGCCGAATAGCATGTAAAGCAGATTTTGTGCATGCATCATAATTTCAAGTAAAAACATGCTACTACATGCTAGAAGTTTTACAGGGCATGTGGAAGAAAACAGTTTAATTTGTGTGAGCTGTGATAGAAAGCAGTTCCCAGTTCAGGTATTTTTGCTTCAGATTGATCTGTAGCTGTGCAGGTAAGTGTCAAGAAACAGTTTTATTTCTTGCAAGGTCTATTTGCAAGCATTGTTGACTGACTCTTGGAATGCGGACAGAAGTTTAATTACTGTAGTTATACCAAACTGGACGTCAGTATCTTAAAACCAGTGTCATTTGATACTCTACATGAACATGAATCAATCATCACTCACAATATCAGATTGTATCTGATTTAAAAGTACAGTCTGTATATGATGCGTTCATTATTTTAAAAATGAACTTGTGCTATTAGTGACTGGGGAAAGAAAACCTTAGTTCTGATTGTCTTGAATCTCAGCATTTGCTGTGTATTGCACTCCAGTTGATGCACAGCAAGTTAACAAAACCTGCACTGATATTTACCGTCCTCCCAGATTTGATTTTTGTTTTGCCTCTGATTTATAGCTTTTTAAGAACTACTATGTGAAGAATTCATACCAAGAGCCAATAATGTAAAAATGCCTGTTAGCAATTTCTGGAACTTCCATGAAGCAATAACTTTTGCTAACTCAGGATTTAACCTTTATTAAATTATATAATTATAAGGAATGCCTAATTTGTTGTAAATTTCTGGCTTTATAAATAAAAGTGAAGCTCAATCAGTAAAACTGTGTGTTCGGTATGCTTGTTAAAAACATGCTTGAATTGTCTTCATTTGTTGTGCCAGTGCTGTATTTATGCTTTTAGTGCAACTACTGCTAAGTGATGTTGGGACCATCTCAAGTTAGAGCTAAGTGGATTATGTGCGCGGCCAAGAAATATAAAAAAAAATGTCTGAGATGAAAAATGTTGAAATTAAAATCTCTGGCTAGTTGCCTGGACAAGAAGATTCTCCTAGAAACAAGGTGTGATGTACGGAAGGAGTTGGTAGCAGAGTTGCATATACCTTTCAGAACTAATAGTTGAGAGCAAATTTGCTGTTGTTGATCATGGCAGCAAGACACGGTAGAAACTTCTGCTGTTTCAGTGTCCATCTATTTCTGCATTCAATAAAAGCAGATTCATCTTCTGCTACGTGGTTTCTTGTAAAATGTAAAAAGTGTTACATGTGCTACTCCATGAAATGAACGCAAACCAGATGGTAATTTTAAGGACTGCAGTGCATAAGAATAGTCTTTGTTCTTAATGGGACAGTGAGCAGCTAGTTGTTTGGAAATAATTCATTTTACTTGCACTTCTTAGAAGCTTATTTGCTTTGCCTTTGTGCTAGAGATCTTCCCTAAATTTTGAAGGATTTAAGAATCTATTATTTATTAACATATATCACTCTGGTACATATCTAGAGGGAAAATTAAGCAATTTATCACTTTAAGCGGATGTTTTCACGGGAGACCTTTGTGTGTTGTGATTATGCTTTGTGTGCTGTGGTTATGCAAACTAATGCAGCACCAGAGTATATCACTGTACTTTTACATCGTGTGTCTAGAAAATATGCATTAGGAGGAAAAAGATAAGTTCAGTGAACAGAAGATTTTCAGGTACCATACACAAAAGAACAGACTGTTGAACTAGGTGGAGTTGTTCTGTATTAGAAAAACATGTCTTCTACTGTCTTTTCAATTTAGGTTGGATTGTAGGCCTGCTGGAAAACACTAATCAAGTAGACAAGATCTAACAAGCCTATACAGACCTAATTAGCATACGGGACAGAGCTGTTGAAGAGTTTGCATGCGTGGCAATATTGTTCAGTACTTTTTTTCCTTGGGGTCTGAGTGTGATTTGATGCTCAGTAATGGTCTGGAAGAAACTGGCAGGATGACCTGACTTAGAACCTGATAGGCAGCATGGAAAGAACTGTGGGAAATGAATAGCTCTAAATTCTATCACAAAAATATGGTCAGAGAATATAAAATTGCTCAAGTAAGTGTGACTTGTATTTTGAACACAGAATGTTCTCAGCTCATGATACAAAGCTCTGGGGCTGGAAGAAAGGGAGGGTGCAGATAGCAGACAAAATGTAGGAAACAAGCATGTTAAGCAACTGAAGAACTACATTAGAACTAGAGCCACCAAAGAGGTGTAGTCTTAGTAACTGGGGGCTGCCTCCTGTGAGACACTGAGGCCCCCATTTATCACCCAAGTAATCTCTCCAGGAAGGTTCTCTGTCTGCCATTGGCACCAAGAAGAGGCTAAGGGAAAGTGGGGCAGGGAAGTTGCCCCAAGTTATGGAGGGGCTGGAGTTCAAAGAGCTGCCTCTGAAAAACAGCCACAACGAGTTTGAGAGCTTGTGAGTGATAAGCAGGGACCAGACCTATAAAGGATATCTGATGGTTGGCGTCTGCTACAAACCTTGGAGATCTTCAGAGTTTTCTGCAGTCTAACCTCTCTTCTGAAAATGTAGATAATAGTATACAAATGCAGTGTCACAATTTGTCAACGCAGCCTTTCAGTACCAAAAGGGAGCCTACAAACAGGAGGGGAATCAACTCTTTGAAAAGGTAGATAACAGCAGGAGAAGGGGAAATGGTTTTAAACTGGGAAAGGGAAGATTTAGGTTGGATGTCAGGGGGATGTTCTTTACAGAGAGAGTGGTGAGGTGCTGGAACAGGCTGCCCAGAGAGGTTGTGGATGCTCCGTCCCTGGAGGTGTTCAAGG
The DNA here is from genome assembly GCF_905368555.1 of Meleagris gallopavo. Classification (NCBI taxonomy): domain Eukaryota; kingdom Metazoa; phylum Chordata; class Aves; order Galliformes; family Phasianidae; genus Meleagris; species Meleagris gallopavo. The sequence continues at coordinate 27,966,122 of NC_139435.1, read as the reverse complement.
CCAGGTTGGATGGGGCCCTGGGCAGCCTGGTCTAGTATTAAATGTGGAAGTTGGTGGCCCTGCATGTGGCAGGGGCTTGGAGATTCATGATCCTTCCAACCCTGGCCATTCTGTGATTCTCTGACACAACATCAGAAGGTCTATACGTGGCCCTTTTCCCCAGTTCAGTGTTCAAGTATTTGGATTATTTTTCCACTATTATCTAGAATTCATCTTACTAAGCACTAGTGTCCTCCATAAGTCTTAATTCTGAGCTGTAGGGTGGAAGAGACAGTTATGAGATGGTTAAGAGTATCTGTGCACTCTTTTTTTCTAAGTGCCTGGGCCACTTACTTAGAGTGGAAGCCACATATATGTAGGTCACTCTGAAAGTAATGCCTTGTTATTTATTCCCATGGAAACTACAACAGATATAAAGAACACAGTTAGCACTGTTAGAGAAAATTCTCAGCTACAAAACACTACTTTTCAACGTAATCACCACCATCAGATATGCATTTTCTCCAGCAGTGAACAAAAGACCTCACAGGCTGCACTCATCAAAATCTGCACCAGCGGAGATGATGACCCAATGTCGCTGTCGCCATTGCTGAAACGCACCACCCATCACACTCTGCTCACATCTGCTGTTTGTCTCCAGAAATGTTCAGCAAGCATCAGTGAATGGCAGTGGGTGCCATTTTCTCCATATGGAAGAATCCAGTGACACAACTTTGCTCCATCCACTCTCCCATGTCAGACACCGTTCTGTCAGAGTGCCCCTCTGCTGCCATCTATCACATTGGCAACAACACGGAATGGAATATTGGTGGGAAGGTTCCACCTCTACTGCTGTACCACCACCACTTGCCTCTGACACTCCTGACCGACAGAATAAAACAGGAGGCATTACTTTTGGAGCAGTCCTTGCAAAATAAATATATAATATCGTTGATGCATATAAGCAATAAAACATTTTTTTAATTATTTTTTTAATTAAAAGAGTAACAAACTAATAAAACTAGTGGGATACATAGCCTTGTTTTCATTAAACTAATGCATCAGTCTGGTTCAGTGGCAGTGCTGACGGTTCTGAGTGAGCTCTCAAGGTGCTCCTCAGAGATTTTTGATGAAATTTTTGTCTTCCTGTGCTTCACCCTTGAAAATAGTTCACAAATGTATGTACTGCCAAAAAGCAATGACATGAATAAGGCATAATTGTGAAGCGAGGGATACCTCTCTCAAGTAATAAAAAACTTAATGGAAGACAGGTAAAGAGCCATGATGAAATTTTTGAGTTGAATATCTGATTGCAACTCCATACATTCCATTTGAAAATTTGCAGGTCATAAATTTGTGTTAACTGTGTCCTCCCAATCCCAGCTTCAGCTCACACGGCAAGCTCGCACACTGACGTTTGGTTGTTGTAAGCGATGGGTGTGTGCCCAAGGCTGGGCTTGACAGGGCAGAGCCACTGCCTTTACAGTACGGGGCAGGGGGTGGCTAGAGGATGGGCTGGGCCAGGCTGCATGCAGCCCATGTGCATGGCATGGCTGTATAACCTGGATAAACAAGGTGAGACTCAGCCTGCTAAAATGGCTGTTTTCTCCTGTTTAATAACAGGTCATAGCTCTCACTTGTACATGACTAAACCTCTGGTGGTGGGTTAACCTCATCTGGTTGCCAAACTGCTTGCACTCCTTCTCCTCAAACAGGACAGGGAGAGAACATATGAAGAAATAGCTTCAGGATTGGGATGAGGACAGGGAGATATCTACCATTACAGGCAAGAAAATAGACTTGACCTAGGGAAAACATTAATTTATGGCTAATTTAAAATAAAAGGTTGATGAGAAAGAGATAGGACTAAAAATACCTTTCTTCCATCCCCACCTTCTTCCCAGGCTCAGCTTTACACCTGCACATTCCTAAGTCTTCTACTTCCTTCTCTCTTGGCAGTGCACACAGGGCTGGGGAAGTCTCTGCTGCACCTTCCTCACTGTGGTTTTCTCCTTTTTCAATGTGAGGTCCCTCCCACAGGGTTTCGCTCTTCATGAACCACTTCAACACAGTCCTCCTCTTCACAGGTTAGTCCTCCAGGAAAAGACTGCTCCACAGTACATGATCTACTCCACTACACCTGTGCTATCCTAGCCTTTTGGGAGCTTGCACCCAGCATGGGCTCACCACATCCTGCAGTAAGCAGCAAAGCCTATCCCCTGGCTCTGGCACAGGCTGCAGCATGGATCTTGACTCTAAAACAGTCATCACTGGGATGTACAGAGCCTGCTCCACCACATGTATGTCTGGGGCTGCAAGAAACCTCTGCTCCATGCCTGGAGCACTTCCTGCTCCGTCTCTGAATAGCCTCTTAGGGCTGCAGAGCCATTTCTGTCTCGTTTTCCCTGTTTTATCTCTCTCAGCTGCTGCACACTGCTTTTAGCCTTTCTGCGATGCTATCAGAGGCACTATCACCATCAGCGAAGGGCTCAGCTACGGCTAGTGAAGGGTGGGATGGAGCTAGAAGGAGTTGGCTGTCTGACAAGAGGGGAGAATCTTGTTTCCACTCACAGAAGCCACTCCTGCAACCCCCTCTGCTATCACAGTCTAGCCAAAATACAAGTTAATACATTTGTTATCAAAACACTAGGTTTACTTAACTTGAAAGATGCACCAACAAAACAATGTTTAACTTAGAAGCCTGATATTGTTTTGTAAAACAGTTCTGCAATATACATATGATGCAGCACACCACCACAATTTTCATCAGGCATTTTCTGTTAGAGTTTACTTTCTCCAGGACAACAGGCTGGAAATTGAGTAAGGATCACTACCATTAGCTTGAAGTGTGATTTTCCACAGGAGTAACTTTACCAGGTAAAGTTGAACGCATTTGTCTTTTAATTACAGTATAACAGCAGTGGAATTGAAATACAAAATTAGCACATGATTTGCATAGAGATAATTACTACTGGAGAAGTACAAACTGCTAAAATTTCACAACTAAAAAGATTTAACTGCTAAACAACAGTAGCACAGTAGTAAGATATTTAATATCAAGACTGTGTTTTATCAGTTAATGTGTTTGTTCACTTGTACAGATCCAAACCTGAACAGCAGAAAGATGATCAGGTTGGGCTTGACCTACAGCATTACCACAGAATCACAGAAAAATATTAACTTGAAGCACAGTTTTTATTTGTTTAACATGAAAACTTATAGATTAAATAGTGTTTTTTTTTTTTTTTTTTTTTTTCCATAAACAAAAAAGCCTTCTAAATATCCCCTTAAAACAACAATGGATTCTGATGTCAGATCACAACAGGATTGTAGGTCCTAGTTTGGAAGGAAATATGGTGGATATTACCTATAACCAGTAGCTATAATGCAGACTAAACTTAATGCTGGGACTCCTGAACTGGACTTCTTTGCTGTAACTTTGATATTAGTTTCAACTCTTAGGTGAAGATTCAAGCTCCATTCACTAAACCTCCAGCTCTCCAGGTAATACTATTATTGCACTTGTACTGGTTGTACTGGCTTACTAAAGCCACTGTAAAGCAACCATTTATAATTTTTTACATTTTAAAGCACTTGATCTTATCTGCAAAGGAAACAGAAAAATAAAACCACAATTTATTTCAACTTAAATGTGAACGTTGTTAGTTTTCAGGGCTTAAATGGATGTGTAACTACACTATGAAAGCAACAGATGCTGCAACTACCCTATGATGGCTTGTTTGGTCCATGTCAGTAATCAAGTGATGTTATAAAAAATAAACTAGTTTATTTTGTATAAAATGAGCAATGTTGCATTTTTGTTCAGATTGCACAGTACAAAGAAGCTAATATCTAAATTAATACTGTTACAGGTAGTTATTACATAGGGACAGCAGCTAGAAAAAATAAGTACCTCAAAGCAACAGACTTCTGCAGCCAGCTTTTCATAACGTTGTATGAAAGTTAAATAAGTCTTAGTTACAAGAATGCATATTATAAAATGTTTGAAAAAATGTTTAAGTATGAGCTTTTAAACTAATTTTTCATAGCTAGAGTATATGATGAATATTTACATTTAAAAAATCCATTTTTCAGAAAAGAATTTACAATAAAATAAATAACCTTCAGCAATCCCTTAAACCCAAGTATAAGATCTGTAAGTGGCAGTAAAACAAAAAAAAAGCCACCTTGTGTCTCTGCTCAGTAAAGTATGCTTCATCCAGAAAGAAGTGCAACTCTGCTTTAACTTTACTAGGAATCTAGAAACATGCACAATACATATGCGTACCTTCAAATATGGTACAACCTTGAATATTTGTACAAGAGTCATTCACAAAAAACATACAATATATTTTACACTCCTTTCATACAAAATATTGATATCAAACCAATTTGCATTGATCAGACATTTCTTAGGCAGGCGAGGTGGGAAGGAGAATAACGTTCAGATTTAACCTCCTCTTTACCTTATAAACTCAAGCAAAAAACACTGTAGTAACTTCTTCAGAATATGTTTGTGATGTAGAAGGCCTTATGAACATCAGCTGAACCTGACAGTGTGTGTGTTCACTGTCCCTCAGCACTATTAAGTATCAAAACCAAAAGCTCCAGTCTGAAGATTGCATCAAAAAAAAAAAAAAAAAAATCTACCTTCTTCTGACGTTACCAGATGAAACTGCTTCTTAGTTATATTATCCCCAATTTAAATTTGAAAGATTAAAATATAAAAAAGAAATCCTACTCCAAATCATGGAAGCATGTCTAGAGCTGGTTTGCTTCCTCTCAGACCTGATGTTTGGGAAGTAGTTCATTTTCCATTTAAGACACAGTGCAGTCATAACTGCCCTCTTGAAATGATTCCTCATCTTCAGTCTTGGACTTGTCCTCTTCATGTCTGCTAGCACTGCTATTGCTGGCATCACTCTGAGGATTAATGCCATGGCTAGACGAAGTCCTGCTCTCCTCAGCTCTGATGTTTGCTTGTTCTGTAACCTTAGAGGGATTCACAGGCTGAAAAGCTTCAGGCTGTATTTGCTCTTCTGCTATTTCACTTAGCTTCTGGATCTGTGGTTTGATGACATTTAGAAATGGCTTGTACCCAGGGCTAGAAAAATAATGGTATGAGAAATCTTTAGTGAGTTAATAATACTACTTCTGTTGAATGCCTATAAGCATTTGCTGGGAGATGTTTCGTGTAAAAGATTATCTTCTAGCACTCTTCCTCTACAGTACCTGAGTAGTTTTTTTTAAAGAGCAAAAAGGTTGACCCCAACTCTATCAAGTGACTATCCATAAATTTATTGCAAAAGTGTTTTTAAATAATTGTATATCTAAGGCTAAGATAATTCCAACTTGGTTTTTTAGGCATCTTACTGAGTATCCAAGCATCCATAAATGGAATGAAAATCAAGATGGAGAATAACACTTACCAATCTGTAGATGCCCATTTGTCAACAGCATACAAACCAGTCTTGATATTCTGACAGATTTCTCCATCAATGTCTGAAGACTGCATTACACTGAAAACCTGGTTGATTACTGAAGATTCTCTGAGGATAAGACCTATGATAATACACCAATCCAAACATCCTGCTTCCATGAAGATATGTAGCAAGTACCTATATGGAGAAAAGCAACCTGCTGAATTACCAAGATTGGGAAAGACTTCCAAGATCATCTAGTCCAACCATCCAACTACCACCAATATTTTCCCATTAAACCATGTCCCTCAGTACATCTAAAGAAACATCTAAATGTTTCTTGAACACCTCCAGGGGTAGTGACTCAATCACCTCCCTGGGCAGCCCATTCCAATGCATAACTACTCCTTCTGTGAAGAAATTTTTCCAAGTAGCTAACCCCAACATGTGACTTGAGGACATTCCCTTTAGTCCCATTACTAGTTATGTGGGAGAAGAGGCTGATACCCAGCTCACCACAACCTCCTTTCAGTTAGTTGTAGAGAGCAAAAAGGTCTCCCCTGAGCCTCCTCTTCTCAGGACTGAACAGTCAGTTCCCTCAGGCACTCCTCATAAGACTTAGACTCTCACCAGCTTCACAGCCCTTCTCTGGACACACTGTAGGGACTCAGTATCTTTTTTACAGTGAGGAACCCAATTACTTGAGGTATGGTCTCACCGGTGTTGAGTACAGGGAGATGATCACCTCTCTGCTCCTGCTGGCAACTACTTCCAATACAAACCAGCATGCAATTGGTCTTGATTAGCAGGACACACTGCTGTCTTACATTTAGCCGAGCATCAATCAGCATCCCTACATCCATTTCTTTCACAGTCTTCCAGTCACTCTGCTTCAAGCCTGTAGCATTGCTTGGGATTGTTGTGGCCAATATGCAGGACTTAGCATTTGGTTGTGTTGAACTTTTTACCCCTCCAAAGACAAAATCCTGGCATGCGAGTCTGTAGACATTTGTTTCTTTCTTGTAATGCTGAATACTGTTCATTTCTAGTTTCAAATGCAATGAGTATTTAACTTACCTCAGCTGAACTTGTGACTTGTGTGGCCCTTTACTAGCCAGTTCTAGAGAAAGATGTTCAAGCTCTGACTGTGTTAGACTTGGACTGGAGAAGTTTTCATCCACCATGGTCCAGTCACCATCCACCATAGAACTTGTTTCAGTCAGGTCTGTTGCTGAACCAATGCTGCATTCATCACCTACCGAATACGTTCAGAAACAAACAAACAAACAAAAAACACATTTACTTTACTAAGACTCAGTATTTCTGAAATACTCCCCATAGAAATTATTGAGTAATTGCAAACCACTGTATTAGTTATTTATGAAATTACTACTAGAATTCACCCGTCAATATTTAAGGATTACTGATTTAATTTCATGCTAAATGCTTATCAAAGTCCTTGGAATGCAAAGATCTTCATCCAGATCAGTAGCAGACAGCAGTACAAGATGGTGCAATGAAAAAATAATTTTTCTTCTCATTTAAACTCTGTTTTTTTGTTTTTTTTTTTTTGAGTTACACAACTTTTACTTTACTTTTCTAAAAGTCATGGGAAAAAAAGAAACGATATGAGACTAATTTTCTTAATTTTTCACTATGTTCTCTTCCTTCTCCCCACAGCCCAACATTATTTCACCCGCTGCGAGAAGCAACAATACAGCAATCACATGCAAGTACCAGAATGTAGATGCAAGACTTCCAGGTGCATTTTTCCAGTGAACAAACAGAAGGAAGTGTGACTAACCTTTACTGAGCAAAGGAGAAAGGAATGCATCTTGCATGTGTGGTCCATGGGATGAAGCTGTGTCCATCTCTCTCTGAGAGGAGCTGATAGTGCCAAGCCAGCTACGACTCCGAGGTGTATTTGAAACCCCTGTGTCCATTTCCATACTTACAAAGGTGTCTGCTGACTGAGATTTTAGCAGCTGTTCCCCCATTGCTGAAAGAAAAAAAAAAAAAAAAAGTAATGATCAAAAAGAAAATGTGTAAAGTTCCCTTCAGGTATTTCAGGAAGCTGTAACTTGCAACTAAATCAATACTCAGTTTGTTGAACTCAACAAAATCAAAGAAACATAGCAAGTTCAGGTATTTCAAGAATTTCTAATCAGTTTTTTATATCCACACTGGCATAAAAGAACCATCAGCTAATACGGTATTAGCAACAACAGAACTAAATAATGGTGCTGCTACCACTAGGAAGAGGAATACTTGGTAGTGAATATCAACTCTGCAGTAAGAAGGTAAACCAGTGTACTGAGAGAGTAATAACGCAAAGGAGGTTTACAGCAAGCTTTCAAACTTCTAGTCCTCTACAACATAGAAAATTTTAAAGATGAGGAATGTTATTTTTTTTTTATACGAAATAATTAAATTCTCATCTAAAAACTATGTAAAAATGTTGCTTTTTAGAATGTTACGTAGCAGTTACATATCAGCAAGCAATATCTCAGTCCAACTTACCATCTGCACAAGTGATATCCATTCCAGTGCACTCAAGAAAGTAAGAAACCTCAGTAGATCAGACTGAGTAAATCAAGTAGATTTACCTCAGTAAATCAAATAGAAGGGATGAGGTCTATGCTAAACAAAATCCCTTCAGAAAATACACTCTATGTGAGAAGGCTACGCAGATGATAAGCCTCAGCTTGTTTGCTTGGCTGAACTGAAGGAGATATTCAGGCTGAGGGAAGTAAGACTGCAAAAGAGAAACCTAATCCAAATCAACTGATAGTTTACGGCACCTGTCTTGTACTTTCCAGTCTTGAACGGTGAATTAATAGATGAAGCTGGCATGACTGGAAATGGCCAGAGGAAATCCTTGTGTAGTTTTTTCAAAGCAAAAACAAAGTCTTCCACACGGGCAGCTCTGGCTCGCTCCTTGCACAGCCAGCCAATGAGCTCAAAGCCCAACTGTGCTGCAAAACAACCCAGGTCTTTCAGCTTGATCTCTTCTAGCAGGCGCCGAGCATGTCGCCAGAGCATCATGTCAATGTACATATTCTCAGCACAGTCACTGTCTTTACTCCACCTGTGGACAAACCAGACAACAGTCATGTGAAGCACTGAACTGACTTGTATGGACTGTTGGCCACTGCCACAGTACAAGTGGTGTAATTTTCCATATACAAAGAAAAACAGCTTCCACCATTCCTTCCTGCCTTATATTCTCTGAAAGATGCCAGTGCCATAATAGGTAAAGTGAAATAACCAAAGGAAATTACTGCAGCAGCAACCATGGAACACTAACCAAATCATGAGCAATAAAATACAATAAATATATACAAAAAGCAGATAACATTGCAAAGTTACTTCTGAGAAACAATATTAGAGAAAAGTCAAGCATTAGTAATAGAATCATAGAATACCCTGGGTTGGAAAGGAATTTAAAGATCATCCAGTTTTATCTCTTGCCATGGGCAGGGCTGCTATCCATCAGCTCAGAGCCCAATCCAATCTGGCCTTGAACATCTTCAGGGGATGGAGCATCCACAGGTTCTCTGGGCAGCCTGTGCCAGTGCCTCACCACCCTCTGAGTAAAGAATTTCCTCCTAACATCTAATCTTAAATTTCATGTCTTTTAGTTTAAAGCCATTCTCCCTTGTCCTTTTACTATCTGCCTGTGTGAAAAGTTGGCCTCCTTCCTCTAAGCCCTCTTAAAGTACTTGAAGGCCACAATGAGGCCCAGATCCTCCTTCACAGGAGATGTGACTCCAGCCCCCTACAGAAGATGATCTCTTCAGGGTGTATGCCAACAGCTCCATGCCTTCCTTGTGTTGGTAGCCCCAGGCCTGGATGCAGTACTCCAGGTGCGGCTTCACAGGGAAATAGCAGAGCTCAGCAACACACTGCAAGATTCAGACATCCACGTCCCCTGCCCTATTGTCAACTCTTCTTTTGATAAAGCCAGGGATAGAGTTGCTTTTTCTGACCTGTGAAAGCACATTGCTTGCTCATGTCATGCACTTAATCTGCAAGGACCAACCCCCTCAAGTCCATCCTTCTCCACAGGGCATTTCTCAGTGAGTTCTCCCAGTGTGTATACATATCTGGGCTTGTACTGACCCAAGTGCAACACCATGCACTTAGCCTTGCTGAATCCCATTAGGTTCATTATTCAAGCTTGTTCAGGTCCCTCTGGATGGCATCCCTTCCTTCCTTCGTATTAGCTTCTCCACTCAGCTTAGTGTCACCCACAAACTTGTTGAAGGCTCACTCAATCTCAGTATCTATGTCATTGATAAAGATGTTGAAAAGCATCAGTCCCAAAGTGGATGTGTGGGGGACATCACTCATGACTAGCTTCCACCTGGATAGAGATTCACCACAACCCATTTGCTGCAGCCATCCAACCAAATCTTTATCCATCGAAAAGCTCACCCTGCAACACCATTTTTCTCCAATGTAGCGATAAGGATCTGATGTGATGTGGGACTATGTCAAAAGTCATGCACAAGACCAGGTAGATCACCTCAGGTGCCTTTCCTTTGTCTACTGATGCCATCGTTCCACCATAGAAGGCCACCAGATTGGTCAGGCATGATCTGTCTTTGGTGAAGTTGTGCTAGCTGTCTTAGATCACCATCTCTCATGTGTTTTAATACGTCTTCTAGGAGGATCTACTCCATTATCTTCCCACAGACATGAAGCTCACCGGCCTGTAGTTCCTCAGGTCTTCCTTTCTTAAAAATGGGAATGATGTTTCCCTTTTTTCAGTCATCAAGTATTTCACTTGTCACTCATGACTTTTCATATGTATGGAAAGCAGCTCAGCAACCACATCCGACAGCTCCCTTATGACCCTGGGATGCAAGTCATCCAACCCCAATGGAGTTGTACATATTCAGTTTCATGAAGTGGTTTCTGACTTGGTTTGCTCTTACAGTGGGGGATTTTCTTCTCTGACCCCCAGCTAGAGGTTTAGGGATGTGAGAGGTTTGAGAAGTGTGACTGCCAGTGAAGTCCGAGACTAAACTTGTGGAAGACCTCAGCCCTCTCCATGTTTGTTTTTGTGTGTTCTACCTTCTCATTTATCAAAGGGGTTACAGTCTCCTAGGTCCTCCTCTTCTGTACCTGTAGAATCCCTTCTTGTTCTTCTTCACCTCTCTTGCCAAGTTCAGTTTCATCAATGCTGTGACTTTTCTGATCCCATCTCTACATATGTGGAAAGGGACCCACTTTCGAAACTCTTCAGATGGTGCCGTTTATGGAAAATTACTCAATAAAAGGATTTCAGTTGGTACAAAGATTATTTTGAAAACCTTATATAGGAAAAAACAAATCCAAGGTAATAATGAGTCCTATCTTGCTGTTTCTTCTGAATATTAACACTGGGGTCAGTATGAACTCTGTACTGCAGCTTGAGAGGGATCCACCCTAAGGTATAAAATTTTCTGTGGGCCAGCAACACAGCGAGATCCAGATATGCACAGTATCACTGTGCAATGCATTTTATCACACTGCAGTACTGTGAGTGGTTCATGGTATTTTTTAGCAAAACAGATTTTTCACGTAGAAGGCATAAGATGTCACTAGCTATTTAAATTACTAAAAATGCATCCAGTTGATTCAGTCTTCTTGTGGTCAGTAATATCCATTTGTTTCCATATAAGTACACATATACAGACACATATATATTTACATGTGTGAATGCATCTTTGTCTGAGAACATAAGCGAGGCACAAGCATTACAAAGTCTAGAAATGACAAATACAGAAGGCTATGGAGGGAGATAACGATAAATTTAACTCTAGCATACAATACTTTAGCTTAAATTGGGAAGAGGGCTAGTACATTACCTAACAAAATAGAGAAGGAGAAGATATTACCTTTTTCCTGATGGGCCGGAGGGCATACTGAGTGTTTTTGTCAAGTTAAATTTGCTATGGAGATTCTCTGCTGATTGGGATAAACTAATGCTGCGATGTCTGAAGAATTCAAAGCCACTACTTGAACTAGGCTCCTAAAACCAAGAAAACCCAAACTTGCTATCAGTCAAGTAAACATGCTGTGTAACAGCAAGATAGATTATAGAAAGTTTAATGCACAGTATTTGCTGTTTTCACCACAAACCTGAGTTGTTGGTGTAGCTGGAGGTGTCTCTGTTTCTCCAGAACCAATGGCTTTAAGGAATCTGATCATATGACGACAAAGATCCCACTTTCCCTGCTCTAAGGCAGTGTTAAATAGGAGAGTAGCATGCTGCCTACTAACTGCTGGAACTTCCATATTCTGCAAATAGAAAAGAACAATTAAGACATCTGTGTTTGCCACTGAAAGTCAAACCTTATGTCACATTCAAAAATAACAGAAAATTAGAAGAAAGATTTTTCTTTTTGTAACAGTAAGCTAGCTACTTATATTGCCCGATATTCCCATATTCATTATCACTGAACTTAAAATTTGTTTAACATAGAATGAATATGAAGAATTTCTTTTTAAATAATACAGCTGCAATATAGAGCATACCATTACCTGAAGGATAATGAGATAAGAGGCAGCCGTGTCCAAGTCCTGGGCCATTAAGCACTCTTCAAATAAGTCCTTTGGGTTTCCTACAGCAGCAAAAAGATAATTCCACAGGGCATACTCTGTCTTCCTAGCACAATGAACAACTGTCTGCAGGAAGAGGGGGAACTCCGTAATGAATTTTGCCACAGTGGGAAGCAGAGGGTCGGGAATGGGTTCCCGCGAGGTAGCTTCTTCTTCCAGCACTTCATGGAGCATCAGTTCTAGTACGTGAGGAAAGTATGGTAACGTGGCACAGGAGTGAGCCAAAAGCAAGGCTTGTTCACCAAGGTTCCTAACCAAGAGCTGGCGTAAAATGTGATGGAGGTAGATCTGAGAGGTTCTCTCAACAATAGAGAAAGGAAAGAGAACCTCCAAATGTTCTCTAGCACTGCTTTGAGTGTATAAACAGTCATAGAGCACAGTGTCATTAACAGCACCAAGAACCAAGGCATCTTCAAACAAAACAGCCAGTGGGTATATGTTGATGTGGAAAGGCAGCATGATCCGTCTTGACAGAAAGGAATGCGGCTTTCGATGATCTCTGGGAAAGAGGGGAAGCCAGACTTTCATACCTGCCCCACCACAGCTGAGCCAAAGAGCTTCCAATAAGTGGCGTTTGTGTTTGTTGATCCTGCAAGTAGTCCATACATTTTCAACAGACTGGGCTAGTACAACTGGAGCACAAAAAGGCAGCTAAAAAAAAAAAAAAAAAAAAAAAAATCAACAAAAAAAACCTGTGTATCAAACAAAGTATTCCTTGCTTTTAAACCTTCAGATGAGCTCTTTTTTGAGCCAAGAATTTCTCTCTCTGCAAAGCACCTGAGAAAACACTACTTATATTGACTTAGAAGACATCCTGTTCATTTTTCTAATAGCATCATATTAATCAGGAAGCTAGAAGGGCCAGAATAAGGGAGGAAAACAAAACCTGCTCTCTACTTCTTTGGTTAGCCTTAAAGACCAAATGACAAAATTACTATGACAACAAAATTGTGTTTGACTGGACTGTAAACAATCTTTCATCTAAACTTTCCGGATTTCACTTTCCTGAAGTCTTTTTTTCATGTAGTAAAGAGGTTTTTTCACCACCACAGCAAAAACTAGTACTTGCAGGTTCTGTTTTTAGGAACTTTGTAAATATATTCCGCAAAAATGGTAACATTCCTTAAATCTATAGAACAGTTTTAGATAGATTGGAGACCTTCTGTTATTATTGCATACCATATTTCGCACAGGCCTTTTATGTTAAAATTTGTATCTTTCATTGCAATACAAGTGGTAAATACTTTGGTTAGACATTACCACAATTAAGAAGCAACTTTCACAAATTCTTAGGGAAAAAAAAAAAATTAGGAAAGCAGTTATTTATTTCCAGCTAATAATTCAACCTGGAAAACTATACGTTACCTTTCATAAATATATACCCTCCATTTTAAATTCCTGAACCACTCTCATCCACAACATCTCCAGTCACTGTCATCTTTGAAGCCATCACAATATTTCATATGTTTACTCACATGCTTCCTTTGATTAGGATTGCTATCCTTATCGCGTATCTGAGGACCAGATCGATCCCTTTGCAACATAATGAGTTGTCCTGCTAAGTTTAGCATAATACTTTCAGCTTCACAAGCCTAAGGATAAATCAGAGTTATGGAAATTACATTAGAAAAAAAAAAACACCACAGGATTACATTACAAATTACATTAGAAAAAACACAAAACCACAGGATTTTTGCATACACAACCACAACATAATCCCAGAACAAAAACAATACATTGCCTGCACTGTCTCTGCAAGAAAAGTTCACTATCATTATCCATAAATTATAAATTATATCCATAAATTATAAGACACTACATTTTCTGTTACCCTCTAAGACAAGTTCTGCCCAGAAAGGGGAGCAGTACAGAGTACAGCTTCTGCTTATCTGGTAAAAACAAACAAACAAACAAGAAGCCAACCAACCAACCAAAAAAAAAACCAACAAAAAACCCAAGAACCAACAAATCCAAACCTATCCAACTTGTTCTGAGGACTTTTACCTGCTTGAAGTAACATGTATAAACAGGGCATGCCTGAACTCCACACACTGCCTTCCTTAGCCATTTTACAACAGGCATTGACAAGCTACAAGATGCTGTGTAAACTTGCAAGACATTAGTTACATAGCTGTAACTATGTTAAATGAACTGCCAGCTCCTGCTAAACTTAGTGCCTTGTTCACACAGGTCCACAACTGATCAGAAGCTTCATGAAACAGCATTTACATAATTCTTAATCTGAATTGCATAATGCTCTAATTTAAATAATATTCCACACAAAAATTGCAAATATGTGCATTATTTTTATAAATATATATATATGCAGATGCTGGCTTCTTCACAATCATTAGCCATGAGACTGTAATTATAATAGTGTGATACCTCATTCATAATGATATATGGTGCTAGGCTCTTTTCAGCAGTGTGACAGCAATAGAACAAGGGACAAAAGGCACAAACGAGAAGATGGGAAGTTCCTTATATACATGTGAAAGAAATTCTTAACTGTGAGGATGCAGAGAACTGGAGCAGCCTGCCCAGAAAGGTTGTGCAGTCTCCCTTGGAGACACTCAAGACCCCCTTTTCTGCTCAACCTACTGCAGAGAAACTACCTTAACAGGGAGTGGTTGGATTTGTCGATCTTCAGAGGTCTCTTCTAACCCTGGTGATTCTATACAGTAAATTGCAAAATTGGAATTGAAATAACACTTGTATATATATATATGATGTTAATTTATCATTCCAAAAGGAATAAAAAAGATTGAAGGAATGTTTTAATTTGTTATATTTTTATATCCCTTATTTTAGATTTCAGACATGTGTCTAGGCACACAACCTATAAAGTTTAACCTATAAAACCTTGTTTTATTTGTTGTTTATCTGTTTAACTCCCCTTTCAGACCAAATGAATTCACTTGATCCATACAGAGATGATAAAGTTCAACTCAGTGCAGAAGGAATCAGAAGACTGAAGCAGAACTGAGCACCTACAAACAGATTCAGTTATACAGTTCTTGTGCAAAAGAGTAAATACTGGATGCTTTGTTTGCTAGATTAATTCCATGTATTTGTTATTGTCTAAAAATAAGAGGGTGTTTTTCCAGACAAGTCCATGGACACAGGCAAGCCATCAGTATTTCAAGAAATTTTAAGCACGCAGAATTAAGGTCACTAATGAGTGACAACACTGAAAAGTCTGACATGTTACATCAGGCTTACTGCTTCGTTAAAAGGGTAGTATAATATCATATTCAGTGCTAACATTACTGGTTATCTTTCAATCACTACCAGTGTATAATATTTATATAAGTAGATAGTGTTGTGTAACTACTGGCTTGACAGCTTCTGCTTAGCGGTCTGGGCTGTTTAAATCTGATCATTTGACTACGAGAGCTATTATGTCCCTTCAGGCCTTACTAGAAAAGAGGTAAAGATAAAAGTGAAACATCATTTTAGAACACGAACACACCAGAGTAAGCAAGCACCTGTAACATCTGCCTACTAGGAAAGCATGCAGTTGCAGGATTGACAGAGTGAAGATTATGAGCTCTTAGGAAGAAACGGCATAAAGTCAGTGTAAAGTTAAATTTAAAATAGTAGCAGTGCTCTAAAAAATATCAATACCTTTTCCTCAAAATTAAGAAATGCGAGAGGTCAGGTATTTCACGTGTAAGGACACATCTCACAGCAAAACAAACTAGGAAATGACAAGCGCGCTGCCCTTTATGCTCTTGAAGAACACATGGAAGTATCAGCTTGTATGTTCTGCTTTATGGGACACTAAATTAGAATAAGATGAAGTAAACAAAACCTTCAGATTCTAAATCTATAGTAGTATTTCAGTGCCTGCCAGTGAGCCTGGTAAGTGAAGAAAAAGACAAATTTTCATATATCTAGAGGCCTACCTCATAGCTAGTCCAACTTTATAACTATCATAAGGTAACTGCTCTAAGATTATAGGATTTTATACTCCAGCTAATCAAATAATTAAGCTTAAATCAGATAACAAAAATCCAGTTTTTCTTTACACTGCACTTTTCAGTGGCCATAATTATTTCCTACAGGTAAGACACAGCATCAACCTTACATCTTAGTCATTGTTTATCAGCTCCAGTTTTCAGTATTTAATATATAACAGAGAAACATACCCCTGGCTTTATAGCTAAGTTCAATTTTTCCTCCAAAATTCAGCCTCAAACTTTACAACATGACAAGTAAAGATATGAAAAAGTAGTAAGAGTTTACTTCTTTTTTCTTTCTGTTCTCAAAGTCTATACAATAAGCAATATAGAAAAAATACCAAAGTTTTTTTTACTATACAGAACCAATTTATCATTTATGCATCAGTCAAGTAACTTTTGAGACTTAAGCTAACAAATCCATGCAACAAATTCTTTGTACCTGCTGAGGCATCTTCAAGCTGATGCCAGTCTCTGTCCTGACAGATGTCAATGTAACAGACACTACAAGGAAGGGGTGGGGTATGTATCGAGACATGGACACTTCTTGAAGAATCTGGACACTGGCAGTAGGGTTAAGACTGAAATAAAAGATAACTATTTAGCAATTGTTTAGCAGTATTTTGCACAAAATTAGTATCTTGAAGTAAACATAACGGAAATAACCAATTTAACCTCGCAAACAATTTACTCTACAGATGAAAATGATGCCTCCTCTTCCTTTCCCTTTTAACCAGGTATCTCATGGGCTCACCTATTTGCACTATGCAGTGCTATAAAATAAGCTTACTAAGCAAGGTTCTTGACCTTTCTGAGTAACAGAACTGTGTGAGTGGATAGAAACATTATCAAATGCTTCAGAATAAGTCTCCAGTCACCCTCCAGGTGATTAGATCTAAACCAATTAGAGTTTTGTGGAAAAACAACATTGAAAATATTTTCCTCTGCAGAGGGTCAATAGCTTACTTTCTGCTAAAAAAGTTCCCTTATTACTGAAGTCAAATACATAATGTGGAAGAAAAATCACCCACTCAGATACTAAAAACCTATCTGGAAACCTCTCTCTTCTCCAGGGTCACTAGTCTTATTCTCTGAAAATACATCTCTTCACTGCTGCTGCTTTTGCACCAGAATTTTCCCCACAACACCACCCAAACTTTTTTCCTTCTTTGCTTTTCCTCTTCCAACCTCACAAATTCCTAACTCTAACATTAGAAACAGTTTGTATTGAAAATATTCAGATAAGTGGGTCTCATTCAGTACCTTCCTCTTCTGTTTATATTCAATTTTCAAGTTATTATCAGATAGAACATGACACATTTGTACAGACATAGCTTGTGCACATCAGTCATTAACTCTGCATCTGCATCTGTATATTTGAATATAGCCATGTGACAAAACTCATGAACTATCAGTTGTGTACACAGATAACACTTATCTCTTTAACATTACATTTAAAAATGTGACACAGCAAGTTTATTTTGCTCTAAGAATTCAGACTGAGAACAGATTTACAAGTACATTACCGCAAGAAGCATTTAAATACTAATACTCACCCTTCATGCCTTCTCTCGATACTGTAAAGGCAAATGGAACAATCTGCTCTGAACAATATCACAATATCTCGGAAGACACTCAGTAGTAACGTGTTTGCTTGCACTTTGGTGATGTGCGCAAATGCGTTGTCAAGATTAGATGTTCGTAGGTAGATTCTCAGCTACAAGGAAAACCAGTAGTTCAAGTACAGGTAGTGTTTACTAACAAACTGATAGTACTTCAACATTCAACTATATTCATTTTACATTATGCTACTGCATCTAAACTAATTAAAGAACAATAGAGCCAAATCTGAAGTATTGAACAAACTTAAGGAATTCCATTCATTAGTTTGGAAAAAATGAATTAATTGAAGTTTTTCACATTATATTTCTGCTTTGGAATCTGGTATACTAAGCAAGAGCTATTAACTTTGAAGAAAAATACCTCACCTCTTCCTGGTGATCATTTAAATTATAACACGCAAGAACAATGAAGTCATTCCACCAAGCCAAGCCACCTGTTACCATCATATTTTGCTCCTGAAAAGGAAAGAAAAGGCAGGCAAATAACAGACGCATGTATACCTATATGAGGGCAACTCTGAAAGTAATGCCTCCTATTTTATTATATTGGCCTGCAACATGAGGCTGATGTTGATGGGATGGCAGTAGAGGTTGAACTCTCCCACCAATATTTCATTATATTTGTCTGCTAAGTGACAGTCTGACAAAATGGTATCTAACGTGAAAGTGTGGATGAAGCAAATATATGGCACCCACTGGCATTCACTGACACTTGCTGAACATTTCTGGAGACCAACCAGTGGATGTGAGCGCAGTGAGGTTGTAGGTGGTATGCCCAGACTAATGACAGTGGAATCTCTGCTGGTGCATAGTTTTATGAATGCAGTATTCAGGTTCTTCTTCACTGCTGACAAAAATGCAGAGCTAATGTGGTGATTATGTTGAAAAATAGTGTTTTGTAGCTGACAATTTGCTCTACCAAATAGTGTTTTATGCTCTCTGTATCTGTTGTAGTTTCTATGGAAATAAACAGGAGAAACTGCTTTCGGAGGAAACTACATGCATACACATAATACATATGCATATATATATATATATATATATATGTACATTCTGTAGATAATCTCAAAGCCAGACACGATCTACACAAACTATACTGATAGTGGAAACACAGTCTACAAAAGCAAAGTTTTTGCTGTTTAAAAATAATGAAAATACTGAAGAACTGTATATGAAGGACGAAAATCATCCTACAAAACACAGCTTTCCCTAGTCTACTGGCAACACCCAACTCTCTCAAATCAGCTTTCTTCTAGACAGAACTTATTAGCTTAACATTCAAAGCAGAGTTGCACACAAACTCTCAGAGAAGACATAAGGCAGCACCAGACCAAGTGCAGTCAGATTTGAAAGAGTTAATAATCAGACATGAACAATTACACTAAAACCACAAGATGTTTCAGGCATTTCATTAAAAAGATACGAAAAATCAGTGCATCTACAGACAGATAATCTTAAAAAGATACTTTCAATTTTCTCTGAGAATCACATTCCAACAACTATAACCTCCCTAGTATTCCCTAAGAAGGTTGTACATCCTCTCACCTGGGTAACGTTTCCAAACAGCTTCCATTTTTTGGTGAGTAAGGAATAATGTGCAAAACCAAACTTGCCAACAACAGCTACATTCTGCCCAAGCTTGTCAATAGCTGAAAACTGGTCAAAAGAAAACAAAACAAGCTCATCTACATCACCATGAAGCAATGAAGCAATGCAAAGTTTGTGAAGTATCTTTATGTTTTCTACTTTTAATACCCAACACAGTCCTGCTTCTGTAATTTAAAACAATGATTTTATCTTTAGGAACTCATCTAATCAGGAGAATGGTTATAAGAACCCAGAACTTCTAAAGAACAAAGAATACATTCTTAAAAATCACTCACCCTTATTGGCCAGTTGCTTTCTAGATAAGTACTATGAATCTAAAAGAAAAAAAACATCAAAACAAACAAAAAAAATTACCATACCAAGCTTCAATACAGTAGTGATTAATTATAATACCTTTGATGCTGAGACTTCTTTTTTAATCACAATTACTTTTTCCCCCAACAATACTACTGAATCATAAATATTAGACTGTTAATACAAGAAATATAGAAGTGCATTAACAACATGCAACACAACTTCACAGATGAATAACTAACTTCTCCCCCTTTAGGCACTTCTTTTCCATGAGAATCTTTCATGGAAATGTACAAATTTTGATAAACACAGAAGTCAGGAAGGACTTCCAGTGTTGAAATGAAATTTCTAATCCAATCAGAAACGCAAACCAGCATGCTCAAAAGCCTTGTTATGAAAGCACTTCCCTGGGATGCATCAAATTATACATTTGTCCTGGATTCCTTGTATCACAAGAGACGACAAAGAGATAACCCAGGATCAAACTCCAGTCCTTGGTCTAATACCAGGCAGGTAACTGCCTTCAGTATGAACTATTTGTTCTCAGAGGTATGTTGCTCTCCACAGAAATTCCTAGTTGTCCTAGTTTTCCCACAGAGAATGAGGACTTTGCCCTCCTACCTCACTTTCAGAGTGCAGAAGTGTTTTCTTGTCAGCTAAAGTGGAAATTTAACTGTATTCAGAATTTTACCTATATGCTTAGTGTCATATGCTGCAATTATTGCTCTGTGTGAAAAATAACATACTGGTACATAATTTTCCAAATAAATCTTTTAAAAGATCTCAAATTCCAGTATGAAGGATGATTAGAATATATTTAATTTTTCTTCTATGACAGAGAAAGAAGAATCTGTGCTATTACTAACCTTGGGAAGCAATTTCTTCTTCCCAAGCTTTCTTTTGTGAGGTTTGAATTACACAGACAGATACCATTTAACACTACTTGAAATACAGCCAACATCACAGGGCTGTATTCATCAGTTTCATATGCTTAAAGAAATCTGCATAAACATACAAAGAACAGAACTAATCCCTAAGGATTTCTTGAATGTCACACTTACTCTCCCTCTCAAAGCACAGAAAACGAATTAAGCTACTTCTTCCTAGGATCAAAAAGATATTCTTATTTTCTCATTGATTAGACTGCAAATTCATAGCCACAAAGCAGAGGTGGTCAATATTCCTTTATCATTTGTCAAGAAGTCAAAAGAAAGTAAAATGGCAACAACTTTGTACTAGAGACAAGAAGTATGGCAAAGAGTGATGAGACTAATCGCAAGTTCTAGCAAGCACAGAACACACAGGCAACCAGTAAGAAGTACCTGTACAACATGCCAATGTCGGTGTCCTAGTAAAGTGCTTAAACCCTGAGAATCTAAACTGCCATCTGAAAATGGAACTCTTTCCCTGGTAGGCTTATGTTCAGAGTATGCTGAAGTATTTCTTGGATTCTGAGCCTGTGTTGCATCCCCACAGTTCAAATACAAACGATCTTCTCCTTGCAGGAGGACTTGTTCCTGGTTACTCTATATCAAAACAAAACAAAATAAAAAAAAATTAACCTTCAGCTCTGTGTACAGAAAAAAAAGGAAAAACATTTGATTACAGTATTAACAGATTAAACAATGTGAAAAACAGGCACTATAGCAGTTCTCAATCTTCGCATCATTTTATACTGGTAGGTTTTATGCTACATTATTTCAAAGCCATATTTTTAAACAACTATTCCAAAGACTTTACAATGGCCAATTTAACAAAGAATAACTCAACAAACAAACAAAACTCCTTACCATACAAGGGTTAACAGTGAGTGCACTCTTGATGAAATGAAACTGCAGAATACCACTTTGGTGAGCTTCATTTTTTGTATCTCTGTCAGACTTGATGTTTTGAGAAGAATTCCCACAAATCACCCACAGATGATACCCTTCTGAACCCCAGGTCTAGATGTAAACAATAATAATTAAAAAAAAAAAGAAAATAAATTAAAAAAAAAAAAAAGAAAAACAACAGAAGCATTCATTCTTAAAAGCAACATTAAAAATAAAGCTTTGCACACACACTTCATTATCAGGCATAATAGATGAAAAAAATCATCAGCTGTCCCCTCTGCTCTCAAAGAAACATTTGCATTAGGAAGAACAGTGTACACACTTTACTAATTAAGTGTAATAAATCCAAGGAAAGCCAGTTTGCTTTTTTGAAAGCTGTTTTACTACAAATTATTAAAAAAAAAACAAAAAGGCATCCCCCTGCGATTTTTACATTCATACTTACCATAGAACTGATCTTTAGAGGGTCCTTTTTAGTACCATCAGACTGATACCTTAAAAGCAGAACAAAAAGTTTGAGTTTGGAATTACTTCATCAAAATAAGAAATTAACTTATCTTTGTACTGTCCTACGATACTGTATTTACACTCATCTTCAACTATAAAGCCTAAAAGGTAAAGTGATGTTAAGTGATGCTAAGTGTCTACAGTAAATGTAATTGTGATTTCTGGAATGTTATCAAATGTCCAGTAAATATATATATATACATATATACATATATATATATATATATATATATATATACATGTGGGCACCAAGTGAATTTTAACAATGTTTTTTCTGCCAAAATCTATCTTTAGTGGAATTAGCTTTTATGGGCAGAAAGATCACTACAAAACTCTTGTATAATATTCAATACTCAATAACATTCAATGACTTCCATAGGTAAGGAATTATAAAAGAAAATGATAAAAAAATTAAGATAATGTATTAGTTTCCAATTATCTTAATTAGACAAATGAAATGGTCTAATATAGTATTTTACAATTCAGTGAAAGGAAGATACTCACGCAAAATCACCTCCTAAAGTACAAATAAGCTGAGCACCAAAAACACTCCATAAGGACAAGCCTCCACATTCCCAGGTCACCATAACAACACAGCTATCAGGTGACCATCTGATTAGCTTAACAGGCCCCGTTTTATTCCAAATATCTGTTAAAAAACAGACAGTAAAATATCATGTGAAAAAATGTCATGTTCTCCATCTGCTCTCATCTTAACAGTAGAAACCAACTGTTCGCTGCCTTCATCCACTTGAATAAAAAACAACTTAACATTTAACATTTTCTTTCAAATAAATTTTGGGTTTAATAGAAAACTAAAAACACATGAAAACAGGCCAGAAACACATCATGCTATGACAATCATATAATTGCAATTCTGGTAAGATGGTTTTCAGGGAAAAAAAGATTTTACAGCCACTAATGAAACTTCTTCCTCTGGCATATCACATGACTATGAAACTCTTATTTACCTTTTTTTTTTTTTTGGTTGAAATTTACAGGCATGCACGCTTTCAGTTCAAGACATAACTCATCCCTTTTTTTGCTCCTCACTGATAAGCCTACACTAAAAATTGGGTTTTTGTTCACTGCAGTGCTGGCAGGGGACTGCTGGATTACTCAAAAAAATATTTTCTGTAATCATAGGACTCTGCATGTCAGTTACCCCAAGTTAACTCCTGCCTCTTTTATTACATTTGTTATCAGTTGTGACAATAATCTTGGATTTTCTTCGTAAGTAATGGGAAAGTGATATAAAGATGACGTGTGAACAGCTGAGACCTGCAGCCCTTCAAAAGGTACAACATGACAGCAGCACGCGATCTCTCAGCTATAGATTCACTCAAAATCAAAAAACTCACATATGAAACATCCAGAACTCAGAACAAGCAGTAAAAAGAGCAAATACACAAGAGTAATTCAGTATACACGTGCAAGAGTAGTAACTAATGCTAATCAGTGGTAACAGAAGAAAATAAATAGTTTTTAACTAGTTAAAAATATGGGATTTTTTTCAGTACCCAAAAGACAGCTGGAAAATTCAAGCAATAAAATTAGCTCACCAGGATATTGTTTTGGTGTTAGCTCCAACTTATGAGAAAACTGCATGGCTCCAGTGGTGGTATCTATTGTATAAACCTGCACAGAGCCACTGGAAAAGATTACAAACACTTTAGACTACAACCCATTTGAACTTCTCATCAATTTCCAAATGTTAATAAAAAGGTTACATCTTAATTTTCATACATAACTCTGTTTTCTCACTAACTCAACTTGTCCGGATGCAACAGAACAACTTCTTCACAAACTTGTTGCACAGTATATAGAACAGACATACCATGTCATGTTATACCTATACATACATTTCGAGGACCAGAAAAAAAAAGTTTTACAGTAATTAATATACCAAGACTTTTTAATTCTCTGTAAACATATGTGTAGATATGACCCACACATTTTTATGGCTTCCATGCATTACAAGCTGTACGAGCCAATTCCATTTTTACTAGGTGGTAGGGGTTCATCAGGAGTGCAGCAGTGCAAAGTAAGATCTATGTATTACAGTAACTGTTCTTCAAAGGCAAATGTCAACATACTGTACCATTACTACTAGAAGAACACTATTTCGTAAGACATTTGAAGATCTATACAATCACAGTCTTATGAAATACTCTGAAAGAAAACCAATATACTTTTAAAACTGTAGTTCCTCCTATATTAAAGAAAAAAGTAGTAAATAAATACCACAGCTACTTTTAAGTTTAATTTCTAAATAGTCCTACATTTAAACAGCCAACATTTCATTCTGTCAGTTGGCTACAAAATGCTACTTCCATTCAATATGATAATTAATCGCTTAAAATTGACTTTATAATCCTCCTTTGAAATTAACTGGGACAGTAGCACATTTCCAATCCTTGCTACTAATCTAAACACTTTATTTCTCCTCAAAGCTGAAAAAAAGCATCAATTTCAGTTCAAGTAGGCCTCCCCTCCTGGTTTCTTGACACAATATAATACACTAGGAAGAACAATCATTTTCATCTTTAAATATCTGCCACACAAATTGGTGAAAATAATTAAGTATTGGTGTTACACAAGCAAATATGTATTTTTTCCCCAAGGAATCATCCTTACAAAACTTACTTGGCACATCCAAATGCCATTAGTCTGTATTTGTTATTCACTGCTACACAAGTTCCATCAACCACATCTTGTGCCCAAACACCATGGAGCTGCTGTAAAGAAAGGAAGTCACAAGGCGCTGAGTTAAACAGTGCTTTCATTCATAAAACCCACTTTCTATCCATGTGCTACCTATGCATTCTATATAACTGATTTCCTACTTGACTGTCATCACCTCAGTAAATTTCTATTACAAATATCGACGTTAATGATACGGCTCAGGTAAACATCTTCCCTATATTCTGGCATCCTTCTCTATTTTTTTAATAAATAAATAACGAAACCAGGTTTTATGTACAATGGACTTTATTTCAAAGTTCTGAATAACCAAAGCAAGTCATTACCAATAAGGTAAGTATATCCATGCTACTACATAAAAACGAGAAGATGATACCAAGGATGGAAACAAAACACAAAGCAGGAGAATAAAACCCTCATCTGCAATGACTGAAACTGTAAATATTATAAGACTACGAAGGAGTCTAGGCCCAAGTAAATAAATTATTTTGTATTTTTTGTAATAGAATAAAATAGTTCAGCCAGAGGGGACCCTTCAGAGATCATCTAGTCCTTCTGCCTGATCAGAAGAGATTGAATGATAAAATGTAGTACGGTTTGTAGGCTAAGCTACAGAAAGAAAGTACATAGTTTAGAAGAGCTCCCAACAAACAAGTTAAGAAATACACTTGTCATTATGAGAAGAATTATACTTAATTTCAGCTGAAAGCTAGAAATAGTTACAATACTTTGACACAGGAGAAATCTCTTTCTATCACTCCACTTAAAACTAGTAAACAAACTTCAACAGGCGGTAATAAGATCTCAGAACTATGATGAAATTCCCAAACAAACAGAATTAGAAATTTTATCTGCTTCTAATTACACTCTCCCGCAGTCAGGTACGGCTGCTAAAACAGTCTAGTTCAAATATTTATTAGAAATACAGTACTGCCCTTATGTCAACTCTTAAGCTTTTTTTTTTCTTTTTTTTTTTTTTTCTTAATTATTTCTTTGTATCGGGACAGAAGTTAAAATAGAAAGCTAACTGGAAGGTGGAGACTAGGGAATGGGCATCTATTGTAGAATGTGTGCTATAAATACTAAAGGGAATATACCTCAGCAGTGAATCTACTTGACATTGGTGTAATGAAACCAACTCTGCCGTCATTAAAAACAACTGCAAAACCATCAAGCGTGGCACAGTACTCCATGTCCCTGATGTAAACATCTTCAAATCCCAAAAATGAACCTGCTGAGAAAAAAATCACTAATTTAAAAATACGTAAACATAGTGACAATGCAAACCAACAACTTTTCAGTTACATACTACTTCACAGCAAAAGCTGATTTAAACAGGCTGTTTGTCCACATTTTAAAAAGGCAAATTTTTCTAATCTCCATTTCAAAGCACACTGTATTTTATATTAGACAATATTTCTTCACCAAATAGACCCCACAAAACAAATATATACCTCGAGAAGACTGCAAGTCCACGGAAAAAGGAACCGTACACAGGTTGATGGCCTTTCTTCCATTGGTCATACCATCCCAGTGAACAAGGTGGAGAAATCCATCAGCAGTAGCAACAAGTAGATCATCTAACGTGGACTGCAAACTAAGAAATGTATTTGTAATTGTCTTTAAAATCTGTAACTCAAATCAACGTCAAAGAATTATCAATCAGGGTAACAAACATCACATTACTGCCTTTTGCATAAATAACTTGGGAAATTATATCAATTAAGTAATAATTGTATCAGCCTTTTAGACAGTAGGAAACCAAGCTTATAAAATATAGTACCTCTTTGTTTTATTTCAGGAATCAGAAATTATTAACAGGTCTGTATCATCAGAGTAGTTGTTTAAATGGTACATGAAGATCTGTAGATCATACTCACACTACTTTTGAATAAACATAAGATGTTGCAGACAATGAACTATTCATCCATAGCAATGAATTACCAATATCACCAAGGCTATAAACAACACTTCCCATGCCCCCATTAAGTTCATTAATTCAGCAGATGTTGGACTTCTCCTAAGTAATTCCCTAAAGATCTCTAAAATTCTGAAAACTATTGTTAATCTATATGTATGTAAATAATAACCTGAAGCCTTCTAGGAAAGCTTTTCCCAATATTTGCTACATGTATTTCAATATCCATTTCCTCCTTTGAAGACTATTTCCAACTTGCACTTTGTTGTTTTTCCATCCCACCCCAATACTATGCAGTTTCACCAACTTCTTACTTAAGTCTATCTACAGAAAGGGCAATCGCCACAAAAAAAATAGACGTAAACAAAATCTTTCAGATGAAACATCTGCAGACAAGTGGAGGAAATGTTGAAATTCTGCCTACGTACTTGCCTATGTACCTATGTTTTCATTAAATATCTAATCCACACTTTGAGCCCACATACAAACACATTTTATAGTAATTTAATATAGAATATAAATGTATTATGTACTTTTTTATATAGCGGAAAATACATTGGCAAGCACAGAATGAAAGAATTCCTGATTTTTTCACCTTCTCAGGCTTTCTAAAGCTTCCTATCTAGTTTCCTCTTCTCTTCTTAAAAAGTAACTGCAATAAACAGGAAAGTTCTAACACAATTAATGAACGTACCTTGTGATAGAAGCTTGCAGGTCCAACACTTTCTTCATTTCAACATTTAAAGAAGGAGCACATTGTTCTTCTTTATAATGTGGGGTTCCCTTTATATGTGGGCTTCCTCTAACACAGAAAGAAACAAACATTGAAACAAGATGCCAGTCAAAAGAGGTAAGAGTTATTTTTACAGTTCTTACCGATTTTTTTCTTATGTATATTAGACACCTACTGCCTACAACCACACAAGTTGCTCCAAAAGTAATGCCTACTATTTATTTCCACAGAAACTACAAGATATAAAAAGACCACAGTAACACTATTTGATAGAGTAAATTCTCAGCTACCAAGCACTAGTTTTCAACAGTTACCACCGTTAGCTATGCATTTATGACTGTGACCCTCAAGAGCCTGCCCATCTGCACCAGTATAGGCAGTCCATTGTTACCATTGTTGAAAGGCAACACCTACCACCTCACTCTGCTCACATTCGTTGTTTGGTCAATGAATGTCAGTGGGTGTCATTCTTTTCACAAGGAGGAATTTAATGACACACCTTTGATCCATCCATGCTTCCATTTCAGACACCATTCTGACAGGCTGCCCCTCTGCTGCCATCTGTCATATGGCAACATGTAAAAGAATACTCTTGGGAAGGCTCAACCTCTACTGCTGTACCACCAACACCCACTTCTGACACCAACGTAATAAAATAGGGAGTATTACTTTCCAAACGGGCCTTGTACAACACAATTTTAAAGCAAAAATTGTAATTGGTAGTATCATCCTATGTGTCTGTAAGGAGTACACAAGCAAACTAATACAATGAGCAGACAATGAATGTTACAACAATTGCATACTCGTTCTTTGTCAAAAAGCATTGCAGGTTTAGACTGTAAAACACTCATGTTTCTTCATCTACTTTTACCAGATCAATATTTCCATCTTTAATGCCTCACAACTCAACAGGCAGACATTTATTATAATAATTCATATGACTACTACCCTACAGTAAATTATCAATAAGCCTTTGACCTACCAAGAAAACGGATTAAAGAGATGACTGAGAGCTTCCTTAAAACAGACTGTTAAACTTTATCAGTTTTTAGATAGTGAAAGCTTCTAATGTATACTTTCCTCATTTTAAATTTCACATTCAATTCTCAAACTAAATATAACATCCTTATTTGTTTAGTTTAGTTTATTCAATGCGCCATACGTTCACTTAATTAAAAAAAAAACTTGACCTTTGTAAGCATTGTGACTTGACATCATCCTGTGCTGAAATGAGCATCACACTGGTTAACAACTCCAATTATGCACTTTAAAGGCACTGTAAACAAGTTAGAGTTTTGCCTAACATCGTTAGTCAGAAACAAATTTATACACAAATCTATGTCATCTTGGGTTTTAGCTAAGAAAATACCCTACAGCAAGGCAGCCAGTGCAAGCAACTACATAAGATACAGCACATAACAAAGCAGCTCCAGTTTTTGAGACATTTGATATCACAGTGACACCTTAACATCTTTCCGGACTTTCTTGGTCTCAGTCGGCTTATGTACCTTAATTTCATTACCACTTTATAGCAAAACACTGCATTCAGATAAACTATTCTTTGAAGTATACTACATATATTCTTAAGCAAAGCTAAAGATTTATGCTAGCTGAAGTAAGAGAAAAGCAACCTTTAACAAGGTAAAGTTTACAGTCTGAAATACTAACATGTTTTAAAAACAACACCATGGAAAAAAAAATCTGTAAGATTAGTTAATTTAATGTCCCCAGATTGCACACCTTATCTAAACAAGTGTACATAAAAAGCATAAAAAATTCCAAAACACAGCTGACTTGGAAAAAAACAAACCTCACAGTAGCCAGCTATTGTGATAAGAGGCCCAAAATACAAGGAACTTAACTAGTTAACACTACTATTGTTGTAGGTCTTTCTTTAATCACTATGCATTTCTTGGAAGTTCCAACTGATTTGTCCTCACATCTTCTAGAACCAGGTATTTAAAAGATTAAAAAAAAAAAAAAAAAAAAAGGCTCAGTTCCTTCAAATCTCTGCCAATCTCTGCCACTACCTGCAATGTATAATCCCAGGGATTGGAGGAGAGGACAGAAAACAACTAGAAATCACGAGACGTTTGAGCCTTTCAGTCCATGTGGACACACAAACTCAGACAGACTGTTCCCAAGCAACATGACAGGACTGTTGCTCACCAAGAATCAGTGGTACAACTCAATCTCCTAATCAAACAAAAAAAATAGACAGAAAAAGATTGCATAACATGTAAGTGTTATCGTAACACACCATGCAACGTGACTCTAACTGACAGGTACATAACCAAGTATAAATAGCAATTTTGTGGAGGACAAAATACAAGCTAGAATGGGAACACCACAGCTGGAAAGATTTTTTTTTTTTTTTTTTTGCAGGAAGATAATATTTCATTAGGACAGGCTTCGTTTTTCTTTAAACTCCTCTGATTAAAATAGTTTGTAAAAGTATTTCAGATTTCAGTTTTATTATATTTTTTATTAGCATATTTGTTTCAAACTGCAGAGTACATCTTCCAGAGAGTCACTATCATCCTGATTGAAACTCAAAAACTTCAATATTTTAATTTATTGCCTGTGACTAACAATTCAAGGTAAAGCCCTACCATGGGTGCAGGGAGAACACGGTACACTGTGTTTATACAGTCCACATCTGCATGAGTCAGCCTTACTAGCTGGGCTACTTTGACCTTTAAACAAAGAATTTGCTCTGCTGACAGAAGCAGGAAAGAATGTTTGGCCTGCATTGCCACATCAGCATCTGCTACTGTTGTATCCAAATTCTAAGTAACTCTCTGCTGTGCAAGAATCCAGAGGAATGGACATTCCAGTAACCAACTAGCTACACATATTTCACCTCTATTCTAACTTCAGTAAGGAGGCAACCAAAATCACCTCCATGAAGATAAAGAACCTGCGCCTGAAACAGTAGAGAAGAAACTGTAAGTAAAAAACTAAGCAAACTGCAAGTGAAACAGTGGAAAATCTTTAGTATATTTTTCAGAGGTCAGTCTTAAATCCTGTATGTAGATGAAGTATCAAAGCATGTTTTTGCCTCATTAGGCCTCAATTCACTAATTTTAAAGATATTGGCCATATCTGTTAACATAACTAAACCTCTGAATAAGTCTCTTAGTACTCAGAATGAGGAAAAACCTCCCACTTCATTAGTGATCCAAGAAAAACCCAGATATAGAATCATTTGAGCTGGAAGGTACCCTTAAGGGTCATCTAGTCTAATTCTTCTGCAATGAGCAGACACCTACAGCTGCACCACACTGTGCAGAGTCCCACACAGCCTGCATGTGAATGCCTCCAGGGATGGGACATCCACCAACTCTCTGACCAGCATGTTCCAGAGCCTCACCAACTTCACTGTAAAAAGCTTTCTCATATCCAATTTAATTTCTCCCTCTTTTTGCTTGGAACCATTTCCCCTTGTCTTATCACAACAGACCCAGCTAAAGAGTCTGTCCCCGTCTTTCTTATAGAGCCCCTCTAGACATTGGAAGACCACTATCAAGTCTCCCCAGAGCCTTCTCTTCTCCAGATTGAACAGTCTAAATCTCTCAGCCTGTCCTCACAAGGACCGTGTTTTATCTCTTGGATAATTTATGTGGCTCTCCTCTGGACAGGCTCCAACAGGTGCATGTCTCTCCTGTACTGATGACTCCACATCTAGACACAATACTCTAGGTGAGGCCTCACCAGCGCAGAGTAGAGGGGCAGGATCACCTCCCTCACACTGCTGGCCATGCTTCTTTTGATGCAGCTCAGGATATGGTTAGCTCTTTGGGCCGGGAGTGCACACTACTGGCTCATGTCCAGCTGCCCATCCACCAGTACTTCTAAGTCCTTTCCAGCAGAGCTGTGCCATATCCTTACATTCCCTAGCTTGTACTGAAGCAGCAGTTCCCAAATGCAGTGACATGGAATGTGCAGAGTACTACGTTATTTATATTTTTGAAGGTAGAATAAAAGTCTTTTAGTGATGTTTCAGATCTTGAAGATGAAGATGTTTTTTTTTTTTAATGACCATATTCATTCCCTGTTCCATATTTTACATTATATTCTAGATGCTTTTTCACAGAAAACTAGCATTATATGTTTAAACAAAGACTCTGTAAGATGTTGAAGATCTAAACAACTAAATCTCATGAATAACTTTTAAAATAACGGTATATCAATATGGTAAATATGGTAATTTCTCCTTTTCCAAAACTCATTCACTAAGCTTTTCCCACATTAACCTCCTGATGTAGATTTCTAACCTGACTTTCCCCAAATTAAAGAGAAGCGTGTATGTAAGTGAACTGCAAAAATTCTTATTGTGAAGTCACATTCTGTTGTATTTATTTGATCTTGCAGAGGGAACTGGCTCTCTAAGTAATACTTTAAATCTATTAGAAAGCTATGTTGAAAATAAAAGATGGAAGATCCAACACTGATAAAATGGAAAAAGGGACTAAAAAGCAAAACAAAACAAACAAAAACAAACCATCCAACCCAACAGTATCATCAGTTCCCACAACTCACAGCTGCTTGGGAAGCAGTGGAGACACTTCTGAAAAACACATTCAAAACTCTAGAGTGGTTCATTAGGAAATATGTTTAGAACAAATAACTGAAACACAGGAAGTAAAATATTTTTATACATATTTTGGACTATGAACTTCTCCATAGTTGCTGCTAAAGCGGTTCCTTCAGTAGTATGCTTTGAATTTTTGTTTTATTTATTTATTTTTATGTTTCCACTAATGAAAGCAATTAGCAGTCCTAGGGAAAAACAAAACAGAACAAAACAATCAACATTTGCAGATGAATTTATACCACCATCATCATCTTTAAATGCAACTCTTTAATAACAAGCCACTGTCTACTATGCTTTTATGATCAGTTCTGAAATAAGTAAAACAAAATTGCACTATGAGCTTTGATTTCCACGTAATCTTAATTTTCTGACCTCTAAACTTCTTTATCTCCACCAGATACTGCAGCCAGCCATCAGCATATAAAATGTCTGGCTTAGTCCACATCTATATACATGCAGAAAGAAAAAGCCAGACAATAAATGATTTAAAGAGAGCAAATGGAAATAATTATGAAGAATGAGGAAGGATTTAAAAAAAAGTAATTCTCCATACAGTCTTTTCTATCAGAGTGAATAATAGGTTTCTGTGGTTTGAGAAGTACCGCAGTGCGGTTGATACAGCAGAAGGAAGGAATGCCATCCAGAGGAACCCTGATAAACTGAAAAGGTGGGCCTTATGAACTTAATGAGGTTCAACATAGAAAAATGCAAGGTTTTGCACTTGAGTCAAAGTAATCCAGATATGTATACAAACTGGGAGAAGAAATCGTTGGGAGCAGCCCCGTGGAGAAGGACTTAGGGGTTCTGGATGATGAAAAACTTAAAATGAGCCAGGAGAGTGTGCTTGCAGCCTGGAAGGCCAACGATATCCTGGGCTCCAACAGAAGAGGGGTTGCTAGCACAGCAAGGGAAGTGATTGTTCCCTTCTATCTTGCCCTCATAAGGCTACATCTGGAGTACTGCATCCAGGCATGAGGATCTCAGCATAAGAAAGAATTGGAGCTGTTTGTGTGGGTTCGAAGGAGGCCCATGAAGATGATCGAAGGGCTGGAACAGTTCTCCTGTTAAGATGGGCTGAAGAAACCAGGCCTGTTCAAACTAGAAAAGAGAAGGCTCTGGAGAGACCTCATTGTGGCCTTCCAGTATTTAAAGGAAGTTTATAAATATGACTAAAATCAACTTTTTACATGTTAGTTAGCGACAGAACAAGGGGAAATGGTTTTAAACTAAAGGATGGAAGATATAGATTAGATGTCAGATGGAAGTTTTTTACTGAGAGAGTGGTGAGGTGCTGGAACAGGCTGACCAGAGAGACTGTGGATGCCCCATCACTGGAGGTGCTTAAGGCCAGGCTGGACAAGGCTATGGGCAATATGATCTTAGTATTTGATCTACTGACTGGCAACCCTCCCTGTGGCAGGGGAGTTGGAACTTGATGATCCTTCAAGTCCCCTCCAACCCAAGCCATTCTGTGATTCTAACTGACACACTAATCAACTTATTACTTTTGAAAGTGAAGTGGCGTCACAAGTTATTTCAGTTTCAAAGATTTCTTAGTTGCTTCTGAACCACGTCCTGGGCTAGCAAATACCACAATGTTTAATAAAATTTTACAACTAATCTAGTTTTAAATATACATTGTCCAATCAATGCCAAAACCAACTTTGTTGTTTTAACAAGGAAAAAAATCACTCACAAAATTTAGTGCAAGTTTAATTCCCAGGAACAATTATTAAGTTAATTAACTGCATACCTCATCAATTAACCCTGCAGAGTTTAAAGTTCAAAACATTTCTGCACACTAATCTTCAGTGTACTGAATCAGGGAAAAAAAATCACAACTGGTGAGGTAATTTATGGCACCTATAAACAGTCTTGCTAAAGGAAAGGAAAAAGTTCTGAAAACTATCAAAAATAGTAGGGCACAAATACTCTAACCAGATATGTAAGCATTAATACAGTAATATGAACTGGAATATAAGCATCAGCTTGTTAATGCGTTCGTGCTGGTTAGAACATGACATTCAGGCCTGATTCTAAATTTATGGCCCTTAACTCCCATGCAGGCTCCACTTGAGGATACGAAGAAATACGAGATGAAAATATCGTCAGCGTTAAATCACCACACAATGTCTTTTCAAGTCTTAACATCACTATTTTTGATGAAATTCTGAACTGAAAAATTAACAATTCAGTAGAGAAAAGTCTCTACTGTAGTGGTGTTGCACGTCTCATCCCTGTGAAACAATCTGTACAATATCTGTACAAATTTGTTTGGAAATTCCTCCAAAAATATTGTCACTTATGTGACACTTATGTGCACTACTACTTTTAAGCAGACCACATGCAGAGATTAATCATATTTTGCCATCCTATTATCACACATTCTTTTGTTTTATTTTGTAGCAATTTTAGTAATATGGTGATAAAATCAGACTGAACTAACTGAAGCAGGACTTTCTACTTGTGTTCACTTCTGGGAAGTATCACAGAATGTGGGCTAATGGCCAACACTGATCTTCTTCCAAGCCTGCTATGAACTGGAGAGAGGTTTTTAAGAGCTGGAACAGTAAAATAGTCTGAGGCAGTCTATTTTACCTTTTTTTTTCAAATGTGTTTTTAGTCAAATGGATTAAATAGGACTCAGCATTTATTCCACAAACTAGGAAGCTCCAGCAAAGTGTTAACAGAGACAAAAATATTTCTTCTTTGGAACAATTTCATCTCATAACATTCCTAAAATATTAAGAGAGGCATACAATAAAACAAAAAATAACAAACGAACCGCACTATTGAGGGACTCCAAATAAAGTATAAAAACCTTTCTTTTTCCTTTGGAAAAAAATCAGAATTCAGAACAGAATGCTGCTGTTACACTTGCATTAATTTTACACTTTAAACTAATTTTGGCTTGCATATAAAACATGCATAATGCTGAACAGTTTCTAAACCCTCACCATATCTACTCCAGTACATCTGAAACCAAATAAGCCTCAAAAGGCATAACAAACTAGAATTTAAAACAGTATATTGCAATGCATATTGAAGTACAAGCAGCTAAAGTGTTTCCCTCTCTTCCCATGCACTCACATCTTTGCAGATGTTTTTTCGCTTGTTTATTTTTGTTTATTTGTCTGGTTGCGTTTTCTTGGAACAGTTCTACTAAGAGTACAAATGTATAAGCACTTCAGGATCATCTTGCTCCATCATATATAAGAAGAATTTCATGTGAAAGATAAAAAAGCAATAGGTTTTATTTTCAGCAGCTTTTTTGGTCCATTTCTTTAAATAGAGGCAAAACAATTATTTAAGGCATTTCAATTATCAACCAAACTCTATAGTTTGAAACTAGTTTTGAAACAAGTATTTTTTTCAAAAATAGTAATGCCTTATACAGCTATAACTTCACTGCATCTACCAATTGCCTAAAGCAGAGGAATGTAAAAGAAACTCTGATGCCAAGATCTTCTAATCTGCTTTTCTGACACTTTTTATTTACTGACAGTAAAACATTAACACTGTATTTAAATGAGAGCTAAGGTGACGGGAGAACTTAAACACTATATTTATTAGGCTTTTTCATCTTTATAGGAGGAAATATAATCACAGATTCAAGTTTCTGGTGTGTACTCTCAGTGCACCATGATCTCATTATGTTTACCTGCATTGCTTAAGAACTCTTTTGAAGCTGAAGTTATATTAAGAAAGTTTTCCTTTTATTTTATCTTTTTTGTCAAGATGCATACCATTTATGACTCAGCTAGAACTGGGTATTTAAAGAAAGGATACTGGAAGACTGGCCTCATTCTGCTTACAGAAGGTACATTTGCCAAGATCACAAACACTAAGCAGACCCTTATTCCGAATTCTAAGAATAAGACCAAGTCCAAGCTTCAAAGAACACATTAGGATCTAGTGTGTCTATTAGCTGATAATATTCTACAAAATCTGTTAACTTCCTGGTATGCCATGGAGGTGGCCAAAGAGAAGAATGGTAGAGAGGAAAGAAAACTTTACCTTGGATATGTAGAGTGTGTAAACCTACAATTGACCTGTTTTCCTTTCATTTTTGTTTCCAGCAGCTAATGAGACCCTGTCCTATTCTATTTAAATAAAAGGACAGTTTTCAATCTTCTTATCATTCTGCAAAGCTCACACACTTCCACACAGGTAACATAGATAAGTAACTACATAAGTCAGAGCTGGACAAGTCAGAATTAATGTTTGCATGAGTGTTAAAATATCACAAGCAATCGCTTTATCGTGAACTGAAGAGAATCACCGTACAAGTATCACTGGCCAGTCGTTCCATGCTCCTGAACTTCACAATCCTGCTAATGAACAGAAAGTTCTAACAACCAGTCCTTGCATTCAGAGCTACTTTAAGGTCACCACTTCCTAGCACCAGCCCTTCTGTTACAACATATGAGGGCTCACAAGCTAAGCTACTAGAATCTCAGAGAAGGTGGGCAAGGAGTTAATGAAGGGAAAGAGGTAGGTTTAGTTTCCCTATCAGGTCAGCAACCTAGCTTGCCTTAAAACACGGCTGTGCAATCACTACTGCCAGCACACAAAAAAGGAGTTAAGAACACACTGCTACAGTGGGAAAAAATAGTAAGATGATCCCTTTCAGGCACAATGCAAAAAATACATGAGTCCTTACAATGATTTTTTAATTGCTTCATAGTTAACAGAATAGATTTGCTAAACTATTCAGTCCTGCAGAAATAAAACACAAGTATTTCAGTGAAATAGTTTCATCTTCGGCAAACAAAACCATCCCCCCAAAAAGTTAAAGTTTCAGTTCTTAGTTTTTTTGTTCAGTTTGTCTGCTGGTTAATTTTGGCTTGTGTTTGGTTTGGGAGATGGATTGGTTTTTTATTTGTTTAATATCTGATCAACACAGGAGAAACTATAAAGCAGAATTAACGAAACTATCTACTGACAAAGCACTGCACCTGCACAGGAAAAGAAGTTCATAATAGCTCATAGAACAATCCACAGTTAGTCCCAGCATACATAATTTACACACAAACGCTACTGGCTCTCTTTTGATCTAATATAACAAGAAATATAGTAATTTTAAGAAGGTTTTCAGAACTGAGATCTAAATATAGATAGACTAGTAATCCCAGTAAGTTCAGTGAGATCTTCTTAAGTTAAGTCCATGCATTAGATTTAGGAGATTGTGAACAACCCAATAAAAACACTGTTTGGACAAGCACCTTGTCTTTTTCATCCACAGAAAAAGCATTGTATTATCCTTTTGGCTTGATAAATAAACCCTGAAGTCTTCACCATTCAAGAGACAACTCAGCTAACAAATACTTTCTCAAAAAACATGCACTTTTAGGTTGACAAGTCACTTTCCAATATTAATATACGAAAATTAGTCTGATATAGCTTGATAGCTATTTTCAAATCCCTCCTTAACAGAGCACATATAAAGTTCCAAAATTTATTTCATTCTTACTGCATAATTTATACATATTTCCATACAGTTTCAGATTTTACCAGTTAAAAATATATGCCCAGTTGAAGAACAGTATGCTATCAGTTATCATTTACTTTGTTTGCATTGTGTGCAGAAATAGACATACTAATTCCATTATTTATTTTAACAGTTTCTTTACCAGATTAGGCTTCTCTAACTTTTCCCCTCTCCTTTTTTTCTGATGACAGCACATCAGATGCAAAAAGTCAGTTTGTAAATTTGATCTACTCAGATTTCAGAAAAAGCAAGCATTGTAATATAACTTGTCCATATTAGTTTCTGAAAAACTGACAAATAAGTTGCAATGGTAAATTCCATTTAATTCCATAGCTCTGAGGACTATCTCAGAAGAAAAAGATGCATTACAATGGTGTAACACACACAGTTATTCACACAATGAAGCAAAAATTAATTCAATTTCAAATTTTCTACTAGCTGCCGAGTCAATTCTTCCAACATAATTTGTAATTGAGATTTTTTTTTTTAAGCACAAAACAAGCCTTCATAAACAATGAAGTTTTAAATGTTCATTATTTAACAGTTATGTCTTATGTTTTCCTCTTATATGACATCATCATCCTCTCATACTCCTCATAGGTTGCAGACACAGGGGCTTTGTCATGTCCTGCCATGGAGAGGCTGTCCCCTGGGCAGAAGCTGTGGACAGCACTCAGCCTTGGCCTGCTGATAGCTCTTCTTCCCATCTGTGATTTGTTTCTCTTGATTTTTTTATATTGTGTTATATCAAATTCCTTTACCATTTTTAGTAAAATAGTTTACTCCTCATCTCAGTCAAGTAATTCCTACTGCTCACTTTTCCAATGGCTTCCCACAGTGGAACGGGCAGAGGTGGGGAGGACCTAGCCCCATCACAGACAAAAAGGCCCTCAATCCATGACACCTACCCACCAACTTTAAGTTATTCTGTGAATATGAAAATGGCCCCTTTACCACCATATAAATAATTTCTAGCCAATGATAAACCAAGACCATTTTATTATTTCCGTGAACAAACATCAACAACTACACAGTCTGCCTATGTAAACATGCAAATACACAAATACATCATTAAGGTTTTAATCTCTCCTACATAGTTTCAAATCATGTCAAATCACACCAGAAGTCAACGAGGTTAACCACAAATGTAATCGTGTACAATTACATTACATTTTAACAAAGGAAATGTATTATATAGTTCACAAGGGAAATAAGATGATAATGACAACATAACACAAAACTAAAGTATTTGTGTACCTTACCAAAAACAGCCCATATTATGTATAAGATACAGGAAATTTGTTTCAAAAATATCGCAATTATTGTAAAGTTGGAGAGAAGAGAGGAATTTATAAAATATTTAACCCTAATAATTCCTAAAAAATATGATATATTTAACTGAACTACTACTAAGAAACTATTAAAGCTTGTGAAAGATCAGGAATCCAAAAGAACTGTCTTATATCAATTACAAAATTAGATCTTATTGACTCTGCTATTCAGAATTTTGAGACTTCATGAATTGCCAGTAAGTGCCAGGAATCCTACCAGTGTACAGCAAGCCAATTAGATCAGCTTCTCTGAACTGACTCTAAATCTAAAGGAAGATACTCTACGTAATCATCAAGGTTCAAAACACAAACAAGAAAAAAAATGTGTTTGATCATCTAATTTGCCCAGGACTTGTCTGGTCACATTTTCCTACACTGTGAGGATGCAAAGAAAGTTTACAATACTTACTTGGGATACATTGGCTCATAAAGATACTTGTCTCTTGCAGGAGGGATTTCAAAAAATAAGATGTATCCATTCGCAGTCTGAAAGAGAAATACTGATAAAACGCACATCTGGATATCTAGATGCACGAGTAAAATCTATACAGATTCCTGTTGCTTCTATGTCTTATACAGAGTGAGCACACCTACACACTTTTCAGACATACTAAAAAATAGTGCTTCAAAACTCACTCTATGTAAAATCCACTTCTCAAAATCCACTGAACATATCACTCATTTGGGAGAAAACATGAAAATATGCTGCTGATGTAGGCATCCCACAGAAGTTTGTAACATTCATACAGATCTAAATACATGAAAATAGACAGGTATGTGGAACTTAATCACCTCATTCCCAAAATAAATGAATCTCTAACAGCATCATCTTGAGTACTGAATAAGAGAGAATTAGCTGTGCTTTCACAGAGAATTAATAAAGAAAGCAGCTAGTAAAATGTAGCAGGCCTTCAAAGCAAGACCTCCAGATGCTTCAACACATACAGACACCAAAGAAGCCAGGCATTGCCTCTCAGTACTAGTCATCTAGGTAGTTTTGAAAAAATCTTCATTGATCCATCTTTAGATAACACAATATATTTTTAAACTCTTCCTGAAAGTGTCTGAAAAAAATTCTACTATAATCCAAAACCTAGTTATATTTTGCTATTCTGGGAGACTGATCTAAAACTACAACACTATTCAAAGAACAAACACAAATCATTTAGTTATCAGATGTTGCAATCATGAGTGGAAGCTAATCCAGTGCAAGATGGACAAATAATCAGAAAAGTTTATTGTTCAAAATTAAGAAACATGATTTGTTCAAAGCACAAACTTAACCTTTAGGCAAACTGGCAAATGAACTTTAGTTAAAGAGTATTTTCATACAAACATTTCGATATAGGCTGAATATGTACCTAAAGCATCATTACTGAAGTTAAGTAGCACTAAAATAAATGGTTTCAAGTTGCTTTGCAAGGTTGTTTTCCTTTTCTGTGAACAAAGGAAAAAGTAACACCTGTTAGCTTCGTTCATCAGTTCACAGAAATCAAATTTTCTGAAATGAATTTGTGCTTCAGCTTCAAAAAAGTCCAATGACATAATAAAAGCACAATTCTTCCATTCAAAGCAAATACCTTTCCTATGTAAAACTGTCGAAGCCATAAAGCTGATATTGAGACGGTCCAAAAATAACTGGAAGATTTTCTGTGAGCAGTAATACATTCCAGCATTATATAGGAAAAAAAAACAAAAACAAAAACAAAACAAAACAACAACAAAAAAACAAAACAACAAAAAAATCCACCAAAGATGCTCATTTTTAATATCTTTACAGGTTCTTTCCATTACATCATTAAATATTTAACCTCTAAGTTACCTTATACTGGAAGGAAAAGTAAAACAATACTGTGAAGTAATCTTTATACTGATACTGTACAAAGGGCCTAGATGAATCCCATTCAAAACACAAGTTACTATTGTTACAGGTTCATTTCTAGACAGAACCTCAAATTCTGTGAATACCTGGCTGAAATGTAGA
Source organism: Meleagris gallopavo (assembly GCF_905368555.1). Taxonomy (NCBI): domain Eukaryota; kingdom Metazoa; phylum Chordata; class Aves; order Galliformes; family Phasianidae; genus Meleagris; species Meleagris gallopavo. Next base: position 27,925,532 of record NC_139435.1, on the reverse strand, counting down.
AAATTCAACCAGATACTTGCTGGAAATTGATCACATTTGTTTCTACATTGCTTTATAAACACCTGTGCTGCAACAAAATTTAGTGAAGTTTCATCACTGTCTTCTATTCCCTAATCATTCTCACCTCTGATAGTCAAAACAAACATTCAGTGCCTTACAAGAGATTTCACTACATTTTTTTCTCATATGCTGCAGTGTTTCATAAAGTTCTGCTTTACTTCTGGGAATAGACCCTGAAAAACAACCTGTACTGGAGGACTGCCCAAATCAGGCAAAAGTCTAAAATGCCAATATCTTTCTCTGCATTGAACTGTCTTGATCCAAGTTGATTTATTTGCTAGATTCAGTTGTCATACTAATCTAAGCTCAGCAATACTAGGAAAAAAAAAAATTATTAGTACAGTAATATGAGAAAAGAACCTGCAAAATATTGGGGGATAAAAAAAGAAGCAAGAACAAACTCTGCCAAAAATGAACAGTGAACAGCGATGGTGACTATGATAGTCCAAAGCAGGATTAAATGTAGTTTACAAATGTACCAGCAGTTTAACTCAGGAAGATACTAGTAATATAAATTCTAGAATTTCTAGAGAACAATAACAGTGTGAGAACTGCTTAAGCTGGTTTAACTGCCTACCATTAAACCATTAACTGCCTACCAGAGATACTACAAAGCCTTATGTGCCAGATCAAAATTTGCTTTCAGTACAAACAATAATTACCTCACAGCAGATGCTACAAATTGATTTCCCCTCCCTGTTTGACCATTTTAAATTTTACTTTGTGAAACCTAAGTTTGCAATACGCGCATATACCATCTGATATAATCCGCAAAAATACAACACTATGCATTTAACTGCAAAAAATAACTTGAAAGTCCAGTAACCAAATGGAAAAAAAATAAAAATAGCCTCAACATTTGCTGAACCATAAGGTCTTGAGCAAATAGATCTCGACACCATAGAAAAAAACATACAAATTAACTCAATATAACAAACTACATCTCTTCTGAATTTCTACATGACTTCATTGGAAAATGCTTGAGTAGTTTACTTGTGATTATATTCTGGTTACAAAATTGAAGAATTATTAGTTTACTCAGGATAAATTTTACAGAAGTCTCCTTTTTGCTACTATAGATAAATATGATCATTCATACCCTGAAAATATTATCTGATACAAACAAATATTAGAGTAATATATTACTGCATTGATTTCAACTGATCTTTTTAAATGGTTTAAACATTGTAAGCTAACTTATCAAGAAAAGAATGCCCCAGTACTACATATAAAAATGGGATCTAAGGAATTTTAGTAGAGGCAAGAACAATTTCATCAACCATCTAGTATTTTCCACTATGACAGAATGTCTGATTGGTTTAAGAGATGCTACAAGCACCACTTTAAGTACAGAAGATGGTTTATATTTGGAGATGAAATCGCCATACCAAACAAGACAGTACTTGCTACACAATTTGAGATTCCATATTCCCAGCTTCTGATGGGTAATTTTAATGACTTCAATCTTTTGCAGCTTTTCACAAGGAAATTCAACAACCTCAACTTTAAAAGCTATGAAAAAATATACTATTAATTTAAGACCAGTTTGTAATATAAGACCTGGCCAAAAGTTGCAAGAATCACATACTGTATTCCGAATCACTCTATTACTGCATCACATACTGACATTTGAAATGTCTACTGTTACTGTGTCTTACACCTCCAACTTTCTTCTAAATATTGGAGCTCAAACACTGCAGTGAACTGCAGTAGCATAGCACTAGTTATGAAACGTGACTAAATACATTTTTTCCCACATGCAAAACATGAGTTCAACTTTTCATCCATTTAAGATTCACCTTTCTGAAAAATCCATAAGTACTATTTATCAAGCTAAACATGCTTATGTTGCCTAACTCCTTAATTATTTCCTTCATTCACATCTTTATTCTTCAGATCACAAAAATATTGAGGTGCTGCACAACCTCTAGCAAACACATCTAAACATTTTAATAAAGAACTACAACTTGTTCTTCAGGAAAAAAAAACACTAGAATTACTAAAGAAAGTTTCTAGTATTCCTTGTTACTACTATCCCTTATTTCTCACGTAAGACAAATAATTAGTTAAGTGTATGTATAGATTCCAGATTTCTGCAAGGAAACAGGTAATACAAAACTCTTCTTACAATAATTTAACCACAATAAGAATACTTACTGAAACAGCTATCATGGTGCCATCAGGCCGCCATTCTGCTTGCTTATAAGGTCCAAACTGAGAAGCTGCTTTTGATAGTTCCTTGTAGCTCACAATTAATACGCTGGGCTGAAGGGAAAAAAAGGAACACAATAATTACATCATTTGTCTAGAAGAAATGGGAATGAAAAAATTTCCTTTCCTTACAACATGTTTCTCTCAAAAAGAAAAATTAAAAATTGAGTATTTGACAATGCACGATACAATGGTGCTTTTAAAAATAACTTAAACTGAAGCCCTGCCACATTGATGTTCCTCATGTCACTTTCAAATAAAAGACAGTGATATAGGTTGACTTGTTTAGGGATCAGTATATTCGTTTAAGGACCAATACATTAGTTTAGCAAATGAATCAAGGGGGAGTGCTAATTCTAAAACTTATCATTCCAACTTTGCTTGGTGTGAGCAGCCTTGTTTTCTTCTAATTCTTCTCTATAAGAAGCACTGGAGTCATAACAGACTACTTATCTTTCACAAGGTGCAAGGAAGTTTTCCTCAGATTTTCACATGTTCCTATGGAAGTTGCTCATTATGGCATGAAATGGAAATTTGCCAAACTGGGGGAGAACAGCTAAGGGTCAGCCAAAAGTCTAAGTAATTAAGCCAATCGTGGAAAAATGGGTATAAAATGGGCATAGGACCACCCTAAATGCAATCAAGCATGCCCAGAGGGACGTTAGCATACACTAATGAGTTCCTGAAAAAGAATGAACACGTATGCTAACGTATGGAGATATATGTCTTAACTGTTTGTATGTAGAACCTGAACTCTGAGAGAACGTTCCTGTTTGTCAAGTCTTCTGGTACATATCGTGAGGAAAAAAGGAATGCTGCTTTCTAACACCACACTACAATTAGAGACTTTTCTTCCCGGATTTCAGATGAAAGCAAACAAAGAAACAAAGTTACTTCAGAGAACAGAAGACAAAGGATAAGTGAAACTTAAAATGAAAAAGGAAAAAAAAACCAAACACTTCTAATAGGTTCCTATAATGAAATGGACTGTCAAATTAGCCAGGATGAAAAATTCTTTGTGAAAGATTTGGTGCAATCTATTCATATTGTTTCTGCTAAACAGATGGACCACTGTATTAAATAGATAATACCCAGAAAATCTTTTTCACATCTCCTCAAGAAGAGGTCACCAGAAATGATGCAAACAGCTTCTACAGTTTGTTGAACTGATTTTGCATATGAAGGGAAGTGCTCATATCTATCTTTATTCCTGGGTACCAGATCATGATTTCCAGTGTCATGAGGCTCAGACAAAGCTACCAAAAGCACAGTCTTCATTCCCTTTCTTGAAAACAGTTTAGAGCTGACATAAAATCCTAATGAAAGACTCCCTCTTTTTGCTCCCAGGCTTAGAAACAGTCTTCCTCTCTAAACATACTTAAGATCTGTTTTCACTTTTCTCATTCTTGAACTAATAATAGCTTTCAGCTTAGACAGGTATTCCCTTGTTTGCTGCCCTCCCCCACTGGGAAAGAAGACAGAGAAATATGTGCATATACATTCATTTGAACACAACCATGCTTCCTTAGCCTTCAGCTACATTAAACAAACCAAGCTCTTTCTAGAAGTTTCTCCTTATCAATACAACAGACACTTTCTTTAACCATATTAAATGTTTTGGTTTCTTTTTCAGAGCAGTAGCAACAAATTCTACATCCCAAAAAAAAAAAAAGTACAGTACCCCAGCAGCTGGATGGGAAAAATAATCTGTCACAACAGTCAGAGATGACATCAATTTAAGACTGTCCCGTAATTAGGTGAGTATTTACTACCACCACATTTGAAACCAGTTGCTTCAAGTTTCCTTACAAAAAAAAAGCAGAGCTACAAACAAATTAGTATGAAATTAGCACATATGTAAACAAGGAGTTTAATTAATACCACACAGACAGTCAGCCTTTGCATATTTATAGTATGACTCTGCAATCTGTGCCCAGTTCTATTAATTAGATTTCACATCTAGATAGAACTGACTTCCCAAAAATAAAGTTAAGAATTTATACTGGAAAGTACAACAAGTAAACTATTCTTTACCTTTTCAGTTCAGACGGCTTTTCTTTTTCTTTCAGTTACTAGTAGATCAAGTAAACTAACACTAAATAGATTACTCGTACTGGAATTTTTTTTATTGCTCTTGTGAACTACATGGTCTTTCACCATTTGGTTTAAAACCAAGTTAAATGTCTTAGATGTGAACGGAAAAGAAGTACAATCACGAACGCGACAGTACAATCGTAGTAATCTGCTCTGATCATTCTAACACCAATCTTAAAGCACTCCTGCGCTTTAAGAATTTCAGAAGCAGGCAAAATAAAAAGTGCAAAATAAAAATCATTAATGCACAACAATTTTCTTTCTCTATTAATACTTCTACAAATCATGACGACCACATTTGTACTGTAACATCCTTGTGACAGTACAAATCTGTGAGAAAGATGTTGATACACCTTAGAATCTTGGAGTACATTCTGCATACACAGCTATTGTAAAATTTACACAGAACTGATCACTAGGTTGATTTACATTTTGTTTTTACAGATGAAAACTAGAGGAGTTACCATTAGGAGTACCTGCTTATTTTATCATTCTGAGTTTCAGTAGTCTCCTACTAGCAAGCAGATTGATTTCTAACTCAATAAATCAGGAAGTCTACCTACCTAACTAATGTTTAAACCATAAGTATTTCACCAGTGCAATTTATTTCCACTTTCAGAAACTGGAAACTACGAGTTTTGAAAATCCCTAAGAGAAGAACTTTCACTGCCTAGGTTTACAAGCTCCACACTAAAGTGAGAATGGCTATAAGCTTCACACACCTTGAAGGTAGCATGTTCTGCATACACAAATGAAACAGCCGTTTTACATCTGAAGTCATTTACTACCAAAAAAAGTGACCTAACAGGTATAACAGCACAGAAGTATATCGTACGAAAAAGAAGTCTATCAGCTTAATTTTAAGTACTTGGCCCCACGTGGAACAAATCATTCAATAAACATTTTTAAAAAACAAAAGGGCCTAGTCAATATAATACCTTTCTCTGATTAGTTTTAGATAATTAACTCTCAGTCTGTATAAAAACAGTATTTAGACTCTATTGCACAGAATTTTCCCTACATCTCTGCATTTCTGTTGAGATAACCAGTTCCCTACATCATCTTCATGAAAACTGCACATGATTTTTTTTTTAGTTCTCCACACTTCAGCACGCAACTACCGAAAATTTTAAAGAAATCCAGTTAAGCTCAAGATATGAAAGATAAATCAAGACAATGATTCTGCTTCTTTACAATGCTTAAAGTCTACCTTCACTAAACTTTTTAACGGCAGAATCACAGCTTTTGTAGAAACTTGTGATTAGAGAAACATAGGAAGTAACCTAGCAAATGAAAACAGTTGTTTTTAAAAAAAGTCTACAATACATAAGTAAACATCTTCAGTTCTTAAGAAAGGAAGAAATGAAGATTTCCTGTGAAACTAGTAATGATTCTTTCACTCAAACTGCAACTTAAAGCTAGCAGAAGCTTCCCAGAATAGATGAGAAGACATTTCTTAATCCGTTGCAAAGAAAGCCTAGCATTTTGGTATAGTACATTTTGCTCTCATAAAGAATATCAGGTCAAGCAAAAACAGAATCCAGAAGCCAGCACTTGCTTATGAATAGAACAGTGGGGGAGAATGCTCAAAAGATACAAAAATAGATAAAAAGGGGAAAAGGGAAGGCAATGATTAAAAAATGCACAGTAATATCTCCACCAAAGATTAAGTTAATTCTCTAGTATTCCTGTAATAAAAAAAAAGAGATAAATAAAACACAACTTCCTGTTCCCACACTTAAATATACCACATCTCCTTCCTTTCTTATCCACCACTCAGTTACTTTGCCTATCTTCTCAGAAGAACCCTTTCTGCAGGTCTCATACTCTGAATCTTTTATGATTAATACTTTCTAACATTAAAAAAAAGTTTTTTAATTAAAAAAGAAATGAAATATTTTGGATGACTAGTACTGAAACAGAAAGATTGCACTACCTATAAAACCCTTACTGTACCAAGGCAATTTCACAGGCAAAGACATTCAATTCAACTACTTGCTTTAAAACTGACTTTAATTTCATTAGCAGTTGTTGTAACATTGCTTAGTAAGAGTTCCCTTGGACTTTTAACTGAGAAAGATGGACACCACAAAAAACAATCAATGAAAGTTATTTGAAATCAATAGTTTTATTCAACTCTATCTGACAAAGAGCATACCACCTTTCTCACTTCCTTTCTTTTTGCAAATAACTTCATCATTGGATCATATGAATTAATTTTTAATGAAGAGGTCTATCAAGATATACTGGCCGTACATAAAAATCTCTCAGCAAACTAGACAGGAGACATTATAGGTTTACTTCTCCAAAGATGGGCATTCCACCATGTGAAGTGAATACACATTGAACAGACTCTTAAATGTGAACTGGCCATCTTTAAATACTACAAGTCATACAGACTTGAACAGCAACTCTCACAGGACCAAGTGCTTGCTTTTATTGAGGTGTTCAAAGGCCTCAAAATAATATGATACATTCACCAACTGGAGAGAGGTAGAGTCACTGGTTGTTTGACAGAATGTAACATAATGACAGCATAAGTTTTCCTTAATTTGGATACTGTGGTTTGACTGCTGTGGGTTAGTGGCAAACCATGCATAAAGCACATTAAACAGTTTAAATAGGCCAGCAAATACAACATAAAACTACTGGACTAAGTTTGAGAATTACAAACCTAACAGCACGTGTAGATTCAAATACTGAAACCTATTAATGTTCCTTCATCTTTACTGAGAACTGACTTGAACAAAGACAGAAAGAACAAAACAGGAACACTGCCATTTATAGTCAGCCAAAAAATTAGCAGAAGTGTGAACTAACACTCTCTGAGGATTGTAGATGTTCCTGTAAGGCACTAAGACTCATGATTTTACATACTGCAACATGAAAAACTCCAAATACTGTGCTTCACAGAAGCTGCTCTGGAAGAAGAAAAACCAAATTGCTGCAGAACTGCCTAGCTGATGGCAATCACCGCCTTTCCCACGTAAAAGTTTTCAGACAGTCTACTGCTCAAAAACACTGCCAGTAAAAAAGGCTGTACTCTTTGCTGTTTCTCAGTCCCATGAATTATCAAGTGCTTGAATTTGAATTATGGAAAAACGGGACTCTGTGATGAAGAGCAAATTTACAAAACCTCTAACATAATACCTGACCTTACACAGACAAACAATTTTATGTGCAACTGCTTGGAAAGTCAGAGCTCACAACAAAGACAGTATTCTCTTCAGGTAAATAATTTTGCAATGTTTTTGAAGGGTCATCTAGTTGATATTAATAGAGGATAAACCAAAAAGGCATGCTAATATTAACATGAGAACTTTACATTTCATATGACAAGTTCATCAGTCCCATAGGTATTTTTCTATCTTTTTTTTTTTTTTTTTTTATTTAACGTAAGTCATAAATAACCTTATAATGGAAGCAATGGAACAGCTGTCACTCACCAGAGTGCAAAAAGAAGTGGCCTTTTCACACCAATCCCTGACAGGTATCTGTGAGAAGTCAGAATCCCAGAGAACAAACTACTATGAAAAAAAAAAAAAAAAAAGAAAAAAAAAGAAAAAAAAAGAAGAAAGAAGAAGAAAGAAGAAGAAAGAAGAAGAAAGAAGAAGAAAGAAGAAGAAAGAAGAAGAAAGAAGAAGAAAGAAGAAGAAAGAAGAAGAAAGAAGAAGAAAGAAGAAGAAAGAAGAAGAAAGAAGAAGAAAGAAGAAGAAAGAAGAAGAAAGAAGAAGAAAGAAAAAAAACAACCAAAAAACCCACAAACCACAACAGAAGCAGCAAGACATCCAGCTTGCACTGATGCCATTTGTGCCACATTGTTTACAATGTGTAACCACAGGTCATTATCAATATGTCTGACCTCCATAGTCCAACAAAATTTCAAATCAAAATGCTAGAGAGATTGTATCTAATCCTATCAAGGAAAAAGAAACATACTACAATACTCAACAAGCTGTTCTCCTTAGAGTTCTGGGATAAATGCATCACTCTGAAAGCCTAATCCTAGAAGCACAGTGAAAACAATCAGTTTTTTTTTTTTTTTTCTTTTAATAGTCACCTATAATTAAAAAAAAAAATACAGTAACAATGACATTTTACCACACACGCATCTTTTCACACATCGCATTTCCTATAAGCACTGGTGTCACAAACAACTCCTTCTATAGCATGCCAAAATTCCAGGTTACAGAGACCACTTCTCTAAGAAAAGCACAGTTCCCTGTTGTGTCCAATTTGCTTAAAGAATGTATCAAGCTCAATTCTAACTGAGAACCAATTAGAGACTGAAAAGCGCATGAAGAGTGTCTTAGAAGAATATAGAAGAAAGTCAGCATTTAGAATAAAGATAGATTACTCAGCAATCTAGGATTCTGACATGGATGCTATCCCATAAACTTATAGTTCAGTTATCTCTTTATCAGAATATCACAAAAAGAAAAGTTTAAAAACATGGGTAGATATAAATTGTAAGTTGGTAAACATCTAGGTAATTATAGTATTTTCCTCAAAATGAATAGACTCTAGAGAGCTTGCAGGACTGGTAATGAAAGGCAGAGTCATACCAGACAGTATGACAATGTGCAAGGGTTTTCATTAAATATTTAAGGCTGGTACTTATTTCTGTCATTGCCATCAGTCTGTTAAGATCAAAGAAAGGAAATACTAGACTATATTTACATGTGCAACTACGTCACCAGACTCTATTCTTGTTTTACTCTTCAACGTTTGCAGCGGAAAAATCCATGCCTTTGTCACATATTCTACAGCTACACACATCTTCACTCAATATCTGGAGAATAACTAAATTCCCTAAACTGCCTCAAGTTCTTATTTCTTGAGATAACCAATCTGATCTAAAATAAAAAGTTACTCAAAGGAGTAACACTCTCAATGAGCTAAGAACAATACTCCTCTCATTCCTCCATGAGCAAGGAAAAGCAAGCTTCCACTTGTTGAAGTTGGCTGGCCCCATAAATCCAATAGTAGCCAATAGTAGCCACAAAAATACCAGTCCAAGCAGTGAAGATGACAACTCTTCCAACTGCACAGCAGCCACAGGAAAGTACAATTTCAGTTCCCGGGTTAATAAATTACCTCTTTTTAGTATTTCAGAAAGTTTCTTTCAATAACTGAAGTTTCATGTTTTAAACATCCAAGTATCTAACATTAGCAGAATAGTCAAACAACTTTCCAATGCTGTCAATGAAAACAGGTTCGTTGGCTTTCAATGACAATAAATGTACTGTGGCCATAAATTTCTTATTAAATATTCAAGAAAAACACTTAGATCAGCGGTCTCCAAACTAGGGCACATGCAAGAGAATCCACCGGGTAACAAGAAAGCATTTTTTTTTTTCACCTTTAATAAAAATTAAAAGAAATAATTAAAAGAAATAAACTATCCTTTTAGTTTATCCTTTCGTTCCTTACTTTCTATTTTGTGTGTGTTTTATAACATACAAATAAGTACAGTAATACACACATACAATTTATAAACAAATATACATATATGGGGTGAACGTGCTCAGCAAGTGATGAAATAAGTTCATCACTGATTAGTGGTCTTTGTATCTACAATCTAAACTCACTCTACAAACAAATTAAGCAGTCCTGAAACTTTTTACTCAAAGACACTAAGATAATTTGATCTGTTTTTATCCATGTCATTTAAATCATTTTCTAACCTTAATATCTATATGGTTTCCAACCCCAGAACCAATCCACACTTTCAGAGAGATTTTCCCTATTGTTAGGTTCTAATACACAGTAGATAAAAAGGACCTTTAAACATTACCACTACATTTGAAAAAACACACAACACTCAATGTAAGTTCACAATTTGGGGAGTATTTAAAAGGGCCTCTTGTTCTTGAAAACCTTAGGACAGTTTCAGCAGCCTTATCACTTCATTCTTACACAAAGCTTTGAATATATATTTGTGATAGCATTAAGCTCTAACAAGCACATCAGCCTGCAGTCTTTTCCACTTCAGAAAACTGAATTAGTTCAACCAGACTAAAAAACAGCTTTGTTCTAAAGAAGATACGTTTGCCTAATGATAACATTTTCTAGAATGCTACAATTTTAGTTTATTTCAGAACAATTAAACATATGACTTGACCCTTAAAAAAAAAACACACTTGCAATAAATACGCTTAACAGTGCAATAGTCTCATAAAAAATGTTCAACATTAATCTCTGTCTTATAGGTGACAATGTAATTTTTTGGTAGTCTAAAATCAAGTCTGGCAAAATCAGTGTTAAAGTAAACCATTACATACTGGAACTGAATGCACTGAGAAATTTTTCATGATCTATGAGTTTGCTCAAACTTTCCTGCAACAAGTACATTCCTCTACACTTCCATCTTTCTTTCTGTCAGCTACACATTGTTCAGCATTCCAATACAAGTCCAAACTTGTCAGGTAATGAACACGGGTAATTTACGCAGCCCCTGTAAGCGCACCGTAAAATAAACTGCCTTCTGGACAATAGGACACACCTTGCAAAGCATTCTACAAACCTGTTCTCATTTACCTATGTTCCCAGAAAAGGCCACCAATTATGTTTTGTTGACAACTACAGCTAGAGATCTAACAACCAGCAAAATCTAGCAGGCTGCATACTTCTACACTACACAGCACAAACCAAAGGGACCACAGGCCACATGACGAAGTTCACACGGCACAGGTACTGGGCTGATACTCCCTGATGCAATACACATGAAAGTTAAAATACAGCATGGGCACCCTGCCCAGGAACTAATTAATAGACAGAGCACAGCACAGAGTGATGAAATCTCAGCATAACTTCAAGCAAGACTTTAAGACTATGACTTGTCGTTTGACACTGCTCTATACCAGCTTTCTAAAATTGGATTTTCACTTTTCTCTGTAATCTGAGATGGACTCATAAAGTTACCCAGAATCAGACATACTCGTAGACATGCAGAGATCTTACTTAAGACAGAATTTTAAAATATCCAGCATCGAAATTTAAAGTCAATATCACAACTGCTTTGTAATGCTGCGCCAAATCAAACTGACATGCAGCATTTTTTGTTAACAATCTTACCAAAGCTAATTTAAATCAAAGCATTTAATAGCAATCATGTGCAGTTTCAAGCGACACTGCTAAAGCAGCAACTTCCAACGAAAGCCATTGCAATGCCTGTTCTCAGGGTCAAAAACCAGTTAAACTCTCATCAAACAAAGTTTGTGGAGTTCTGGATCACACAAGTAGTCGTCACAAACAGTCTTGCTTTATTAAAAAAAAACACACGTTCTTTGTTGCTGGTTTTCTTAATGCTTACAGGCTCTTTTATATAGAACATGTAACGTATGCACACAAAAGACATGAAGCACGTTTGCAGTAACAGTCCCACAAGCAGTCTCTACGTCACGCCTGTGAGCCAAAGTAAAAAATGAGAAAGAAAAGAAAGTTGGTTCCAAGTGTCATGTCGGGGAATAAGTGGTGCAGTCCGAGCAGATGGGCCTCGTGTTTTCCTGACACTGCTCTGCCAGCAGCAAACAAACAGGCTGCACAGCACCGGCCCACAGGAGCGACTCACAAGTAGCTCAGGGCTCCGCGAGCTCCGATCCGCATCGCCATGAACCCTCCAGAGCAGGACGGATCCCACACGACAGGGCCGGGCGCGGCCGGGACACTCACCCTGCAGTACCAGATGCTGAGCTGCGAGGAGGACAGCACCGCGAAGAAGGCCCTCCGGGGGTCCGTCTGGATGTGTAGAGGCGGCTCCAGGCGCTCCAGCGGGCACAGCAGCCGCTTCGGCCAGCCGCTGAGGAAGTACATGGCTGCGGCTTCCCGGCCGCCCGCTCGCTGGGCCTAGGCGGGGAGCGCTCCCCGCCCACGCGACGGCCTCGGGACCAGGGGCTCGGAGCGCCGCAGGGCCCGGGGCCGCCCGCGCATAATCACCGCCGCCGCCCAGGAGAAGGACAGCCGAGGGCTCCCGGCCGGGCTCGAGCCGCCGCCGCTGCCGCGCGGAGGGGAGACGGTGGGAACGGGATCGGAGCCGCGGCGAAGAGCGCGAGGAGAGGACGTGCGTCCGGCGGGCCGCGGCCTGAGAGAGGCGAGCGGTCACAGCTGTGCGCGCGCCGGCGGCAGTCGCGGCGGCTCCTCCCTCTCGCGGGTGCCTCTCCCACCCGCTCTGGGTGTCGCTGTGGTGGTCGCCGCTCGGGCCTCCGCCGCCATCTCCCCGCCCCCGCTCCGGTCCCACCGCCACGGCCCCGAGCGCAACGGCGGCTCCGCGGCGGAGGAAGGGGGAAGGGGCGGGGCCGGCCGCGGAGGCGCCCATTGGCTGCAGCCACGGGGCCGCGCGGAAATGACGTCAGAGGCGGAGGCGGCTCCGCCCCCACAGCTCCGGGGGCGCCGTGTCGAGGTCCCCCGCCGTAGGCGCGCGGAGGGGGCGTGCCGGGTGAAGGGGTGGGGCGGGCGTTGTGCGCATGCGCGGCGCTCTTCCCCCGACGCGTGGTGGACGACGCATGCGCATGTGTTGGGTGGCAGCGGCAGGGCCAGAGGAGGTGGCGCGAGGTTGTATTAGAGGTGGGGCTTAAGGCGGGGCTCGTCACCAGAGGGCGGTGGGCATGGGGCGTGTTTTCCAGTGGTCGCGTGAGAGGATTGCTGGAGTTCAAAGAGTGTTTGGGCGGTACTCTCAGACATAGGGTTTGAATTTTGGGCGTTCTGTGTGTAGCCAGAAGCTGGACTCGATCGTTGGGGTCTTCTCCAACTCGGGTTTTCCTGTGATTCTGTGATCCATCAGACCCAAAAACGGTGCCTCAGTCTCATCTCCCTTATCTGCCACCTGGAGATACGGGAGCAAGACTGCGTACTCGAACTGTAGTTCTTTGCAGCCTGGCCACGTGTCAGGCTGCTGTCCCGATAGAGGTTTCATTCAAAATAGGTCTCTTTGCAACAAGCCTGCCATTCAGGAAAAGAAGAGATTTACCGGCAGCAGAGAAGATTTTTTTACCTTGATAAAGAGATCTGGGTGAGTTACTAGTACAGATGGTGGCACTGAAGCTCTTTTGGAAAGAAGGAATGCAGGTACAAGAAGAATCACACTTGCAGTGTGTGTGCAATGGTGTAGTCTTGGCACCAAGTTTCTGTTAGATGTTGGTAATAGCATTTCTTCCATCAAGTGATGAACTAGATAAACAAATGCATTTATCCAAAAAAATAAAAAACCTAAACATTTTTCTTTAGGCTATTTTTCCACCAATGCCTATTCTCCAGACTAGTTTCCAAAATTGTTGAAGTGCTTTATTCATAGATGAAAGAGAGATCAGAAGCATTTAGCGAGAAGGGAAAATTGTCCAAGGCTCGGGTACACTGTTGGATATAGTGAGTGAGGCTGATCTCTTTGGGGCAGGGGATAGAAAAAAGTGAAAGGGAATTTTCAGTATGCGTCTATATCATTCCAAGGCCAGCACATGAATTAGAAAGACACAGTCTTAAGTATTTTAAACCTCAAGGAAGCTTAATAAATTGTTTTCTCTGTCCTTCTTGTTACAGGAGTTCCTGTGACCTGTGGTGTCCCCAGAAAAGTCAAGCTGTATGCATATTAACTAGTTCCCTTCAAAGAACATGGCCTCTTCCCCCAACTAAGGTTTGTTCTATCGTAACACCTCTTCTGGTAATAAAGATGTTTTGTTTCTATACAAATACCATATTTCAGCTGAAATCTGTATGTTTTTGAACAAACATAACTAATATATCTTGGAAGTACACCTATGGCAGCAGAACATCAAGATATTTTTACCTTAGTTTTCTGAACATGCATCTTGGAAAAGCCTTGCCATCATGTACCCTACCATCAGACAGATGCCAGTCAGCACATTTGCTACATGCATTATCTTTACTATAGACTCTTCTCTGAACCCGTTTTGGTCTGCTTTACTGATAATGAGTGCTCTAAATTAGTAAATTAATTTTTGGGAGTATAGCAGTATCCTGTTTATTAAAACACTTTCTAATTCTCATGTAGGAAATAAATACCATGAAATATATCTTGAAGTATAGATATGACTTTTAGAATCACATTTCTTCTCGATTATTCACATTTGTTCAGCCTTACTTAATGGAAGTGCTGATAAATTTATCAAAATCCATGGGAAAAAAAACATAAGCATGTTTTCAGTAGTTCCATATGGCTCCCTTATTTAACACTATGATGTTATAACACACGTATGCATAAGAAGCAATATGCTTCCAGGTCATACTGTTTCAGATGAGTAATACTGGGTAGTATGCTGAGAATAACGTTAATGAAGGAAAACTACTGCTATCAATAGCAACTACGGTGGAAAAATGGTAATGTGCAAAAAGGGAAGACTAATGCTTTGTCATATTTACATCATTACTGTTGTTGCTTTAATTGAGGAAAGACATGAGGCACTGCAGAGAGTCAGGAATAATGATGGGAAGCTCACCAACACGAATCATACTATATTTTACCTAGAATTGTTATTATTAAAATGTTCATATCAGTAATAAGGATATGATCCAAGCTGTGTCATTTTTGGTAAATGTTAGGATCTGAATCAAGAGCATATTTAGATGCCTAGTGCAATAATTTTGTAGCAAGATAATGGACTTTTTTGATTCATACACTGTTTGAGTACAACAACAACATAAACCTATTTCTTGGTGTTGTGATATGGGAATGTGAGTCAGACTACCCTGAGAGGCAAAAAGATGTATGGTAATACAAGCATGCAGACGACCAAGCTGAGAGATCCTTCAACAGATCTGGCAGTGTCTGCCAGTCACAGGGACAGAATGTAGCAGAGAGACTATGATAACAAGGCTGGACACAATTGTGAAAGCCCTTCATACACAGAGGTCCAGTTGTTAATCATCATCAAGTTCACACAGCTGAAGATGACTCGCTTTCATCTGCCTACACAATGGTAGTCATGAAGTTTTGCAAACTGAACACTTGAGATAACTGTTTCCTGAAAAAGAAGTGCTCACGCAGAGCTGTGGGAGCATGCAGGAACTTTGAAATAACCTAAGCCTAGATACATAGGCCTTACTGCAAGCAAGCTATTGAAAAAGAGGAGACAGATGCTGCTGATTGCAGACCCAGGGTGAAAACATTGCAGTAGTGTAGTCATTCTGCAGAGCTACCAGTGTTAGATTCTTTGCAGTTAATGCCATAAGTGTGTTAGATTATCACCATTTGCAGCTTAAAGGAAAAAAACAAAACAAAACAAAAAAAGAACATAATGAAAAAACAAAGAACAACCATAGCCTTACAGATAGACTGGTAATGAAACAATAGCATGAAGTTCTTGCCAACCCTTTTTGACAAAGCAGGTATTATGTCATAAACAATAGAAGGTATGTAAGAATGCATGAGTATCTCTGTCATGTACATTAGAAGATAGTTATTAAGTTACCTTGGCTTCTTAGAACTATGGAACAAACTTGTCATTCACCTCATAGGTTTCTGGTACAGAAATGAGAGGGCTGCTATACACTAGCCTGTAATTTAAATTGCCTGTTCTTAGTCATCTCTTGACCCAGCAAAAATGACGTTTTTCATTAAGAGCAGATTCATACAAAATAGAATGAGATAGGGCAAGCATTCAACTTATTTTCCTGTTGAACACCCACAAGCATGATTTCATTTTAACTTCCTTTTTGAAAAGTTTTTTTTTTTTTTTTAAAACAACAACAACCACCAACAGTAACGGAAGGGAAGTTACTTGCTACATCATGTTGAAAATTTGAATGTATTTTTAAAAGAAAAAGTAAAGAAGCTATGAACTAAATGTTAAGACTAGTTGTCTGCAAAGCCACATATGAAAACATATGAAAATATACTTAGGAATTCAAGGTTGTCTTTCAGACTTTATTATCTTGGGTTCAGTGAATAAGGAGTATGATCTTAGTTTCTTAAGTAGCCAGTCACTGAAGAATTTGTTTGTGCACACAATTACTTTGCTGAACACTAATGTGATTTCTGAATATGCCTGGAGAGTTGCATTAATTAAAGAATTTTGATGTTTGACACCATTGAAATGAAATGTCTGGAATCATAGGTTGTTTTAATATTTTAAACATTAAGTTTGTTCTTTTAGACTGTGCAGACTCCAGGAAAAATATCACTGCCCTGAAGGTCAGTGATTTTCATTCAGTCTCCTCTGATCAATGAAAAGACTATGGACAAACTCTCTATGGCTTTCCAGCAGGAAAAAGGGATTACAGAAGGAGCTAAGTGGCTCTAGTATGTGATTCCTCTAGTATGTGATTCCTGGCATATTTTCTATATAAATAGCACCAGAAAAACAATTTCTATTTTCTGTAAACAAACTGACCAAAGAACTGTATAGTCAATGAATATACAGATGTTGTAATTAAGAAACATACAAAAAAAGTTAGGCTAAACAGGTTATCATGCTAAAGTAGAATAGAAAGAAAGCTTACCCTTATCCTGGGCTTGCTGAGAAGACTCCAAGAGGAGCAATTTCCAAAAGAGATCCTAACCCACTGGTAGTCAGCTCTTAAATGGGGTCTAGGAAGCTTCCAGTAGCACAGGAGAATTGTCTTCACCTGTGCTCCCAGGGCTGATTCATTGCGTGCCTCAGGTGGTCAATCAGAGGTTCAGGCCATAATTCAGCAGTTCCCATACAAGAACCTTGCAAGCTGCCATCTGTGGAAAGAAGGAAATAAATTAATTAAGCTTTTGGGGGGTGGTGACTGTATGTTTTTTGCTAAGTAACAGTCACTGCATGAGGTACTGAGTATATAGTATGGTTACAGTATATGATTTGGATACAGAATTGCAGACAAGATGTTTGGAGAGATAGGAGCTCTGGCATAGGGAAGTGCTGGTAGATAGGACGGCCTAGATTTAATGTTAGTTATATGTTTTGTTTACTGTATTATGTGTTCCTGGAACGTCGCAAATATTTGTTGTATTATATCTATTATCATCTGTAACTCACAAAAGTGCATTTAAATTATACTGATGTATTATACTGATAATACTATGTTTATTATCTTAGTTATAAATTAGCGTAACTTAATACACTAATTTGTATGTGTTATTGATAACACCTGAAAAGTGTTATCTGTAACAAGTAATGCCTTCACTCTGCTGTTGGATTTTAAGAATAACCGAATAGTCTGAAGGTAAAAAATAAAGGAAATAAAGGAAGAGTCACTGAAGGCAGAAATCTGATTTTAGACATCACCCAGAACACAAGACTCCATTTGTGTCCAAGATGCAGGATCCTGACTTGCAGATTTTGAGATGAAAATCATTTGTACTCTCTTATTCAGTAGATGAATGTGAAAGATAGAAAGGAACAAAGCAAAAACAGAAAATGGAACTATCGAAAATAGAGAACATTTCTTGTGTACAATTAGTAGCTATTAACCTTAATTCTGTTCTCCATGTCTCTTCATTGTAAGCACTTGTGTAGACTGAGAAGTACACTAAATTATCTCTGACAGAATATTGATGTGCACATGGCATTGGAAGTGCCCTCTGCAGGCTTCTATCTGGTAAGCAAAGGGAGCTGTAGCAAAAACACTCTATTTTGATTAGGTGTTTATTCTGGCTGAGCTATTTCTCTCTAAAATTTTTGCTGGTACGGCTTTATCTGAACTTTGTAATTTTCTTGATGAGACTGCCCAGAAACATGCACAGCATTTTAAGTGAACAGCCATAAAACACTAAGCAAACAAATTACAGTCTTTTTCAAGAGCTTGGTTTGTTATCAGTTTGTATCTTAACAGCCTTACTGCCCTTCGGTTAACAGTTATTCTAGATCCCATCTCTTTTCACTCTGGGAGATTCTCTCTATCTATACTGAACTGGATATGCCTGAAATAAATGAGTATCAATTCAGTTTTAGCTCTTTGTAGTCAGAGACTACATAGAAAAAAATAATCATATTTTCTATAATTATAAGGGCCTTGCATCAGACTCAGCTAAGTTGTTTCTGAGGGAGAGCTGTTCTAACATTGCTACAATACAGCTGCAGGTAAAACTGACAGTGTTTTTCATCACTGTAGAATCAGGATTAGCTGGTGATATATGTACATATTATAAAAGGTAGATACTGTGAGGTTTAGTCTTAGGTGGAGGTGCTGAAGGCCAGGTCAGGTAGGACGCTGGGCAGCAAGATACAGTGGGTGGCAACCTTTTCCCACGGCAGGGAGTTTGAAACTAAATGATCTTTAACGTCCTTTCCAACTCAAGCAGTTCTCTAATTTAGTGATTCCATGAAAGAAGAATACATTAGAAAAGTTTTTGAGAGATGGTTATTTTCGTCCACATCTAGAAACATCTCTAATAAACTACCTCATGGCCTACACAGAGATTTGAAGTTTGAAAATAAACACTGGGTGGAGCTATAGAGCTTGTTCTGCGGTAGTAAATCAGCGGAAAAAAACAGCAAAACAGACGAGAAAGAGCTATTTGAACGTCTGCTTTTAGGCTATACACTAATAGTCACATTTTTTTAAATCACTGAACCATGCCAACCTTTCAACAGTTCCTTGACAGAGTTAAATAAACATTTTTTCTAAATGTAATCAGTGGCAAACTTTGCTTTTTCAGCTGCAAAAATAGTCCAAGCTTGCAAGGCTTGTAAGCTCAGATCATATATAACTGAAGAAAGTAGAATAATTATGTATCTAGTCATTGAAGTTGTTCATTTTGTTCTACTTTTTTTAAACAAAAAGAGGCTCGTAAGTTCTCAGATCCTCTCAAGATTCAGATCTCTGTGTATATAAGAAAAACAAATATGCCATTACTCAGCAAAATCTGGAAGAAAGCAAGATTTAAAAAAAAAGTGGTTGGTCCTGTGCAAATGCTGTCTGTCTTCATGTGATATTCTTGGCCTTCTGAGAGTTGTCTTGTGATCCTCTTCCCTAAATTTTATTAGACTTTGAAAAATTGACATTTCATACTGCCTCCCTTCATGTTCCCACGAAGAAACTGGTTTCAAAATAGTATAGCTTTTACTGAAACAGCAAAATAAAATGTTATGCTCGGAGTCATGAACTGTGTTGCAAATGTGGCTGTAAATATCTGAAAAGATGTTTCCAGATGTGGTATGAAAATCTTACAGAGCTGAAAACTGAGCTTAAACCAGTAGAAAAGTATAAGATGTTCAGAAATAAAGGACTTTTGAACAACAACAAAAAGTTATAATATTGTAATGGATGAAACGTGAGAAATTTGTTGAAATTAGAGTGTTTTAGTGCATAAGAGACAGATAAAAAGCAAACCTCTCTAATTTCAGTGGAAGTTACCACTGTTATCTCTGGTAATGACACCAGGTCTAGGTGTCATTAAAACTGTAAAATGCTAGAGCTGGATCACAAGTCTGTATGCAGCAGAATGCCTACACGTGGCTAATGCACAGCATTAATAAAATAATAAAAGAAGGAAGAGTAACAGTTTTCTCAGTTGTATAATTGGTGTTTCTACAGAGCTTTCTATGAGAAAGAAGCACTGACTTGTTGATATTCAGAAATAGTGTTCACACTTTTGAGAATTATTAACAACATCCAACATCCCTGGGCAGAGTACAGTAGTTTGTTGCCTTTTATTGTATTTATAGAGGCTGACTTACTCAAATAACAAAATATTCAGAACTGTTTATTTGTAAAATAAGGCTTTGTGAAACTTACCAGCGAAAAGGAGGATATTGGAGACACGATGCAGACAGTGGTACTCTGAGATGATGTTAGCATTGTAGGTAAAAGTGTTACAAAATAGGTTGTGATTTTATTTCTGCTTGTGCCTATTGGCATATTTTTGCTCAAGATAAATATAAATTTAAGTCTGAAACACTCAGAGGATAGCAGGGAAGAGGAACCTGACAGAAATTAGGACAGAGAGCCGTAAATCTAGCATACAAAGAAACTTTCATCAGGTTGTTCATAAATTTCTAGCAACTGCTGTTAGGGTTTGAAATATGGGAGGGTTATTTGCACCACAGCCAGGGAGGTGTTAAAAAACTGAATAGCAATTTAATTTGCTTATCAATTAAAATATTTCATTTTCACATCCTCAAGGCTGCTTTGTAAAAGATGCTGCAAATATTTATCAGCATATTTTATGGTTTGGGGAGAATTAGTATCACAGTTATCCTTTGTCATTTTGTCATTGTCTTTTTTTTTTTTATGTTGCTTACTTTGTTTTTGCATATTGTCATGTTTTATCCTGTAAACAATGAGATCTTGTTGTAGGTTCTTCCTTAACAATTCTCCATTGTTACGTTAGCTTTTAGATCTTTCTGAAGCACTTAAACTGATGATTTGTTCTGCTGAGAATCACCTGACTCCATAGCGTGATACCTGTATAACCTCTAAGTTAAAAGAGCTTTACTGGTAATGGTTGTTCAACAGAGGCAGAATTAGTGCACGGAAGGTCTCTTCCATCCACTAATATGTTATCAGCCCAGCTGATATTCTGGTTGGTAGTGTTGTGGGAAGTTGCAAAGCTGCAAAGTCATGTCGTGTAACCGTCAGAAGCTACCATAAGATTGCATCTTGGCACTTTGAAAAAAACAGAAGTGAGTATGTCCCTAAAACATAAAACCCTGCCTAGCGTGGACCTCTTGACAACTTTTGTTTCCTGATGACTTTAATATTTTCAGGACTTTCAGAAAAGTCCATGCAAGTGGGTACAGGGATCAAGTCTACCTTGTTTCTGCTCAGAGTTTTACAGCTCTCTACAGACCTCTTTACAGACCTCTTTTCATAAATGTAAACAAATTTTTAAAAGATACTGGATCCTGGTAAAACAATAATGCAAAGCAAGCAAGCAAACAAATGAAAAAAAAACAACAACCAAGTCTACTCAAATGGAGAAATTCAAATAATTAAACTGGAAACACAAGCAAGATTCCCTAATTTATTGTTTATTTCAGCTTCCTGTGTCTTTCTTTTTCTTAATTAAATAACAATTT
The DNA here is from genome assembly GCF_905368555.1 of Meleagris gallopavo. Lineage (NCBI taxonomy): Eukaryota > Metazoa > Chordata > Aves > Galliformes > Phasianidae > Meleagris > Meleagris gallopavo. The sequence continues at coordinate 27,904,209 of NC_139435.1, read as the reverse complement.
TAAACAGATTGTGTCATTTTTACCTTCTACATAGTGTTACCACTGGCTAAATAGCATGATTTGTTTCAATTGCTTTTGTATCTACTCCTTTCAGAGCTAATAGTCATGGCCCGACACTTAAAGCCAATACTTTATTAAATCTGTGAATTGCATGCAAGACATTCAGATATTCACTGGATCAAATCCTGCTCCTGGCTTTGAGCATTTTAGCTAGTTTGGAAACAGACTCTATGCCTAATGCTTCTCTTTAAAAGCAGTGATTTGCTTTCCAGAGCCTAGAAATAGGAGCCTTCAGGAAGTCAATTAAATATCTCTGGCATTTTCCCCCATATCTCATTAGAGCTATGCTTTGTGGTTTACATTTCATGAGTCTTCAGGGACATGAGGTATGTGTACTGTAAACATATAGAAATTCAATGGGGTCTAAATATGTTGTTTTTGCTCTAATGAACTTCCAGGTATCTTACTGCCTTATTTGTCTTATCAATTGGAAACAGCTCCATGGGGTTAGGATAGCAATATTTTGGGGATGTACAGAAACAATTCTCAGTGGTTCAAGGCTTATGATGTGAGAACACTCTTTGAGCTCAGAGTTCACGATAAAACTTCTGTAGTTCTCACAAAAATTCTGTGTTCCTCTTGAAACAAAAATTGTTGACCTCCTCCCCTCTTCTACCTGAAGTTTCCACTTTCTCACTGATCACTGACATTTTGAAGTATGTGAGTCTCTTTACTGATATCCGACTTCTTTATTTTACCAGATTTTACCTTATTAATTCATGAAGACAAGGTGGAAAAAGTTATTTCTCTTTTCTTTCAGCTTTGCATGCTGGTATAGTTGTTACCAAGTTTGGCTAATACTGGCAACTTCTGTTTTAGGTCTGGGAAAGATGTCTTTATCCTCTCACCTCAAGAAGGTGCATTTCATACACAAATGCAGCCATTCAGCAGCATAGGGATCTTTTTGCTAGCAATGCTTCTGTTGCAATTAGAATTCTATGTTTATGAGTAAATTGATTCCCCACATCATCATAGGAAACTCTGTCTTCACTAGCTGAGACTCATATGGTCATCTTGTCTTTCTTCCTGAAAAACACATATGTGTAAGGAATGTACTTAAACCCACTCTTCAGTTTATTAATTTTTTACTGCTTATGGGTTGTTTTATTTCCTCAAGTAACGTAGTTTGTGACACAGACTTTGCATAAAAGACATTTCACTTCTCATTTGGAAAAGCCCATTAAAGAAAGTGAGTTGTGAGTAAACAAATTTGCAGAAAAAAAGGTAGTAAACATAAAACCTAAAAGCACATCTGAACTTGATTAATGTTTCTTTCAAGTCAGCTTTTGTCAATGTTTGTACAGTGCACTTACCTGTGTCAGCTACCTTTTGCCATATGGCAAAACACATTCAGGTTGCGTAAGTACTGTGGCACACTGGCTTTAACACTATTTCAGGGCACACTTGACAACATGCTGAGGAAAACTAGGATGTCCTGTCAAACCAGATGGCAGTCCTTGACCTGAGGCTATTCTCTTAGGCTACTCTCTCATTAAAGTGTAAGTCAGCTAATTGCCAAATATGCTGAAGCTAATTTGAACTACAAATTTATGAGGAAATATGATATTAGGTTAGAAGGGACTTCTGGAGGTTATATAGTTCAATCCCTCCACTGCACAAAGAAAAGCCAAGCTTCAGATTAGATCTGTTCCAGTGGCTCTGATTCTTTGCAGTACAGGGATAGCTTGCCATTTTTTCGAAGTAGGAGGGTATTGGTTTTGGTGGCAAGATGCGTGTTTTTGTCTGGTGAAAGAAGAAATTCTGTGAGAAATGATAACTACTCAATTTAAGAAAGACATTAATGTTTTGTTTCACTGATGATCCAAATATCTAAAAGGCATTTCCAACTGCTCCCAGTTGGCCATGCTCAGAATCAGTTGATAGAATTGTCTGGTATGCAAACATTTATCTTTTAAGTGTCCATTAGAAATCCCTGTCGACCCACAGCCTTATTTAAAAGATACTAATATTGTTAATGTAAGCTGTTGCCTGCAGCCTTGTCTGCTAGTGGGGCTGTTCAGTCTGGAGAAGAGAAGACTGCAAGGTGACTTGATAGCAGACTTTCAGTATCTAAAGGGGAGCTACAGAAAAGAGAGGGACAGATTCTTTAGCAGAGTCTGTTGTGGTAGGACAAGGAGAAATGATTTCAAACTTAAAGAGAGTGGATTTAAATTGGATATAAGTAAAAAGTCTTTTACAGTGAGGCTGATGAGGCACTGAAACAGATTGCCCAGAGATGTAGATGCCCTGTCACTGGAGACTTTCAAGGCCAGGCTGGATCAGGCTCTGAGCAACCTGATCTAGCTGTGCATGACCCTGTTCACTGCAGGGACTAGATGACCTTTAAGGGTCCTTTCGAACTCTGAGTTTTCTATGATTCTATGAATCAACTAGTTCAGTGTTTTTAGGTGCTGAGAGTGGAAAAGTGTATATTGCAAAAAATAGAACAGTAGTCCTATTCTCCTTTATGCTGTTAGTCACAGAACAAACTGTAGCTCGCAGATGCTAAAAATGCTGTTATGAACCTTATGCAAGCCTCTGGAAGCCAAGATAAATAGCAGATGAAGAATGATCGGAAAGACTAATCAACCTGTGCTAAAATGGCAAACATCTGACTGTGAAATAGGTCAGAAACAAAAGTAGTGTGTTCCTTAACTGGACAAGAAGAATTAGATAATTAAAAATGTATTTTCTACATATATATTTGTGGAAAGAGATTATCATTAAAATCTGGTGAGCTATCAAATGTTTTTAAGGAATTTAAACCAGTGAGTAGTTTAAATTTTCCACAAACTATAACCAAATCTATATCTTGCTACAGTTCATTAACATGGTATTTTTATGACACCCTTCTAGGTGAGATAAAATTATTTAGGGTAATAAAGGAGATCTATATCATAAGTCATGAGTGGTGTCCCCCAGAGATCTGTTTTGGGACTGATGCTCTTCAACATCTTTATCAATGCATAGACAAGTGAGATTGAGTGTATCCTCAGTAAGTTTGCTGATAATACCAAGCTGAGTGGTGCAGCTGACACAGTAGAAGGAAGGGATGCCATCCAAAGGGACCTGGGCATGCTCATAAAGTGGGCACACGAAAATCTAATGAGGTTTAACAAGGCCCAGTGCAAGGTGTTGCATTTGGGTCAAGGTTATCCCAGATATGAATACAGATTGGGAGAACTCATTGTGAACAGACCTGTGAAGAAAGACTTGGGGGTTCTGATGGATGAAAAGCTGGATATGAACCAGAGGTGTACTCTTGCAGCCCAAAAAGCCAACAGTATTCTAGTCTGTGTTAAGAGGGGTGGCCAACAGAGAGAGGGACGTGATTGTCTCCTCTATTCTGCCTTTGTGAGGTCCGATCTGGAGTCCTTTTTCCATGTCTGGGGCCCCCAGAATGGGAAGGATGTGGAGCTGTTGGAACAAGTCCAGAGGAGGGCCATGACGATGATCAGAGGGCTGGAGCACCTCTCCTGTGAAGAAAGGCTGAGGGAGCTGAGTTTGTTTAGCTTAGAAAAGACTCCAGGGAAGTCTCATTTTGTCCTTCCGGTATTTGAAGGGAACTTACAAGTGTGAGGGGACTCACTTTATACATGGTCTGACTGTGATTAGGATGAGGGGAAATGGCTTTAAATTAAAAGAGGGAGATTTATGTTAGATGCTAGGAAGAATTTTTTTGCTTGGAGGGGGGCATGAATCTCTGAAACAGGCTGCACAGAGAGATTGTAAATGCCCCATCAGGGGAGACACTGAAGACGAGGCTGGATGGGATCCTAGGCAGCCTGATCTAGTGGCTGGCGACCCTGCCCATGGTAGGGGAGTTGGAACTGGATTATCTTTAAGATCCCTTTCAAACTTATCGATTCTGTGATTCTATGATACCAGGAAAGGCAATGGAAATCCTATGCAGGATATCCCCTAGTTGAGAGTAAGCTTTAAAGACTGACACTATAGACTAATTATCATATAGTATCTAGAAACTTTACATCTTGGTCTAAAAATATCAGCTATTTTCAGCTCACTGTAAACTTCAAAACTGTGGGGGAAAAAAAAAAGAAACAAAAGCAAAACCAAACCAAAACAAAACAAAAAACAACTCTTCAAATATGCTGTGGGCAGTTTACCCCAAACTCTAACTTCAGCTTTTTCAAGATAACTTCAGCAGCAGCTGAAGTAGAAAGAACAGAGACTCATCATATCACACACATATCATATGCTTTCATATGGTGTGGCTTTCAGTAAAAAGCAAATCATGCATGAATATGTATACACATATAGACATATCAGGCAGCTGACAAGCTGTCACTTACTAAGCTGTGAGAATCATCCAGATTTATTTTTACTGCAGGTCGTAAGCATCTATTGAGAGTTGGTAAAAAAAATACACACATGCAAACCCAGACACATTTTTGGATATTTTTATGGGTCTTAAAAATAAGTAGTAAAACTACTCCTTCCATATGAAATGGAGTGGATAGGACACAGAATTGTAGTACAAAGCTGTACTGTCTCTACCTAGGAATGCCAGTGTATAAGTAATTGGTTCCTATGAAAAGTAAAACCAAGGAGTGTTTGTTACGCCTGTAAAACATGCAAGAAGTGCTGCCCATGTGCAATAGTCCCTACCCACATCAAGGCAAAATTTACTTAGAAGAGTAATGTAGTAACAGGATGACTTTCATTCAGTAAGGAATTATAATCAGTAATCAAATTTCAAAGTCTGTGGCATATGCTTTATGTTCATCTACATAAATTCAGCTTAAATTACTTCTATTTTATGAATATGAGAAAAGAACTGGAAAAAAAAAACCCAAAAACAAAGTCTTTACGGGGGCTAGAGTTTTCACAGTGACTAACAGAAGGGTCTTGTGATTCCCAGTGGAGTACAAATCTGTCATGGGGAAAAATCTCTTTACTGTATGCACTGACCCTTAACTATTGCTAAATACTGCAAGTTAGGCAGTTCCCAAGCTGCTATACATTGCAAGCTAAGCACTACTTTGAGAAGCTGCCTCTGATTCTCTGACATCTATCCGATTTCCCATATCAGCAAAGACGTGGCAAGCCTTGTGTGCGTTCTGCTCAGCTGAATCCAATGGTGACAATCGAGTATTTAAAGGTACAATACACAGATATCCCAGATATCCAAGCTGAGGTGATGATAAGGAGATACTTTTTTCCTTTTTCCCAAGTAAAATCAACATCAGTCCTCCTTTTTTAAGATCAACTATCATGGAGAGGAAATAAATGCTTTCAGATCCTTTGCAGCAGTAGGTCAGCTGTGTGCCAATGCGAATAGCTGCAAGTGTCATTGGAGAAACAGCTTCTGTCTATATCTAAAGAAATTTGAAAAAAATCTTAATTTTACTGGTACAGTGTTTTTTTGGTGAAGCAGACAGTGCTCTTCAAAGATCAGAATAATGTCAGAAATACTTTCCACGTAAGCACTTCTTTTTAATCTTGTTATGTTATTATCTGGTATATAGTATATAATGTGTTATATGTGATGTTACTGTCTTGTTATATTTCCCACACCACACCCTTATCTCTAAACTGGAGAGATATGGATTTGAAGGGTGGACTGTTTGATGGAAAAATAACTGGTGAGATGGTAACAAACAGAGGATTGAGGCCAACAGCTCTGTGTCCAGGGGAATCGTAGATTAGCTAGTGGGAGGAAATTTTTCACTCAGATGGTGGTGAGGCACTAGAACAAGCTGCCCAGAGAAGTTGTGGAGGTATTCAATGTTTGTTGAGACTCCGGGCAGCCTGATCTAGTAGAGGCTATTAATGCAGGAATTTGGAACTATATTATCTTTAAGGTCACTTGCAATCCTAGTCATTCTCTGATTCGTGATTCTGTATCTATCTGTCTTTGGAGAAAAGACAATTCACCAGAGCCAGTGCTCTTTGAAAATAATATGCCAAATCCAACTCTGTGCCTGTGATTCACTGTTTGATGACTATATAAGAAGCAAAACATTGTTTCCTGCTGTGCAGTTTTTCAGAACTGGCACTGTGGAAACTGTGACCAACATGCAGGATATTCAGAGTTAAGTAAAGTGTTTTTAGGCATTACTATAATGGGAAGTAAACAATTATGTGCTTGGAATATAGAAAATTCATATCTTCCTCTGAAAATAAGTTAAAATTACCATTTAAAGATAATCTGATAAATCTGGCTGAAAAACATTTTCACTTTTGCTTCTACATTCCTCTCCCCAAAAATTATGTTGAGTAATAATCTCAAATGAAAAAAATTCCCTATTTTTATGTTGCTGCAGCATCACAGTTCATAGATTTTCATCTGGCTTACCTATACAGAGACTGTGCATTAATATTTTCTTCTTTGATATAGCGCTGATTTACTGTGTTTTTTTGTTATTTGGTTGGTTTTGGTTTTAGTTTTGGCTGTATTTTGATCTCTCATTAGTTTTGTGAAATACTGCTGGGTACTTGTGGTAATTTCCAGTTTAATGTGTTGAAAAGTTTGGAAATGAGATACCAGCATGTAACACTCTCCATGTGAAAGATGTTTAGATATAGGGCAGCATATGTAGCTTTTATTCAAATTCCCTCAAGATATTTGAATCCAAGCAACATTCTCAAGACCGTACCACTTAATAAAAGTACTCACTGAACTACATTTCATTAAGCCACAGTAAGTTCTAGAATAAAGTGAATCAAAAGAACTGGAGAAAACCTTCTCCCAGTGGCAAACCACACTGAATGACAGCATAATTCTTTGTAACTTCAAGATACTGTATCTGAAGATGCATAGCTGTCCATTGCTCTAGTGCCAACAAATCCACATGAGTTCATCTGTTCATCTGAAATTGGTGTGGTAGCTTTTCTCTGAAGTCCTCAAAAACAGATAAAAAAGTGCAAATTGCTGCATGAGAGATCATGAATTTTCACAGATTCACATTCTTGCTTTCTCCAGAATATATGACAGTTGACAAGTATGGAGTCTCTGTTTGAGATTTACAGTAGCCTCCTTAGAGAAAGAAAAAGGAAGAGCATTATTTTAAAAATATACAATAATCACTTGATTTTAACAGCCTAGAGGCAAACACTGAAAGTCATGTCTTTGTTACATGTGAGTTTTTGTGGGTATGCTGAAGTACAGTGGGTCCTTAAAGCTGACATTAATTTTGTGACATCCTACTGCAACCTTCTCAGAGGAAAGAGTACTCTCTTATCTATGATGCAAATTCTGAATTTTCTATTATATCGCAGCTATCAATAGCAATCCCATGCAAATGAAATAACAAAACTGAAATCAGATTAGGTAGCATCCATAGGAATGCTTGTTAGTAAAATTTGTGCAACTGAAGAGATGTTTGCAGAACTGGGACTTCAGTGATGAGGTAGAATGTTCTGCATCCTCAGTAGCGGCGCAGCTCAAGCTGCAATTTAAAATGATAACGTGAACAATCCTTGTTCCTGTAACCAGGGCCATGTGGGTCATTTCCAAGGCTCTCTGGTAAAGTATCTGTGGCTTCAACTACATACTCATCATGGAATAAAGGTTCTTTCCAGTGTTTCTTAAAAATACATGGTGCTGAGAAATATAAATGTTTGTGCAACATGCAGTAAGTCATATGACAAAGATTTTTGGTCATTAAAATGAAGAAGTAAAACAAAACCACAAAAAGTAGCTACATCTCATTTAATTTCTTCATTTCAGTAAGTGCAAAGAGGAGGCTACTGCCTACACAGCAAAAAAATCCTAGAACAGTAATACAAAAAGCCAGGGGAAGCCTGACTGCGTTCAGACAATGTGCACTGGAATTGTGTCCAGACATGCACAACAGCTGCTTGCCTCCAGCTTTCATTCATTTGCATGTGGCATAGCTCCACAGAAGTTTCACACCCCCACACACAAAATGAGAAAGGGCTCTTAACTTCAGTAAGTTATGATTTGTGAAAGGTGAAAGTGATTTTCTGAAAGTGTCATCTCATAAGTGGTATCTAGTGATGCTGGTGAGGTAAGAGGCACACACTGCTATCTGAGGTGAAGTGAGAGTCAGTGAAGATTTCATTCCCCTCTCCCCAATCCCCAGGTTTTATTTCTGCTATGGAAGTGACTTTTTGATGCTTTTTTTTTTTTCCTAGTAATGGGAAACAAAGGTGACTTCTCCAGTAAATCTTGTCCTTGGAAATGCCCAAGTTGTCTATAAGTCTAGAAACTGCTCCGTGTTATTTCCTCAGGCCCTCCACCAGCTGTGCCACAGTTCTGCTCTATGCAGTGAGGGAGTCGGTCATCTTCCCTGAGTACACTGGACACCTCAGGGTTGGCCTCAATAGGCTACTTGAGCACCAAGGGATGGCACCTCTACCCAGTATCACCATACCTGGCGCTGGCCACAGCCTCTCTCCTAATAATGCATTAATCTATGAGACTTCTGTTTATAGGTAACAAAAGTGATTTATGTATGTAGGTATTTTAAGAGCTTTCTTACATCACTTTAGAGTTCACTATGTCTTTTTTCTCTTTTTTTTTTTTTTTTTTTTGCCAGTTCAATTTTAGTACAGGACGGTCACATGCATCCTAATGTCTTTAGGCATTGCATTCATTTCTCAATGTAACAATTTCTAGATATCTAGGAATGCTGTATACTCATTAGATGAGAAGAATCTCGGTGGACCATTTACTGCTCCAGAGAAATCAGGTCTCATTTTTTTTTCTGCCAAAATATGTGGACTGAGTCAAAAGCATAACAAATAATTGTGACAAAAAGCTGCATGCCTTCCAAAACAGCCAGCTTTCCATGTGTATCCTACCCAGATGAGGTCAGTAGGACTCAGTCAGTGTACACAGGTGTAGACATAGATATATCTGCAAGCTCACTGTATCTCAGTGAAAGGGAATAAATATTCACTAACTTTTATATAGCATGTGAGAAAGTTGTGAGGTTGGATTTGTGTTTTTTAAAGATTATTACAGATACTAGATATTTAGAATATTTAAGAAAAGTTCAAATTAAATTCAAAGTAGCCTCCATTTTGATATAGCAATATTTAGGTTGCTGTCTACAGATTTACAAAGCTCTTACCTTAGAGGAAGGAAAAGCTATAAACATCAACATTAAAAAATAATAACTTACTGTTCTCATCTGTCACAGTAGGGCCCAATTTTCCTTTCCTGTCTGTTAAAGCAAAAGTAAACAAATTTAACTTAAACATTTCAAATATTAGAAGAAAGAAATACAACAAACTTTTGCATTAAACAGAGCTTTAGCACATTTAAGCTTTTATTATTAATTCATACCAAATAGACAGACTTCTCTACAGTTCTTCTCATTTACAAATTTTGAATCAAATTCTAAAGACCTTATAACCAAACTTGACTCAATCTTATTTTGCTGCAACAATTTTATTTGTCTGAGTTTATTGGAGTCTTCTTATATACAGGAAAAGACTAGAATAACAGCCCATCTTGCATTTTTGAGTATTGCATTTTCAAGCCAGGAAATAAACACTATATATAATAGTCCAATGAAGTAGTAGAAGAGCATGCCATTTCAGCTAGACTGCTTTTAATTCATTGCTGTAAATGAAAGTTTTATGTCAAATATTGTAGATACAGTGACTTTGTAGCCAACAGGAATGACAGCAAGACAAGGGCTCCAAGGTGACCAAAGTTATTAATCTGTTGCTATGAATGGAAACAAGAACCAACAAGCTATGTTTTTACAGCTCTCCTCACCCAAGCCAAAACTTGCTTATGTCCTTTAGTGAACAATTGACAGTATGAGAAAATGTATACTCAAACACCTGCTCACCTAAGTAAAAGGTGAGAAGAATAAAGTCCAACTCAAATACAGCAAGATTTCATTTTAAATAGTATTACTCTAGAAAGAAACTGTGACCAAAATCATATGAACATGCCTAAGGTTATTAAACCTTCAAATACATGTTCACAGGAAAATTTAATAAGAGAAAAATCCACTATTTGAAGTAAAATGTACCTTTTTTAGCACGGAAATTCTTGAACAATTTTCTCTTTTGAAAGATTATTAATGCAGGGAGAAGGACCAGTACTATCACACATGTGGCGACGATAAATAAGATCAGGGACTTTTGTCCACCATACTGTGTACTCATTAAAGCTGTCAAAGAAAAACAAAACAGAACACACAAAAAGAAAAAAAAAAATCAGGAAAAGTAAATTTGTAACTTAGAAAGCAGGCAAAGTTTATGAACTTCCAGTTCTGATTCTCCAAAGCCTGGCTCTGACTGAACTTAAGATTCTTAACATTTATCAGGGTATTATCTTCCACGCTGTGCATTTTTTGTTCTGCAGTATTACTTCAAGAATCTTTACACGTGTCAGCTTTCCTATTTTCATGCCATTTGAACAACCAATACTGCAATTTATTTGTATTCCATAAAAACAATTCACTAGAATTTTATATCAGAAACATACGCATGGAGATTAAAGAATTTCTGTCATACTGACAGCAAAACATTGGGAGCTACTCTAAAATTAAAATACACTAAAATACACTAGAAAATGGCTAGATTGGCTTTCTGGGGTGTGAGCTAGCCTTAGCTTCAAAGATATTAATAGCACTGACTTGATTCTTTCCAGAGCATTACTATTACATTGCTTTCTAGAGTGAAGTTCTGGTGATGGATAGAAGAACAAAATATATGTACTATCATTTTCTCCTTTCTAACTCTCTCTCTCTGTCATCTCTCTCTCATACAAGTTCAAGGTGACATGAACCTAAAGAGTAAATGTAAGCTGAAGTATTTTCATTCAGTTCTTTATTCCAGAATATGCAGCTGTAATTCTCATTCATGTTTTGGTTGATTATCAGGATGCTGGTGACATTGTAGAGGCCATCTGCAGTCAGCGTGTAGGTAGTATTTGCAGACCCGCTGAGACTGAAGTTCTTTTCGTTTTGCCAGAATACCTCTGCCAGTGGAAAGCCTTCTGACTGGCATATAAAAGCAAACTTGTCTCCATTCCATTTTCTTGTTTTCTGTGTGTTTATTATCTTGTAGGATGCTGCATAAGAACAGGTGAAGTTAAGTCATTTTCAGTTATTATTCCATTTCCCTCCTTCTCCTTACTGTCTGTGGCTTTATCTGAAATAAGCTTATTTGAAATGATGAAGGAAGTTTTGTAGAACAACTCAGTAGTGTTTGTTCAATCCTTCTGAGGCCCACAATGTCAGGCCTTACTTCATTACTCTGTCCAAGACAGTAGTTAACACTGAATTCATCAATACAGAGGAAACTAGTGAAATTTCATGGGGTGCCATCTCAAATACACAAAATAGTAGCTATATTGCAAGAGAAATAACTCAGATTGCATCAAGAAGAAGTTTTTGTGTTTTTTTTTAATATTTTTGTTACCATACTTTATAAACAGGCATGGTATTTTCATGGTACTTAGAAGGAAAAGAGCCTAGAATTTTGATAAGATCGGGTCAAAGGTACCAAAGTGGTCAATTTTATTGACCACTGTGACCATTTTTGCATTTGACAAAGTTCATTATTCAAATGTCTAAATGCGAAATAAGTGCTGTCTTGTATCACACAGACATGCAGCAATTAATGGGAAACACCAGAGGTCTTTCTAAGGACTGTTCTGCCATGCTATCCAGTCATGCATCCATTTATTACTGATGCCCACTTGGCTTTGACTGAGAAAACTGAGAAAATCATACGTCCATGCTCATAGAGCTGCAGTCACTGGGGAAATTCCCAGCCTCCTAAATAATTGCAGAAGGGCTCATCGGTAAATTAAAACTCATCAGAGAAGTGCTTGGGAATGGCCAGAAGCCAACAGGAGAGATGATAGGGAAGGGGGGTTCCACAGATGGGGATTCTGGGAGAAGATGGAGTGCACCGCAGAGAAACTGAGCTGCCATTGAACTGGAACAGATGGCAGTGAGGCTACTGCTTCAGTACCCCTGGGGGCTTGTGCACAGGGGCTTGGTAAGAGATTTATCCATTAATTCCTACCAATTCATAAATTCCTACCTGTCTGTAGGATTTTATTTAAGACATCTCAATTAATAAGTACTCATGTTCCTTCAGCCACTGACCTTTTACTTCCAAAGTAATGTACTTGTAGTCAGCACCTTGGTAGTCAATGAGACAAAGATAGGATCCCGCATCTGTGATCTTGATGCTTGTAATTTGAAGGATTGCTCGTCCTGATTTCAATTCGTTGTGTAACAGTGCTGCTCTTCCCATGTAATCATGATGCTGGGATGAAAGAAGTGCTTTCCCATTGCGGAGTGTGTACACATCTCTTGATTCCAGCTGACCTTGCCTCTTCTGCTCCCAGACAACACTCAGGAGTCCCAGGTTCAATGAGCCGTTCACAGGGAATCTACATTCCATGGTCACATTGCTCCCGTACTCCTCAACATATAGCTGCTGAGGAACTTCAACTGTGAATAAAGCTAAGGTAGAAAAAGAAAACAACTGTTGTTTGCTGTGCTGAAATACTTTCTGATTTTATTTGAGCTTTGTCAAATGGTTTTCATATAGTCAGGCATACAGTTATTAGCTTGACTTCAGGTTCTAAGCATTTTCTTCCTATTCACACTAGCATTTTTACCATGTCAGCAGTACTTATAGAAAATCATCTCTATTTTGTATTGATTACAGAATCTGAATGATAAGGACAAGACAAGCAATTTTTTTTTTCTGTTTAAAAAATAGCTTAAGTTTGAGTCAGTGATTACACAGGCAGTACTATTCCAAAATCGCTGTTGTATCTTGTATGTCCTAAGTTTCTTATAAAAGCAGAAATAAATATGGAAATACTAAAGCTAATTTTGTTGTTTTTTAAAAAGTGAAAATCCAGTTTAACTCCAGTGATGGCCTGAATGTATTGGCACTAAATAAGTAAGTATAGCTGGCAAGAATTGCTGTGCAGCAGCTGCAGTCTTCCACACACGTGGACCATGTGAGTATTTTTGATCCCATATAAATTCTGAAATACATAAAATTATTACAGAAAGCATGTCAAAACAATCTTCCTAGGCATTCACCAACTTTGAAAGTCATACTTTACCAGTTTAAAGCATACTCAATAAAGAAAAGCTTTTTATGATTGATGATTCTATAAACCTTGTTACTTTCTTTTTTATTGGATTTACCATATATTTTTATTTTTAATTTAATAGAAGCACTTGAAAATGTTTACAGCAATATTCAAAAGAGAAGTTCATGCAACTATTTGTGCATTTGTCTTATTATTCTTTCACGTGTTTGTTAAATATTTGCAGGGAAATTTTCAGTTCCTATTAGCAATGTTTGTTTATTCATTTGAATACAATGTAGAGACAGATACATAATATGAAAAAAATGCCAAACTCTTCCCATTTATTATATCTATTATATGTAAAATATAGAATATACGAGTTCACTGACTTGATAGAAGTTAAATAAGGAATATATTTCCTGCAAATTCCTTTGAGCACAGTGGCCACCCAGGGGCCAAGACTTACTGCAATGTTGTATGCCATGCTCCTCACTCATTTTTCTGCTCCTGTGACCCCCTTTAGCCAAGCTGCTCCTTCTAGGGGATGGACAGAGGGGTACACATGGTTTTACTTCAGTGTGTCTTGCACTGAGATTGTTTAGTTTACAGCTGTCTTGTGGTTATTCTCTCTCTCATAGTCATGCCTAGTAATTCAGGCCACCTCTACTGTCAACACACAGTGCTTTCAAGAAGAACAATGGTAGAAAGTGATGGACACCTGTCCTTATCCTCAGTACTTAGACAATGCCTTCTGTAAGACATTTCAGGGCACATGCTCCAGACATCACCAGCTGTTCGGAGAAGTAATATTCATTGTGAGATGCTGCAACCCACATCTTAAGGATATAGCAATGTTGTTACATTGGTCCTAATGATGAGAATGAAAGGCAGTCCATTCCCTCTCACCTGAAACCACACAGAGCTGCGTTTCCAGCAACAGCATTGTCAGGATTTGGAACATTTTCTCAGGTTGATCTGAAATAAAAGAATTCCAACTTAACTTACAACAGCTATCTTCTGCTTGAGTGGTGTACTAGAGTACTGTCACTAAAAGCCTTTCAAACCTTGGGAATCTATCACAGCAACAAATGCAAAGCAGTACTAGAATGGCTCTAGAAACAAGGGAAATCCTGGATCAAACAATGCATGTTCATGCACAGGGTATGAACTGCCGAGCTCTGGCAGTGGAAGGAAAGAAAATATTTCTACAACTTTATCCTCGAAGCTTTCAAGATCTGTAGCTTGCAATCTTAAGAAATCGCACGAGGCAGCATTTTTACAGCAGCTCTGTACCCATAAATAACAGAAACAATTTCAGTTGGTTTCTTGCATGCTAGAGAGATTTATAAAAATGCAGAACCAGATTGTTTTTGTTACTGTCTGTGCTAACACCTGATCTAGCTTATAAAGATCAGTAACACCTGACTCTTATTTTGTTTCAACTTCATTTTCCATATTTTTTTTTATATTCCTATTATTTGAGTTTATTGTCTGAATCCTTTAACATCACAACCAGCAGATACTTGGCACTAAAAAATGAGGTACTGGAAATATCAGAGTGAGGTAAAATAACCTTGCTTCAGGTTTTAGGGCTGGGTGCTACTTTCACTTTACACGTAGCAATTCCTGGCATATACAAGTACCTTGCATTACTGGCAGTAAACCATCAGCCCTTAAGTAATGCAGGACAAAGTCCAATTTAAGGGTTAGTTCTTCCTGTTTCAGTAACATGGAAAGTATTGTTTATACTTCTGTATATGGATCAGCATAACTAAGCAAACAAACAAACAAACAAACAATAAAACCAGAGGATAACATGAGATAACAGATCAGCTCTGCAGGAATTAGCAAGTTTAATACTTGCTTTTAAACTGGATTTGAAAAGCAAGTGCCACATTCTGGGATGGGACACTTCTGGTTATAAGTACAGACTGAGTAACTGAAGAGCAGCCCTGTAGAAAGGAATGTTTTGTGGTGGTGTTGTCAATGTCAAGAGGCACACGAATCAACAGTGTACAGAGCCAGAAGGGCTGACTGCACCCCGGGGTGCCCAGCAATGCTTCAGGACAAGAGGAGGAGCTGTCCTGCTCTGCTCTGTGCTGTGTGGCCTCACAATGAGCACTGTATTCAGTGGTCACCACAATATAAGAAGGATGTAGAATTACTGACTATGAAGATGTTGAAGAATCTGGAGAGCAAGGTGTATGAGGAGTGGCTGAGGTCCCCGGGTTTGTTCAGCTCAAAGCACTGGAGGCTTGGGGGAGGTCTCATGGAGACTGCAGCTCCTCATGAGGGGAGCAGAAGGGCAGCGCTGAGTTCTGTTCTCTGGTCACAGTGACAGGGCCCAAGGGGATGGCATGGAGCTGTCAGGGGAGTGTCAGATGTGTTAGGTAAAATTTCTTCACCGAAGGGTGGTGGGCATAGAAAAGTCTCCCCAGGGCAATAGTCATGTTCCCAAGCTGCTGGAGATCAAGGAGCATTTGTTCAGTACCCTCAGACACAGTTTGGATTTTGTGTGGTTCTGCAAGGGAGACAGGATCTGAACTCAATGATCCTGAAGGGTACAATTCAAGCTAGGGTATTCTGTGATTCCATGATTCTATGATGTAAGAGTTTATTTGAACAAATCAAGCTCACTATCATAGTCTGAAAGAAATCAGTGAAAGAGATCCAGAAATAAGTATAAGGAAGAAAAGTAGAGAAGGAACAATTTTAGACTTCCCCAGAATAAACTTACTGCAGAGGGTTTTAGATTTTACTTCCCTGTTTGTTTGTGACTCAGTCAGAAACATTTTAGCTCTGATTCTCTCAGGTGCTTCATTTTTCTGAGTGCTCACATCCTTGGGCTCTTGGTGCCTCAGAAAGTCAGGCTCAAAGTTTTATCAAGGTTAGCAGCCAAAATAAGGAGACATTTCTTGGAAAATTAGGCCTTAATGTTTTGATATCACAAAGGTGACATTACTGCAACTATAGTATGCAAGTTTATTAAATATAAATTAAAGCTAATTACTTTTATCAGAGAACTGATGAAGATGATAGTACATGTGAGAAATCCTGATTATTTTAGCTATGTGAAAAAGGAGCTGATAAATAATATTGGCATTAGTATCTCCATTTCTTGAATGCAAAAACAAAGATCCTGCAGTGCTCATATGGCTAGGCTAAATTTCACTCATTAGGAAGTCACTACAAGGAAACATACCATCCTCAGTTGCCTGCTTACTAATCCATCCACCTACCAAGAAGCATGTGAACATAGGAGGAAGCAGTGAATGAAGAATAGAATAGTATCTTATTCCTATATATAGATCCTTGTCTTAGCCTTGTGTGGGATACTTGAGGTGAATCTACTCTCTTTTATATATTGAAAATGAAGAGCATGTATCTGGTGCTTAAAATGAACTTTAAAAAAATATATATATGTATTACTGAGAGTAAAAGATACATAGAAGAAAAATAAGGAAATACATAATTCATGGCCTTTTATTAAATATAAAAAAAAAAGTCTTGCCAGATCAGATGTATTAGTGTAAGAGCACAGTACTTAACCATCAATATTTCAAACTCAAAAAACTCAAAACAGAAATATGTTTTTGTTTGTGACACTGAAAGCAAAGCCATGTGGAGATCAACAAGTATCTGCATTGGAAGCCATGTTTCATAATTTCTTTGATCATAGTAGCAGGCATCTACCTGCTGCATTACCTTAGTGCAATCTACTCATGCAAATTAGTAATGTAGCTGTGCCAGGCATCCTGACACATTCCCATAAACAGATGTCTACCAGCAACTGGTAGGTGCTTTTATCTGAACTGGTTGTTACCAACCATTCATTCTGTCCGAATGGATGCATTTGGCATCAGTCTAGTTAGAAGTCCACCCTTGGTTAGTAGGAATTCCCACATCTTTGCCAACGTTGAAGTATTTGCAAGAAGCTTGGTAAGCAGAGTATTTTAAAGTATCACAGATTGATTGAGGTTGGAAGGTACATCCGAAGGACATCTGGTCCATTCCCTGCCCAAACAAGGCCACCCAAAGAAGGTTGCCCAGAGATCTTTGCAATGTGCTCCTTAGTAATAAAGATTGAAACTTACTTCTTCACAGCATGAACTCTGAATTCAATTTTGTTCCCTTCACCCATATGTCTAAAAGATCATTGCAATTTTCTTAGCTGAAAGCAGCATCTTAGTATAAAACTTTAGTACAAAATTTCCTGGAACTGCCAATGCCTGGAAGAATCAAGCTGTGTTAACATGACATTTTCTGGACTCTATTTAGCACAAGGAAGCTGAGTATGAGCAGTACCTGGCTCATATGATTGTAGCACTTCTCATAATTGCGGTCCTTGTGCCATAAGGAGGATAATAAAAGACCCTGGGAAGGACAGAACGTACTTTATGCTATCCAGTAAACACATGCAGCCAGAAATATAGTCTCTGATGTAATGCCCTTACAGTCTAAAGAAAATCATTCGCTATCCTTTCCTGGAAATATAATTTCAGCTTTTTTTTCTTTTTTTTTTTTTAGGGGGGAAGGGGGAGGAGGGAGGGAGGAGGGGAGGGAAGGAGAGGATTATTCCAGAGAGTAGAGTAGAAGGCATACTAAGCATTTGTGTAAATGATGCTTACCAACACTAAGGAAGAGGAGTGTTATAGACCATGAGCATATCTTTCATTAGAATAGCCAGAAGTCCTGGAAAACTTTAACAAGTTTCCAAGCTCTCTTCAGAAGACTTAAGAAGTCAAAAATACATGACAGTTCAGAGTAATAGCTCATGATAATAGTTTCAGTCTGAAAAATGAAAGGACTAAGGTTACTTGCTACTTCTGAAGTCAAGCAGGTATCACTATCACTTATCACTACAGACAGGTATTTCCTGGCAGGCCAATCTAGCACATAGGTGGTGCTTGCAGTGCTTTTATTGTAGAGAAAACAGCACAGGCACTCTCTGCTGGAGCTCTGGAGGGAAGCAGGGATGTTGTACTCCACATCTGGGAGCAGGAAGGGCCACCCACAGAGCCTGTTCCTCTCCACACAGACTGCCAGCAAATAAGCTTCAGCAAATAAGGTACTACAGGTGGTCTGAAAAGCATTGAGATATTCTGAGCATATGGACTTTGTTATAGAGTTGAAGCAGAAACCTTGGTATAGAGGTGTTCACTCCTATGTTCAAAACTTTTGCTCTGCTGCTGACATACTCTATAACATTGCAGAGATCAACTCAGTTTACCCTATTCTTTCTCCTTTTACATCCTTTGTACTTTTGTTCTGCAAAGGTATGGCTTGTACAAAGATATACCACAGAAATACCATGGAAAGTCTAACTACCAGAAGAATCAAGTGGTGTTAACATTTCACCTCCCTAGACTGCATTCAGATAGAAGGAAGCTCTGAATGAGCAACACCAGGCTCATGTGACTGTACTTCGCATGACTGCACTAGTTTGTTTTGAGGTAATTCAGAGCTTCCTACTTGAAAAAGTTGATAACTGATTTTGTTGAAAAACGGAATATATTTTTACACAGATGATAGATAACACTGTATAAGTCTGCTGAGGCCCAAATACTCTTGTTTTGTATTTCTCCGTCACTGAAACTCTTTTGTATACCATGCTCCTTCCAAAGGAATCAAAACCTTCTAGCCTTCCAAAATCTGAAAAAAGGCACCACCTTTTCAGCCTAGTCATGAAATGGCTGCACTTTTTTCCCCATTCAGTGAAGAATCCAGTTTTGTGGATGCTTTTTGTTAGTTAGTTCATTTGTTTTCTCAAAAGATCTAAAAATCCATGTGAAAAAATAAGCTGAAAACCAACCTCATATAAACTGCATCTACATCTTTCAAGCAGAGATAATGTACTTCATTTTTATTTCAGAGATTTCATTTAAGAAAAGAAAATTAGATCTTAATTTAATAAAAGCTAACATTTGCTCAAAGTCATTTTCTCAGTATCCCAGTAGGTCCTGAGAACTTCTGCTCCCCTTGTCTGTAGCAGCGCTCATACACATTCTCACCTGTTGTCTGTTCTCTGCTGCTGCACTCACTGTCCACCTTGTCCACCTCAATGTGGTACTGGTGAACCCATTGCTTCACCTCTGATGTTCACATCACCTATGGCAGCCTATTTCTGTCACTTCAACCTGCTCTCCATCTCACTTCAGCTTCCAGGTGAAATGATAATATTTCTCATTTCCTTTTTATCTTTCCCTCACTTTTAATTTTCACTTCCCCTACATTGTTTAAAATGCACCTATAACCAACTACAATTACAACAATTGCAATACAAGTGATAACCATTACTTGTTGTATCTGTCATTTCTTTTCATTTAATATCAAATATGATTATATACTAATAAAAGCTCATTTCCCCCCCCTTATATTCTAGAATAAGATTGGGTTGAAATCTTTGTTATAGAGAATGTCATTAACAACATTAAAACTAGTGCTGCTGTGTATTTTGTACCTCTCAGTTATTAGCAGCAGTGCTGAACAGTACAGGCTAACAGTTCATTGTGATTTCTAGCATCTACAGACTTTTCCTAGAAATGCACAAGGTGGAATTCTGTGCTTGCTATACAATCAGAACAGCCATGCATTTAATAGCTTAATACCAGTGAAAAGAAAGTAACCAGAAATATGTGGACAGAAATACATGCAGAGTTAGGTTTTCTTTACAGCTTTTCCCTGAATTTCAGAAAGAAAGATTTACAAACAGCAATGTCCCAGTCAGCAAGCTGTAGAGAATTGCTAGCACTCCTATTCTGCCTTCACCTATGTCAAAAGATTGAGTTAGAGACTCAGGTTCAGTTCCTGAAGTTTTCCTTCCCCAGAGTCTGAAGTTATATGGATCTATTTTAGGATCTGAGACTGTCTGGTTCAGAATTCACTCTCTGCAAATCACTTGAAAATAAAATCAAGTTAATAACGTTAAGCAAAATCTGCAGTCCATCAGCTAGAAATAGAGTAAATTTAGATTGGTATTTTAACAGCATTATACTCACATAGGATCTTTATGCAATCATTGAGAGAATAAAGTTCAAACAACAGTTAAGATTTTCGGAATGTAGAAGAGCTGTATCCTGTTTGCATAGCAGCAGCTATCCATCTGGTTCTCATAATCAGTTTAGAACTGTTGTTGAACAGAGCAGCTCACGTTCCTATTCAAGCTATGTCAGAAAAGAAGTGACTGTGCTAAAGGGAAACCACCAAGTTTCTTAGGAATTTATGAGCAGTTCCAGTTTCGTTTTGAATTCAGAACTCTTTCATACTGAAAGCACCTTGTATTCAGTTCTGACAACAGGCATCCAAACAGGTTTATCAAAGCATTATACAGAATTATTCTTTTAATTGTGCGCTAATTTTGGATTTATGTCTACTTAGGGCACTATCCAGCCTTGGATTGTAAACTTGCATCTACTATAACAATTCCATATTCATGAAACTTCCAAGGTTCATTTTCTTAATTTCACCATTTTCTTAATTTTCACCAGATTCATTTTAAAGGACTTTCTCTAGGGATAATCTAACTTCTGCAGAATACATTTCTTGTTCACTTTATTCCATTTACATCTATGTTCATCAGTTTTTAAAAAAGCAACTGCTCACAGTGGAGGTTGTCAAAGACAGGTGCCTTGAGGAATTTCCATCCTTGCAAAAACTTGCCAGGATAAAGCCTAGTTACATGGATTTAAGTTGGCACTACAATGAGTGGGAGAAGACATCTTTTCTAACATTGATTATTCTATGACTCTGTTAAACCTCATCAAACTCACTGAATATGGATTTTACTGTTACATTGTGTTATTTACATCCATACTACAGTTAATCTCTTCTCAGTTAACATTTATGTGTAGCCATATCACATGAAGCTATTCTGGGACTGCCTGAAATTTTTCTAGAAAAACTCCAGTGACCTACTTGGCATCTGTCAGAAGTCCAAAGTTTAGATAACTGACCTAGATGATCTCCAGAGATCCCTTCCAACCACAATTCTGTGACTCATCTGATGGCAGAGCTCCATACATCCCCACTCACTCAAAGGGCAGCTCATTCTCTTTACCTCCACAGCCTGTCCTTCCTAAACAGTCCATCACAGCACTCCAATGGAGTGAGGTATCCCACCATGTCTCTGTGATCCCAATCAGGTCACAACCCTGTACAAGTCCCCACACAGACTTCTGTAATTCCTCCTGCCTGTTCCACGCCTGCATGCATTGTGTACAGGCATTTCAGGGAGGCATCCAAATGTGTTATTCCACAGATAGAGCATGAGTGATGTCACTTCCTTCTTTACATGCCTATGCTTTCTATGCTCCTTCTTTTCTGAGCATTCTTGTCTCTTATCTTGTCCGCTCTGACCACAGATTCCTTACCTGTTTGGTGAAAAATATCTCCCTCTGCTGCATCTAGGTATCTAAATTTCCGCAGGGCTCTTGAGACCTCTTCTGCAAAAAAACCCAGAATGTTTCCTCTTCCCACCTGGCAGAAAAGGTATCCCATAGTAATATTATTGCCACTGTCACCATCTCTTAGTTGTTTTGCGCTAGCTCTGGCTACAACAGTGTTCCTTCTACTGTTCCTTTTCTGGGACGGTAAATCAGTGAACTGCCTTGGGCATCTCCTGGACCCAGAGACACCTGGCAGGATCTTAACAGGAACAATCATATAGAGTGCCAGACCACGGAAATATGGGATGGGAGAGAGGGAATAAGGGAGGAGTTGCTGCACAAGCAGAGCCCCACTGTTAACTTCTATGCTATTTTCCTGGTTTTCACATGTTTAGATGGTACACCATTGGTACTTGTCTGTCAAGGATATTTCCAGCCAGAAGGGAAAAGGGATAGACATTAAAAGCCCTGCAGGTCCAATAGTAATTATTCTATTTTTTCTTATCATTAGTTATACTTTAATACAATTGTCAGTAGTAGTAGGAATAATCATATTCTTCAAAATGAAATGCTTCATTGAAAAATTTGTCCAAGCTGATTCATAATTATATTTTTTTAAATGAACGGTTTCTGAACTTAAGTCAGTTTGACTGTGCACATGAAGCAGGCTTTTCTTAGCAATTTCGGGCCTCCAAAATTGTTCATCCATTAAAAAGCAAAATGCAGGTTGCTGAAACCAAGTCTGTTCTCAAAAAAAAAATCACAAAACACTGAAGTGTCATGCAAGGATTGTTAACCAAAGGAAAAATATTAAAGTTTGGTGTTTAACTATGTTTTTATGTTAGAATCAGGAAGGATTTCCTCTCACCTATTCTCACAATCCAAATGTGTCTTATTTTTGTTTAGGTATTCTGCCATCATGAGCAGGCACTGTTTATACCAAAATAACTCATGGCATTGAGGGACCACCATGGTGGCCTTTTTCCCTCTTCTCATAAAAATGAAGCCAAGAGAATTAGTTTATACTAAAAGCCATATTTATATTAGACAACTTACAGTTTGGATGTTAAAGAATAGAATGCTACAGAATCATAGATTCAGAATCACATAATCATAGAATTACAGACCGACTTAGTTTGGAAGGGACCTTACAGCCCATCTAGTTCCAATCTCACCCACCAGCTCAGACTGCCCAGGGCCCCATCCAATCTGGCCTTGAACATCTCCAGGGTTGGGGCATCCTCAGCTTCTCTGGGCAGCCTGTGCCAGGGCCTCAACACCAACCGAATAAAAAATGTCCTCTTAACCTAAATTTCCTGTCTTTTAGTTTAAAAACATTTCTCCTTGTACTATCACTATTTGATCATGTAAAAAGTTTGTCCTATTTCTGCAGAGAAATTCAAAGAACTTGCATGGAGACAATAGTTCTTTTCTCATCATCTGCTAGACACAGCACTTTTCTAGTGAAAGAGTAAAATCTCAGGCCTCCCATCAGCCACTAAAGAGTTCAAGCACCTGTCATTTTGTATAATAGGGTTCAGCTAAAAAAAATTAAAAACATGCCTATATTCCCCTCATTTTCTTGTCTTCTAGCACTTCTTCTCATCTAGCACTGTCAACAATAACAAGCAGTTCCTGTTGATTGGTGGAATTTGATAAAGACATCTTATGTTTCGTGATACTGAGCACACACTAACAGTACTGCCTTGTGAAGTGTGATAGTAGTTTAAAAGAACTGCCTTTTCATCCTGACTTCACTATGTGGCAGACACTGCTGCAGTTTCAGAGAGAAATTTGAAAATAAGGAGGTAGTCTGCAAAGGACATTGTTTATGTGGTAATATGAAACCACAAGCATGTGTAGAGAGGCAGTGATTTTTTTACATATGGTCCTCATAATTCTAAAGCCATTCTTGCACTTCAGGAAAAACTAAGAATTGCCTTCAGTGACAACAAGATACTGGCTTCAAAAAATGTGCTGAGAAACAGGAGCGGGTGTCCAAGTTCATATAGCATTCTTCCAATGAATAAATGACTTCAGAGTTAACTTCAGTTACACTTTAGCTTAGGTGTACCAACCTTCTGTCCTACTACCTAAAGCAGCTTGTTGAGACATACTAAATACCTCTTTGTATTAGCCAGATTGAATTCTGCTAGCAGTGAAGGCCAGAACCTGCATTCCCACCTCTGGGACTGCAGAGCTAACTCATTTAAATTAAACAGAAAAAATAAAACAGGAGCCCAGTGAGATTCCATATTTTCACAGTTTATCTCTGTGGGAGACATTTGAGGCTATTTGAATATCTGAATTTTCCAGAAACAGCATGAGCAGTCCCCACACCAGACACTGACATTTCAAAGACGGCAGGGAAAAATAATGATAATTAAAAAACAAAAACAAAACAAAACAAAAAAAAAATTTTTATTTAAAAATATAGTTATGAATGGCATTGTAATAAATAATTTCAATCTGTGTGACAAAAACAACCGAAGAGCTATGAACTTGCAAAATGTAACATGACAATAGATTAAGAAATACCATCCAGGAGCATGTTCCATCATCATTTCTTAAGTAAACAACAAGAACATATATTTCATGTCCTAGCAGTGAGAAGGTTCTTCTTCTGTTTCCAGGATGAACAAAAGGGCAGTCCAAACTGAGATGTGTACTTCTTTAAGGTCCAAAGAGTTGTATTATCCCCAAATGTTAAATCAGAAGAATAACAATCACTTACTAATCAAGTAGTGCCAGCTGTATCACAAGGAAATTAAAACCGCAAAACAACCTTTTTTCAGAGAAAGAGATGAATAAGCTGAGCATGATCTAATAATTTCCAGGAATTTTCTCATAGTCATCAAGAGGGTTACAGTACCCTTTTAGCTATATTTAAAAAATAGCTAATAGTAGCCTGCGTTTTAAGGTCTACAGTAAAGACAGAAAATGTCCTGTATATATAGCATCTTTTCTTGTTGCACTCTTATCTTCTATGTGTATTGAAAAAATTCTTCACAAGCTAGAAAACAAAATCACTGCAGTGAACCGAGAGCTTCAACAGGAAAAAAGTCCAGAAAATGGACTGTTTAAGCACGAGCTGTGAATTTTTTTATGGTCCTAGACCTAAAGTGCTTTATCTTCAATACATTTTCAATAGGATGTGTCCTTGAAAGTGCATAAACTTCAGAAAGCATAAATGTGGACCTTTAAATAAACCTCTCTGTACTTAGTTATATAAAAAGAGGCCAGAATCCAGGGGTCTATTATGCTATGATAATTGCATCTTTTCCCGATTTACAGTAATATGGAAGAAGGTTGCAACAACAGAATAAAAAAAAAAAGATGAGTATCTCCCCAAACAGACAGAGCAGAGAACATCAGGTCTGTCAAATCTTCACCATCAATGGAAAATCTTCCCCTGCTTTCTCTAAGTCTTCTCAATTTGTATGTCTGCAAAAGGAAGAATTATATGAAAAAAAAATCAAACCTCAAAAATATGAAATAACAGAGCATTTCTTCAATTTGTGTCTCTTTCTCAGAGTTTGGAGGTACCAATAAAAAATCCTTTCATTTTCAAAACAAAAGATCAAAAATAATATTAATAAGGTCAAACAGAAAGAAAATGTGATCATGGTAAGAAATGGTAGTTTAAACACACTGGAGGTTAGAGTGTTTGTACAAATGCAGTGAAACAAATTCAGCCTAACAAATACAGAGAAATTGCTGTGAGTTAGGTCATCTCTTCTTTTAAAATCCAATACAGTGCCCCATCTGTCATTATCTCTGGTACGGTATCCCCAAGCCCTGGCTGTTTTATGCAGAGATCTATACTTGGTTATCTTTCTTTAGTTTTACAGTAGTAAAGTATTGCAGGAAGGGACTTGGGAGGTAATTTAAGTTCTTTTAAAAGTTAGAGAGAAAGTAAAAGAAAAACTTCAATAACTTCACCCTGTTTTTCCATGCCACAGTCTGTTTTGTGAGCTTCAAAGACTCAATTATATATTTTCCTGCTTTGCTGAGACAGAATCTCATAACTTGTTAAAGTTTGAGTGGCAATGATGGGCTAAGGCCTCCCTCCCCATTGTCATCATCATCACCATTCCTCCAGTTGTGCTGTCAAGACTCCTAATGGTCATTAAATGTGAGGATAACAGATGATTCGCCCTGTGTGAAATTTGCCACTATTTTTACCGTTATCATTTATGCTTACATTTCAACTCTTCATCTTCAAAAGAAGGACATCTGCAGTCATGTGCGTCCTTATCTTTCAACAGCTCTTGAAACAAACCACACACACAGATAACAGTCAGCACAGATAAAACCATTCATGCAATGATAAAACTTTGTTAATCTTGTCTCAGGGCTTCCAAGAAGCATATGACTTAAATTAGGAAAGAGATTAATACTAAGTACTGTGTCTGTTTTGGATGAGCATTTTCTTAAGGAAAAATCCTAACTATCTGTATGGACTAACTTGCACAGAGCAGTGTATTTTAAAGTGGTCTTTAAATAAAGCCAAACAACATATAAATAATAATAAAAATTTTTAAAAACCATCAGTAGAGAAGACTAAAGTATTTTATTCTCTTTTCTCTATGTAGGTATTAGCTCTATTTCTTTTCCTGTTTGACTGTCATGGTGTTACTGGCCATTCAGCGAGCTTTGCTAAATAGAACCAGTGTCTGAACAGGAGGGAAAAAAAGGCTAGTAGGGAAAAAAGTGGGGAATAAAGTGTCATTGCCACCATTATAGAATAAATTCTCAGTTACAGATTTTTTTTAAATTATTTCCATAAGACACAACTGAGCTAGATCTATGCTACAGGTACATACTTGCTGTATTAATTGATGATTTTGCCGTATGTGTCCTACAGTCCTTATTTGCTCTAGCTGAAAGAAAATAAGAGAGAAAAGTCAAAATGAAAGGAAAATACTCATTTTAGATCTACTTAATGTATGCTTAAGCACATTTGTCGGAAGGGCGCTCTTAGCATAGTATAGTCACTGGTTCTCAAAATTCTCCACCTCTTCAAGTCTTCAGTGCCCACAGTCTGTCAGTTTTCCTTCCTATTTCCTTTCTAGTTGGTTTGCAAGCCGATACTCTATTGACACTATCCATTATCATAACTGAAATGTAATTGCTCAAATGTTTTCTTGTTATACATTTTCACCTAACATTTGAGCATGTTGGGCAATAGAGAACAAAAAGAGAGTCACCTTCTTACCATATTCAGTGGGAAACAAGCCCATTTTCAGAAAGGCTCTGCTCTTAAGGAGTTGCCTGTCTGGTCATCTAGGTCAGCTTGGGTTTTAAAAGAAAAATGTTCTTAGTACTATTTTAGCTTTTGAATCAATTCTTAGCTTATGACACTTACATACATATAATATAATCATGTTAATCATATATAATTGTGTATACTATCACATACACAAACATGTGATTAATAGTACTTATGCAATGTAGGAAATTCCCAACCTTTGCTGAAATCCCCAGATAGGAATCTTCTGAGAATTCAAGGATATTGCTATCCCTTCTTCCACTTTCATTTTCTACTCCTGTTCCTATCATGTTCCTAGGAGAAGTTTATTCTTCGGAATTTAGGCTTATGTACAGCCTTTATGTAGCCTGCCAGCATTACCCACAAGCCTGCTAAGCTTCACAAACACTTCTCCCAGGACGTTTCCATAGCACCTGTGCAGGAGATGAATTTGTGACCAGAAAACTGAATATCCACATTCATTTCTCTCTCGTATTTATTTTATGGAGTTCGAAAATGAAAGCTCAATGTAGTTGTTGTTGATACATCTTTTTGTGTAGTTTCCAGCCAGAAATGAGAGCTGTTTCTGACTTTCAGTAGGAAAAAGAGAGCTGGCAGGCAGGAAAATCACAGTTCTATTACACAGACTGAGAAAGCACATGTCTTTTGATGTACAAGCTTTTGAGAAGACTCTTCAAACTGTGAGTTACTCCCAGCTTAATTCATGACAGGTACCTATTTGTATCTACTGTAAGATTTGAGCGATTAAAAAGCAGCACTTAGTTCACTTCTTGTTCAGTTTTTTGGAGCATTTCTGGTAATGTTTCACAAAGTCATGTGAGTGTGATATTATAAAGCTGAAAGTACTGTATCAATGCTCCTCGTACTCTATTCATACAGCTTTACAGTATATATATTTATATTTATTAAAATCATAGGATATAATTTGTTATAATTAGAGGATAATTAGAGGAAGAATTCTGGCTAAGCAGAGAATGTTCAGCAAATCAAACTTTCATATTTTCAAATGAGCCCCTGTGGATGTTTTAAGGTCTGCATGACTTTACAGAAAAGTAAAAAGTACTACTGATAATAAAATTCCTTAAATAAACCCTTCTTCTCACAAAGAAGCGAGGGATGATGGTCAGGGCAGGAAAGAATTTATTTCAGGTTATGCAAACATATCAAACTTAAAAAAAAAAAAGAAGAAGAAAAAGAAATGGTGCATGAGCATGTTGTTGCTTAGATACTTTACAATTACACTTCAGGTCCTTCTTCTGGCTTGCTAGCAAACAAAAACAAATTACCACTAATACTTAAGCTGTTTCCAACTGTGTGATGCTGGTACTATCCAATCCAAGTCAGTCAAGTGAGCAGAAAATGTGAAAAACCTAACAAGGAAATGAAACAGTGGGAATACCTTGTGAAAAAAAAACCTTTCAGACTGAAGATTGGACTGATCCCTTCATATGTAATGTATCATTTTTTATAGTTTTTTAACAGGAATGAGGATGTATTTACAGTTCATAACAGATCAGTTTAAAAAGTGTTCACACTGGTTACAGAATGCAGTAAAAAAAATGCTAAAAACCCTGAAGTGCCCTATTTACTCTGAGCATTCAGAACAACTTTTATTTCTGGTAAGTTCTTAAACCATGCTTTGATGCTTCAGTATAATATTGCATTAGTCATATTGCTCTACCTATGAGAAGAATTAATAGAGATGTGTAATCAAATGATCTGAGTGTGGTGGGCAACCCATTCCACTCTGCTGACCTAACAGGTCATATCTGATTGAGTCAAGTGAAGAAAAAGAAAGAAACAACGTGGTGAAAAACAAGTGGTTTCATTGTTAAGGATCTAAGGAAGGATTTATGATCTCATCTCATCTTTGTGAAGATGAATCAACAGGAAACATTACAAGAACTTAGATACACAAAAATAAATATCTTGAATGTACCTTTCCTTATGCAGACAGTAATTGACACTGATCCAACGAGGACACTCACAATGAAAATTGGCCAAACAAAGCGCCTGCTCTCAGTCCACAGCACGTCATCAGCTGAATCTTTAAGAAATAGGAGTAGATGAAAGGCACTGCAGAATTACATAAGCTTCTCCCTTTTTTTTTTCATTTTCATTATTATTTTTGTTATGATAATTGATGTGATAACAGCGTTTTAGATTTTGTCTAATGCTGATGTGCATTCACACAATGCATTCATTATTTAACAAATATTAGATAAACATTATCTAACAAATTCCTATCTGTCTTTGCTTCCTGCATTCCATTGGACAGTGCCTTTCCTTCCATCACAAATCCTGCTTGTCACCAAGGTACAAAGGTACCCACTTAGTATCCTTCTGTCAAGACTACAGGAAACAGCTGCTTGACAAGGAAAAAAGGTGTCACTTTGTTCTGGTAAAACTCGGAATGCAAAGGATATGTTGCTTCCTCAAGCCTGGATGCCTTTCTTATCAGTACTGAACTTGCCTTCCCTTCACCCTTTGAAAGGATGGCTCACCTTCCCTACTCTCAGCTGCCTCCTTCCACCCCATCAGTCACAAAAAGCATTTTTAGCAAGATGTTGAATTTATATATGCTCACAGCTAAAGCTATAATGGCAGGAAAAGACCAGGTTTTCCAAATGTTCAAAAAGACCAGGTTGCTGACAATTTGCATAATAAAAACAGAATTTTTCTTAAAGCGTGTTTAATTTATATGAGTCTCCTTTCTGATCTTCAAGTGATATGCTTTTCAAATAATTGAACTTTTTTTGATAAGAGTTTAACACTTAGTTTTCACATAAGTTGTATAAGATTCCCACTTTTGAATTATTAGTTCCATCCACAGATGCATAATGACAGTGTTAGTACAGTGGAAGCATACACTGTTAGCAAAACTCAACAGGTATTCCTTTTCAGTCTTTCCAAAATTGGATAGGAATATGAAACAAATAATGGCTAATTCAACTCAGACAAAATTATATCTTGAAATAAATTACCGTAAATTAAATTTAGAGTAGTTACCTAGTATGTATAAATTCGCAGATGTATTTTCTTGAATCTCTTTATTCCAGAAGATGCAACGAAAATTTTCGCGAGTTTTGTTTTTGATTGTGAGAGTACTTGTCACACGATACAGCTGATCACTTCCAGTTTCATAACTTGTATTTGCCTTATCGGTCAAATCCTGACATCCTCCATTTTGCCACATCACCTCAGCTTTTGGGTATCCCTCTGACTGACAAGTTAACTTCCACTCTTTGTCTCCTGTGCTTACCACTTCTTGGGTTATAGTTCTGTAAGGAGCTAAAGAGACGAAAGAAGATCTTTACCAGGAGGAAGCCAGAAGAACACTATCTATTAGCAAGATACCTTTTCCTTATCCCCAGCCTCCTGGCCACAGTTCTGTGCATCGGTTTGGTTTGTGTAAATAATGCTCCTGGTAGGGAAAGTAAATATTACTATTGTGTGTCTTTCTGTAATTGGGGGTACAGGGTATATTACAGTGTTGACAAAATGTTGACACAGCTATCTAAATGGCATTTACCTGACTGTTCCTCATATGTTAGAGAAATTAAGGGGACCATATGGATTCCACCTAGACAACGCAAGATTATACAGTGATGCAATGGTCACGAGTCTGCTACTGTCTCTGGGGAGCTTTCTTAAAATGCTAATGCAGGCATGCCCTTCTGCCAGGACTGCCCCCAAATCTTCCCACAGTATCTTAGAACAGTGAACTTCCTGCAGTAGAACTCTCACCCTGAACTTTCAGACTGATGGTCTTGTAGTCAGCTCCCCCGTACTCAATAAGGCAATGGTAAAGCCCTGCATCTTTGAGCTTCACGTTGCTGATCTGAAGGAGAGACTGCCCAAAATCCAGATTTTCTTTCAACAGCTTTATCCGTCCCTGAAAATCACTGTGCTGACTTCCAGAGTCTTCCTTTCCTTTGAGAAGTACGTAAACATCCTTTCTAACTTCATCTTTTTTTTCCCAGATGACGCTCAAATCCCTGAACTTCAGTTTCCCATTCACTGGAAATATACATTCCATTGTCACATTGCTGCCAAGTTCCACAGTATAGAGCGATTTGGGAGCTTCAACTGTGAATAAAGCTGAAAAAGAAAATTTGAAAAAAAAATTCTGTTATAAGCCCTATTTTGAAAGCCATGCTTAATCAATATCTATGATATATGTTTATATGACAAATTTGAGGACCAAAAGTATCTGCCATGTTCTTGTTGAGCTTTTTTGCGTGCTTTTTCCCAATAACAAACAGGGCTGTTTATGCCTGCAGACACCTGCTTTGTGCAGGTACTCAGTATGTTCTAAAAACAATGTGCATCCACCCCCTCAGCTTTCAGAACATTGTTACAGTAACAGGCCACTGTTTATCAACTGTTAATACCTCTTGTGAGAATGTTCTGTTTATAGAAGTGCCAGTTCCTTTCTCCAAGGATGTTCAAGAACATGTAACAAATCCCAGACCTAACACTGCCAATTTTGCCTAAGGCAGATAGTATCTTGCCTCCATGATGTCTGTGTTGAGACGCTGGCAGGGATTTCAATCAAGCCATACATCAAAGCACTCATATTAAGTACACAGAGCATGTGTAGTGTGGAAGCCTACAATGACCTTTTCATTTAAAACATTCAGATAAATAAATAAGTAATGTCAACGGTTTACGGGCTGGTTCGGCCCGGTTCCGTGACTAGAGGGGCGGAGGGATCCGCGGATCCGCGCCCCCGGAAAAAAAAAAAAAAGAAAATAAGGGACCCCGAAATAATTGAAAACAGTGGCAACAATCTGAGGTAAAACAAAGTAATTTACTAAATATGGTATCAACAGAATTTTATAAGGAGAGAGAATGTGAAATTGATGGTGGATCGGCCTTACCACAACGCTGAGATGAGAAGCGCAGGCAGAGAAGCGCAGGCGAGAAGCGCAGGCAGAGAAGCGCAAGCGAAGCAGCGCAGGCAGAGAAGCGCAAGCGAAGCAGCGCAGGCAGAGAAGAGAGCATCAGGTGACCTTGCCGGGAGTTATATCTCCTCGCTGACCGCAAAGCCCCCTGGGGAAACGTAGCTGCTCTTCTCCGCTGGACAGGCACCCGGAACTTGAGCATCAGCAGTCAAACCCCCAGTACATTGCATGATGTTATGATGTGGAATACCGATAATGAAAAATCATGAAACCATGACATTCCACCCCTTATTCCACATCACTACATCATGCTTAATATAGACAAACAAAATATAAACACACGCACTAGGAATTACTGACTGCACTCCCTCAACATCAAGTTCCCTTGCGGTACACATTGAACATCCCCGTTTTCCTGCATCACCCACCAAGTGGACCCAGGTCCCTGGGCAAAAACAGTTCCACGAAGAGGTTTGTCCTTCTCAGAGGCTGGAATAACCCAAACTGCCTTTCCCAACATATTCTTTACATGTACAACAGGGACTTTATCTCCCTCTACGGTATGTAGGGAGCTGGACTGGGTTGGACCACCACGATTGATAGATCCTCTGGTATTGACTAACCAGGTGGCTTCTGCCAAATGCTTCTCCCAGTGCTTAAATGTACCGCCTCCCATTGCTTTCAGCATAGTTTTTAACAACCCATTGTATCGTTCAATCTTACCTGAGGCCGGTGCATGGTAGGGAATATGGTAAATCCACTCAATACCATGACCTTTAGCCCAGGTACCTACAAGAGAATTTTTAAAATGAGTCCCATTATCTGACTCAATTCTTTCTGGGGTACCATGTCGCCACAGGACTTGTGTCTCAAGACCTAGTATGGTATTTCGGGCGGTAGCGTGGGGTACTGCATAGGTTTCAAGCCACCCAGTTGTTGCCTCCACCATGGTGAGCACATAACGCTTACCATTACGAGATCGTGGCAAGGTGATATAATCAACCTGCCATGCCTCCCCATATTTGTACTTTTGCCATCGCCCTTCCTCCCAGAGAGGTTTCATTCTCTTGGCTTGTTTAATTGTGGCACACGTGTCACAGTCGTGAATGATTTGCGCAATAGCATCCATAGTTAAATCCACCCCTCGGTCTCTAGCCCACTTATATGTCGCATCTCTCCCTTGATGGCCTGAGGTCTCATGGGCCCATCGGGCTAGAAATAATTCACCCTTGTTCTGCCAGTCCAGATCTATTTGGGCCACCTCAATTCTGGCAGCTCTGTCTACCTGATGGTTATTTTGCTGCTCTTCAGTAGCCCTATTCTTGGGCACATGGGCATCTACGTGACGCACCTTTATAACCATATTCTTTATTCGGGCGGCAATATCTTTCCACAGGTCAGCAGCCCAAATAGGTTTACCCTTTCTTTGCCAGTTGTTTTGCTCCCACTGCTGTAACCACCCCCATAGAGCAT
Source organism: Meleagris gallopavo (assembly GCF_905368555.1). Lineage (NCBI taxonomy): Eukaryota > Metazoa > Chordata > Aves > Galliformes > Phasianidae > Meleagris > Meleagris gallopavo. Next base: position 27,871,095 of record NC_139435.1, on the reverse strand, counting down.
TTGCCACCATCCACGAGTCAGTGTAAACATAAAGCATTGGCCACCTCTCCCGTTCAGCAACATCCAAGGCCAGTTGGACAGCCTTTACCTCTGCAAATTGGCTCGATTCTCCTTTTCCTTCAGTGGCCTCTGCAACTTGTCGTGTGGGGCTCCACACAGCGGCTTTCCATCTGCGGTGTTTCCCCACAATACAACACGATCCATCTGTGAATAGGGCATATGTCTTCTCATTTTCGGGTAGTTCATTATATGGTGGGGCCTCTTTAGCACGTGATATCTCTTCTGCTGGCGGTGTTCCAAACTTTTTGCCTTCAGGCCAGTCCATGATCACCTCTAGGATTCCTGGACGGTTGAGATTCCCCATCCGCGCTCGCTGCGTAATCAGCGCAATCCACTTACTCCAAGTGGCATCAGTAGCATGATGGGTGGAGGGACCCTTTCCCTTGAACATCCAGTTCAGCACTGGCAGTCGAGGTGCCAGAAGGAGCTGTGTTTCTGTACCGATTACTTCGGAAGCAGCCCGAACCCCCTCATACGCGGCTAAGATCTCCTTCTCAGTTGGAGTGTAGCACTCTTCAGACCCTCTGTACGCCCGACTCCAGAATCCCAGGGGTCGGCCTCGGGTCTCTCCTGAGGCTCTTTGCCACAAACTCCAAGTGGGACCTTTCTCTCCAGCAGCAGTGTAGAGGATGTTCTTCGCATCCTGTTCCATCCGTACTGGCCCCAGGGCCACGGCACGGGCTATCTCTTGTTTAATCTGCTCAAAAGCCTGCTGCTGCTCAGGACCCCACATAAAATCATTCTTCTTCCGTGTCACCTGATAAAGGGGGCTTACAATGAGGCTGTAATTTGGAACATGCATTCTCCAAAAACCCACTACACCCAGGAACGATTGTGTCTCTTTCTTATTAGTGGGTGGAGACATGGCACTGATTTTGTTGATCACATCTGTTGGGATGTGACGACGGCCATCTTGCCACTTTATACCTAGGAACTGAATTTCCTGGGCAGGCCCTTTCACTTTGCTTCGCTTAATAGCGAAACCAGCACGCAGAAGGATCTGGATTATTTGCTCTCCTTTCTCAAAAACTTCCTTTGCTGTGTTGCCCCACACGATGATGTCATCAATATACTGTAAGTGCTCAGGAGCACCTCCCTGTTCCAGTGCAGCTTGGATCAACCCATGGCAAATGGTTGGGCTATGTTTCCACCCCTGGGGCAAACGATTCCAGGTATACTGAATGCCCCTCCAGGTGAAAGCAAACTGTGGCCTAGATTCTTTGGTCAAAGGAATGGAGAAAAAGGCGTTAGCAATATCAATGGTGGCGTACCATTTGGCTGCCTTTGACTCCAATTCATATTGGAGTTCTAACATATCTGGCACAGCAGCACTCAATGGGGGTGTGACTTCATTCAGGCCACGGTAGTCCACCGTCAGCCTCCATTCTCCACTGGCTTTACGCACTGGCCATATGGGGCTGTTAAAAGGTGAGTGAGTCTTGCTAATCACTCCCTGATTCTCTAGTTGGTGAATCAGCTTCTGAATGGGGAGCAAGGAATCCCTGTTGGTGCGGTACTGCCGTCTGTGCACCGTTTTTGTAGCAATCGGTACTTGTTGCTCTTTCACTCGTAGCAACCCCACGGCAGATGGATCTTCTGACAGGCCAGGCAAAATAGACAACTGCTTAACACCTTCTGTGTCTACAGCAGCTATTCCAAAGGCCCATCGATACCCTTTGGGATCCTTAAAATATCCCCTTCTGAGGTAATCAATACCAAGTATGCATGGAGCCCCTGGGCCAGTCACAATAGGGTGCTTTTGCCAGTCTTTACCAGTGAGGCTGATTTCGGCCTCCAACATAGTTAGCTCTTGGGAACCTCCAGTCACCCCATGAATATAAATTGATTTTGTCCCTTGGTGACTCGAGGGCATTAGAGTGCACTGTGCACCAGTATCCACCAGGGCCTTATATTTTCGTGATTCTGATGTGCCAGGCCATCTAATCCACACAGTCCAATAAACTCTATTATCCCTTTCCCCCCCCTGGCTGGGGGCAGGGCCCCTCTATTTGTTACCTTCATTGTCTGCAGCAACTGGAGCAATCACCTTTTTGGAGAAGTTCACCTTGGTGGTTGATTTGTCTTGTAACTCTCTTACCCGTGCTTGAAGTACAGGAGTAGGTTGTTTATGCCACTCCTTCATATCTTCTCCATGGTCACGTAGGTAATGCCACAAGGCAAAACGTGATGTGGTCTTACTGTTGTCACTTGCTCGAGCAGGAGAACGTCTTCTTTTGATGGCTGAGACATTAGATGCCACCGGCTGGGAGGAAATCAAGTTGATGAGCCCCTCCAATAGGCTGTTTTGGGAATTCTGGTCCCCATTTGATGTATCCGTTACCTCCATGGATTTATCAGCTTCAGGCACGGTTGATAGTTTGTCTATTATATCTTCTTGTTTGTTTTCCATTCTGTCCAGCTTTTCAGCTACCTTTGTAATGGCTGAAACACAAGCTCGCAGAGGGCTTAAATGTAACTCAAAGTCTTGAAGTTTATTAACCAATTCACTTATAAGGGGTCTTCTTTCCCCTCTGCCATACATTGCTGCAAATGTGCTGGCGTACCTTTCTGGTGCGGTCTTTGTGAATGTACGCCACATGTTTGGTGTACACCTGACTCTCTCGGGATCATGCTCTTGGTCTGGCTCGTCAGGAATGAAATCGGGGCTATGTAGCATTTCCACCACAGCATATTCTCTTAAATAACAGATGCCTTCTTCCATATCAGCCCATTTCTTTTTCTCAGGCATCAGATCATCTTTGAAGGGGTATCTTTCTTTTACAGCTAACAACATCCGCTTCCAGAGGGTAAAGGCCTGGTTCTGGCATGTACTAATACCTCTGTCAATGGCTGAGTCCCTAGCAACGCCACCCAGTTGGCGAGCTTCTCTACTATCCAGCCACACACTGTTGGCCCCATTGTCCCAACATCGAAGTAACCAAGTGGCAATAGGCTCATTTGGGTGACGTGAAAAGTCTTTTCTCAGACTTCGAATTTCATTCATTTTCAGAGATCGATCAACAATGGTAACGATATCTTGCTCACCTCTTACTCTTTCGGGACTTCTTGTTGCCCTCATTGGCGCCGGTGACCGTGGTCTTACTGAGGGCCCCTCCCCTGGACTTAGGGGTGCTTCTTGTGGATCTTGGAGCCACTCCTCTGGACCTCTCTCCTCTTCTTTCTTCTCTTCTAACTGAGTCGAGATTCGTTTCATTTTCCGTCCTCTTACAGGGGCAAGTGACATCAATTGTGGTGCTTCTTGTAGTTGATCAGGTTGGTCAGTTCCAATGCTCTCATCCTCCAGTTCAGCTCGGAGCCTGTCTCGTTCGATGATGAGAGTATCTAGCTCAGATTGGAGGGTGTCTTGTTGAGATTGAAGACTGTTGAGTTTGGATTGCAGGGAGTCTCTCTCAATTCGGAGGGCATCTCTCTCAGATTGGAGGCTGTTTCTCTCGACCAGGATACTCTCTCGCTCATTTTGCACTGTTTCCCTGAGACTCTCCTTTTCAATTTCACAAACTCTCTCCCTCTCCAGGATAGTATTGAATAAGGCCCGGTAAGCATTAGCCAGGCCCCAAATAATTTGGGCCTCCTCAGATCTTCCTGAGCCGCGACATTCCTGTCTCAAATATCTGTTTAAATTTTCAGGGTCTTTCAGGTGTTCTGGAGTAAAGTTCCATGACACCGAAGATTTCCATCTCTCTAAAGTCTCACCCAGGCCTCTCCACATTCCCTGCCACTCAGTATTTACTGGTTTTGGGGCAGACTTCCTCAAAATATAATAAATACTAATAATAAGTGAAATGGTGAGCAGTACATTCACGGAGATTAATAACGTGATCAGGTGAGCATTGAAAATCCGCATAAAGAATTCAAAGGAGAGGCTGGAAACCTGCTTAAAAATCCCCAACCCTGTAAAATTAGCAGCTCCCTCTGGAATGGTATGCCACATAATATGCAGATGCCACATAGTTATTTCCATCCATGTTTTCAATTGGCTATATATACCTATTGCTCCATAGAGCAAAGTGGTGAACTTAATTAAGGCCCAGTATGTTTTTAGCATTAAGAAAGAAGAGACAGTGGCATGCAGCCCCTTAAAAGGCAGTTTCAGTAGAGAAAGCATTTTTTTCTCTTTTTTTTTTTCTTTTACAGAAACAAGATAGCAAGGCTCAAAGTTTACAAATATCCTAGAGTATTGGCCGTCCGCCTGGACTTTTCAAGGTCACGCTTTCAGACAGTACTGGTGAAACAGATAAACTTTCCCAATGAAGCTGTCTGAGAGCGGAGAGAGAGATTTGTTCAAAAAGCTAAAAAGCAACTGTTGCCCGCATTCTCCACCAAGAATGTCAACGGTTTACGGGCTGGTTCGGCCCGGTTCCGTGACTAGAGGGGCGGAGGGATCCGCGGATCCGCGCCCCCGGAAAAAAAAAAAAAAAGAAAATAAGGGACCCCGAAATAATTGAAAACAGTGGCAACAATCTGAGGTAAAACAAAGTAATTTACTAAATATGGTATCAACAGAATTTTATAAGGAGAGAGAATGTGAAATTGATGGTGGATCGGCCTTACCACAACGCTGAGATGAGAAGCGCAGGCAGAGAAGCGCAGGCGAGAAGCGCAGGCAGAGAAGCGCAAGCGAAGCAGCGCAGGCAGAGAAGCGCAAGCGAAGCAGCGCAGGCAGAGAAGAGAGCATCAGGTGACCTTGCCGGGAGTTATATCTCCTCGCTGACCGCAAAGCCCCCTGGGGAAACGTAGCTGCTCTTCTCCGCTGGACAGGCACCCGGAACTTGAGCATCAGCAGTCAAACCCCCAGTACATTGCATGATGTTATGATGTGGAATACCGATAATGAAAAATCATGAAACCATGACAAGTAAATAAATAAATAAATAAGCACCTGCAGGAAAACTGAGAAATTTCCATGCTTACACATAGAAGCAAACAAATGGTTCTGCTACTTCTTACAATTCAGCTTCTTACCATTTAGGGAGTGCCAGCAGAATAGAAATATGTGCAAAAGCAAAAGCTTTTCCATCATGAAAGTAGAACCTAAAATGATAATGAATGAACATAAATATGTGCTTATTTTCTAACTTGCACTATAAAATACATTTCACAGCCACTGTGCACAAAGAAGTGGACACAGGGCACTGAATTCCACTCTAGCAAAGGCATGACAGAGTTGCATGTGTGACTACACCAAGTGAGGCAGAAACCTCCATTGGCAAGTTCAGAGAGAGCACCTGATTTTATTTCCTTTAAACACATTTGTTAATTATGGAAAAACATGAACTTTATCACTATCTGTCAAATAGTAAATGAATACTCACAAGCACCCAGTTGTTCCTATAAACCACAGCAGGGATGGTTTCTCCTGATGGGAAAAGAAGGGAGCAGTTCTCTGTACACATTATCTACACCACCATAGTGGGTGCAGTGAGCTCAATTTTTCCCTGAAAGCTGCCTTTATTTTACTGCATTGAGCTTTGCAGCATCTGGGACTTCACAGCACTGAAACAGCAATGCCCTTATAAAACAGTGATTAAACAGCCTACAAACAAAACCTTGAATTTCTGCTGTTTTAGTTCTGAACATGCAAATGTGTCAATTTTCCCTCAAAAATTTTCCCCTCTTTACTACCATGACTTCTATACTCCTACACAACACTTCGAAAATAAAAACACTGATTAATGTCAGTTCAGACACTTACCTTCACACACCCACTGCTCTTGCTTAAATGTGAAATTTAAGTAAGAGCAGTATGGGATCAAACAGTAGTATATCTTCAAAGTGCACTTAACAAAAGCTTAAGCTGATTTCAATGGAAGTCTTTTGTGAATACAGAGAACTCCACAATTTTGTCTAAATAAAACTCTCATTTGGGACACACAAAAGAAAGATTGCATTCAATCTATTCAATTCTAACTGTTCTCTAGTGGTAACAGAAATTTGCATAAGAAATTAGGAACTATGGTAACCATCAGACCTCCTAACTCGTGAAATTCTCTCAGGATTGCAAAATTTACCCAAACAACAGTTTGGTATTTCTCTGGTTTTCAACACTACGGTGATAAATGAGCATATTGGTCTGAGCCATTAAGACATGTACGCTTTTACAGAATTGTGGCTCAAGAGGATGAGGTTCCTCCTAATAATTTGATTTAGGCTTCTTTATTCCCCCAGATTGCTGCTGTCTGATCCCAGCAGAGTGTTTGTGGACAGCAGGGCAGGTGGAGCTGAGGAAGGGAGCCCATCAAGCACGCTGCTAGGCAGGCATGAGCAATTACAGAATGCGGTTCTGCTAGACAAGACTCAAGGTGAAAGGTACGCTTCATGAATGAATAATTAACAGTCTTCTTAATATGCCTGGATACCAATTCACTCTTTAACCATTCTTAAAAGCAACAGCAGTCTGATTGCCCAAAGATGCTTAGGTGATGTAGATTCCCTCCATTCTTGCTTCCCAAGAAAACAAACCTTCTCAAATGAGGTAGACAAATCTCACAGGTGTGCCTCAGCGACATTCACTCCAAGCATGGCCTGCATAGAGTAAGCAACAGAGGCTGCCCTGTGCAGATGTGCAACTTTCAGTGTTCCCCAATCCAAGACCATAGAATTATAGAATGGCTTGCATTGGAAAGATCATCAAGTTCCAACCCCCTGCCACCGGCAGAATTGCCACTCACTGGGTGAATCAGGCTGCCCAGGTCCCCATCTAGCCTGGTACTGAGCACCTCCATGGACAACCACAGCCTCTCCGGGCAGCCTGTGATAGTGTTTCACTGCCTTCTGAGTAAACATCTAACTTAAATTTCCCCTCTTTTACTTTAAAGCCATTTCCCCTTGTTCTATCACTATCTGGCTATCTAAAAAGTTGGCCCCTTTCCTGTTTATAAACTCCCTTCAAGTACTGGGAGGCCACAATGAGATATCCCCACAGTCTTCTCCAAACTATGAATGATGAAAGCTGCAGTACGCTCAGGCTTGAAATGTGTCCTGCTTTATTCATAATGTCTATTCATAGTAGAGATCAGAACTGAGATGGTGGCCAGAACAAAGAGTATGTGCACTACTGACATAGGAGGACATCCATATCTGTGGATGCATCCCATCCCAGTTCTCTGTAGGTATTACTCTTAGGAGAGGAAATCAACTCCTGAGAGAGGGATGATAGCAAGGATGCTCTTCTATGGTTCTCAGAACCATGACTGTTTTCTGAAATTGTAAAATTCTAACTCCTTTGCTTTCAACTGGTATAGAAGAAGATAGTAGAAAATATATGACTGTTACTTACAAAATTCCTCAAGACTGAGATAGTCTGCTGTGTTACTCAATTGTTCACTTTCAGTGAGGAAAAAAAGTAGGTCCAGGTCAAATCCAAAAGCACTCGAAAATGCTCTCTGCAGTAACCATCACAGACTGTCCTGCTTCACGTTGAGCAGAAGCATGCTCCAAGCTGGCTCAACTGAAGCAGCTTGAGACCTAAATGCCAAACCAAATCCAGTCTTCTCGCTGCTTTTCTTACAGAACCTGCCACAATGCTCCTTCTCTCCTCCGACTGATTTCTGATGTCTGTGGATAACACCGTTCTAAAGAGGCAAAAAGGTATTTGTAGCAAGAAACAGTCTTCAGTGCAGCTGGCTGCAACAGTTCCCTCACAATCACATGGAGATGACAAGAACAGAACTACTTGCCCAAGCCTTCTTATAGCAGAACTTAGATGTTCATGTAACTCCACTTCTTTAGGAAACTTCCCCATTATTGGAAAGTTCCCCAGCAGGGAAAATTCTCTGTTGCTAACAGTGGTTAACTGTAACCAGAGACAAAAAATGGGAAAACTAGTGCTTGAAATGCCACAGGCATATTAAGAAATGTGTCATGTAATCAGAGCAATATTTAGGCAACATTCAATCCCTCTACACTAATTCAAGAAAACTTTTTTGTGATTCTAGAAGTCATTAAGGAATACAGAAAAGAAAACAAGCACAAGAAGCCAAAGAATATTACTTACGTTCACCTGCTGACTGAAGTGGGATGTGTTCAATAGAAAGAAATAGGACTTTAAGCCTACGCTTCAGTGTAGGAGCTCACCCAATTCTGTTGCTTTTGTGTATCTCAAAAAGTGGAGAAGATTGTCAGAAGAATTTAAATGCTGTAGGACCACTTGAAAGTTTCCAGAAAATATTTTCTTCTTTAACCTGGCAGCCTACTCACAGTACCTGTCATGGAAGCAAAAACACGTAACAGGCAAAACGGGTCAGAGTTGGCATTTTTACTTGAAGCGTAGGAGGAATATGACAGGAGTATGAAATAGCAAAATGTAACATTTAAGTTCTGGTAATCTGAAAGTACTCTAGGAGGCTGAGATGGTGGATTTCCGTAGTAGGAGTGACTGATAAAGGTTTATTTCCACTAGTTTCTAATGTGCTTAAAAGCATGTGTTAATGACATTTTATTTTCTCAGAAGCAAAGATGCAGCAAAAAGAAACCAAAAGGGATTTGTAAAACAATGACTTTGAGACCACAGAAGCCATCAGTGTAGCCAGCTGTCAAAGCCATAAATTGTTTCCTCTTTTTCATCATTTGCCTTGAGCTCACAGAGCTGGGTTTTCCATGCAAGCACATAACAGAGAAGAAAAGACCACTGAAATTTTTTTTCACAGTGGTAGTCTTGTATGTTTATATGTATATAGATACCTACTGTTTTATATATATGTATCATTTATAGGTTTTAAAGCATGAACTATGTGGATATAAATATAGGTATAGATACAGATGTGAAATCATAGTATCTCAGAAATGTTTGAGTTGGAAAGGATCTTCAAAGGACATCTAGTCCAAATCCCTGCACTGAGCAGAGACACCCATAGCTCCATCAGGTGCTCAGAGCCCCATCCATCCTGACCTTGGGTGTCTCCAGGGACGGGGCACCCACCGCATCTCTTGGCAACCTGTTCCAGTGACTCACCACCCTTATCGCAAAAAAACCTTTTTCCTTACATCCAATCTAAATCTACCCTCTGTTGGCTTGAAACATTTCCCCTTGTCCAACCATATGCTCTTATTCTATATAGAAGATATAGATGATATAGATATAGATTTAGATATACATACACCTGTAGACATGGACATAAATACAGATGTAGATATAGCCACAAATGCCATATATATCAGTTGTAGTGAGTTTTTGATTTGGTTTGCTGTTTCGGGGGGACAGATGTTTCTATTGTTCTGATCAGAATTTCCAGACAGACATCCCAACCCCGTCAGGTATCCCCGAGTAAGGCACAGGGCCGGAGCCGCTCGCGGGCAGAGAACCCCCAGAACCACAGCGGCTGCTCCCTCCGCCCCCGCCGGTCTCTGCCCTACCTGCCGGCTCCTGGTGGCTGATGCCGGCGAGCTGCGGTCATCGGCCGAGGAGATGCGGCCGAAAAGCGCCGGCGACAGGGATGGGCGAGAGGGAGCAGTGTCCCTACATGAGCAGGGCGGAGTCGTCCTCGCTGTGCCTGGTGGCTTTGCATTCCCGAAAGCCAGAGGCTTTCAGTAAACGAAATCGAAACAGAAACTGAGTCCTCCGGGTGGACGGAGGCTGCCGTCGGAGGGCTAGAAGTTCGACCTCTTTCGACGCTCCGTCCGGACGGAACCTGCAGAGCGCCAAGCTGAGATCACGAAATCGGATGTTATAACATGGTATGCACCTTCTGTACCACTATGATGACTGTAACTAACCAGGAGAAAGCAACCTGAATTCAAGAACCTTACTCGGGACATCGATGTATCAAAGAACCAAAACATTTCTGATAGTTCTAAAATGGTTCCAATAAGAACACTGTCATGCATACAGCAAAGGATATAAGGAAAACTCAAAATGCATGCCGACTTGCACATGGCACAGCTATGTACAGAAGGGCATAGCGGATGCTGTCTGCTTAAATATCTGGCACTGCCACCTTCAGTCAGTGGCTGGCATTTTTTGTGGGGCCATTAACCTGCAGGTGTCTGAGAGCTCGCTGAGTAGTCACTGTATACCACAGCCTGCACCTGAACCTCAGCGGTAGAAACCCATAAGTCTGTAGTGGCTGCAGCTGGAGTAGGGTCTGATGCCAGAGGCTGGGCTACAACACTCTGCCGGACGGCCCCCTCACCTACGTGCCATTAAGGGGTGAGACCCAAGTGAGTGACACTGTGTGCCAGTTGCTGGGTGGAACCAGGTCTCGATGGCCCTTGTGCCTGCGCAGAGTGCCACAGTGAGGGAGTGTGTGAGTGCAAGCAAAGGTCCATCCACCCAAGCCAGTGAGGGTGCACAGTGACTTGGAAGACAGGGAGCGTGTCTGCATATCTCATAGGCTCACATGTCTAGGTACTAGAACAAAGACTGGCATCCAGAGGCAGCTACTGGGCAGGCCAAATGTCTAAGCCCCACTGCTGGAGTCATGCACACTATACATATGTATAGATGCATTCTCGTCCTCACCTGCTCAGCCCGGGAGAGGAACAAGATGACACTGTTGTTGCTGTTTGTGTTCACATGAGCGCTCTGTGTGGCTGTCCATGAATGTATGTACCTATAACAACACCAAGTACATGAGCTCTGTGTGTATTTGCCCACCAGCAATATGTGCTCAGTGCATACCTCTTGTACCTGAGCAACCTCACCTCCTTGGGCTGCTGGACTTGTCTGATTTCCCTGACATGCAGAACTGTTCCTTTCAGCAAGAATCACTGCCAGCAACTGCTACCCCCATTCTCTGCATTCTAGACACCTTTCAAAAGACATATACCTGGATTTGGAATGTGACAGCCGGAATGCTTTGCTGTATTCAGCTATTTGCTCTGAAGAACAAAGTTCATGCAATTACCTGCTAATTTACTACTGAATATATAACTACAAAAATACTAATTCATGTTGAAAATTATATAATACTTTCTTTACAGAAATTCACCTTTCCATCTTTGTTCCTTTGTTGTCTTCTTGAGTTATTCATTCATGACTGCCTCAACTTTAATACATACTCTGCTGTGTTAATGGTTTGTAGTTTAGTTTCACTTTATTGCCATGTCTGGCATTAGAGACAGGTCTGAGTTTTGAAAATGATTCTGTTACTGAAGCCAATTCCATATTTCATGTTAGAATGGGATATGGAAAGACTTATGTTGGGAAACAACAGCAATTCATACTCAATAAAATTAGATCCTTCCTGAGATTTCAGAGAATAGAAAAGCAGCTTCAGATAGCTTTGAATAGCCACATTTTGTTTTGTTTTACATCTCATAGACTTATAGAATCACAGAATGGCTTGAGTTGGAAGGGACATTAAAGATCATTCAGTTCCATCAAACCAAACAAAAAAAAAACAGCAGGGTAAAGAATCAGCTGGAGGGCTGGGACCAGACAATGGTGAATGGAATTAAATGCAGATGGCAACTGGTCACAGGTGATGTTCCCCAGGGGTTGGTACTGGGACCTGTCCTGTTTAATATCTTTATTGATGATCTTGAGTGAACCGTCAGTTAGTTTGCAGAAGACACCAAGCTGGGAGGAATTGTTGATCTGCCTGAGGATAGGAAGACTCTACAGAGGGATCTGGACAGGCTGGATAACTGGACTGAGGCCAATGGGATGAGGTTCAACAAGACCAAATGCTGGGTCCTGCACTTTGGCCACAACAACCCCAGTCAACACTACAGGCCTGCGGTAGAATGGCTGGAAGACTGTGTAGAAGAAATGGGCTTAGGGGTGTTGGTTGACACTTGGTTAAATGTGAGCCAGCAGTTGCCCAGGTGGCCAAGAAGGCCAATGGCATCCTGGCTTGTATCAGAAACAGTGTTGTCAGATGGAGCGGGGAAGTGATTGTCCCCACATACTCAGCACTGTGCTCAGTTCTGGGCCCTCACTACAAGAAAGACACTGAGGCCCCGGAGCATGTCCAGAGAATGGCACTGAAGCTGGTGAGGGATGTGGAGCACAAGTCTTACGAGGAGCAACAGAGGGAACTCTGCTGCTTAGTAAACTCAGCTTGCTTAGTCTGGAGAAGAGAAGGTTCAGAGCACACACAATTGCTCTCTACATCTACCTGAAAGGAGGCTGTGGTGAGGTGGGATTTGTTGTCCTCTCCTATCTAACCAGTGATAGGATGAGAGGGAGTGGTGTCAAGTTGCACCAGGGGAAGTTCAGGTTGGATATTAGGAAAAATTTATTCCCCAAAAGAATGGTTAAGTGCTGCAATGGATGTACTAAGGGACGTGAATTAGTGGGGAAATATTGGTGATATGTGGATGCTTGGACTAGCTCTTGGAGGTCTTTTCCAATCCTGATGATTCTATGATTCTGTATTTCAAAATCAGAAATAATTTCAAAATGTTCTCATGTAAGCCCAGCTTTATAGTCAGGAAAGGCGTAGCAAATACAAAATTGTAAAAAAATAGCTAATCAATAAGTCTTCTGAACTCAGACTAATAGTGCGTCTCTACTAATAACATATTAAACGCATGGTGTGCATGGCAATTTTTAAACGTAATTCTTAAAGCGTAAAAATGATGGCAACATTTGCAGTGTCCATACTTGGGCACAGAAAAATTGACAACAGTTGTGGTCTCCACAGTCAGTGTGTTAAAATGGTGGGTTTTGTTTGCTTGTTTGTTTGTTTGTTTAACAACTGTGCTATAGGAAGTGTAAAATGTATCAAATAGTGTTTTGCTCATTATATTGTTATAGTTACATAGACAACAGTGCTAGTACTATAAAAATAAATGGCTGCGTATTTTTTTAATTCCAGCGTTGCTGGAATAAATCCCGTCAGTTTGAAATTTTTGCTGCCCTCTTTTTATGTGTTTAAATTAAATTAAAAAAAAAAAAAAAGTTGTTTTGTTACTTACATATATTAAGTATGTAATGTATTTTGTATGTGGGACACGTATGGTCTAGAGAAAGACCTTATTCTTGTCTTGTTTTCCCATTTGGAGATGTTCAGGTATGCCGAATGTACTTTAGTTACACTTACCTCCTGTTTCGTGATTGAGTGGCATGCTGAGGACTCTTCAGACAAGAAAACATTAAAGAGCTGGTAATTCATGTTCTTCCACTGGGGAAAGAAGAGTGGCAGCTGCACTGTTAAAAAGAGAGAACAAAGAGAAGGGGGATGGTGAGTTTGAGAGAAGGAAATATACTATCAGGAATCCTAGCCTCAACTTAATCAGAATCCAGGGAAAATTATATTGCTTTGGCATTTCTTCCTATATGCCATCTTTCCCCCTGCAGTCCAGAATTCTTTGGGAACTTCTCTAATGGTACAAAGCACAATCAGATGCTGAAGAACTCTTAGACTCACAAAATGTTACAACGTGAGAAGAACAGTGCAGATAAGAACTGAAATGATAAATAAACTTCTGTTCTTCTTCTTCTTACAGTGAAAAAGAAAACAGCCCAAAAAAACCCAAACAACAACAACAAAACTATTTCAAATCCAAATAACAAAGGAGAAGAGAATCTCAGATATTATCTGTTTAGCGTTTAGAGTATTTGTGATGTAAGAGTCCTTTCCCAAATTAATACAAAAATAAGTAAATATGAGCTAAGCAAACCTTTTTCCTTGGCAGACATTAAACAGCATATCTCTTAAGGAATGTCTTCATTTTGAAGTTACAAGGAGGAGCAAATCTGTTTCATACTTTGGTATCAATTCATCCCTGTCCAAATACATATTTTACCACGTAAATTAACAATGAAATTTTGACCCTGATTTTAAAATAGTCAGGAATTTGATGAGTAGGAATCAAATTTACCCATCCCGTTTTGTCCTTGGAGTTCAGACTGGTGCTTGGCGTGGAGATAGCTGATGTAACTAATTCATCTAGTATCATAACGCACTTAAAATAATAACTGATTAATAATAAATACGACATTGGTAAATATCATACTTAAAAAAATTGAAAGCAGATATGTATGGTATCTAAAAATGGAAGTCACCAATACAAGCAGGTCTGAGAAACCTCTCTCCAGTAAGAACAAAAAACTATGAAATCTTAATTCCAAGAAAGAAGAGGAACTTTCTCATTTGAGAGAAGCTTTACTAAGCTGTTGAGTTCTTTAGTTAACTAAGAGGATTATATAACTCTGGGACTTCCCTTTTTGCAAACAAAAGCATGCTGTGTCAAAGCCAGAAGTTTATCTTCTCCATGTGTGCTTCCTTTGATTTTCAAAATTAACATATCTAAATGTATTCATTTACTTCATTTTCTCAAAAGATGAGTACTAATTGTAAAACAAAAACAGAAATCTTCAATGTCCGTCATAATTGACTTAATTTTATTTGTAGTAAGACAATAAAAATCTGGACTTTTTGTTGAAAAATCATTCCCAAAAAACAAATTAGCAATTCTCGCAAGCCGAAGGACTAGTTATCATGGGATTAAAGAAGTCTTAACAGTTTGCAGTCATCCATGTTTAAGGTCAATATATTTTTAGTTACCAGAAAAAAGAGGCTCAGATAAATATGGTAAGATAGAACAGGGAAATTGTTCCCCTAAAGACTACATTCTTACAGCACTGCTTTTCATCTCTTTCAAATTTTTTAATTATTTTGATCCAGCACCCTTAAAGTTAGGAGGTTCTACTTAAGCATTTGCTGTTCCATTTTGGAAAATGTTAAGATGATAGATTTTGGAATTTGTTTCTGTAGATAACCTTTCCAGTTCAATGAAATCAATTAAGCAGACTGACATAGACATAAACATCCTTTCCAAATATTAATTTTACAAACTATCTCTATCATGATTTGACTTATGATGCTGAAATAGTTTTACAGAAAAATTATTAAGGTAAAAATCAGATTGATTCTTCAAACAGCACTAAATGTAAAGATAAGGTAAAAAAATGATTTGCTTTTTTTCCAACATTTCTTCTGGGTGCTTTCTTTTTTTCTGTGCTTCTTTTCTTTAATGTCATGTAAAAATCACATTTGACTTACACAGTGAAAATGTAAAATGATGAAAGTTAGAATTATTTCTCCTTTATATCTAGACAAATATTTTATTCTTCATACATGATTTAGGACAGATGCCAGAAAATGAGGAGAAAATGAAACACATTTTATTCATGCAGATTCAGTTTCTCTTTGGGTAAATTTGGCCTAGCTTTCAGGATTATGTTGCATTAATGCATCCACTTTGGGCCTAAAGCAACTGACTCCAGATAAGGATGCTGTGCAAAAGGCTAATTACAACCACTGATAATTTATGTGGAAGTCAAAATTAAAACTGTCATTGTATGTTAAAACTGGTCATCATCAGGTCACAGCCGCAAATACATGAAAAAATACCATGATTAAATCTAGGTTTTTCATCACTGTACTTCACAGGACAGTGTCTCCTCATTGATGATGTGTCAGCACATCATAAGCAAGGCACAGTTTATTTAGCAAGTAGATTTAACAGCATCACTCTGAGCCAGTCTCTGCCTCATTCACTGTGCACAGAAGCACAATGGTACCGAAGCAATAATAGAAAGGCAGACAGGCACCCACCAGCACAGCAGGCAGAGATTTGGGGTTTGATTGTGGCTTTTCAGAGGGCTGATGATTTCCTGTGAGCAGTGTGCCTTGGAAAGTTAGTATTGTGAACTGTGACACGTTATGTGGAGGTAGGGGTTGACCTCTTCTCCTGTGTAACTAGTCATAGGACTAGAGGGAATGGCCTCAAGTTGTGCCATGGGGGGTTCAGGTTGGATATTAGGAAAAATTTCTTCTCCATAAGAATGGTCAGGTGCTGGAACAGGCTGCCCAGGGAGGTGGTGGAGTCACTGCTCCTGTAGGTGTTCAATAAACGTTTAGATGTTGTACTGAGGGACACGGTTTAGTGGGGAAATACTGGTAGTAGGTACATGGTTGAAGTGGATGATCTTGGAAGGCTTTTTCAACTTCGGTTATTCTAAGATTCTTTGTCACCTGCCCTGAATATTAATAGTATTAGTGAAATAATACTGCTCAGCAGGTATCTGGAGAGGCAGACTGTTATCAGCACACTCTCGTGTCTGGATCTAGCGTGGCTCAAACTCACCTCCTCTCCACATGCATAGACCACACTGGTTCTTTATGTCTCATTAGGACCAGCCTTTGCTCTTTCCTCTCATTCTTGTTAACCCTTTCTTGAGAAAGTGGCCACATTTCTGTCGCAGACAGGCATGGATTCCCCCTGTTCTTTATTCCAAGAATTTGGAAGTGCTGCCTCATTGTGGTACAGAAACACAAAGGGTGCCTGCACTGTGAGGGAGCTCACCTCACGCTGGTGTGTCTCTAAGCTCAGGAAAGGAAGAAATATAGGCAAACTGAGATGGTTTGCTTGGCTGCAAGGGAGTCACTGAGTAAGGTGGATGATATCTTTGCTAAGTGGCTTTGATGGAAAACGTGATTCTCTCAAACCTATCACAACTTTCTTAGCCGTCGCCCTGATAAAGCAGCACCTATCAAGGCCTGGCAGAGGAGGGCTGCCATCTTGCGTGGAGCTGGGGTACAGCAGGGAATTCATCCGCGATCACTGCAGCCCAGCAGCAGCCGAGTGAGGGAGTCAGCTCCCCTCTATCTCACCCGGGGAGTGCGGCCTCCGCTTGTGCCTGGGCAGGCCTCGCCTTGTGACAGAGAACGTCTGAGTTCTCGGTACAACCTAATGCAAATGTTAAACTTCAGTGACATCTACCAGAGCAGGGCTTTTTGATGTAACACTTCTTTCCTAAGATGTACAGCTGGCACTCGAGAAAAAAATGTTTGTCCGTCCATCCATCCATCCATCCATCCATCCATCCATCCATCCATCCATCCGTCTGTCTATCTATCTATCTATCTATCTATCTATCTATCTATCTATCTATCTATCTATCTATCTATATCTACATGAAGGTTGCTTTGAAAATAGTATCTCTTGTTTTTTTCTGTTGGCTCATGAGCTCGGAAGCAGATGTTGGTAGTATGGCAGTAGAGCTTTAACCTTCTCACCAACATTCCATTTTGTTGCCATATGACAGATGACAGCAGAGGGGCAGTCTGACAAAATGGTGTCTGACATGGAAGTGTGTATGAAGCAAAGATGTCTCACTGAATTCCTCCAACCGGGAAAAAGGCACCCACTGACATTCATGGATGCTTGCTGAATGTTTATGGAGACCAAAGAGTGGATGTGAGCACAGTGAGGCAGTGGGTGGTCCGTTTCATCAGTGACAACAGCAACACTGGATCACCTTTACTGGTGCAGACTTTTATGAGCAGGACATGCAGACTCTTATTCACTGATGGTGAAAATGCACAGCTAATGATGTAACTGTTGAAAAAATTGTGCTTTGTAGTTGAGAATTTGCTCTATCAAATAGTTTTATTGAGCTCTTTGTATCTGTTGCAGTTTACATGGAAATAAACAGGAGGCATTATTTTTTGAGCAATCCACGTGTGTATAATCAGCATTACTGTTATTTCTCTCTTCCTTTTCTACATTTATCTTTTTTTTTATTCTTCCCCCTATCCCACTCTAGTGGAGTGAGTGAACAAAATGCTGTGTGGTGCTGAGCTCCAGGTTGTTGTCAAACCAAAACATGGCCTTTAAGCAGTGATAGAAATATTGGATAAGATTCCTAGGAATTCCTTCAGGACTGAATAGTATCTTGTTAAGGTGCCTAACACCAGTCTGTGAGACTGTACAGCACCTCACACTCCATCTCATACTAGAGAGATACTACCTGATAGCAAAAACTAACCAGATTTTTCCGGAAAGTGTCTTCTATTTCACTATGCAGAGACAAGCCCCTAATTGCCTTCCATAAGAAAGTAATTTGCTCAGCTGACATAGGGAAAACAGTGGACATTATCTATTTGGATTTCTGCAGGGTTTTTGATACTTTTCTACTGCATCTTTCTAGAAAACAAAAACAAAAACACAAACAAACAAAAGACAGTGCATTTTGGTCTAGAGAAGTGGTCTGTACAAGGGATGAGGAACTAGCTAACAGGCTGTGCTCAAAGCAGTGATACCTAGCTCATTTTCAAGCTGGTAGCCTGCTATGAGTGAGGCCTGCTGGGAATCACTGTTAAGCCTCACACAATTCAATACTTTCATAACTGATCCAGTCCTATCCCTGTCTCCCTATGTATAAGTTGATCATAGAATCATAGAATGGTTTGGGTTGGAAGGACCATCTAGTTCCAATTCCCCTGCTGTAGACCAGGTTGCTCAAAGCCCCGTCCAGCCTGGTCTTGAATGCTTCAAGGGAGGGGGCATTCACAACCTCAGTGGAAATCCTGTACCAGTGTCTTACCACTCCCACAGTAAATAATTCCTTCCTAATATCTAGTCTAAATCTCCCTTTTCCAGTTTAAAGCCATTTCCCATCATCTCTTGCTACAAGCCCTTCCAAAAAGTCCCTCCCCAGCTTTTCTACAGGCTCCCTTCAGGTACTGAAGGCTGCTATAAGGTCTCCTCACAGCCTTCTTCAGGTTGAAGATATCCAGCTCTCTCAGCTGACCTCATAGGATGGGTGCTCCAGCTCTCTGATCAGCTTCGTGGCCCTCCTTTGGACCTGCTGCAACAACTCCATGTCCTTGTGCTGGGGGCTTCAGAACAGGATTCAGTACTCCAGGTGGAGTCTTACGAGTGCAGGACACAACAAAATACAGAAGCATTTCAATCAGGAGCTGCCTGGCACCTTGCAACCCCTGGGCAAGGGCTTCTCTCTTTACCAGCTGCTCAGCCGTGGTCTCCTGCATCTCCAAATTGGACCACGTGCCTGCCCCAGTTCTTCCTGCTATAGATACCACTGGGTTCTGGGGCATGAGAAGAGACTGCAGCTGGCATTAGGACTTCCTTCCATCCAAGGCTGTCAGCAGAGACCCAAGGCTGCTGCCCAGCCTCTTCTGGAGATATGATGGGCACCTCCTGGTCTCTACCCTGCACAAAGTCCTGCCCCTAGTCCATCCCCAGGGCACAGGAAGGCCATGTCAGAGCAGGACAGTGAGCACTGAGGTGTCTTCAGGTTGTCACCATTGCCCAGCAGCTCAGGCTCTATGGGATTTCCAAGAGCAATGATATCTGCTCAGTCCTGAACATGCACAGGTTCATTCCGCAGGGATCCCCTCACACTATTTGCTGCTATCACTTCACCTGCACATTATCAGCCAGATCAGTATGAGGGGCATGGCCATTGGCACAGCCAAACACAGGCAGTCCTGCAGACAGTGCCCTGCCCCAGCACGCAGTCATCCACTGGATGCATTCTTTTATTCTTGTGTTTAGGCACACCATGCTTCCCACCCACAACCATGGCCTCTGCCATAGGTGCTGGCATGGGTATATCTGCATGCACAGGCATGCACAGCCTGTCCTGTACTTACATGGGCACTGGCATGCTTTTCACAGGCACAGGACAGCCTCACAGAGGAACAGCAATGAGGAAAGACCAGGACTGGCATCAGGGAAGTTGCAGGATTTCTGCCTGCCTTCACTGCTCACAGCTGAGGACAGATCTCAAATGCATCCTGGATAGGATGTGTACTGGGATGGTACTGGGGGCATTTTCTGCCCTCACCTTCCTCTCCTGACTTGTCCAATTTCTTCACAGTGCTGTTACTCTGCTCGAATTTACTCTCTCTGCCCTGGGGTACTTTACAAAGAGCAGGGCCAGTGGCGGGGAGGGAGGCCACAATTTTCAGTCCTAGTGAGGCCACATCTGAAGTGTTGTGTCCAGTTCTGAGCTCCTCAGTTCACTTTCTAGAGAGAGTCCAGAGGAAGGCCACAAAGATAAGTAGAGGCTGGAGTATCCCCTTGTAAAGAAAGGTGAGTGAGTTGGAGCTTCAGTCTGGAGAAGAGAAAGCTGAGAGGGGAATCTTATCAACATTTAGGACCATCTGAAGCATCCACGTCCAACTTGGTCATTTTATGTTTTTGTTTCCCTCTTTTTTATGTTTTAATAATTAAAAGTATACATATACATTCACTATATTATGTATTTTATATGTGGCCCCAACAGTTCCTCTTTACTCAGTGCAGCCTAGGCAAGCCAAAAGTTTGGACTCCCAGAGATTGTATCCAGAATGTGGTGATCTATCAACATCCAGATGAAGATCAGTGACAAGTGTTGCTCTTCAGGGGGCAGTACTGCGACTGGTGATCTTTAAAATTTTCATCACAGACGTTGAGAGTGGAATTGAATCAGCAAGATTGTAGATGACACCAAGTGGTGTGGTGTGGTCAACACATCCGAGGGATGAGACGCCATCCAGAGACCACAATTGGCTCAAGCAGTAGGCCCAGGTGAACCTCATGAGGATCAACAAAGCCAAATATAAGCTGTAACCCCTGCTATCATTATAAGTTGGGTGCAGAAGAATTAAGTGCAGCCCTGCTGAAAAAGACATGGGAATACTAGTGAATGTCAAGCTGGGCATGAGCCAGCAATGTGCCCTCATGCCCAGAAAGCCAACCGTATCCTAGGTAGTACCAAAAGAAATGTGGCCAGTAGGTCAAGGGAGGTGATAAATTTCCTACTGATTAAATCAGGTGGCATATTCTAGTTTTCAAATCTGCTGAGGTATATTCAGATAGTAGGTTTTGTAGCATCACATTTAAACAGAACTCTTGAGAAGGCATTGGAAAGGCAGCTAGGAAAAAGAAAGCATAAAGAAAGATAGTATAACAAAATACTGGATAACTCTTTACTATATAAAGAAAATAATCTTTTTGCAATGTATGCAAACATTTTTATTTCTGCTGGATTATAGTTTCATCAGATGTACCGTAAGTTTTGTGTACAAACAATAAATGTAGATATATATAAATATTCCCATACATAGAATCCTAGGATCACAGATTCATTTGAGTTGGAAGGGACCCTTAAAGATCATCTAGTCCAATGTCCCTGCAATGAACAGGGACACCTACAGCCAGATTACATTGCTCAGAGCCCTGTCCAGCCTAACTCTGAATGTCTCAAGTGATGGGACATCCACCATCTCTCTGGGCAACATTTCAGTGCTTCATCATCATTATCATAAAAAAACTTCTTTCTTATATCCAGCCTAAATCTCCCCTCTTTTAGTTTGAAATTATTTCCCCTTGTCCTATCACAGCAGACTGCTGAAGAGTCGGTCCCTTTCTTTCTGTCCCCCTCTTTAGATACTTAGAGGTGCTATCAGGTGTCTCCAGATCTGAACAGCCCCATCTCTCTCAGACCATTCTCTTAGGGGAGATATTTCATTCCTTGGAACATTTTTGTGGCCCTGCTCTGGAGGCTGTCCAACAGCTCCATGTCTCTCTTGTCCTTAGGACTCCACACCTGATGAGGAACTCCAGATAAGGTCTCACCAGCACAGAGTGGGGCAGGATTACCTCACCTGCTGGCCACGCTTCTTTTGATGCAGCCCAGAATGCAATTGGCTTTCTGGATTATGAGGATACATTGCTGACTCATGTCCAACTTGCCAGAGCTACAAAGGTAGTCTCCCCACTCAGAGTTTTTGGAAATCATAATGGCAGAGGATGTTGATGAAATTAAAGTGGAGACTTGCTACATGATCTGCTTCTCTGCTGTACAGAATAAAAGATTGTGTTGAAAAAAGAACTTGAATTCAAGCTAGCTTTTGTAGGGTGCTAGGGGCTTTGACTGGGAAACACTGTTTGGCCCTTTGGCTACAGATGACTAACAAGGCTAGTTATAGATGAAATGCTCAGATTAACATCAAAGATCAGCTTCTTTTTTCTGAGGATAAGTACCAAAAAACCTCAACAATCAAACAAACAAAAACAGTTTTCGTGATCACTTCATAAATCTTTGCAACATGCTCTCTAGGGTCTCTCCCTGTGTGCTATTTCTTTTTAATAACATTATTAGGCAACAGGGATGATTTCTTTCTAACAGAACACATACCTACTCATGTCTGGTTTGCACTTTGTTAGCAGACATCTGTCCATATTAGAAAACTATCAGCTATTAAAGCTGCATGAAGTATGTAGTCATGCCAGGTGCTTATGATGCTTTAGAGTCAAGGGGAGGACTAAATGTTGTGTCAGGAAGGAATGGGATAAAACGGTTCTGCTTTGAGCTCAGGCAGAGAGAAAGGAAAAAGAGAAGACTGCCTTTGCATGTGAGAGTGCGATGCAAGTATAACCTGTGATGTGTCCAAAGTGTAGCATTAGACAAACTGCCTTCTGGCTATGTGTGGAAGATAGTGTAGCTTGAGTTCTTTGGTTTTAGGCAGAATATGTCATGGAATGGTGTACCTTCTAACAGTGATGGTGTGTTACTGCTCAGACATTAAATACTTAAGTTATTGGATTTACATGGAGAATAAAATCACAGGAAGTGCTGGAGAAATTTCTAGAATCTGTGACGGCTTCTGAGTTGTTTGTGTACTGGGAGAGCCATAAAGTTACTGTAAATTGTTCAGAACACAATTAGTGTACTATGAATTTCCACAAAAGAACATTTGGATTAAAAAAATAAGCCACATGCTTTCTTTTGAATGGAGAAATAATAGAAAGCTTTTTAGACATTGACTTACCTTCTGTGGAGGTTTGAAGCTTGGATGAGGATTGTTGCAAAAATAGGAAGGTGAGTAACATGACAGAAGTTGACAAAAAACTCTGTAAATCATAAGCCTTGGTGCTTCCTGAAGCTTGGTCAGCTTTAGAGTCACTCTTATGTATACTGACCACTCAAACCAGCCTGCCTATTTTCAAGTAGGAGAATGTTAAAGGATGTCATAAAGTCATGTGCATGTTTCCTCCTTACATGTTTCTTGGGGTTATCCTACAAAAAGAAGAGATGTGGCCTTGTAAAATGTATCTAAATGTTCTTCATGTAAAAACAAATCAAAACAAAACCCAACAGACTGTCAGATTGCCTTGATGTTGAAGGACTTAAAGGACAATTATTTGTGTTGTGTCTTCATGTGGCTTCAAGACACAGTATCAGTCTGTACCAAGAGAAAACTTTTTGTGGTAGACATTTGTTGAGTCTTCATTTTTATCATTACCCTGTTCCTTAGAGTGTAACTTGTAAGCTCCCCCTAAGCACCTAATATGTCAAATGTATAACTTAGGCCTAGCGTTATGGCCTTGCTAAATACTTTTGGCATGGCTGAGTTGCATAGGAGAAGGTTCCAGGTCTTGCAATGTGTCACGAGCTGTGTGAACACTCTTAATGCAAAATGAAGTACTTTCTCCATTTATTTCTTTGAACAACTACATTCTCTACTTTCCCATCTAGTCAGATATTTATCTTTTCCATTTTTGACAATTAAAATGCATACATTCAAAAGGAAATAACTAGTTAAATAGGAAAGCGATTTTCAGATGTACAAAGCAACCTCAAAAAAAGATACACATTTTGAAACTGACAATTAAGAGTGCAGAAGCATTTGTGGTTGTTTATGCCTTCCTCAGTATGAGTTAGTACACTTGAGACATAACTTTTTTTTGGATATTTCTAGACAGTAACATGCCTTGAGTATCAGATGGGCTTTGAAATAGGAAGCTGTCTGAATTCACATGCTTTGTTGAAGATTGCTGAAGACTTTAGTTTGATAAGAAAAACTTTTGTTTATAACCTAAGTACATTGTCTTGAAACATTTTTTACAATGTATTAAAAAATACACACATATATAGTATGCTCTTTACATAGTGATAGTTAGAGTGATACTAAGTCAAATGCTGGTAAAAGGTCATGGCACAGTACCGTCAAAAATTTTAAATTTAATGAACATGATTCTTGGACTACACACAGCAACACTTACTAAATTTACTTTGCACCATAGAAGATTTTTTGTGTTTATTTGTAAAAGACAGTCTAAATGCATTACAAGGGCTCTGTGATTTTTTTTTTGTTTTGTTTTGTTAAACTGTATAGAGGAATCAAAATTGCTTTCCTTTGTTTTGCATGAAATAGGACTTCATCACATCTTCTTCATGACAAACTGAGAAGTGATGTGTGCTCTCCTGTCAAGTACCGCATGAATAGCGTAGCAGTCTGTTGAAATTAACTGTGACTTGGTTTCATCTTTAACAGTCAGATATGTGTAATACTGGTGTAGAGACAACATCACAAGAAAGGGAAATCAGAATTAAAGCCTTAGTATGCCCTGCATGCCAGATTTCCCACCCAGCAAGAGCTAAGCAAAAGTCTGTTTGTCTGTGAGAATAATGTAATATGAAAAAGAATTGTATGATCTCCTTATATTTTGACATACAAATGCTATAATTCTAAAACATGAATTATAAAAATTAGAAGATATTAGAACTTGTAAAGTACAAGATTTTAAAATAAAAATAGAAACAATTACTAGATCTATAGAATATATATTTCTATATTAACTGGTAAGTTTTCCCAGCGCTGTTCAATATTATGTATCAAGCTATAGCACATGCATAAATCTGTCATAATTGGCAATTGCAGTAAAAAGCAATAACCGTTATTTAAATACAATTTGTTGTAAATGTATTGCTTTAATGTTACAGAAGGTTGGCTCTGGCGGACTTTCAGGGCTGGATCAGCCTGATAGTGAAATACTGGAGGGCTTGAAAAATCTAAGTTTTAGGAGAAAGTAAACAAGAGGAAGCAAAAATCACTGACGATGCTGGAAAGAGAGGAGACTAGTTAGTAATTAGGGCTTATCAATGTTTCTGTGGCTAACAGATTTGGGGGGGAGAGAGCTGACAGGAGCATAGAGTAGCAGTTCAGAATTATCTGGGTTTTTCTTTGGTTCAATTTATTTGTTTTCTTGTTCTAGCAAGAGAATTTCTTATCAAACAAAAGGATATAGTCTTCTCTGTGGGTTAGAGAGAGCAATTAAAGCTTAATTGCATTGAGGAGTCAAAGATAATCCTCCAAATTAATCTTTGATGGGAGCCACATAACCTTTGAGAAAATAAACAGGCTAGGAAAATAATATACTTCTGACAAATCTTGTGTTTACCCATAATGAAAATGTTTGATTATAACCTCCTGTCTGCAATATGAATCTCTGGATAGTCTCACTCACCTTCTACTTCTGTCCCTCCTCTCTTCTTGTTTTATTATGTCAGACTGTAAAGTGCATTATTCTCCCCAGGTAATCTTGGGTAGACAGAGAACTGACATAGAACTGCTTTCATAGCAGTTAGTTTTGGGGAGTTTGTTATTATTAAACTTGCTGCCTATATGCTGTCTGTACAGGCAAGGAAAAGGTTTCATACTCTCTGGTAAAGAAACGCCAAAATTAAGAGCAAAGCTGGAAAAGTATGTTAGGATGAGCGGACAGGGATAGATTATTCTGTTTTCACCGTGCAGCGCAATACATCGTTTGAAAAACAAAGGAGAGGCTGGCATGGTACTTCAAAAATCTTTTCCCTCTTTTGGAGTCCTTAACACCAAAGATCATTTTAAGCCTTTGGAAAATTACATTATTATATCCTAATGTATGCTGGCAGTAATATCGAAACTCCCCTGCAATTCTGTACTTAAACTGACATATTCATGCTACTCTATTGCTATACATATATATATTCTGTAATGCAAGAGTGTGCATTCTGATTTTTTAAAGATGAAAAAGAACTAGTAGTTTCTCCTATAACTGAAGCATTATTTTGTATGTGACAGAGAAGTGCCACAAACACACTAGATTCTTTCTAGTTTTCTGCCTCTAAAAGTAACACATCCAAATTACAAATCACAAGAGCAGTACAGACTTCTGAAACAGCTCTCAGATTGAAAAAAAAAACAACAAACAATGTGGTTGCACTCCTTCCCAGCAAGGGATGTGTTTCCTGAAGAAATTTACATTGAATGGCAATAAATACATGGAATGAGGCAGATTTCTCTGCATGTTCAACAATTTGTCTTAAATTTGAAATGAAAATATAACCTTACCCTATAGCAAGCTTCATGTCTTATGACCTGGATACTGGATTTTTTCTGAATTGAAGTAATAGTAATAGTTACAGAAAAAAAAGTCAAGTCTATTATAAGAAGAGATGGAAGAGGACCAGAACATTTTAATTTATTTCCAGACTCTCCACAGTTTCTCAAAATAAAATCTGACCATAATTCATTGAAATGTTCCTTGCATAAAATTTTAGATTGGAGCACTGTTTAGAATTCAGATTGTCATGATGAATTGGAAAATGCCTGGAGTAATAGGTGATATAATGGAATAAATGCCAGTCCAGAGCATTACATCCAAGAAGGAAAGTTAAATAAATGAATCAAGTATAAGTGATTACGCTCCAGGAGCTTAAATAAAGTCCTGTACATTATATACTTGTGCATAAATATCAGTATATTATATACTCTATTTTATAAACTTATATACAAACTAATTCAGCAGCACAGTTTTTCAGAATAAACATATGTCATTGTGGATTTATTAACTGGGGATAAAAGTACTCAATTCGCATGTTTGATGACTTTGCTGAGAAAGAGATTTTAATGCTTATGTTAATAAGCGGACAGGCTGTGAAAAGTTTAGAGAACAAGTGTAAGAATAATGAAAGCATTGGGATCTATGGCAAAATGATGAAAAAATTGTATTTGGCTGAAACTATAAACACACTTGTTATGCAGTTGAAGTTTTTGTGTGTGCCATTTGTTTAGTCCTTCCTCTTCCGGAGGTCCGGTCTTGTTCAACATCTTCATCAATGACCTTGACGAGGGTATAGTGGCCACCCTCAGCAAGTTTGCTGATGATACAAAGTTGGGAGGATTGGCTGACACACGTGAAGGCTGTGCTGCCATTCAGCGAGACCTGGACAGGCTGGAGAGCTGGGCAGTAAGAAACTAGATGAGATTTAATAAAAGCAAGTGTAGAGTCTTGCATGTGGGGAGGAATAATTGCATGCATCAGTACAGGTTGAGGGATGAGCTGTTGGAGAGGAGCTCTGCGGAGAAGCACCTAGGTGTCCTGGTGGATGACAGGTTGGCCTTGAGCCAGCAGTGTGCCTTCGTGGCCAAAAAGGCCAATGGCATTCTGGGGTGCATTAAGAAGAGCATGTCCAGCAGGTCGAGGGAGGTGATCCTCCCCCTCTACTCTGCCCTGGTAAGGCCTCATCTGGAGTACTGTGTCCAGTTCTGGGCTCCTCAGTACAAAAAAGACAGGGATCTCTCAGAAAGAGTCCAGCGGAGGGCCACAAAGATGGTGAAGGGCCTGGAGCATCTCCCCTATGAAGAAAGGCTAAGTGAACTGGGTCTGTTTAGCCTTGAGAAAAGAAGACTGAGAGGGGACCTGATCCAGGTTTATAAATATCTGAGGTGTGGCGGCCATAGCGGTGAGGCCAGTCTCTTTTCAGTGGTACGTGGAGACAGGACGAGGGGAAACGGACATAAGCTGCAGCATAGGAATGTGCGTAAGAACTTCTTCACGGTGAGGGTGACGGAGCACTGGAACAGGCTGCCCAGGGAGGTTGTGGAGTCTCCTTCTCTGGAGATATTCAAGTCTCGCCTGGACGCCTACCTGTGCGACCTGGTGTAGGGAACCTGCTTTGGCAGGGGGGTTGATCTCGATGATCTCTAGAGGTCCCTTCCAACCCCTACAATTCTGTGATTCTGTGATTCTGTGATTCTGTGATTCTCTTTTTTCATGTGTCCTTTTAAGAGACTTTCAATCTTAATTTTCCAGTGCAAAATCAAGCAAGAATTGGTATAAATATTAGGAGATGCTAAGAGCTTAACTGCCATTATATGAGTTACTAAGAAAGACAATGACATCTGTCATTTCTGGTCTTGAAGATCAGGATAAGCAAATGTCTATTTCTGCTCCCTGCTTTAAGGCTAACTTTAAATAAACCCTGAATATGCCTTGTACAGAAGCTGACGTACCTGAGCTGAAAGCAGGCCCAATTAACAAAAGCCTGACTAATACATAAGGAAATCTTTCTTTTAGATTTACTTCATACTTTATGCCTACATTTCTTCTCCAGCCTATCAATTTCTAACCTGCTCAAACACATAAGTAAATGTGATTTTTTTCTTCCTTTTTTTTTCCTTCTTTTTCTCCATCTATTTTTTTTTTCCTTCTTTTTCTCCATCTTTTTTTTTTTTTTTTTTTTTTTTTTAATGCAGAAAGTAACCTGTTTTTCAGGACTAGATACTGACATCTGTGTGAACTTTATTATATTACCTAATGTTTGCTGAAACTTTTATCCAGTGGTTAGCAAGATGATTTAACTTCTATTCTATAGCTGTTTTTTATTGGTATTTAGCTTTCATCTCAATATCTTTTCGAAAATGTAAGCAATTGTAGGGTATATATATACATATAAAAAGTAAGTTTAAACTCCTTATGAGTTTTAAGTTTTTTTCTTATAGACAAGTGCTTGAGAATCTAGTTATCCTTCTGCTGGTTTTTAAAGTCCTTCATTTTTATGAAGCAGAAGTTTCAGTGGTAATGTATGACAGGAAGTAGTGAAAGAGATGCCTTAGGCATTTTAAACATTTGTTTGAATGAAAAATAAGATTACTCACTTAGCACAGATAAAAACATTTATTTTCATAAATATCCATACACAAATACTGCTTGTACATCGTCACAGAATAATAGAATCACAAATTCATGAAGTGCAAGCAGTATTTGTATCTGGATATTTATGAAAATAAATGTTTTTATATACAAATCTGTACCTTTCTAAAACCATTGATTTTCTGAGAACTGAATAATGGAGCGCATAACTATTTTCTCAACTTCTTTTTATAGTGCAGATATTGAGAATTTTGCTAGGCAGAGATGACGACATGATTACTTATTAATCAGGCAACTCAGCACTATTCATCATCTCCCCAGTTAGTTTTAAACTGACAAATAATTTGTATTTGAGATGAAGGTCTTATATGCATATGAACTTTTATTTCAGTTAGATATAAATGTGTTAAGAAATGCAAAGAAGCCATTACAAGGTATGTTATCAGAAATTTTATGACAAACTGGGCTCTGGGTCACATTCTGCTTTAGTTATTTGGCTTAGAGAAAAGCAAAAAATATTAAGTTAAATACCAGGGGAAACAAACAAACAAACAAACAAACAAACAAACAAACAACAACATTGTAAAGGGGAAAATAGTAATGTCTGTTCTGTATGTAGTAGATTAAGAGTACTTCATCTTAGACAGGTATACTGAGTGGATTGAATTATCAATCAATTAGTGGCCCTGCATGTGGCAGGGGGTTTGGAGATTCATGATCCTTGAGGTCCCTTCCAACCCTGGCTATTCTGTGATTCTGTGTTTCTGTGAATAAGACTATCATTCTGTTCTCGATAGAGACTTGTATCTTTTACATGTACCTTGTATCTTTTGCATGTTCTTACTCTCAACTCCCATCTTATCTGAGCAATGATCTAAAATCAGAAATGCGAAAAAGGAATGTCAGGAAGGGTAAGAGGAGTTGCTGTCAGTCTTATTTGAAGGTGAAGAACATATGCAAGTAGTTTTATGTTTTTCTTAATAAATCCTACCAACATATTCATCAACATACTGTGGATATTTTATTAGCTGATCATTAAATTTAGTGTCTTTTGAAAGGCATACGTGTGCTATGTTTTGGCTCTTAGCAAGAAGTAAAATGGCTAATCATAGAATGGCTGGGATATAGGGGATCCTTAAAGATCATCTAATACTACTCCCTGTGTTAAAATGCCAATAAGTTTCTGAACAATAAAACCTCATTCTAATGCTTTCATTGATTAAAAAAGGAAGAGAACTGATTCATGATTCTGCATAGCTGTCTTTGTAGAGACTCCTTCCAGTGCCACCCTGTACTTAATGTGATGGTGTCCTTTACATCAGCAGATTTGCCAGTTTATATTTTAGTAAATATACTATTTGCCACGATGATACCTAAAAATGTATTTTTTCTTCATGTATTAGGTACTGAGTAATTCTCTGTCAGTTCTTGTAAGTCTTTAGACTTTTCCTCTCAAAAGATTTCACACAGAATTATCAAAAGGATTTTTTAAGTCCTATTACAATACAAACAATTGCTCCTCTTCTTCCACGTGAAGTAAAATGTAAGCCTGCTTTCCCTTTCCTGACTTCTACCATCCTTCTCCCTTTGGGGTGGGAAGTACCTACATTTGTTTTCTATTGGCAAGATACTACAAGCTTTTATGGCATTTCTAATGTATTTTTCTTGAAGCAGTAGAAAAATTGTTTTGCCCTCTAGGTGATCTGGGCTTAATTCAGGAAATAAATGTTCTCTGGTAACAATTCTATATCCTTATTAGTTTGTGTGCATCAAATGGAACAGAACAAGATGAATGATATCTGTGCCGAGGAAGATGAGAACAATCTATCTCACAAGAAAAAAAGAAAGCCATTTTGGTTGGAATTAGCTGGGAGATTGCGTTGTGTACTCTTCCTGAACACTGTGAAATAGAAAATGCAGTGGTTTACAATGGCAAATTCTAATTATTTCCAACACGCAAGCGTTACCAGTGTAGTACATCTCTTCAGTCTTACCGGACTAGCACATTTTGTTATGAATGCAGTGTACTTAGTTATAATTTTTGCCTTTCTCAGAGGTACACCGGCAGCCAATCCCTAGTTCAGCAGGGGGGATTTACCTCACTGCAGAGAGAAAATGCCTTCTGAAGCTGCCCTCGCTAGCAGTACAAGTTTTCAGTATTTTCTTTCTTGTTAGCAGAGCTAACTGACCATTTTAGTCCTCTGCTGTTATGTCCATTTAAATTAAATCTGGGTATTTAATCATTTTTCGTATGAAAAAATATTTCCTGATTGCTAAGTTTGAAAGATTAAAAGTGGGAATATCTATGGAGCAGAACTTTCAAGAGCGCAGGATGTAAAATGGATAGGTAAAGGGATTTTGCATCTCTTTTTATTTTCTAGCAAAATGCTTTAAAGAGAGAAAAATAATTTTGCAAGAAGATATCTGAAATGGATAGGAAGAAACATCACATTTGAAGATCTTGGGGTTTTTTTTGTTTGTTTTGTTTTGTTTTTTAATATCCTTTCATACAACAGTATCATTTTACAGCAATTTCTTATGGTTTTCGTTTTGACTCAGTAGTGACTCTGCATTTCTTTGAAACAACAAAAACCACAAGTTCATAGAGCACACAAGGAGCATACTTAATGAAATAATTGGGGGCTGGAAATAATAAATTGAATTGTTCTTACTTAATTTTTAGTCAGATTTATGAATTATTTGATTTTGTAATCTTAACTCAGTCTTACACTGCTTTACATATTTTGCCTTTCCAAAGCTGTTTTTTGGCGTAAATGTCTATCCAAAGACTTTGGTTTGTCTATGCAATTCTTGTATAAAACTCCTAAGAATTCTACACGATGATACGGCACCCCAAAACATAGCTTACTCTGTAGATATGAGATTTTTAAGTGCAGGTGGAAGACACCCTTCTGCACTGTGCTTTTTGCTGTAATGTCCACAAGCAGAAGCAACGGTAACTCCCACGGATCCTTACTTCCACATGACAGTCCATGGATCTCACCTTTTTATAGCCTAAAACCCCAGGTGGATTTACACACAGTTTGTGTTATTTTCTTTTTAAATTACATGTAATTCCATTAACTTTTTCTCAGTGCAGTTTACATTCTGGCCTGTAGCTAATGTTTTGAGACCCCCTTTTTATGATGGCTTTTAGCTTGTAAATATTTTGTAATCTGCATTTGCAATTGGAAGCTTTAAAAGTTGAATTTGCCTTTCAGGGAGTGTAATTTCTTGCACAGCTAATAATTTTAATTGCTCTGCGTACTCTAAGTGAAAGATATTTGCAGGCAAGCTTTGAAGCTGTAGGATCAAACATTCATTTTAACTGTTTGATTTAGAGGCCCATTTCCTGACACTTCTATATATATGTTGGATGTAGAATCAAGCAGTGCTGTGTAATTATTGCAAGTTATCATCTCTATTTTCCATTCTAGTGATTTACTACGTGGTTGTAAATATAAGTATCACTATTCTATTTTCAATTTAGTTATTTATTTTTTGCTCAGCAGCTATTTGTAGCAGCTTCTATTTTTTTGCACATTGATCAGGAAGGCTGACACATAGGATGAGCCACAAGAACATTAGTCTTTAGTATACTTACTAAATGCCTATTGCATTGCTTCTGCATCTTGTTTATGCATTTATTTAACTAAACTACATGCAGACCAACTTTTATAAATGCTTTCTAAGTGATTTACAGGTTTTTGTATGAGACTGTCATGTTTTTGAATAAAAGGACTCAGAAAACAGTAGTAACTAGGTGTTTGAGGAACACTTTCAACTTTCTGATGACTGAAAAACTTGAAGTGGCAGTAAAGTCCTATTAGAGCTACAGTAGCCATGGCTTCTACACCTCTAATAGACATAGAAGAGATCAGACTCTGAACTGAACTGAAAGTTCTTTTAAAATGAGTGAAAGGATATTCCAACAGTTTCTTTGCATTTCTCTTTTTTTTAGGTTTGTAGTGTGAGTTAGAGAACTTAAGCAGAAATGCATGTGTATGTTTCCCTGGCTGATAATTCCTTCAAGGTAAATTTCTGTCTGAATATCTATTTACAAGACCATCAAAATAATTATATCTTAATAACAGTGACATGAAATGCAGTTCCCTCAGGAGTGTAACTGCTGTGATGGCTCTCAAGCTGAATGCTTGCTCTGCTCCCTTCTCTGAAGGACTCTGGGCAACGGGTGCATCTGCTAGGTGAGCCATTAAGTATATCAGATAAATAGAGACTTTATCAAAAGGTGGTTGCTGTGTCATCCTCTCTCCTGATGCATTGAGCAGTGCATCAAACAAGTAGTATTTAATTCACTGGGACAATGAGGAGGGAGCAGTTTTCACGGGTAGTAGTTTCCAATTCCTTTGAAACTGTATACACCACCTTGGATCCCATTTGTTTTGCTTCTGAATATCATCCTAATAAAGACCAAGATAGTATTTGTTCTTTCTTACAGCATGTGAACATGGAACAGAAAAAGAGAGAATAAAGAGTCTGAAGTATCAGAAATTTCTCGTCCTACTTACCAGTGCTCATGTAGTTTGTAATCTGGAGAGAGCTGTTTACTTTTCTTTACAAGTTGTCAAGGTTGATTAAATTATTTTGGATAAGAATTTTCTCCAACTAGATTTTAATCAGTGAAATGATGGCATAAATGTTCTTTTCTATGGTTTGACATCATGGTCTGAAATAATAATCAATTGAAATGATAAGGATGGTTACCACTAGTTTATTAGCATTATCAGTTTCACAGTAGCTGACCTTTTCTGTCCCAGCCTCACTTCTCTTCATATGTCATATTTCATTTTGTCAGATTGATTTCCTTTTACCATAACAGTTTGTATGTGTCAGATTTCAAATGCTAATCAGTCCTTACAGTTTCTCACAATGCTTAAAAACTAACTGTATTTAAAAAAAAAAAAAGGGGGGGGAGGGACAGTTATTTCTAATTGGATTCTCCTGAGAATATAAATAAAAAAGTAAAACCAATTTTATTTTTAAAATCTAACCCTAAATTTAAAAATGATACGATCAGTATTTAAGAAAACTGTGTTTTTTGAAATCCTGTTCATTATGGAATTAAACTCAAAAAATTTTGTGCCACTTTTTAAAACTATGATTCTAACTTACTTGCCTTTAAATCTTGGTCTGATGCTTGTCAGACTTGGATTTCCCAACATTAATAGGAAAGCATGCTTCAGCGTACCCATACATTCACATCACAGCTTCTGCCCAAGATTGTTGGTTGGGAAAGTTTCAGCACCTTTGCCATTGTAAATCTGCATCTGAGTCTCTTTATGTGTTGTTTTTTTTTATAAAAATGTAGGAATGCGAGTAGTGACTGTTGAAGTTTCTGTGATTCCATAGCTGGGAGGCCTATGTGTTTAAAATGAAGTAGACTTTATTCCCAGAGACACAGAACTTGGACCATGAACTGTTTACCTTCATGCATGATACTCACCTGTAACTTTTTTCCTTGGTAATCAACTACTCACATTAGTGAGACTGCACTAAGTTTGAATGACAAGGTGTTTTTTTTTTCCTTTTATGATCTTATGAAGTTCTACATGATATGATATGGTTTGCAGGAATAGATACTGTTTTTAATTCTTGCTTCTTGTCTTTCATGAAGGAAAAAGAAGTTGTCTTAAACTTCATTGCAAAATAAGTCCTAAGGGAATGGGACTTTGGCTTTGTCATAAAATCTGCATGTTAATAGGTCAAAAGTCTCTTCCTCTCTTTCACTACACCAATGTGGCTGGCATTTTTAATAGAACACATGTGGAGGAAAATAAGACACAATTACTAAGAAATTAACGGGTGAAAATGGGAAATTGATTTGAACTGCAGTCAAATGTTGTTTGGTTTTGTATCTTTCACCTAATAATCAGTCTTTTGTAGTAGACTCCTGAATCTTTCCCTACATAGGTTTACCATCTGACTTACTTTAATTTAAAGCAGTCTTCATAGAAGCACAGAATGGCAGAGTTTGGAGGATTGCTCTGGAGGCCATCTGGTCTAATATCCAGTCTGACAGTGACACCCAGAGCAGGCTGACTGAGACCTTGAAATTAAGAAATTATTAATGTAGTTGCTTTGTCTTAGGATCTACCAAGAGCTGTTTTCCAGTGTAAGGTCAAAATGTCAGGCTGTCTAATTCATTCAAAACTATGGGAATGCAAAATCTTCAACTAGGTTTGCTGTATTGAATGGGTAAGAATTAAAGTATTATGCCCAAAAGTCCTAAAGGTTGAGGTACAAAGGAGCTGCTTGTGTGCCCTGTAGCTGCTTAAAATTATAACTTTTAGTACCCAAATTCATTTAAGATACATATATATTTTTATCATCAAATACTGATGATGAAAATCTATTGCGCTGATGATGTTGGATCTGGACATACACTCATCTGTATGCTGTCCTGCCCTCTATTTGCTCTGCAAGAGTCTGTCAGAGCGGCATTCTCTAAACATGTGTTACTGGACCTGTGCTTGGAGCATGCCAGCAATATCAGCTCTTTTCTCAACAATCCACTGGCTCAAGTGTTCTCTGAGTGGAGCTCAGACATTCTCCAAACTATTTTTTCTGCAATTATTCCAGTAAGCTTTGTGATGAAACACTTTGTTCTGAGTGTTTGGCTATAAGTGTTTCTTGGTTTTCCCCTTTCCTTTTTCCATAAGAAAAGTTTGAAATCCAGTGAAGTCACTGTGGAATTACCCTGGAACACTTTACTGACCAGACCTACTGCTGCAGTCTTTTGTTTTGACAGGATGAAACTATGCAAAGTGACGTAACTGATCTTCCATTCGTATGGAAGAAATGGGAAGAAAAATGAAGACTTTCAGATTATAGAAGGACAGAACAAAGAGTGTTTCTAGTGTTTGGAAGACGTATTTCTGCACTGCACAGATGTAAAGAGATTAAGGAGCATATTTAGTTACATTTAGTGATATTTTATTAGATATTCTCCATATAACTTATCGCTAAAGATAAATTGAATTTTCTTTTTAAAAAGTTTGCTTAAAAACAAGCTCCTTCAGCAATACTGTAGAATACTTATTGTCTATAAACACTTCCTTCACACTATTTTGGTACAATACTGTAAGTTTATGAACAAGAATAGATTTTCTATAATAACATTTTCATTGTAATGTCATACCAGAGCAATAATAAGAATTAAATTATTAATTTAATTAAATGTCACTAATCAACCTTTTGCAGCCTTCTGTACATGAAGATTGCTCTGAAAAGTTTCTTCTTGACTGTATCACATTTTCCCATACAGATATAAAAAACTTTTCTCAAAATTTCATCAGTCTAATCTTCTCCTTAATACATTCTTTTTTAAGAAATGAATTTAAATTCAGTACTTTGTTTGAGTTAAGTGAGATGTTTTATACACACATTGAAGAAGTTTGCTCAAAGAAAAGGCATTATGAGGGTTTTACTGTGAATTTTTCCCATTTATTTTTGTGTGGTAATCTGTAGAGAGCTAAGGGTTATAAAAGTGAAGAAATAATTCTTTTAGTTAAGAAAATAATATGAAAAAATTAATCATTATGTTATCTGGCTGTTATTTTTAATATATATAACAGGCTGTTTTCATTTACACTGTTATTTTTATGTATTACTTTTTAATTGTATAAATAAATATGAAAGTAACCCTGGGCTTCTGAACTTTGTTGCATAGTCTCCTGCAGAAAGTCTTTCCTACAGATAGTCTTTTGTTTGACCTTAGTGTTTGTGACTTAATTCTTTTTTTTTCTCATTATTGTGGTTACAAAGAGCTGTCACTCTGTAACTTCCATGGTTTGCTTTTTAAGAAGTCGTGTTTTAGTTTACTCTTACAGATTTAACTGAAAACTTTTTTTTTTGTAACTTTTTCCACTTCTCTCTATTATCTGTGCATAATAAACTGTCTGGTTTTATTCTTCTTCTCCAGAAAGTTTCCTTTTGGAAATACATGTATTTCATCAGCATAACCTTGTCCCACTTCCTCCCCATGTGCATCTTCAAATTGAAGCTCATTTACGTGCTACTGTGCATTTTAGAAGCATATACTCCTTGTGCCAACAAGAGAACAAAGGATCTCTTAGTACTTTTCATACATGTGCAAACTACACACATCATCAAATCGAAGGGAAAAATAGAGAACATTAAATTACATGTCATTATTTTATCTTGTCATATCAACCCTCAGCAATTTACAAGGCTTAGGATATTTGGGACCACAATGGGGCTAATTAACAGGCAGCATGCTTGCTTACTTTAGAATCTCTAAGTCTCTTGTAGGTGAGAAAATAAAATCTAATTATTTTGATATTTTATTAAGTGGTTTGTCACCCACAATGTAATTACTTCTTCTGCAAAAAAGTGATCTGAAAATTATGGATGTCAGGAAACTAGAGTCTGTTGATGATATTTTCATAAGAACAACTGCAAGGTAAATCTTCAGGAAAGAGGTGAAATAGTATTGAAACACTGCAGTGAATGTAGTTTTTCCTACTGTGTACAATTAT
This sequence comes from Meleagris gallopavo, assembly GCF_905368555.1. Classification (NCBI taxonomy): domain Eukaryota; kingdom Metazoa; phylum Chordata; class Aves; order Galliformes; family Phasianidae; genus Meleagris; species Meleagris gallopavo. The sequence continues at coordinate 27,834,052 of NC_139435.1, read as the reverse complement.
ATGTAATTAGATCTGTTCCCCTCCTCCTTTTTTTTTTTTTACTGTGCTGTCTAAAAATTAATTCTACCTATCTAGATACTCAATGACCTTGTAAATAAGATAGCAAAATCAACATAGTCTGAAGAAATAATTAGTAACAATTTAACAGAAATTGTTCTGCTCAGGCTAAATCAATTGTAATGGAGATGAATAAATGGTAGAAACGTTAAGTAATTACAAATCATTTAAATTATTCTTGAATTAGATAGCAAAAGAAAAGAATAGATTTAATTACTTGCTTTACTGATACATGAAGAGAACTTTCTTGATTCTCTCTTTGTACTTTCTTTTCTAGAATATATTTCTTTAGGCAGTTAGTATTCAGTTTCCTGTACCTTATGCAACTCACTTAGTTAAGCTAGATATTACTAAATTAGGTACTCTGTTTTTTCCCTATGCTGAATCACAAATATCAGTGGGAAGAAGCAGATTTCTTTTTAACTAACCCAACTAACTTCTTAAATACACTGTTTTCAGTGTATTTTTGGCACAATTTATATTTTTCTTGGAACTCTAAGGAGTAAAGAACAATGTGTTCTTCATTTTTTGTGCAGTAGAGGGGAACTTCTAGGAAACACTAAATGTACCTTTAATTACTGGAAACAGACCAATTTGTTTAGATAGAACATATAATGAAAAAAAGAAAAAATTCTAGTATTATGTTGAGGTTTTTTTAAGCCCCTACATCATACAAAGTTCTCTGATGTATTGAATATAATGTCCAGATGGCACTTTTTGCATTATTGTTTTTAATTTCAGTTATGAAAGTATTTTCTTATAGTCTGTAGAGATGTATTAATTGTCTTTAAAAGATCTGCTATCTTCATGGTGCTTTTCTATATTTATAAACTACACTGGTTCACAAGAACTATTATCTTGAGTCATATGAAAAGAAATCTTAGAAGGTCAAAGAGATGTCAAGGCTGAACCTAGATGCCTAGATGTGCTTATAGCTAAATTAAAATCAAGCAGAAAAAGATTGAAGAGTGCTTACATGATACTCATTGGATCACTGTAGAAATGTAAAGGTCAGAGAAACTTAATTTAAAGAGTTCTGTTGACATTTGGGGATTTCTCAAAGGCTAACCCTGGTATTCTGGTTTTCTTGACCATGTGAAGCAGCAATAGAAAAAGTCTATCCTAAAGTATCTGCTAATTGACCCAAATGTTTTCTTAGTATAAACTATTCATTGATATTACTAATGATTTTTTTCAATCAGAATCTACTGACTGTAGTGAAATAACTAAAAGTCAATTTTTTCAGTGTTTTGGATGTATAGACCAATGACAGAATTACTCATCTTTAAAACAAATAGGTGACTTAATTTTCATAGGATCACAGAATGGCTTGGACTGGAAGGTTCCAACTTTGTTTCATGGGCAGAGTTGCCAATTGCTAGATTAGGCAATCCACAGCCCCATGCAACCAGGCATTGAATGCCTCCAGGGATGGGACATCCACTGCTTCTCTGGGCAGCCTATGTCAGTGCCTCATGACTCTTTGAGTAAAGAATTAACTCCTAACTTCTACCCTAAATCTCCCCTCTTTTGTTTTAAGACCATTCTCACTATAGCTATCACAATCAGGCTTTGTGGAATAGTCAGTCTTCCTCTTTCTTATAAGCTCACTTCGGGTAGTGAAATGCTGCAACGAGGCCTTCCCAGAGCCTTCTTTCCTCCAGGCTGAACAAGCCCCGTTCCCACAACTTTTCACTGCAGGAAAGGTGCTCTAGCCCTCTGATCATCTTTGTGATCTCCTTCTGAACCCATTCCAACAGCGCTATGTACTTCTTGTGCTGTAGACCCCAGGCCTGGATGCAGTACTCCAGGAGGAGCATCACAAGGGCATTCTCTATGCACTGAGATGCACCTGGAACAGAATGCAGTGCTTTGATTACTACATTTTGCATGTGGCTGGGTGGATATATATGCATGCTCAACTGGGTAGATAATCCCATTTCATGTTAGATATGTTAAAATCTCATCTGAAGCATTTTCTTTAATATCTTCTAATTGACATTTAAGTGAGAAATGGGAAGGTGACTAGAAAGCAATTTAATGCTTTTGAAGAAATTAAGATGACTTCTTTCTTGATTTAATAATGTGTAGGAGCATACAAATCTTAATACTGTCAAGGTCAGTCTAAACCAGCAGTGATGATGTGCTGAATGTCCTAAACAATCTTGGGCTCCCTCCCCTACCCCCTCATTTTTTTTTTTTTTTTGTTGTTGTTTAAAAAATTATTTTATTTCTTCCTTTAAACAGAACAATAAAAGAGCAGAACCCAGAAGCTCAACTGCCAGCATGTGGCAATGTATATCTGTGAATGTTTCAAAAATCTCCATTGAATACATTTGTTTTTTTAGTAGAAAGAGGCAGATAAGCAGAGGGATGTAAATCATGTGGGTCTTAGAAACTAGTGTTGATTTGATGCAGAAGCAATGTTTGGAATTTAGGATTGGTTGAAAAATGCAGTAATTTTCATTCCAAATTTTTTCAAGAGAGATCATACAATAGTGCAAGCCCCATGAAAAAAGTATATGATGTGTTCAGTGAGGACACACGGTCCTCCATAGGTTAACTAATAGTAATGTCATATGATATTTGGAAAGCAATGGTGGAAAGACATCATCTCAGTTTTGGATCCATTAGGGTAATTTCAGTGATTTGCAAGGCTTATAGTGAAGTTTTGAAGAAAATAATAAGAAAAGCTATGGAGCCAAATGGATGATAAAATAAAAATGTAGCATGTCAAGTTAATTATGTCTTTTCTAGGAAAATCAGTTCTCTTTTCCAAGGTAAATGTGGTACATATACAATAAACTCTTGAAAGCATTTACAGTAAGATTAAGTTACCGTGAAGGACAATGAGATTAGAAAAATGTGAGCACTGGGGTAAAGAGAAGATATCAAAGGTTCTACCTAAATAGGAAATCTTGATTTTAGTAGGGTTATAAAAAAGATCCTCAAGAATTGGTCTCAATCTGCTTTTGTTTTATTTTTGACATTGTGAATACATTATACTAATATAGTAATATTTGTGAATGACAAAATTTTTTGGTTTTATCAAGAAGACAAATGAACTGTAACACAATAACTGATCACCTAAAGAACTGATATAATAAAGTGGAACTCAATTTGATGTGAACGACAACAAGAAGCTAGAGATTAATAGGGATTTCTGCCATCAGAACTCACCAGCTGGAGGTAATAGTAAAGAACCATAATGCATAAGGTGGTCACACAATTAATATAACTCAGTAGTGTGATGAAACTGTTACAGTGTCCAGTGAAGTCTGGGAACATTAGGTAAGGTTTTCTGGTATCATGGAATCAAAGAATGATTGAGTTTGAACACACCTCTAAAGGTCATCTGATCTAGCCTCTGTTCTACTAAAGTAGGGCCAACCAGAGCCAGTTACCTGTGGCCATATCCAATTGTCTCTTGGACATCTGCAAGAATGGATATTCCACAACTGTAGTATAGAGTACAGACTGAAAAGAATTGATGCAGAAAAACAATAATACTTTCACTGAAATTTTATGCATGTATCACTGTATAAGAAATCTAAAATTACTGAAGAATTAAAGTTATTAGAGGATGTCAAGCTGCCTTGTAAGAGAATTCAAAGTGATTAACTTGCTTAGCCTTACAAAACCACAACAGAGATTTATGCCTGCACACCCTACTTATGGGGTAAGATACTAGAAAGTAAGAGGGAAGTTAAACTAATTACTAATTTCAGCACTAGAATAAAAGGGATTGAGCTAACCTAAATGAATCTAGACTGGAAATCAGAATAAAGTTTGTAATTGTGTGAAAAATGTGTTCAGGAGTTTATTTTAAGATAAGAAACAAGCAGTTGAAGGGAAGGCTTCACGGCACAAGTGACCTATAGCCATCATACTTGTTCTTATTACTCAGCTGATACCTGTGTACATTTCCAGATTATTTTTCAACTGCTTCTCTGCCTGCACGCCGTGCTTCATCTCTGTAGTTTTATGGTGAATCTACACAAATTTACTTCCACTATTGCCTCTTTAATTTGTCTCTTCTCCCTAGTGTTCAGCGTAAGAGTCAGTGCCCCTCTCCTAAGCTAACTGCAGTTATTTCATTGTCTCCATAGCCTTCCCTGTATCTGAACCCCTTGATCAAATAGCCCAGCATCTGCTCTCCTTTCTTTGGAACCGTTCTATACTACCAGGGAGCTCCTCTGTTTCTGTTTCATCCAGTATTTTGTTTCTCATCTTGTTTATAATTGTTTCATTTTGTCTCTAGTCTACTTGACAAACATTTTCTCATGACATACTTCTTTATCTACAATGAAAATTGAGGGTTAGGGTTTTTCTTCTGCAGCATAGCTTGGACTAACTAAGGGTAAAATGAAGGACATGGGGACATACTCGTTTTGTGTTCTGCTTCTGTTTTGGGAAGTTGTTAGTGTGGAAGGGACATGTACCAGAACTCAATCTTTTGGAGATGGCAGAGCTACAGAACTGCCCTCAGGTGCATCTCTTTTGAATGTCTGAGAACAAAAGTATAAACAAAGTTTCCATAAATTTCAGTCATGGACTTGCTATCTATGTCATTCTGCTTGTTCTTGCAGTTTAGGTACACATTTCTGCTTTTCAGATAAATTATTAAAGGAGGGGAAAGATTGTATAGGCAGCCTCCAAGTGCACAAAACTTCTCTGCTAGCCATGACATTCTGTCTGCTTGTTCCAAGAAGTCTCTCCTTGTACTCTGAGCTATCTGACAAGGACGGTAACAGAAAATTCTGTTCTAGTAGATGTCTGAGAGCATGTGAGTAACAGACATAGAGATATGGCCAACTGTAACATCTGTCAACTAACATCTCTTTTCTGTATTTTGATGTCATATGCAACTGGACTGTCACTGTGATTTTGCCAGTCACTGAAAGTGTTACTTTGTGTTATTCATTTGGGTATTACTAATGTGTGGAAATCCCACGCACTGGAATACTAACCAAAATCTCAGCTGGAGTTTTCAGCACTCAGATCCATTTCAGAGAACAAATACAATCTGGACTGCATGACAGTATTCCATCTACGTAAGTAGAGCTTCAAATCCTTGCTGTAATGATTGAGTTAGGAGTTAAGGCATAGATAATCAGCATTGCACCAAATGGCAACAACCAAAACACTCGCCTAATCTTCATCCTTTCTTATATCACAATCAGACCACCACAACTCATTTATGATGTTCAGTCTCTATCTTTGTTTTTTAGATTCTCCGTCCTAGATGTTTTCATTCCAGCCTTACCCAGCACATTCTGCTCCCTACAACTTTTCCGTGAACCGCTGCTAAGATTGGATGTTTGGATAACTGTCCTGGCAAACGTTTATGTAACCAGTACACTTTTGGCAGTGCTTCTCCAACTACCCACTTTGTGCCTGTAACCTAACATCTTTTAGCCAGGCCTAAGATAAGAAGAGAAAGGATGCCCAAATTGGTCATATCTAGGATAGCACGTAGAGAGAACTTACTTCTTAAAGCACATAAACCCTGTAATGTGCATGTGTGATTCTCCTCCCAGACTCACCTAACTGGTCACATACAGTATGAGGTTGCATCATGATGCGAAGTCTGCTGTGTCTCTTGCCTCCATTCCTAACTTGTGTAATGTACTTGTGTAATTACTGGAATAACTCTGTAGTCTTTAGCAGAAAGGGGATAACAGAGACAGCAGCAAGACCACAGCTGATTGTTTTGACTGAAGTTCTTTCAAACAAATGCAGCTTCAGGAAGACATTCATTTCAGGCCAAACACCTCCGTGCGCTCCTATCAGACTGGCCCGAAATTCATTAAAGATATACCTCAGTGTTGTTACTCCTTTGTAAAGTACATATCTACAACATGGTATTTTGTTCTTCTGGGCCAAATAAGAATAGCTCAATCAGTCTTTTTTCTCTTTAGGTGTTTTTTTTTGTTTCTTTGTTTTTAAGGTGGGGCAGGGAACGTATTGAACACACAGAGCACTTTACTAAAACCACCAAAAGGACCATTCTCTATGAAGACCTGGAAAAAGAATCAGAAAATCTCAAAGCAAGTTCTGAAAATAGAAAAATAAAAGAATAGTGTTGAAACTTAGTATCTATAATGCAATTGCAATAATGTTTTTTGATATAAATGAATCAGTATGAAGAAAAATAAGTGCCTTTATAAATAAAATGAAATTTAAAAATCAATACTTTCTGTTTCAAACTGGATGTATCTCTTGAAAATATCCATTTTGAAGTATAGTTTTATTGCTTAGAGTGAAATAACGATTAGCACTGCATATTTACTCTGAAAATAACTTCCACCTGTAGTAAGAATGTGTGCTACTGGCTGTACTCACAATAATCAACAAAAACCAATTTAATTGTCAGTTACAAATTTTGTGTAAATAGTCATAATTTTCAAATATATTTGAGGATGCAGAGATTAATCTGAAGTCAGCAATGGACTGTCAACTTCTTTGGAAAAAAAAAAAAAAAAAAAAGGCCCTTCTAATTTCCTGTTCTTTAAGCAAAGAACTCACCATCTCTGCTTCAAATTCTGGAATAAACAGCTTTTATCAGAAGTAGGTCAGAAGTAAACACGTCACTTGCTAACTGTGTGTTTTATGAACACACAGTATTAAAGTATGAGTAAAGATAATTCCTCAAAAAGAGAAAACAAATTATGCAGCTATGTCCTCAATCTTTTTAATGCTTGTTTGACATACTGAAACTCAGAATAATTTGTTTACATGAAATCAGAGTTTCACTATGAAGATTAATATTAACTTAGGCTAGCAGCAAGCAAAACTATTAATGTATGCTTTTGTAATGCGCACATCCAAGGGGCCTTACAAGTGCTGAAAAACTGAAGGATTTTTTGCATGCCTTTGCTTTACTGAGAATATAATTTCAGCTTATTTTAGTGTTCTAACATTACAATTGGAAAACAATGTAACTTTGCCTATTGGAAATTGTGTTTAAAGGCAGATTTTTTGTGTGTTTTGTATAGAAGATCGTCTAGTATTAATCTAATTGTGGGGATGAAAAACAAGTGCGTAAGAATATCCAATAATTAATTAAGCTTAAGTCATCTGATGATACTTTTTGAAGACTATTTTACTAAGATTAGGATATTATTACAGTAAGACAGGTGAGTAGATCACATAATAAGAGCTTTCTAAAGTAGAAGAAATATGACAATTTTCATAGCTGTCTAAGATGATTCTTAAAAGTACATTCACTTTCATAATTGGTTCTGTATGTTAATAAAGACTGCATGTTTTCAAAAATGATGCATTTTAATGTGCAGGCCAGTAAAATTTGTTATAATAGCTGCTTTGGCTTTAGTAGCTTGGTCTATACTTTTGCCATGTAGGATTTCATAAGAACAACAACTGCAAGGTAAGTCTTCAGGAAAGAAATGAAATGGTATTGAAACACTGCAGTGAATGTGGTTTTTCCGTGAATTTAATCACCTTCAAAGATGTGCCCAGTGACAGCCCCGAGACTTTGGTACTCGGGGATGTGTACGGAGCAGCTCCTGGTTCTCCAGCTGTCTGGGGATCCTCCCAGGTTGTCAGGGGTGGGAGGCTGAGGATCAATGGCATGGGACGACAGAGCATAGAAGGACAGTGTATGGAACAACCATTGCCTCGGGGATCACACATGTTGACCTTCTGGGCATGGTTAGATGTGTGTTTTGCAGGGGAGAGGATTAGGAAGAGACCTGTAGATTGAATGTATATTTTTGCAGACCAAAACCCTCCAAAACAACACACAATTGAAAAAAAAGAAAAGGAACTTAATGCCAATTATATCAGTTCATAAGATCACTTTATAAATCAAGCAATAGCCATACAGAAGTTATGCCTGGAGAGGATCAAGGCCAGGTTGGATGGGATCCTGGGCAACCTAATCCAGTGCCAGATTTGGTGGCTGGCAACTGTACTCACAGAAGAGAGGTTGGAACTAGGTGATCTTTGAGATCTTTTCCACTCCAAGCCATTCTGTGATTCTGTATGCCTCAGCTCAGCCTATGGTACTACATTGTGCCAGCCAGTGTACTTCTGTGCACTCACTAAAACTGCTCAAGTCCACCTTACAGTTTCTGCTTGCCCTGTATCACAATCTCTCACCACAAAAATGTCTGTCCTAACTTGCTACTCAGATCTGTTCTGTTCTTTGGACATGGATATCCCTTCTTACTAGTTTTTCTTCACATAGCAGATCCTCTGCTACCTTTCCTCCACGTAAAGTGGAGGAAAGTAGAGGAGCTGAAGAGGTAGATGTTTTATCATCTATTGATATTCCCTCTTCCAAGAAAGAAAAACAACTACACCAGTTCGTTTTGGTATTTGTATGCCCCCACCGGTGCCTTTTAATTCACTTTTGAACCCTATGAAAGACAGTTCACAAGAGAGCTATTTTAATAGTCCACATTGCAGTTTTACTTTAAAGTCCTAGAAAATTAGGAAATATCCTAATCCTATCCACTGAGACAGATTGCTGTCTATGGTGTTTGATCTAAAAGCAGTGTTACATAAATAAGCACGCAAAGTAAAACAGTGACTCAAACAACTACTTTAAGAGATAGTAGAAAGGCTACTTCAACCTAACTTAATTTCTTCTGTTTCATTCTGTTTTTCAGTCTAGGGTTAAACTTCAAAGAGCACCCGCTCCCCAAAAAAGTGAGATCACAGAATCAAAGAATCACAGAATCACAGAATCGTAGGGGTTGGAAGGGACCTCCAGAGATCATTGAGTCCAACCCCCCTGCCAAAGCAGGTTCCTACACCAGGTCGCACAAATAGGTGTCCAGGTGGGTCTTGAATATCTCCAGAGGAGGAGATTCCACAATCTCCCTGGGCAGCCTGTTCCAGTGCTCCGTCACCCTCATCGTAAAGAAGTTCTTGTGCACAGTTGTGCAGAACTTCCTATGCTTCAGTTTCTGGCTGTTCCCCCTTGTCCTGTCTCCATACACTGCTGAAAACAGTCTGGTCTCACCGCTCTGCCCTCCACATCTCAGATAATTATAGACCTGGATCAGGTCCCCTCTCGGTCTTCTTTTCTCAAGGCTAAGTAGACCCAGTTCACTCAGCCTTTCTTCACAGGGAAGATACTCCAGGCCCTTCACCATCTTTGTGGCCCTCCGCTGGACTCTTTCTGAGAGATCCCTGTCTTTTTTGTACTGGGGAGCCCAGAACTGGACACAGTACTCCAGATGAGGCCTTACCAGGGCAGAGTAGAGGGGGAGGATCACCTCCCTCGACCTGCTGGACATGCTCTTCTTAATGCACCCCAGAATGCCATTGGCCTTTTTGGCCACAAAGGCACACTGCTGGCTCAAGGCCAACCTGTCATCCACCAGGACACCTAGATGCTTCTCCGCAGAGCTCCTCTCCAACAGCTCATCCCTCAACCTGTACTGATGCATGCAATTATTCTTCCCCAGATGCAAGACTCTACACTTGCTTTTATTAAATCTCATCTAGTTTCTTACTGCCCAGCTCTCCAGCCTGTCCAGGTCTCGCTGAATGGCAGCACAGCCTTCAGGCGTGTCAGCCAATCCTCCCAACTTGGTATCATCAGCAAACTTGCTGAGGGTGGCCACTATCCCCTCATCAAGGTCACTGATGAAGACATTGAACAAGACTGGACCCAGCACTGACCACTGAGGAACACCGCTAGTTACAGGTCTCCAACCGGACTCTGCACCACCAACGACGACTCTCTGTGCTCTGCCAGTCAGCCAGGGCAGATAGGGCATGTTTAATTCAGTGTTATCCAGGAAGTACCAGTGAAAGCCAATAAATTTATAAGAGAAAGGTTCAAATATACTCTAAACAGGACAGCCTAATGCCAAACTCAGAAGTGCATTTACACGTGCTACACAGAATGTGACAAAGCTTGTCAAGGATTTAACAGTTTAATCACCTTTTCTGCTGTTAGGCTTATCCTGATTTTGTTTGTTTGTTTGTTTGTTTGCTTGTTTTCTGGGTAAATTATACTTTACAGTTCTGGCTAAATTATGCTTTTCTTTTGAATATTCTAATTCTTTATTAGTGAATATTTATTTAGAGAGGCTGAACAGTACCGTTCTCTTCAAAGAACAATGTAGGAAAAAGCTTGCCTTTGACAGGGTCTACTTCAGGGAAACATGTTTACAACACAAGTTGTTCATAATCATCACACCACTTGTATTCAGAAACAAATAAATAAAGCACATAAAACATCAGATCCCTTCTGCCATGGGTGCTCAACTGGCTTCAACTGTGAGATTTCCTGTAATAAATCACAGCAACTGTCTTTGTTTTCAAGAATCATTGGGGAAGAGATGAATAACTGCAGGGGGAACTTGTTCTAGCCCACAGGCTACTCTTACCATGGTAATACTGTTGTTGATCTGGCTGTAATCTATGATAGCCATGTACCCTGAATCAATGTCACTCAGAGCAGGATTTTTCAGGGAAAGTGAGAGGTAAGTCATGATTAATCTGTCAAAATTAAACTCTGTATGTATTCTCTATGGATGTGCCTTCTTTGGGATCCAGTGTGTGTGCTACTTGCAAGCAACAACTGCCTGTCCCACCTGTAGTTAATCTCACTTTGATAGGACACATGAGTATTGCTGACAATGAAGCAAAGCTTTGGGGGAGTGGGAGGGATGAGTTTTTCACAAGCATTTTTCTACCTGCTTTGAGGTTTTTCTGGTGACTGTTAACTGCACCTTGCTGCTCTTAAAATTACTAGGAGAACATACACAAACAGTATACATGCAATATTAAGTTCTGCTATATTATTTAACTATTTAATCAGTCTTGGAATGTGCCATGTAAAAATGCTTGGATTTCTTCATTTTTAAACTAATAACTTCCTTAAAGATGAACTGCTGCTTTCCAAAACCCATTGCCAGCCCCGGTTAGATATCTGGATAAAATGACATGTAGTCACCAGACACATGCATGCAGTGGTATTTCTCTTTTGAAAGAGAATCCCATATGTCTTGCATTAAGCAGTCTTAAGAAATATCTAAAATTCATATTTGCACAACTTTCAAAAACTCAGTATTCTTGAAGAAGTGAACTCCATGAATTTGAAATGAAGTCTCTGAGAGGAGACCAACAGAATCAAAATATCACTGTCATCAGTCCGATCTTTTGTGTAGATTGTCTGATATTTAATATGAGAATAAGACTTTTGTTCCAAGCATGCAAGCTTATCAATTATTATTAGAGGGTGTGTTTATCTAACTGCTTGTTTTCACAAATCACACTTTACTCTCTGTAAAATTTGATTGCTATCATCCAGTAGTTTCAAAGACAAAATGAAGGTGTATCATTTTGAATACGGGTAGCTTTTTCCAGCTATGATGAACCAGCAAACCAGCTTAGCCTCTGGTTATTTACATTCATAGCAAATTGCTGAAAGACTGCCAGTTAGGCTTTTCAATATAAAACCCTGCATGATTTAAAGTTATTCAGCTTACCAGTATGTGTCCTTATAACCTACTATTTGAATCACAATAGATCCAATCAAAAGCCCTAGGTGCACAGGCACTGCTATTAAAATATGGCTGTAGGAAAAACGCTGAGCAGTACACCCTACTGGTGACACAGCACTGAGCATAGTTACATCAAGCAATGTCAGACCGCTGCGAGCTCATTCAGGTATGATCCTTTATAAAACTCATTAAATCACTGCCTGTTGTGGCAGTCTTTAATTGTAGTAACAGAGAATTTTCAGCCTATGCTTTTCTACAAGAAAAATGATGAAGAGTACTGCAGTGTGAGCTCCCATGAGGAATTATGAATGTCTTGAAATGACATTCCCTCTGAGGTCTCTTTGACAACTAACACTATCACCTATCAACAAGCGTAACAGAGGCACAGAAAGTGCTCTTTTGCATTTTGTAGCCCTGAAGAAGCATGTGAGTTTAGAAAGTTTTTCTGAACTATTTGTTTTCCAGTCTTTTGTTGAACACCAACATTTTGCAGCTGCAGTCAGAGATTATGTGCTTCAGACATCTGCAAAAATGAGTTCTTGTGAAGAAACTAAAGATATCTATCCTAATGCCTACCTTGGCCTAAGGAGGGTTGGGTGTGGTATCGCAGTAATGATGTTCCAGTAAAATTTGAAACTAAAATGCTCAGAGAATCAGAGGTGTCACAGCCAGACTGACCAACCAACGTGACAGCACCTGCCTTGAGCTTCCCCAGTGAAAGGCTCTGAAAAATCACATCCTAAATTTTAAAGACTGGATCCAATATTTGGTATGGGCATCAAGATATAAAATAATTGATATTAGTTTACAAATTAAATAAGTTACTCAGGTCAGTCACTGCCAAACTCAGGAGGCACGTTCCTTGTTGCCCTGAAGTTCTGCTAGTACTCCTGCACATGCCGGCAGCTCTCCAGCTAGGCTAAGAAAGTCCACAAAACATGATGCACACATTCAGAAAAGCCTGCTATACCAACCAGGTTGAGCTGCCACTCTCTTTAAAAAATGCAGGTTGTCAGTAACTCTGCTCAATTTGTATGTAAGATGTACATAAACAGATGGAAGTTTTGTCCTTCAGAAATTTCAGACCGACAGCTTCCCCCTGGCAGGATCCCATCCTCTAGTAGTCCAGGTGGCGTCTGTGCCTGCTCCTGAAGCTACAGCCTCATCCAAAATATTGCAGACTGGACCAAGAAGGAAGTCCAGGCATGCAAAACTTTGTAGCTTGCATACTTTCTAGATCCAGCTCAGTGTAGAACACAGGAGTCCTCCTTGAAAACACAGCTGGAGTGTGTGTTCCTCCTTTCCAGCTGAGGTGCATCAGTCACCTTCACATGCTGGGCTGTGTGTTTCCTGGGGGCTTTCCTCCCAGATTGAATTCTGCAGCTTTTCCATATGCTAGCACTACTCAAAGAACTGAAAATATAACCCTGACACAAGAGGACCCACTGACAACTGCCTGACTGCATTTTCAGACTTTTTAGCTTTCTGTAATACGAGTGTTTAGAAAAGGGACAGCAGGGATTTGCTGTCCTATTAAGCTGAAAACCGAAGCCACCACAGTGAAACGATGTTTGCTTTCACAGGGAGCACAGCTTGTGTAATGGGTCTGAAGAATGCCCTCACCAGCACTGCTGGGGGCTGCACCGAGAGCCGAGGCGTCCCCGAGGTGTTTCAGTCTCAATGCGAGCTCTGCCTTCACACTGCAAGCGCCCGCAGTTCTGTGGAACGGCGTTTATTTCACTGTGCTGCCTTTTGTATCTTTGCTTCAGCCCAAATGTTGAGGATCTAAGCGGTTCGGCACACTCTAGACTGGAAAAGAGTTGTCAGAGGCGCTGTTCACACGTTGAAATCATTCCAGACGGCATCACTAGCCGACACCTGGAAGCGAACCGGGAGCGCAGTGGAGGAGGTGGGAGCGTGCCCCGTTCCTACGGGGAAGGACGGCTGTCGTCGCGCCCCTACCTCACGCTTCGGTGCCGCTCGGTGCCGGGCAGGCGAGCGGGCGGGACGGAGTCTGGCGGGGAGCTTCTCTGCCCAGGGAAGGGAGAGAGCGGGAGGAGAGAGCGCTTTCCCTTCGTCCGGAGTACGGGGCGGCGCTTCCGAGCTGATCCTCGACGCCCACCCGGTACTCGGGACCGGCAGCGGCAGTATCAGGAAGCGGGGGCGGGAGGGCACTGCTCTGGGCGGCGGAATCGGGCCGGGCTGAGGCGGTGACTAAGCGCCTCCCTCAGCCCATAAAAGGCGCGAGGCGGGCGGCAGGCTGGGGCAGCTGCGAGTGGCGGTAGCGCTCGCGGCTGCTCTGCTGGACGGGACGCTACGGGACGGGACGGGACGGTCGCGCACCATGTGGGCAAAGCTGCGACTGCTGTGCGCCGCCGCGGCGCTGCTGAGCGCGGCCGTGCCGGGACAACCCGGAGTGCAGGGCACGCTGCGCCCTGCGGGCGACGGGGAGGGATACGGGGTGAAGCTGTGCGGCAGGGAGTTCATCCGTGCCGTCATCTTCACCTGCGGCGGGTCCCGCTGGAAGCGGCTCTCCTTACTGGCGATGGAGCCGGCTCCCGCGGTCGGTGAGTGCCCGGGAGCAGGGGGGACGGCGCGGGGCTGCGGGACGGGCGCGGGGCTCGTCCGTCCGCGAGGCGAAAACCGAACGGGGATCCTGGGAGGAGGGAAGCTCCGAGCTCCGGAGCAGACGGGGGTTCAGCCGCTGCCCTCGGGGAGTTCCCCGTGGTGTCGGCGCTCGTCCGTGCCGGAGACGGACAGCGGAGTCCCCGTGCCGCGACGTGCGGGCGGTGGCGCACGCGGCGCCGCGTGTCCGTGCTTAGCGGGAGGAGCGGAGCCCCGAGCCCGGCGCTGCGGACTGACATCCCGACTGGCGGAGCTCCGTCAGCGATCTTCGGTGAAGTATCTCACGGGTAAAACGTTCCGCGCGATTTTACAAAGTCAAATGCAGTAAGGAGAAGTAGGCGTATTGTTTTTGGATGAGTTCTCAAACAGGTTGTGAAATGCGCTCGTGTAACAGCAACTTCAGGTGCTGGCTCTCATCTGTACTGATGCTTCAGCATGTGAAAGTGACACTTCTAGGCAGAGAAGTCAGAATTATGGCTGAGACGTGCAAGGAAAGGGCTGCTTTCTTCTTATTTAAGCGTGCCATGAGCGAAATAACTTTTTACTTGAGCAGTAAATTAGTTCTTTTTTCTATCTTTTTAACAAGCTTGAGTAGTAGATAATAACTGTAACAAAACACAGCTTCCAAAGTACATGAGAAGCTCCTGTTCTTTTTGCATGGCACCTTCTCCAGCCATCCCGCTGGGCTGGGAGCCTTCCTCCCACGGTGGTTGCTGAGCAGCACTGTCTGACAGAGTGAAGGGGCTACGACTGCCACCTTCTTTTTTAAACATATTTTGGTATGTGTTCCATCTGCCATGTATCGGTCCTTACTGAAGTAAATATAACATTCACTGCGTATTCTTGTATTCTTTCAGCCTTTTGAAACAAGTAAGACCAAAGTGACAGGACTGAGACTACAAGGCAAGCACTTCTTTCAGGCTGTTTAATTTTAGAATAAAATAAGCTGCTTCTCCTCATATTAGCTGAAATAAGCAGTGCTGCTCACCTTGGCAGAAGTAAAACCAGGAGAAGCAATGCATGATGAATGAAAGTGGAGCTGGATCTATGGGAACACCGGGGCCAGGGGGACCAAGTGTGTTTTGAGACTTTCCAAGAACTGGAACCTGTCAGCTGACATTATAAAGACATTATGTCATCTGTAAGAAATAGTTCATATGAAATATTTGCATATTGAATCCAATACTCAATCCTCCTCCTTTCATTTTTTTTTTTTTTTTTCACTTGATACTGGTTTGTGTAACTGTGCCTAAGAAAGAAGTGGTCTGATGTAACTCACATGTCACAGTCTTGTGCTGTCTCCAGACACACCTCCTTAGAACTTCCTTTACAGAAGAATTGACAGACCTGTAGATGTAGCGGTGCAGTTGTAAGGGGATGTGTGCTGTCACACTGTACTTCTCCTGTCACTTCTCCTGTCTTACAGGCAGGCGCCTTGGAAACAGGGGTTCCCCTGTAAGTGATCCATAAACTAATCACAAAAGTAGGCTCTGCAGCACAGCAGTTCTCCCAGATAAAAATGCTTTCCTTATTGTCCTGAATGGGTTTTCCCTTGCTGCTGCCTAGAGCTGTGCTTTCTGATAATCCTGCAGTCTTACCCTGAAGTCTTTTCTTTCGAACAGATTCTTCTCAAGCAGCAAGTAACAACCTGTTGGGACACGTCAAGCAGCAGTCAGTTCTGGGTCCTGAGATGGAACAGATGCAGAGAAGCAACCCACTTCTTGGATTGGAAAAACGGAAGGACTTGTATAGCTTAAATGACTACAGTGAATACGAGCTTGTGGCAGATGACTTCAAGGAACTTCTTCGCCAGCTAGAAGAGGTTGCTCAGAGCGACAAGGGAGGAGAAGGAATTGCAGCCCCCATAGGACCCAGCAGTTATCCCTGGGCCAGGAATCCCAGAAGAAAGCGGGAGTCTCTGGGTTTGGCAGGAATGTGTTGCAAGTGGGGCTGTACAAAAGCTGAAATCAGTGCTGTATGCAGAGTTTAAATCCCCTCTGCACTCATGCATGAAATCTATGTTTGTTGTAGTGCTACTTGATTGAATACTGTGCAGAGGGAGAAACCTATGTATTTTATTTTGTCTGTAAGTGCCACTCTATTAGTAACACCATTTTTCTTTAAAGTAGAAATAAATAAAAATCCTCAAGTGTAACTGTAATGACTTAGTTTTGCTGCAGTAACTTTAGATCTGTATTTTTTTAAGAAGTCTTCACAATTCATCTTAATATCTGGCTGTTACTCTTACACTGCAAATGTAATGCACAAATCGTTGTAACACTTCAGGAAAACCTTAAGTGATTCATTAAAGTATAATTATATTAAATATAATAGAGTTATCCTTTCTGAGGGAAAGAATACCCAGGAACGTTGTTGAGATGAGATTCACAGTACAAAGCTGTACGACACTTTGCCTGTTGAAACTCCCCTAAACACAGACTCAGCTCTGATTGTTTCAAACATTTTTTTTTTTTTCCCTTTCCTAACAATTGCAGAATTGTTTTATGCAATATCTTTCTAAAACACGACAGTAGAACACTTGCAGGCTAAATATTTCTTCTTTTGAGACGTGATCTTTGATCAAACAACTAATTAATGAGATTATTGCATCGCTTCTTTATCTCTTTTCTTAAGATATTATTCTAGAACCTAGGCATCTATCAATCATCTTTATTACTTCTAAACCTTTTAAATTCTAGTCAGAGATGGTGCAGAATGAGCATTCACTATGAGCATTGCGCCCCAACCCACATACAGCTTGAGCAGGTCTTACACCTAGAATGAAACAAAGATGTAGTTCCTGTCTTACAGTTAGCTTACACCTTGAATGGAGCAGCCTGAAGTTTAATTTCTTGGGTAAACACAACAAGGTATAAATAGCCAAAGATGAAAACATGAAGCATCAGTATTGATCTGACAGAAACTGGCATTGTCACAAGCATGAGTCAAGATGCGTCACTGTGCATTACCGGGAGAAATGGTAAAATCCGTGGTTTTATTTGGTTTCCTAATAGTCCTGTTGTAGCCTTTAAAGGCGTAGCAGGCCAGCTATGACATAGATATCAAATAATTTGAATTAAGTTGAAATTGCATCTGTGTTTTACTGTAAGGAAATATTTGACTCTATGAATACATCTGTATACTCAAAGATGTTGGTTTTGCTTTAATGAAAATTGAGTCCTTAAAAACATTTGTTTTTTCTGTGGGTAGGTTAAATTTTACAGTAGTTTCTTTATGCTGTAGCTTTAGGTGACCATTGCACTCCACTGCTGCAGCAGGTCTAACCATGTGGTAGGATGCAGCCTGCTGCTGATTGCGGGCTTGCTGTCCAAACACAAAAACACTCATGCTTTCTTTAAGACCAGAAGCAAACTTGACACATAAAATGAGATGTCTGACTAGTTAAACAGGGGAAGCAAAAGCGTTTTTAAGCAGACAGTTCAAAATATAAAAATATTGAGTCAACATATTGATCCAAATGGCAAACACGAAGGCTTAGTACTGCTGTACATACAGAACAGCATAAATATGCACAGAGTAGTTCAAAGTAACACACTGTGTTTACCATCACAGTTGTTCAAAAATACACACGTTTCTACAAGAAATTGGCTTTTTTCTCCCCTCCATTTCTCTCAGTGATCAATTAGCTACTGAGAAAAACATTGTCTTAGCTGTTTACAGAAATCACAGTCCCATTGATATGAACTTAACTCCAATGAAGTGGTCAATATTTGAGTAATCTAACAACGTGAGCCATCTTCTGAACAGCTGTTTGCAGTTCGTGAGTAGAAAATGATACATCATCACACAGGCGTATTAGAGCAGATATTTGTGTCTGCGAGAGTTTATCCTAATGAGGGGGCGGTCCGGGATTATTATTTTTCTTACTGTGTATAAAATATGATGCAGGTCTGACTATGAATTCTTTGAACAAATCAGCCCAAAGACATATGGATAATACGTATGTTAGTCCGAAAGTAATGCCCCCTGTTTATTTTAATGGAATGACAACAGATGCAGAGACAATAACACTATTTGATAGAGCACGTTCTCAGCTACAAAATATCATTTTTCAACAGAGTCACCACCTTTATCTGATTTGCATGGATGAGCTGATTAAGACACTCTTCAGCAAAAGCTGTGTGTAGCCATCCTGAACATGGCTTGTCTTCTGCATTGCGTCATCACTGCTGAAATGCATCACCCACCACCTCTCTGTGGTCACATCCACTGTTTGGTCTCCATAAATGCTCAGCAAGTGAAGACGAATGTTTGGTGCCATTTTTTTGCATGGAACGATTCAGTGATACACCTTTGCTTCATACATACGTTCATGTCAGATGTCATTCTGTCATACTGCCACTCTGTTGTCTTTTGTCATTTGGCAACAGAATGTAATGGAATGTTGGTGGGAAGATTCAGTCTCTGCTATCATACCACCAACATCCTCCTCTAATGTTCTGGGCCAACATAATAAAATAGGAGGCGTTACCTCCAGAGCAGGCCTTGTACTCACATGTCTCTGTCTACATATTTCTCTCAACATTGTGTTTTTGAAAGACTTTCTGAGACTACAGTTCCTTCTCCTCCTCAAACAGCAGAGACACAGCAGGAAATGCAAACTATTTTCTCGTCAGCAGAAGGTAAGGTGGTTGGATTTATACTCTGTGTGCTGCACTGCATGCTCGCTTTTACCTACAAGGAGCTGAAAGAGGCTCTTCTCAGTTGTGCCACACACATCATAAGTTGAATGAATTTTTCATCACACAGCTTTTCTGCATCCTGGGAACAAACACAGGAGCTGTTGGCACTTTTCCCTGGGTTTTTGCTCCATCAGTTACATGACCATCGCTCTGCTGCTCTGTGCCACCTGCCTCATGTCTGGGCCTTGGTATCAAGTTCTCCCTCCACAATGTGCATATCCAGTGCTGTTTTCTGGCCTATGTATTCCAGGGAACCAGAACTATTAAGGAGGAAAGTTTATCTGCTCATCTGTCTGCAGTCTCTTCTTCTACCTGTCCTCACATCAACACTTCTCCTGCCCCGGATTTCTCCTGTACTTGATTTGCAATACTATAAATCCCACTGCTGCAGCATACCATCATGTTTTAACCTTGAAATGTACACGGCCACATCTGTACCCATGGATCTTCATGAGTACTTCTTTGTTAACACAGATATGTGAGGCAGCAAGTCTCTCACATATGGAAACTCAGAAGGGAAACCAAAGTTTGTTTACAGCCTTCACACTTTGAAAACGCTATGTGCCGTCCTTCCAGTAGGCCAACCACACTGTCCCCAGCAGCATGGGCACCTTTGCATTCTCTGAGTTATGCAGCTTGACCTGAATCTCCCCAGCTCCATGCAGTCTCTGTGAAATTGCAGCTGGCGCTGAGCAGTACATCTTCAGAAAAAATTTTGTCCTGACAAGCTGAAAGAAAAGTGTAGTAAGGTGTGACTTTCTGCCTCTGTACTTGAGCTGAAACCATGATTTCAATTCTCCTGTTACCATTCTTTAGTGGGATATTCAATACCAAGCATTTCCCTGAGTGATCAGTTTGTTAAAAAACATTTCTCTATGACTGCACTACTGGCCCTGCAGAAGTCAAACTCAGCACCAACCAGTCTTAGCATCAAAGAACACCACTGGAGAGTTTCTTTGTCTTTGGTTTTACACCTTTTGTCCCTGTGCCAACAGGTGAAATCCTGCTACACAGGGATGGTTACCACACACCAGCACAGCATGAGGGGGCAGTTCCCACTCATTCTTTTCCAATTGAGATGAGATGCAGTGCCAGGCCAATCTCAGTTCTCCTGTGCCATCTGTGCATTGCTGCTGAGTGGCAGAAATTTCAGCAGTTAGGCCAGAACTCCTTTCCTACTAATATGCAACAGCTTTTTGTCTATGACTTTTTTCCAGCAACATACAAAAGGATAGGTGTATTCTGCCACATGTAGGCCAAGGTACTTGAACAAACAGACCACTTTTCAGGGCTTCTTAAAGTTTGTAGCAGTACTGCTACACTTCCATTGAGAGGAACCTTGGGTACTCCTCACTGTTTGTCAGATTTCCTGTGTTACTGACACTGATTTTATGTTGCTCACCATTGGTCTCTTGGGTCTTTTCCACTCTCATCGAGCACTGCCTTACAGAAAGAACTCTGTGCCTCAGAAAGCTCACCAGCTTTATATGACATGGGAAAAGGCTTATTCTTCTGCTGAACAACTGGAATAAATGCACCAAGTCTTTGTTTCAATTTTAACCCATCTACAATATTTGCAGGCTCATCCACCTGATGTAAGAAAAAGATTCTTAGCTTTACTTAGGAAACTTCCTGCATGGCACCGAGGAGTGTTTAGCAGACCATCTCAGCTGCTCTCCTTCACAGTTTCTGACAGATGTGGAGTATGGATATATTCAGAGGTACATTCATCCTGTGAAGGACTCTACACTCAATAGAATCTCACCCTTCAGTGTCCGCACACCCTCTCTTCAAGGATTTGCAGTTACCCTGCAATTCATGGGAATCTTCCCCTCTTGTGTGGAAGCACACCTTGCTTCTTCTTTGTGGCCCTGTCAAACTTTCCTTCTGGCAAACTGTCTGTAATTCTAGCTTAGTCAGTCTGCCCTCCTCCCCCCCCCCCTCTCCCCCCACCAAAAACAAACAAACAAAAACCACCACCAACAAAAAAGACGTACTGGAACCTAAAAATCATTGTCACCAGAAGAGAAAATGCTAAAAAAGAGTAGATGCCAGTGTGAGCAGAGCTCTGGACCTGTGATAATCTATTAGAAGCTGAGGAAGCAGAGCTTCTTTAGTCTCAAAAAGAGATGGGTTCTGGGACCCAGTAGCAGTCTGCAGCAAGTTGTTAGCCCCTGCCCAGGGTCAGACGTACATGCTGCACCAACCAGATACCTAGGAGTCTTGGTTCCTTAGTGGTGTGGTATAGACTGACAGGAAACATGATGTTACTGAGCAATGGATGCAAAGATGCTGTCTGAGAAAGTCAAAACCAGTCAGTAGATAGCAACAAAAGTCAGCACAGAAATACGCACAATGTTCATTCTGAGAAACAAGGGTATCAACAGATATTATGGTCTGAGCTACCTCAAAAGACATACTATAGCAAACTTACTAATAAGCATTTGGAAAACTTGTAAATAGAGTATGGCTACATAGCCTCTCTGATCAGAGGAGTCTTAGCATTGTAATGGAGATGGGCAGAAAATATACAGAGACTAGTGAGTGAGTTGTTACAACTGTAACATGGAATAAGATAGTATAAGATGATTATATTTACTACTGTTTACTAATTCAGTACAGAAGAAATAACTAATTTATGTAAGCAGGGTTGTGTGGTGGCTTGTGTACTTCAGTGAAGGAGCCAAAAAGCACAGTCATCTACTGTCACAGTGATGCACGGCAAGAGGTTTCGCTGACCCTATCTCCATCCATGAGCTTTGCATTATATTTTCTCTCTCATCCCATTAAGGGGGAGAGAAAGAGCACCCGGGTGGACATTTAGTGCTCAGTCAAGTTTATCCCACACAACACTCCAGGCTGAAGCCTCAGATTCATCTACGTATGTCACTCCAAAAATAGTGCCTCCTATTTATTTCCACAGAAATGACAATGAATTGCAGAATAACACTATTTGATAAAGCAAACGCAAGAGTCACCACTATTACCAGATACACATGGATTAACTGACTGCTGATACTCTTCATTTCATGGTGTGATGACAGCAGTGAATGGCCATCCAGAATTTGACATCTTTCACGTCACTGTTGCCGCTGCTGAAACACACCACCACCGCCTCACTGTACTCACATCCACTGCTGGTCTCCATAAATGATCTGCAAGCATGTTGAATGTCAGTAGGTATCATTTTCTCCATAGGGAAGAGTTCAATGACACCCCTTTGCTTCATATGCATATCCATATCTGACACCACTTTGTCAAACTATCCCTCTGCTGCCATCTGTTACGTCACAACAACATGTAATGGGACATTATTGGGAAGGTTCAACCTCTGCTGCCATACCACCACCATCTGCCTCTTATATCAGGAGCCAACAAAATACAACTTCAGAGCAGCCTGCATATATGAATGTGTGGGAATTCAAAATGGACAAGAGAACTTTCAGATGTCTGGGAAAAAAATTCCAACAATAAAGATAAGGTCTTTTTAAAAATTAGACAAAGAATACCAGAATGGTCAGTCTGGCTGCAATTTAGAGCATAAGAGAAAATACAGCAAACATTCAAGTAAATAACTGTGTTGGTACCTAGAAGATGATGAAGAACAACAGTTAAGGATTTGAGGAAAACAAACAAAAATATTCTAAATTTTGTGGTTAGGTAAGATGTTTAATATAATAGAATCAAAATTGTTTGTCAGAAGGGATCCTTAGAAGTGAAGTAGTCCAACTTTCCTACAATGAATCGAGACACCTACAGATATATCAGACTTTTCAGAACCCTATACAGCCTGACCTTTAATGTCTCCAGAGACAGGACATCAACCAGCACTCTCGGCAACTTGTTCCACCATCCTCGCCGTAAAAGGCTTTTTCTTTATATCCAATGTAAATCTGCACTCTTCAAGTTTAAAATCATTTCCCCTTGTCTTAACAGACCCTGCTAAAGATTCTGTCTCCTTCTTGCCTCCTCTTAGACACTGAAAAATCTGCTATCAGGTCTCTCCAGAGATTACTCCTCTGGAGTCTGAACAGCCCTAACTCTCTCAGCCTGTCCTTATAATGGAGGTGTTCCATCTCTTGGATCATTTTTGTGGCTCTCATCTGGACACAGTCCAAGAGGTCCACATCTCTCCTGTACTGAGGACTCCACATCTGGACACAGTACTCCAGGTGAAGTCTCACCAGAACAGAGTAGAGGGGCAGGATCACCTTCACTGACCTGCTGGCCATGCTTCTTTTGATGCAGACCAGGATGCAGTTGGCTTTCTGGGGTGCGAGGGCACATTGTTGGCTCATGTCCATTTTGATATTCATTGGTATTCCTAAGTCCTTTTTGGCAGTGCAGTTCTCTATCCTTATATCCCCTGGCTTATACTGATAGTGGGAGTTACCATGACCCAGGTGCAAGATCTTGCATTTGGATTTGTTTTCGTGAGGTTTACCCTGGGCCCATTGCTTGAGCCTGTCTTGGCCTTGGGATGGCATCTTGTCCCTTGGGTTTGTCGACTGCACCACACAGCTTGGTGTCATCTGCAAACTTGCTGCACTCAGTCCCAGTGTTTTGGCAGCAAAAAATGTTATGTAATCTTAATTGACAATCTTTGCAACTAATCCAGGGTAACATAAACTGAGCTGAATGGTTGATAAGAAAAACAGTCAGAATCTCAGTGTAGTATTGCAGACATTTATAAGGGTGTGCTGACAAGGCAGAAAGATATGTGAAAATGACGTTAGATCATCTTCTTCTAAGTCTGCACTACCTGACATTTTCATTAATTTCTTGTAAGAAGGGAGCCAGTAAAGATACGGAACCATTTACAGATGGCATTTAGAAGGAAGGGACTGGAATTATCTTTGGAGATAAAGAGTTCAGACTGTTCTTCAAAAATTAGGGAAAGCATTTCCTACATTTAGAAATGATTGAAAGCGTAAATACAAGCCATTTCTGGCTATAGAAATGAGTCTGGTTTTATGGATGATATCAGAATGAGGTAACAGCACCATATTGTTGCAAAAACAGGCAAATGGGACACATGAGAATTTTACCTCTTAGTAAACTCCTCTGCATAACGAATAAGCAAGTACCATGTCCACTTCTGAACATCACATACTGGAAAGAGGTAGTCTGCCAAACAGTAGCAAAATCAAAGATTAAGAAAATGTATGTTAATAGAGAAACAATGTAGAAACAGCTGTTTTAAACAGAGAAAAAAAGAATGAGGCAAAAACATGCAGAGGTCCTCAGATATGTAAAGGCAGCAGTAATGACAAAATCTTACACAACATGGCACAAAAAGCAATGAAAGGTGTTTTAGAATCAGGATAAATACTTAAGAGAATGGAAAATTAATAACTGAAACAGATTTCCTGTATAAGTTATGGAATCCTAAGAGATAGAATGTTCCTGCATCATACTGAACAACAGCAATCAGGAGTAACTTTGATAGGGGTGGGAAAGAATTTACAAACAAACAACCACCTCCACAAACCCTAGTCTGTTTAGTGGTAACTTTCTAAGTATCAGAAAGCAATTAATTCCAGATACTTTCTTACAAAGTGGCTTGTGCTGTGATAAAAGGAGTTGACTGTGATCATCTCCTTCAATTTCCCCATTCATCAGTCTAAAATACACCTTAAATTTGGAAAGGTGCTTATGTCAGTTTTATTAAATTGACATCTGATGAATTTGGTGTTCTTTCCCTGTAGAAACTCCCCTCAGATTCTCTTCCCTTTGTTATCCCATTTAGGGTTTCAGTTATCAGTGGGATTCCAAGCTGTTTGGCCCTTATTGGTGGAGTTGTTCTACCCTGTGAAAGCATTACAAGAAAAGAGTGACTTAAGCCCTCATTCTGACCTGCACTGCAGCCACAGCATGCTGCTGAGGGTTCATGGAGAAGTCCCTTGCATACACTTGGTTGTCACATCCACTGCACTGCACAGGCGAATCCCATGCAGCAAGAGATCTGTATAGGACAAGGCCACAATAGCAAGTGCCAAAGCGCCTGGCTTTCCTCTATTCCCCCTCACCCTTTTTTTTTTTTTTTTTTTTTTAAATCCTGACTCAGAGTCAGCATCACCTCAAAGGCAACTCAAATACTTCACTGAATAAGACACCTGTATGTGTTGGAAGCGGGTACTGAACTAGGATAATTATTTCCACCACAGTATAGTATCTTATATCTGACTGTGATATATCTATATATCTGACTGTGTACTTATATATATATTTTGTGTTCTGCTATTGCACTTCTCAAAATCCAAACAAAATAAAACCAGCACAAATCAACAAAACAAAAAGGCCACTCCCCTCCCCCCTAAAATAAACAACACAAAAATCCATTTGCACCAATTCTGTTCAAAGTGGTGATAATCTTTATATATCTAAGAAAATAAAAATTGGAGGAAAACCTATGATAAAGTAACAAAAATACATTTTCATTTCTGTATTTGCACCCAGGTTTGCTTGCATTAGGAACTGCAAAGAACTGCACTCTGGTTAACAGGCAGTCTGTCAGAGCTTCTCTGTAAATACTGACAGTAAAGGGAAGTGCTTCTTCATTCCCAAATTACCAACTTCATATTAAGCTAGTTAAGTCAGTCTTAACTTCAGGGAGCACCCAAAGTCAGCCTTTATTTTGGGATAAAAGAGTTCCTAAGAAAAAGAGGAAACACTACATATAGCTACCGCAGGAAGATCACGAAGTTGTATACACTGCAGTTTACCCCCTTAAAACAGAGCAGCCTTCTTCACCAGCAACTTCAACACCAAAAGTAGTTCTAGGCATTGCATAAAAGAAAACCTTGGCAGGCACGTGCCATTCATTGTGTTCAGTTATTTTATTTTTTACTAATCAAACTCAAAAGAAATGCACAGATAAGTTTCAGTTATTAATACATAGTTTTCTAGAAAATATCCCCTTCATGTTCTCTCCAACAAGCCATGTATCCAAATATTTGCAGTCCAACTACAAGTAACATGAGTTTTCTCCTCCATTCCCCCAAAGGAACTTTTTCTACTTTAATATAAAGTATTATAAACCTCTTATTTAAAAAGCAAGATTCAGGAAAAAAAAAAAAAAAAAACTTAAACACCTTTTAAGATTGCTGGCTGGCATTGAACAATTTTAAGCAGTTTCCTTTGGTATAATCATTCTTGCATTTTTCTCTCAGGATTAGGTCTCTAAGAATTTTAAACTTAAGGCAGACAACACACAGTTCAGAAATACATTAGCACATTTGTAATGATATGGCATTTTCAGTAGACATTATCAGTGTTTTTGTAAATCATTGTGCATTACAAAATGCTTTTTCACTGTTTAACAACAGCGTTTTCCAAAAGTCCTCCTGTAGTTCTGTGCTTCCACTCTTGCTCTCAGAATCTATCCTCCAGCATTATATGCTCATACATTCCTGAAAAGTTTGCTTTCTTTACAAAAGAGTAACATTTCTTTATACCTCATGCAATAATGTCTTCTGTCAAACATTTCAATACAGCTAGCCATATCTCAAGCAAACATAACAATTAAAGACTTGGCGTCTAAAACTAATTCAGATAATTTAACATCTTTTTAATAGTTTTGTCTGTATGTATAGCAGTAATTATCTCAACAATGGAAGCTTTTAATGAATAACATGACTTGACAAAGTTTGGGTTTCTTTTCTTGAAAATCGGTTCCTCCTCAGGCTTATTACATGACTGTTGCAAGGCTGTGGTGCATATTTAAAAACGGATTTTGAAGGTTAGGCTACTTATACTGATAGGTAACAAGCCAACGTTATATTACATTAGACAATAGTTGTTTATATATATATATTTTTTAAGATACACTGTGTACTTTCCTGTACACAGGAAAATCCTCTCTCTCAAAATAAGTGTAAAGCGGTAATTAGTATCTTAATTCTACATCATAGCAGCAGTCCTGTATGCATAAAACAGCACTTTTCCTACAATAAATCACAGCATTTTGGGTAGCATATATTGACTACACTAAAGTGTGACAAATGCAATGCCAACTGAAGAAAATTTAAAAAACAAAAATATGATTCTGTTAATAAAAATACTATATAAAAATACAGCATTCTACAAATCTACTATAGATTTGCTCCTGAAATGCAGTTTTTGTGTTTTGTTTTGTTTTTTTTAAATTTCATTTTATTTTTAAAAAAGGATACTACAGGTGGCATTAGCAAATTCAACAAATCATTGCATTTACATCCTTTGAAGCTTTATGAGAAAACCATGATTCTGTCTGCTCCAAAACCTAAACATTGACACTGCAGATGATCACACACATCCCCTGAGTCCTAAGCACTACTTGGTCCTATTCATCCAGCTAAGAATACTTATCCTGGATGATCAAGCCCTTTGCACTGACCGACTTGGTACAACGGACTACATATGCTCCTGACCAACAGCACAAAATTATACTGCAGTGTAAAGGTATGGCTTGCTCTAAAAATTATGAAGTATTGAAGTTAAAAGTCCACAAAACTTAAAAAATTATCCTTGAGTTCCATACTATATTTAAGCAATCAAACAGACTATGTAATCAATCATATGGTAGTAGAACAAGCAAAAGACTTTTTATTCGCTTGAAAAAATAGCAGACTGGAAGATCTCTTCATTGCATTACACAAACTTCCCTGAGATTCTTACATAAATTATGTTTAGTCTACTATATATTGGAAACCTGTTAGCTATCAACTGCCACGCACTGCAAATTTTAAGTAGTTCCTGTATACGTTACCCCAGCTAAAATGCTGCTTCGATGCTTCAAAGCTTTATCTTCTTTTGCTACAAAAAACATGTACATGCAACTGAGAGTACAAATGCAAAGGTGTTCCTTGCCTGAAACTTCTAAATCGTCTTGAAAGCAGCGCACAAAAACATAGAAAACACATGTATAGGAGTACTCTAAAGTTCTTTGCAGCTTGCAAACTGCTGGCAAAATCAGTTTAAAGGTTCTGTAAAAGAGCTTCATAGGAAGAAAACCCAACAAAATTTTTATTAAATTCAAGGCGCAGAAAGAGGGCTGATGCTGCTGTCCCTACTTAGCAATCTCCCATATTATAAAATCATAATTTTGAATGAATAATTGTGGGAAAGAAAGATCACAGTGGTACAAAACATTGCTATACTGGCATTATGTTACACTGAGCAAGAAATTCCTACTTTTTAATTATAGCTACTACTTAAACTTCTGAGTAGATGGATTTGTAATTAATCACGAATCTTAATGAGGCCTCACAGCAAAGTAGTCCCTCTATTCCACAAATTCACTGCCATAAATTTCAAAAATGAATACTTCACTTTAAATACATGTATGGATTTTAAGGGTTTGTGAGCTTGTGTAGCCTTAATTGAACCTCAGCAAAAATTCAAGAACAACAAACATTATATGTTACAAACAATATCTAAGAATATGTACAAATAACCAGATCATTTGAATTTAAGTAAACAAAACCTGAAACCTTCACTTTAAGATACAAGATTATTCGCAAGTTTCATGCTTGGAGGCAAAACCAGTTAGTTGCCTTGTCCACAAATCTGTTAGATTCACTTCAGAAGTAGAATTACACATAGTAATCTGTTCAAGTAACTTTGACCTCCTTCCAGTTCTCATTAACTGGGATCATGTTCTTGCCTTTAGCTAAATGTGTAGAAACTGCACTTACACTTTCCTCCTTCCAAATGGTCACAGGCTAGGTCTTAAAACAGGAAAAAAAAGATTTTTAAAATGAATTGGCCCAAAGTCAACTCAATGACTTTGAGTGGTGACTGACCATATCATACACTGAGCAACAAACCTTCTTTTTAGGGTACTGGAAGGAACATACAAGATTATGATCATAACAAAGTGAGGAATTGAAGGGCATTTTCTATATTTTTAATTCTGTTTTTACGAAGTTTCCAATTTACAGGTACACTGAGGACGGCATAAAAAATACAAAGATGGAAAGAGTGAAAGAGCGACATTCAAAAGCAGTATGTTTGGCTTTTTCATATTCAGAAACAATCTGAAGACAGTCTTATATGAAATGTCTTCAATTCTACTTGCTATCACTGTATCCTCAAACACGTAAAGGAAATCTAATACTTACGGGAAAAAAAATACGAAAAAATTGTTAATGTTTCTTTTCCATTTTAAATTACAATTCTCACATGGGTGAGTTATCTGGCTGTCCAAATTACAAACAATTCACTTCCTTTTCCTTTCCCTAGAAATACTTACAGTATATCACATGGTCTATGTTTCTTTGCATATACTGCTGACTGATCATTGATTCAGACAGGCACATTAAAAGTTGCTGGATTACATAACCAACTCCATTTTGTTATATAGAGAAGCCACTTCTGCAACAACAATGAAAAGTTACAAAAGCACGTTAACAAAACAAAGCCCTTGTGCAACACACAAAACAGGGTGTGCAGTCACTCACTATATATTCAGTGAAAAGACTACATGTCTTTTCTATGTATCTCCATTTCAACAAGGAAATAGTCTTATTATTTCTTAATCTCACCATATTTTGTCACCTCTTTCTTTCATTGCCAAGTAAGGCAAATAATGGTGTTGTAGACTGACCATATATTATATTATTCAATTTAGAAAAATAATTTCTTTCCGTATTGAGAATTTTAACATGTTCTCATAGTAACAAATATATCCTGATCAAGAAAACCAGCAGGATTCCTCAGTTTGCAGATTCATATAAGATATTTGCCATGCAGATTTTACTTCCAGCAAAGATAGATGCACATGTGCACATATGTCAATTATACACAGCAAACCAAGTACATTTTGTTTTGCATCTTAATATATGCTCTTAAGGAGGGACAGTTTCCTCATCCACCCATGTTGTCCCTTATTTGATCCACTCGCTGAGCAAGATCCCTAAAGGTGGGCCGCTGAGTAACATTATTGTTCCAACATTCTTTCATGATAGCATAAATCTGGGGGAAAAACAAAGAAAATAAATATTATGTAAATAGATGCCACAGACAGTTAGTTAAGTGCAAAGACTATCCAACTTCACTACATTCTTCCATGCAACAGTGACAAAATAGTGTAGCAAGATTTTAGTAATAGTCATCAATTTCCTTGCTTAAGGACAGCAAAAGGCCTTTATGGAGATTTTCTCTCTTTTAGTTAATATGAAAATTGATTGAATTAATTTTCAAAGTTTGTAAGATGACACAAACGCAAACTGAACCTAATAATATTAAAAACAGATCAAAATTATTTTTTGAAAATATGTATATTCTGAAAGGCATTTAGACAAGCTTCTCTTTTCCCAAGCATGCGCCTGATATCCGATCACAGAACAGTAGTCCTACGACATTGTCTTCATTTGTATTCTTTTTACTGATTTAATCCAGATCGTAAACAGATTTGCATTCTTCCAAAAATTTCTGCTTAACAACTATTGTTCACTCCCCCTTATTCTGGTGGGGGACTTCAGCTTCCCAGGTATCTGCTGGAACTATAATACAGCTGACAGGGAACGGTCCCGGAGGTTCCTAAAGTGTGTGGGAGATAAGTTCCTGACACAGCTGGTGAAGGAGCCGACGAGGGGAAGCAATATCCTGGACCTGCTGTTTATTAACAGAAAAGGTCTGGTGGGGGATGTAAAGGTTGGAAGCCGTTTGGGGCAAAGTGATTGTGAGATGCTAGACTTCTCTATCCTTGTTGAACCACAGAGGGGAGTCAGCAGAACTGCTACCTTGGACTTCTGGAGGGTGGACTTTAACCTCTTTAGGACCATGGTTGAGAGGGTCCCTTGGGAGGTAGTTCTGGAGAGCGTGGGAGCCCAGGAAGGCTGGGAATATTTTAAGGAAATTGTTCTAAAGGTGCAGGACCTGATCATCCCCATGTCACGGAAGACAAGCTGACGGGCAAGGAAGCCAGGCTGGCTGAACAGAGACCTTTGGCTGGAACTGAAGAACAAAAGGAAAATTTATCGTCTCTGGAAGAGTGGGCAAGCTACTTATGAGGATTACAGGTATGTAGTGAAGCTGTGCAGGGAGAAAATTAGAAAAGCCAAAGCGCAGTTAGAACTGAGCTTGGCCACTAAGGTAAAGGAAAACAGTAAATGCTTTTATGAACACATGAATAGTAAAAGGAAGGCTAGGGAGAGTCTCCATCCCTTGTTGGATGCTGAGGGCAACCTGGTCACCAAGGATAGGGATAAGGCTGAGGTACTTAATGCCTTCTTTGCCTCAGTCTTTAATAGTAAGATTTGTTACTCCCTGGGAACACAGCTCCCTGCGCTGGTAGATAGGGATGGGGAACAGAATAAGCCCTTCATGATCCATGACGAGATAGTTTTGGACCTGCTGTGAAAGCTGAATGCTTACAAGTCCATGGGATCAGATGGATTGCACCCTAGAGTGCTGAGGGAGTTGGCAGATGTGATTGCCAAGCCACTGTACATCATTTTTTGGTAGTCTTGGCTAACCGGGGGTGTCCCGGTGGATTGGAGACTAGCAAACGTGACGCCCATCTTCAAAAAGGGCCAGAAAGATGATCCCGGTAGCTACAGACCTATCAGTCTCACCGCGGTGCCTGGGAAGGTTATGGAAAGGATAATTTTGGGTGCCAACATGGACCAATTACAGGTCAACCAGGGAATCAGGCCCCGTCAGCATGGGTTTCTGAATGGTAGATCCTGTCTGACAAACCTGATTTCATTCTATGACAAGGTGACCCGCTTAGTGGACGAGGGTCAGGCTGTCGATGTGGTCTATCTGGACTTCAGTAAAGCGTTTTACACTGTCCCCCATAACATTCTCGTGGAAAAGCTGGCTGCCCATGGTTTGCATGGGTGTACACTCTGCTGAGTGAAACACTAGCTGGATGGCCAGGCCCAAAGAGCTCTGGTCAGCGGAGTTAAATCCAGTTGGCGGCTGGTCATGAGTGGTGCCTTCCAGGGCTTGGTACTGGGACCGCTTCTATTTAACATCCATATTAATGATCTTGTTGAGGGGATGGAGTGCACCCTCAGTAAGTTTGCAGATGACACCAAGTTGGAAGGCAGTGTTGATCTGCCTGAGGGGAGAAAGGCACTGCAGAGGGACCTGGACAGACTGGATCGATGGGCCAAGGTTAATGGCATGAGTTTCAATAGGGCCAAGTGTCAGGGTCCTGCATTTTGGTCACAACAACCCCAGGCAACCCTACAGGCTTGGGGAGGTGTGGCTGGAAAGCTGCCTGATGGAAAGGGACCTTGGTATTCTAATGGACAGTCGGCTGAACACGAGCCAGCAGTGTGCCCAGGTGGCCAAGAAGGCCAATGGCATCCTGGCTTGTATCAGGAATGGTGTAGTGAGTGGGACAAAGGAAGTAATCCTGCCGCCATACTTGACATTGTTGAGGCCTCACCTTGAGTACTGTGTTCAGTTTTGGGTACCTCAGTACAGAAAGGACATTGAGGAGCTGGAGCAAGTCCAAAGAAAGGCAACAAGGCTAGTGAAGGGCTTGGAAAATCAGCCCTATGAGGAGAGGCTGAGGGAGCTGAGGCTGTTTAGTCTGCCTCAGGGAAGGGGCAGCTGAGGGGAGACCTTATTACTCTCTTCCAGTACCCGAAAGGTGCTTACAGTGAGAGCGGGGTAGGTCTCTTCTCACTGGTGATGGGTGACAAGATGAGGGGAAATGCCCTCAAGTTGCGCCAAGGTAAGTTTAGGTTGGACGTTAGGAAACACTTCTTTACAGACAGGGTGGGTAAACACTGGAATAGGCTCCTCAGGGAGGTGGTTGAGTCACTGTCCCAGGATGTGTTTAAGAGCTGTTTGAATGTGGTGCTCAGAGATATGATTAAGCAGAGGGTTGTTAGTGTTAGGGTACTGCTGCAGTTGGACATGATGATCCTTGAGGTCCCTTCCAACCTGAGTAATTCTATGATTCTATGATTCTATTTGAAAAGCTTGAGACAAATGTAGCTTTTAATTCTCCACTTTTCAGCAAATCTGAAATTCTCACATTGATCTGAGTCTAAAGCAGTCTGTAAGTTACAAACACCTAGAAGGTTTCAAGATCTGTGGCCTTTTAGGATCAAAATAGGATGATCGTAATATCTACCAGAAGAGAGGTATTGGCATCTTGCTTTGTTAGCTGAAGAAATGTCAGACAACAGCACTTAGAGTTTCAATAAAACAGATGTAGTACTACCATATTTATAGGACATCCAGAGTATCTACGAAAACCTCAAACCTTCGTGATTCAACAACTATTGTACTCATATGCACATGTCCAGTGGTTTCTCTGCCGCATCTGTGTCATTCGTTTTCTTCTCTGCTAGATCTCTCGACCTTGGTTTCTCCTATCTGCAGTTTTGTAGGAACTATATCAGCAACTATTGCCAAGTGTGTCCAATCATAAAGAGATACAAGAATCTATCCAGACTAGAAGTTATAGGAAAAAAAAAAATAGGGTATCTATTTTAGTTACATTCCTTCCTTACTGACTTACCCAGCCCTATCAATTTGACTCAAGCTGAAGAGCACCCTTTGCAAAAGAGCAGTGAAGTAAAGGGCTTAGAAATAGTAAGGAAATATCTTTAAAACACCTGAAGTATTAGCAAATTAAAAAAACTTGGATTAACATACTCTCAAGATTGTTTTAGAGGCATATACATATACCAGATCTACAAAAAGCATGAATACAAATCCAAAGGCCATGAACAGATAAAATCCAATTCACATACTTCACTGCATGCATAGTCTGCACGTAGCACCTGTCCAAGAATGCTTGATGATTAATAATACACATGACAAACATATGTAAGTATTTCTATGCTTGAAGAAGGAAGAGCAAGAGAGAAATAATAAAGATAAAGGGTTTTTTAAGTCTCAGAATTAAATATGATTAATTGAACACTATGTAGATACTAAAGTTTCTCTCGTAAACATTAAACACATCAGAAAATTTACAGTACAGTTTTGAGCAAGAAAGTTTATATGAGTCTTTCATGAACAAATTCCATATACTAAACTTCACTTACATTTTTTAAATAGAAGCCTGAGCACTCCAGTGTAATAGTCATAATAATCCTATTTCACATATTCAGAAAGACTACATTATAGGCTCCTGAGTGAGTATAATCTAAAGTATCATAAAAACAAATGTGATTATACCTATCATGTAACTGATAAAATAACAGCACAACAATTTAGGCTGCATACATTCTTCCATAATCCACACAGAAGGAAACATGAGGTTTGCATTTACTATATACTCACCCTGACTGTTCACCTTTAAGACTACAGTAATATATTACTATAATAATACTTCACCTCATCAGGGCATCCATCTGGTCTTGGAAGTCGTCCATTGTTCTTCAAAAGCTCTATCAAATGAAATACAATCATCTGCCCTTGTTTATCATTGCCAATCATGCGCATGAATTCCTGAAACAGAAGGCCAAGTATCATAAATAAGATGTGAAAGGGAAAAAAATATGCTGCAAAATCATTACCCTGGGAAAACTCTTTATAAGACAAACCTCGAAAATTCTATGAATAGTATATTAAATAGCAAAGATAAAATTATAAATGACAATTTCTGATAATATATCAACAATCACCATTCATTTGGGAGGAGCGGGGCGGGGGGAGGGTGGGGAGGGGAGAAACTAGGATTATAGATATATGATTTAAAGTTATAAATTAAAATCTTGTTTTATGTTATGAACTATAATCTGATGATTATCCACTTTTAGAAGATCAAATCTTACTGCTAATTCTAAAGAGATCCGTGAAATGTTTAAATTTGGATGCTTTGAAAAACCCCTGTCAAGTAAAAAGCAAACAATAACATTATAAAATGTTATATATATACATAAATGTTGTTACATATAATAACATTATGAAATGCATAAAAAAGATTAACTGGATTAGTCAGTAATTAAAGGCTAGAAATTAATTAAACTCAGGTAAAAATAAACAAATAAGTCTTGCTAGCCAAAAGTCAACATAACCCTGAAAGTAGACCAAAAAAAAATTATCTCAGATTGCCAGAGATCTAAAGTAAACAAGAAAATACTATTAATGGAAAATAATTTTTAAGCATAACGTAAAGGGATTGTTTTTTCTTCCAGCGCTACATAAGTGTCCTTAATGGTGATAATACAAAGATGTGAAATAACTGCTGGTAGAATGTGCGAATGCCAAAGTCAGTGATACAAGTAACAGTTACAATGATGATGACATGCTGCTTTGTCAAATTGATAAAAATAAATTTTTCTTAATACATACTAAGAGAGCTACCTGGCTCTGATCATAAAATCACGAACACACAAAATGTTTATTTACTCAAAGCATATTCCATGACTTACTACATTACTTTCCACTTCATAGTCCTTTTGAAAAACTCCACGTGTGCATTGTTTGGTATCAGACAAGGAAAGCTGTCCCTGCTTTGAGAATTTTTTCTCCACTGCATGCGTCTGTACAGATTAGGGTTTGAGCTGCTGGAAAGGAGCTCTGCAAAGAAGGACCTGGGTGTTCTGGTGGATGGCAGGTTGCCCATAAGTCAAGAGAGTGCCCTTGCAGCCAAGAAGGCCAATGGTATCCTGGCATGCAATAAAGAGTACGGTCAGCAGGTCAAGGAGGGTAAACCCCCTACTTCTAGTCTGCCCAGATGAGGATACACCTGAAGTACTGGGCTCCTCAGTTCAAGAGGGACGGGGAACTTTTAGACAGAGTCCAGTGGAGAGCCACAAAAATTATTAGGGGCTGGGAGCATCTCTCTTACGAGGAAAGGCTGAGAGACCTGGGACTGTTAGGCTGAAGAATAGAAGACTGAAGGGGAATCTTGTCAGTACTTGTAAATATTTAATAGGAGGGAGGTAAGTGGATGGGGCCAGGCTCTTTTCAGTGGTGACCAGTGACAGGACAAGGAACACAAACTATAACCCAGGAAGTTCTACCTGAACATGAGAAACAACTACTGAGAGAGTGACAGAACAGGCTGCCTGGAGAGGTTGTGGAGTCTCCTTCTCCAGAAGAAGTGAAAGCCAACCAGAATTCCTGTGTAATCTACTCTGGTGAATATGCTTAAGCAAGGGGTAGCAACTAGGTGATCACTAGATCATTCCTATGATTCTGTGGTTCTGTGATTCACCAGACCAGGGTGAAAGGGACCTCAAGGATCATGAATCTTCAATACCCCTGCCACATGCAGGGCCACCAACCTCCACATTTAATACTAGACCAGGCTGCCCAGGGCCCCATCCAACCTGGCGTTGAACACCTCAAGGGACAGGGCATTCTCAACTTCTCTGGGCAGCCTGTTCCAGCACCTCACCACTCACTCTGTAAAGAATTTCCCCCTGACATCCAATCTAAATCTCCCCTCCCTCAACTTAAACCCATTTCCCCTTGTCCTGAAGTTATCTACCCTTTCAAAGAGTTGATTTCCCTCCTGTTTTTAGGCTCCATTTAGGTACTGAAAGGCTGCAATGAGGTCACCTTGCAGCCTTCTTTTCTCCAGGCTGAACAAGGCCAGCTTCCTCAGCCAGTCTTCATAGAGGAGGTGTTCCAGTCCCCTGATCATCTTTGTGGCTCTCCTCTGGATCCTCTCCAACAATTCCTAGTCTTCCTTGTACTGGGGGCACCAGACCTGGACACAGTACACCAGATGGAGCCTCACAAGAGCAGAATAGAGGGGGACAATCACCTCCCTGTCCCTGCTGGCCACCCCTCTTCTGATGGAACCCAGGACATCATTTGCCTTCCAAGCGTAAGGGTACACTGCTGGCTCATGTTAAGCTTTTCATCTATCAAGACCCCCAGGTCCTTCTCTGCAGGGTTGCTCTCAAGGACCACTCCTTCCAATCTGCATGGATGCCTGGGATTCCTCCGGCCCAAGTGCAAAACTCTGCACTTTGCCATGTTGAACCTCATCAGGTTCACCCAGGCCCACCTTTCTAGCCTGTTGAGGTCCCTCTGACTGGTTCTGAATAGATTCCTTGAAAGCTTTTGTGATTGCATAAAATTACTAAGTTCTACTGATGTTGATGTAGAGGTCTGTCAAATACATTTTCCCTACAATCATTGTTTGCTTCTCAGAACTACATTTGCCAGGACTGAGACACTGGTGAACGGTGAAGACAGCTCTAGTAAACAATTGAGTTACCTCTCCTCTGTAATGCCTGCAGGGCAATTCTAGGTAAAAGTAACATTATGAACTTCATTTCCAACTGGAGAGCTGTTCTTCAGTAGTAGTACTTTCCTCCATTTAGTGTGTATCTTTAAAGACTTGTCAACAGTTTGCGAGAAAAGAAAAACTCCCTTTCCTTTCTGAGCTTCAGTTAATTAGCTTGGGTTTTACTAAGATAACAGAGTAACTTTAAGAGTTACCTCACTTAAACCAACTTAAGGTTGAAGTATTTGCTTGTCTGGATCTTAGATTTAGGGTGGTATTAAAAATACTTGTAATATTACAGTGGAACAGTTTCACCTGGGATCTCTCTATAAAGAATGAGAAAGATAAGTCTCTAATTAGATATTTTCAAATCTTTTCAAACAGCTGGAAGTTACAGAGCAGATTAAGTTTGAACAGACTGTTTTCCAGATAATCTTTGCATTTTACCCCTAGATGCTAATGCTTCTCAGCACGTTGCTGTTTACATTTGGATGTTGTCTCAAACATGAAGATACGCTCCAGAAAAGGCTCAATAAATATCAACCTATCTAAATACAGAAAAAATCCATACACTTTTTTTTTTAATAAACAAATAAAAATCTCTGGGAAAAAATAATTAAGTACTTACAGCTGGTGGACTTTTGCTCTTTTCAATGTAAGTGAAGAGTTCATACAAGACCACACCAAAACTCCATACATCTGAAGCCACGGAAAATTTGCTCTCTGTCAGAGACTCTGGAGCATACCTGCAACACATGGTAAAAATATTGTTCTGCATCACTTGCATCTTTCCAGTTTTGAAGATATTTCTTTGAATAGGACTCTTTTTTTTTCATGAGTAAAGTATTTTTTGTTCATAGGCACTACCTGCACTAGTAAAAGTGAACAAGTATTCTGATAATAGTGGTTAACTGGTACATAAGAACTGATATTTTTCCTGCGTCTAGTGAGGGTAAACAACATTTCAACATGGTAAGGACTGGAAATAAAAACACTTATAACCAATAAGTATCTTTCCACCACCTTCAATACGCTTTGAATTGTGTCCCATGTATTTGTGGGCTTAATTTTATTCAGATCTATAACATCTACTGTTAATGCTATTTTATATTATTTTATTTACCCCTTAAGTATTATATTTTAAGGTCATCTATGGCAGCTATATACACTAAAATCACAAGTACGAAGTGACATTTTGAATACACACAAGTACGTACTCCAAATGCAGCTGTATTAGATTTACCTGACAAGTTTTTGGTAGCAAGAGACTGCAGGGGGGCCTCTGTGAGCAGAGCCCAGTAGCTGCCCCATGGCAGATCAGAGCCAACTCCAGCTGCTCCAGCAAGAACCTGCCACTGCTAGAGCTGAGCTATGAGCAACACTGAATGTGCCTCTGTGAGATTAACTGGTAAAACTGCTGCACAACAGCAGCCGGGTGAGGGGAATGAAGAAAGTGTGAGAGAAGCAGCCTTGCAGAACCCAAAGTGCAGAAGGATGGCAGGTGCTCCAGGTGCGGAGCAGAAGTTCCAGGCAGCTCAGGATCAGCTCATGGTAGAGTAGGCTGTCCCCCTGCAGCCCATGAACACCATGCAGAGCAGATATCCGCATGCAGCAACAGAAGAGCCGAAGGTGTAGCAGTGGATGTGACTAAAGAAGGCTGAAGCCCATGAAAAGCCCCTGAAGAAGCAGCCTCAGGCCATTGCTGCAGTCCAAGGAGCCTGCGGTGAGGCAGGAGGGCTTGGGGAGCAGCCACCTTTGGGTACCTGAGCTAGAGCAGCCCACTCCTCCAGGATATGCCTCATGGTTCATTTACTTTAACATTCAGCCTAATACTTTATCCTTGCTAACTCGTCTGTGCGATTTAACTCCACTTGGCCAACAGATGGTTCACCCAACAGATCTCAGCTAGAAGATACATATTTTTGTTTAAGGGTCCAAAACTCACAGAAGCCCACTCCTCAGTAAGCTTTCTAGATTTCTTTCATCTCTGAATACATTCCCTGTGGCATTATTATTTAACTTTTTAACTACAATCTTTGCAGTTTTTTTTTTTTGTTGTTGTTTTGTTTTTGTTTTTTTTTGGGGGGAGGAAGAATATGCATAAAGTTAGGAATTCTGAATGTTGTTCTGTAAAAGCAAGTATCATGCATGTGACTTTCACAATGCTTTAAAAACAGATTTGGAAACCGCATATCATAATTCCACAATATGTAAAACAGTTGTCTGAAACCATAAAGCTGAAAATATGTCATGATTTCATATATTGAGAGAAGACTTACCAAAATATAGGGCTTTCACCAGGTTCTTTCACTTTGTAGTACTCCTTATCTTGTGGCAAGACTTTAGTCAATCCAAAATCTCCAATTTTAACTCTGTTCTCATTCTCCACTAAGATATTTCTTGTTGCTAAATCCCGGTGAACATATCTTTTTGTACCCAGATATTCCATGCCCTAAGCATAAGGTTCACAAACACAACAGAAAAGAAAACTATTTTTAAGTGGTTGCACTATCTTTAAAGGGATGAATCAAGCTCAAAGTTAAAATCAAAGAGAATGTATCAAAATCAGAGTACTTGAATTTTTGATTTCTCTATTAAGTTAATCTTTCAAATACAGGACTCTCCTTAACTGAAGGCAGCTAGATAGAGAATCTTTCTCATCAAAGTGTTTTATGATTATGTAGCTAGATGGCTGTTACAGCTCCTTTCCATACCCAACTGCAGTTTGCCAGTACTAGGCAAAAATAAATGAAGTCTAGGCTAATCTACATGATGCAGGGCAGATAAGAAGCCTGTCCTTTCATTAGCTGTTTGAATTAACCTTCTTTCCAGACATTTTTCACATCTTCTTTCCTAATTTCATTATAAAACTTTATCTTACAAGTCCTTGAACATGACAACTATTCTCTGGCTGTATTCATATTTGTAAATCTTTCTCCTTTTTATTGACCATTATCCTCTATCACAGCTCTCCTTTTACTGTATCTTGTGTAATGGCAACCCAAGAAACGATAATCTGAAGTTATCATATTTTGCTGCTGTTGCTGATCCCTTCTTCCCAATACATTCTGGTTTTGCAATTAATTGAACGCAGAAGCCAGTGTGTGAAGAGACAATAAAGATAAGGTATTACATCATTAAAAAAAAAAAAAAAAAACTTGCTTACACAGCAATAAATGGTGAACAGAAACTGACAATGTGGTATTAAGAGAGTCTTGATTCTCATACATGGAAGGAAACACAAAGCAGGCTGTCAGTTTCACAATTTCATAAAGAAACACGGCAACACAACAGAAAAAGCAATAAATGATGTTCTAGAATGCTAAATTCAAACATTTGTGGCATAAACATTATATTTTTAATGCCAAAAGATTGGTCTTTTCCCTTTTTAAGTGAGAAACCTCTGAAAAGTATAACTTGGAAGTCTACTTCCTCTCAATCTCATGCTACCTCTCTGTACCAGTAGGTGGCAACACTGTATAAACAGAACATACCACTTCAAAACTGTTTAGAACGGACGTCTTCTCCATTATCTAAGTTACCATTTGCTATCTTGAAAAATAGTAGTATTAAATACTGTACCAAAAATAGTCCTTAATTTTCTCTGATACTAGTGACTTTCCTGTTAGAATAGCCATTTTCCAGCCTCAGAGACATATTTACTTGAAATCATGCAAATTTTGAGTGGAAATCATAATCTTCTGACATTACACTAGCAGTGACGTCAAGTTCAGTGACACTGTTCAAATGTTTTCACCTTTACTATTCAACTGCTAGGTGTGGGACCCTCCAGCAAGGTGTGGGGCCCTTTAAGCATTATGAGGTGGAAAACAAAATTACTCCCACCCTCTTACCAGGAAGAATTAAGAAAACGTAGTGTCAAAAGAGGAAAAAAAGAACAGCCTCAAAACCAGAGAAGCGTTGAGAATCTAATTTTGTTGTTTGCTGAGTTGTTTCTTTTTTTTTTTTTTTTTTTAATTCGACTGCGGAATTCTATTGCTTGCCACCAGAAAAGCAGAACTAGTGACACGAGCTGCATCACATTATAGCTGCAATGATTTGCATCTACAGAAATGTCACAATTAGCAAATGCCACCTCTGAAAACACTGCTTTTCACAGTATGAGAAACACAAATCAGGACATTTATCTCAGTTCTCAGTAAGGAACCAAATACACTGCAAGCAAGCACACTTATCTTAACCTTTTAGTTTGGTAATGTCTTCATTTCTCTCATATGTACTTGAAATAAGAAGGCGGCTGAAGATGAAAAAGACTTTCAGCTAAGAAACTAGCAGGCAAAACAAACAAACCAAAAAAAGTAACGGAAATGCACATGAGGCAGAAGAGACTTCAGACACTGAAGTTCGTGAAAGAACAAATCACGAGAGAAGCAGAAAAGGAAAGGAGAAGAGGTGAAAAGCTAAAAGTATTTCGATCTCATTTTAGTAATACTATGTACTCATTTTTAATATGTAGTAATAATTTGTAACTGAGTGCTTTTGCCAGATTTAAGTCTGCTTTGAATACACTTATCTTAAAACAGATTCCAAACTAAGCACAGACTCACTAGCTCTTTGAGATTTTATCCAGAGGGAAATAAAACATTAGGTCCCATGAGGAAAAAAAACAAGTTGTTCTGAAGCAAAATAATACAGTAGAAATACTTAGTACAATCAAAATAACTTCTGCTTTACAGGTAGCACAATAACATTAAGGCGAAGTAAAATACACACATTAATACTTAGGCTTTGCTTCCCTTAGAAGTCAAAAGAGATACTTCTTTATACGTTCTATACATGGTTTTCTAGTACTTATACGGAGCTTGTAAGCAGGAGGGAAATCATCTTTTCAAGTAGATAGTGGGAGGACACAGGAGAACAATTTTGAACTAAAAGAGGAGAGATTTAGACTAGATGCCAGGGAAATTTTTCGTGGAGAGGATAGTGAAGTGTTGGCAGTCTGTCCAGAAAAGCCATGGATGCCCCAGCCCTGGAGGTATTCCAAGGCCAGGATGGATGGGGTCTTGGGCAGCCTGATCTAGACGCTTGATTCAGTGGTTGGCAACCCTGCAGAGGGGTTGGAACAAGATCATCTTTAAGGTCCCTTCCAACTAAAGTAATTCTATATTCTATATTGACTTCCCAAATTCTGACAGTGTTTGCCCATGTTGATTACATGAAAG
The DNA here is from genome assembly GCF_905368555.1 of Meleagris gallopavo. NCBI lineage: Eukaryota > Metazoa > Chordata > Aves > Galliformes > Phasianidae > Meleagris > Meleagris gallopavo. The sequence continues at coordinate 27,791,850 of NC_139435.1, read as the reverse complement.
CACAAGTTTTCTCACATAATTATTGGCAAAATGCAAATTCTAACTTCCTTCCTCCTAGATGGTACTTAGAGATAAGTCATTTGATCTGTTGTTTTGATTTTACATTGACAGTCTGCATACCTGCAGTATTTCAACATTTCTCTCATATTTGTGCATACATGTGCACACAAAATGTCCTGAAAGTGAAAGGCACAAGTCTACTAGATATGACAATACGTAATGGCTATACACCCTGAAGAATACGCATTAATTTACCGTTTCCTTGTTTGAAATGGAAATCATGGAAATTTAAAATATTTCTTATGTGTCTTAAAATAGGAAGGGAGTGTGTGTGTGTGTCCGTCTACCTATCTTTCTTTCTTTTTTTTTTTTATTAAAGGTAATAAACCTGCAGTGAAATCTGAAGCATCCATAGTTTCTCATATCTAAAACACAACAATAGCATAAATCTAAGGCAGACATACTTTTTCCTTCTGAGGTAGTAAGACATAGGTTAATAAGATTAGATACCTGTCTTCCTTTTCAGAAATCATGAAGTATTTTCAATGTCAGCCAGTGAGACTGAATTATTACAGTTTTGGGCACTTTTATAGCCCCTAGCTCTTCACACAGAAATCAGGTACCTTCCCGCCACTAGATCAAAATGCCAATGTTATTTACTTAATATTAATTAATTAAAAATTAAAAATAATATTATTTACTTATAAAATGACGATATTACTAATATTGTCAAACTGTTATAGATATTCATCTCTAAAAGTCACTAAGTCTATATAAGAAATATCAGTTATGGTATCCCATGAACAGTTTGCTTGAATGAGTACACTAAATCCTTCGAAATTTTAATGCAGCTTTCATTAGAGAAAAAAGAGATTTTAATTCTTCTGAATAAGTCTATATGCCTCATAAATATAAATGACCCTCAAAATATAATTCTCCCTCAATCAGTATACAGATCAATGTCAGCATGCTGCATTAAGGATTACAAAGATACTCAGAATTTTTTCAAGTTCTTGAATCTGAGTACACCTTACTATCTTTTTTAGCGTTATGTTTTACTAGCTGCCTAACACAATTAAAAAATATATACCAAAACAACTAATTTCTGAATGAAATGAGTAGATGCAAATTTGTCAAAAAATACAAGCCATCTGAAAACTCTCTTACCTTGCATATCTGAGATGCATATAGTAAAAGCTTTTTGTGATCCAATCTCTCTTTGTGTTTCTGCAGATAATCCCGTAAACTTCCATACGGTAGATATTCCATAATTAACCTCAGATTCCTACGACCTTTTACAACAACAAATAAAATACTTCATGTCACTTTTCAGTGCAAAGTTTTGAAACAGGTTTTTACAAGTGAATAGAAGTAATAGAAAAGTCTCACTAACAAAAATGCATTTTACTGTATGCTCATTAGTGTGCAATTTTTCATCTGTTATTTGCATCTGATATGGAAATGCCATTTATTTAAACATGACCACAATGTGTATATGCTTAATATTCAACATCTCATAAAAACTAATATTGCCAAAAGTAAAGCACAAGTGCCACTTGTGTATACCTGTGTTTACATACTCATTCTTTTTGCTGAGGTAAAACTCAGAATGACAACTGACATCAACTAGTTAGCAATTTAACAATCTTCAAAACTTAATCTGATTTTGAACACTTTTTTTTTTTTTAAACAATCAGATCTTGCACAAAACTTGTGCTTTCACTCAATTTCAACATCATCAGCAATTCATTCAAATATATATGTTTCTGAGACTTTCTCCTTCTTAGTCATTTATTATACAGTTGTACAAAAAATGGTATTATCCACTCTCAGACATCACATTAAAGGAAAAATAAGAATAGTTAAAAAAAATGATTTCGTTTTCTTATTTACCCCCAGATTCATTGCTTTTAGACAAAGCAACTAGGTAACAGACCTATCAGTCAAAACAGCCCGTTCTTTAAAAATCATAAAATTATGCTACGAGCTGACTGAATAAAGAAAATTCATCCTGCAATGAAAAGCTGTACATAGCAGATTTTTCTTCCTTTGGAAAAGTCACTAGGCAATGGCTTTTGTAAACATCTCCCTGAATTTCTTGCAGTATACATGCTTAGTTATGCAACTTAAGGCGTATTCAACATAGCACATACCTGCACTGTAGCAAACTCCTTTATATTTAACAATGTTATCATGCTGCAGAGATTTAAGTATTTCAATTTCTCTTTCAAAGTCCCTAAGGTGCTCCTCTGTACTATGTTGCAGCTTTTTCACAGCCACCACCTCCCCAGTATTATCCTGTAGGGGATCATACCGGCACATCTCAACACTGCCAAAGTTTCCCTAGATCATAAACAGAAATACTTGAATTAAAAAATGAGTCCACATTATTCTCTCTTCTATAAATTCCTCAGTGCTCACTGCAGTATAACACTGAAGTGATATAATGTTTTATGTAACATTTACTATATTATTATTTATGTAATAATTATTTAAGTGAAATATCACAAAATCACCATGAAAGAAGTTAAGAGTAAAGGATCACTCTCCACCATTCTTCAGCAATCCCGCCTAACCAAGGATGTCCCGGTGGATTGGAGACTAGCAAACGTGACGCCTATCTTCAAAAAGGGCCAGAAAGATGATCCCGGGAGCTACAGACCTATCAGTCTCACCGCGGTGCCTGGGAAGGTTATGGAAAGGATAATTTTGGGTGCCAACATGGACCAATTACAGGTCAACCAGGGAATCAGGCCCCGTCAGCATGGGTTTCTGAATGGTAGATCCTGTCTGACAAACCTGATTTCATTCTATGACAAGGTGACCCGCTTAGTGGACGAGGGTCAGGCTGTCGATGTGGTCTGTCTGGACTTCAGTAAAGCGTTTTACACTGTCCCCCATAACATTCTCGTGAAGAAGCTGGCTGCCCATGGTTTGCATGGGTGTACACTCTGCTGAGTGAAACACTAGCTGGATGGCCAGGCCCAAAGAGCTCTGGTCAGCGGAGTTAAATCCAGTTGGCGGCTGGTCATGAGTGGTGCCTTCCAGGGCTTGGTACTGGGACTGCTTCTATTTAACATCCATATTAATGATCTTGTTGAGGGGATGGAGTGCACCCTCAGTAAGTTTGCAGATGACACCAAGTTGGAAGGCAGTGTTGATCTGCCTGAGGGGAGAAAGGCACTGCAGAGGGACCTGGACAGACTGGATCGATGGGCCAAGGTTAATGGCATGAGTTTCAATAGGGCCAAGTGTCAGGGTCCTGCATTTTGGTCACAACAACCCCAGGCAACCCTACAGGCTTGGGGAGGTGTGGCTGGAAAGCTGCCTGATGGAAAGGGACCTTGGTGTTCTAATGGACAGTCGGTTGAACACGAACCAGCAGTGTGCCCAGGTGGCCAAGAAGGCCAATGGCATCCTGGCTTGTATCAGGAATGGTGTAGTGAGCAGGACAAAGGAAGTAATCCTGCTGCCATACACTTGACATTGTTGAGGCCTCACCTCGAGTACTGTGTTCAGTTTTGGGTACCTCAGTACAGAAAGGACATTGAGGAGCTGGAGCAAGTCCAAAGAAAGGCAACAAGGCTAGTGAAGGGCTTGGAGAATATGCCATATGGAGAAGGAGACTGAAGGAACTGGAGTTGTTTAGTCTGGGGAAAAAAAAGGCTGAGGGGAGACCTTATTGCTCTCTTCCAATCTGAAAGGTGCTTACAGTGAGAGCAGGTTGGTCTCTTCTCACTGGTGATAGGATGAAGGGAAATGGCCTTACGTCGCACCAGGGAGAATTTAGGCCTGATAACAGGAAACACTTCACTACAGAAAGAGTTGTTAAGCACTAGAATAGGCTCCTCAGGGAGGTTGTTGAGTCACCATCCTTGAATGTGTTTAATTTAGTGGAGGGTTGTTAGATTTAGGGTAGTTTGGTTAGGTCGTGGTTGGACTCTATGATCTTTAATGTCTTTTCCAATCTGAGCGATTCTATCACAGTGACATTTCTGCAGCAACTATCTGTGAGAAACACGCACTATGAAAGGATGTGAACAGCACTGGAAAAAAAGGAGGGCAAGGAGAGGACAGTGATATCCATTCATTTTCTCCTCTTTCTGCACAGATTTCTGCTTAACTCTCATAATGCCCACTGGGATGCTCTTTTCCTGCATTTATAAAGAACTACACATTAAGACTTCTTCTGGTTCATGGTTCTCCTTTGTTTTTCAGTAGTTTTTCTTCCATTCTCCGTTCTACTTTCTTCCTCTCTACTCTTTTTATCTTCCTTTTTGCAGTCATCACCTGCAACTCCCTTCCTTTCCCTACTCTACACTGTTTATAGCCAACAATCACCTACAAATAGAAGCAGTTCTGCCACTTTGTTTTCAGGTTTTGTCACTTACAGAGACAAGTGGACATGTAGATACACATCAGTAACTGATATAAAAAAGTGAGAAACCAGTCTGGAATAATGGTATTTAGTCCAACTGACATAACTTCATTGAAGTCATCTGTCTGTGCACGTTTTCCACAGCTAAGCTGCAATGACTTGCAAAACATTGTAACCAAATGCTAATTTCTAAAGCTTAAAAAGTTTGAGGCCCACAGGTATCTCAAAGATACCTCAAATTATATAGTTTTATAGAGATTATATAGATATCTCAAATTATTGAGTTTTGGGTCCTTGTATTCAGAGTCCCATCCCCACTCCCCCCTCCTCCCCCCCCCAAAAAAAACAAAAAAACCAAAACAATAGCCTCCTGGTTTCTATACAAGATTGTTCTGGAACAATTGTAAATGAATCCCAAATATAAAAACTGACAAACAAAAAATTGTCAGATGCAGCTCTGCACTGGAAATATTAAGCCTCTCCTGGTGAATGGATTCAACATAAAAAACCTTTCTTCTGTCTAAAACCATCAAACAAGTTTCTTTCAAATCTTTTTTTCCATTGTGCTCAGATATTTCTTGAATTATTTATTTATGTATTGGAAGTATCCAGTGTTACTAATGTATATAGGTTCATTAGAAGATAATTGAAAAAGGTAGCTATTTCTTAGGCAATTTGAGAATTTCCAAATACACTACCTTGCCAAGTTGCTGTAAAAACTTAAGATGTCTCTCTTCAAATTGTGTTGGGTCCCGATCTTCAAAGGCCCCAGAAAATCCAAGAGCTCCAGTTCGTATATTCGGCAACATATCATTTTCTGTCAGTAACTCATAATCTGAGGTGTAGGAGGAAGAGAAGAAGGATGAAGAAAGAAAAGAGAGGCAAACAGGAGAATGAAACAAACTTACTACAGTGCATCTTTTACCTAACCCTAACCCTAGGCGTACTCTGAGATTAGTAGAATAATAACAACTTCCTTTATTTCTACACAGTAATTTGCAGTCATGAAGACAATGAGGTATTACCAAACAGTCAAGTAGCTTGACTCATAACAAGTCTTGCTGTAATTTCAAAATACTTTTTTTTTTTTTTAAATAAAGATCTACTGAACTTAAATTCAGCAGCTATTGCACAATGACTCTGTTATAGAGGGAAGAAATGAAAACTTGGGCTTTTGCTAATGTGCATCTTCCATTTAGTAAAATATTTCTTACTTTTCAGAGATAAGAAAGACCTTTGCAAATGCATTTGGCTAGGAGACTAGAACAGTTAAGATAGACATTAATCATCACTCAAAGCATTATTTTTATTTCATACTAACTTTTAATATATTCTTTTTTACAACAAACTAAGCAGCAGTAATGTAGTATTCTATGGAGTTGGAGAGTGGTTGTAGGCCAAAATACTGAAATGGGAGGCACCATAAAAAATGCTATCCTTTTACACCACAGACTCAGACTCACCAGGAGTGAACAAACTGTTCAAGTCACGTATAATTGCCCTAAATGATGGCCTGAAATCTGGCTCATAATCCATACAGTTGTTTATAAGATTTGCTAGCTCTGTCCAGTTGGGGGCAGGAAGCTGGTGTCTATCTTCATAAAACTGTAGTTTCTGGAATAGAATGGAGAAAAGCCTTTTTACCATACAACCATGAAGAGTTCTAATAGCTATGATATTCTGAGCAGTGAAAAAATACAGCTCTCAACCTAGATTTATCACCTCACCAACATGCACGAATGACCAACTGACTGGCTGTTTAGAAAGACTAGCATAATTTAGAGAAATGAGTTGAAAAGCTCCAAGGCAGTTACTGGTGGAAGATAAGAAAACAGAAGAAGGTATCTCCTTTGTCCGTAATCTCATTAAACCCAAATGTGTTAAATTCAGCAGAAAATTTTATCCATTTGTGAGCTGAGTTTTACAAACTAAACGTAAAAAAGCTTCACTGGCACTAAAAAAGATTGTGAGTTAATAAAAGAGATGAGGGCATCTTCTGAAAAACACAAATGTCTAAAAGCTCTGTCTAAAGACGATCTTGAAATTTTTTCTAAGAACTGATTACAACACCTGAGAAATTGGACAAGGCTTTGTTAGAAAAACAGCCGATTTATAATAATAATCCTACATATCATTACAAAAAAATGGTAACTTCTGCTCACTTCCAAATAAAAATTAAAGATATAAGAAATAATATTTTTATGGAATATATTTCTGCTTAACACCCCCATCCCTTGAGCTCCTGAGGCAACACTAATATTTCTGTTTTAAATAAAATAGAATTGTCAGCAACACACACCATCTTACAGGTTCTAGGTATCTAGGTATTCATTTACAGCATAACTAGAATTATGCCAACCGAAGGTCATACTCATTTTTAGGAAAGCTTTTTTTTTTCTTTTTTTCTTTTTTCTTTTTAACTGAGATAAGGTTATAACAAAAGAAAAGAAGTGTGGGCAAGATAATTCTGGGATATCTGAACTTTGTCCCCACAAGAATAAAAAATTAACAATGTAAAAGTAATGCTTAATTCATCACTTACGATCATTGTCTATCAGACAATGTAATGTTTCTTATAGTGGTTATGGGCCACACCATTTTGCATGCTGATTGGTTACAACAGCAGATGTTTTAAAGTATCCAAAGAACTGCCACTACTGCAGATCCAGTGACACTTACTCTTGAAGAATCGAGAGCGCTCAGAGGTTTATCTCCTCCACTGCAGATTTCCCATAAAGTGGTACCAAAACTCCACTTATCTGTAGCTAGGCTTAGTTGTTTGGGGTTCTCAATACATTCAGGTGGAACCCATGGTATTCTCTCAAGAAGAACTGTGTAGTCATGCAAAGAAAACATTATGTTAAGATCAGTAATAAAACCACACAATTCTGAAACACATTTGATTAAGTAAAAATGGTTTTAGTATACACAGTTATTTCATTTTGTAAGATGTTTTTAATATCTTTCCAAGTTTCTGTTCTTTTCTTGAAACTACAGATTATCTACAGAAATAATACTTTTGAATCAGTAATACTAATGAATACTTATGAATTAAGTTCTAGAAAACTAATACTTATGAATACTTAGGAAAACGTATATTCAGAAGATCATTAGTTTTACTATCGAATTAGACTAATGTTTAAAAAAATACTTTTCTAACCTCATTTCCACACTATATTTTTGTTTTGGCTTTAATATTTTCCCCCAAATTATCAAGATTTAATAGCTGTCGTGAAGGAACTAGATAGCAAACAGCCAAAAGTACTTTACTGTTTGTTGATACATTATGGCACAGCGGTATAAAGTAACCATAGTGAGCGATTTCCCACTTTATGATTTTTGAGCTTTTAATAGTGAGTCTAGTAACAAGTTGAAAGTCAATTTGTTTTCTGATTCTATCTTAGAATATGGTATTTTTAAGGTTAGTGAAGGCTTTGTGTGTTAAAAGAGTGAAAAATTATTGGACTGTAAGTCCTATGCTGCCTACAGTCTCTTAGATGTGTTGTATCTTCTGCATAAAATTAGCAAGTCTAAAATGTGTTCATTTTTCAAAAAAAATTTATGAAGACTCAGAAATGGATAAGAAGTTTACTTCTGTTTCATTAGCATAAGGACCTTGCACACACTTTATGCTTCTTTCAGTATGAGATAATTTTGTTCATAAAGCAGTAAAACAGTTTTTTTGGCAAAGCTAATAACATAGTACTTTCAGCAACCTCCGTGACTTTAGTCATTCATCAAAATACGTACTAAAGATAATTTTCAACTGCCAGGCAGCATTTTGATAAGTGCATAACTTTGAGTTCAGAAAACTTCGACAAAATAAAGCAATTCAATCCTGATTGATAACAGGATACTAAGTCCAGCAGCTATCTGCAGACTTCTAGTACTTTATAGTATATTAATAGTACTATCAATGAAAAGCATTTGTTTAGAATGGGAACAACACAAAATACTCATACAGTGGATAACTGTGACTTTTTTTTCCTGTATCTATTTGATGAAAAAGAGGATATACTCAAAACTGCTGAGTAGGACTGTGGGGATTATTCTAAAGTGACAAAAGAATGAAGTGGTCTATTGAAACAAAAGGAATAAGATGGTGGCAAGAAAAAAAATAATCTTGATTTTCAAGTCAGAAGCATTAAAAAGGAAAATGACACAAAGACTTACTGTCTCTTGGCAAAACTGTGATACTGATGCCAGGATCACTTAGTTTTATAAAAGGAAGGTTTCCAGACTTCCTGTCCTCCTCCCTGATAAGCAAGATGTTCTTTGCACAGACATTCCCATGAACAAGGCCTTTATCCTCCTGATAAACAAAAAGGCATCTTTTACAAACAGACAAAAATACCTTATGATTGAAAAGGTATTAAAAAAAACAAAAACAAAAACTAAAACAAAAAACACTTAACAGCATAAAGGAAAAAAAGAAAATAAAGATCAGAGATAAGTTTGACCAAATCTCAGACATTTCATCAGTTCCTTTTAGTTAAGTTTTTCTACGCAAATTTTCATTCATTTTAATCATCAACATGTTTTTGATTTTATCTGAAGTATGTTAACTTAAATGGATGGGTCCACAATACATTTAAAATGAACACAAGAACTGTTAAACTCTATCTAAAGGAATAGTTCGAAAGAACAAAAAAATCTATTACATTCTATGTAAGATATAAAGGTCTGACTTCAGCACTCAGTCAACACCTTATTTTCACACTCCACACTTAGTTTCAAGAGGTAGAATAATAACTCATCACTCTACGTGCATTAACCTGAAACACTTTAACTCAACCATTAAAAAAAATAAAAAATAAACTACCTACCAGAAAATGCATGGCTAATGCCAACTGTTTGGCAACTTCCAGTTTCCACAAGATATTAATAACATTTTTGTTCTTTTTCAAATATGTGTCCAAAGATCCAAATTTCACATATTCTTGTACAAGGATATCTGATTTAAAATGTTAAAAGTGTAATAATTAAAAATAACATAAACAAATGGAAATTCAAGACAGACATTACCATAATATTACCCATCTCTTTCTTCACTATTCATTGACAAACTAACTATAAATTCAAATCTATATGACATCTTAATATTGTCACAAATACTTCATGCAATTTACATTTCCACCTTAAGAAATGCAGTGATTATCCTTCCACCCTCACTCCAAAGGCATAGTAAATAACACATCTTCTGGTAAGCATAGCACTGTACATAGTAACATGAATGCAATAAGTCAATTAATATCCATTTCAAGTCACTCACTTCTTAGGTGCTTATAATCTCCAATTTTACTGGAAGAATAAGACACTACATGAAAAAAAAGAGATTTCTTGAAAACAGATCAATAAAAATTTACAATACAAACATTTGCATATACGTATGACATATGTCTCCACATGGTCATACAGAGAACAACCCATGAAACTAGATCCACTTCACAGTACTGCACAATCTGTTTCAATAAAAAAATTAAATTGTAGTACTGAAATCCTGTCTTCAGCTGCAAGATGGATTGTAATAGCGTAGTTGGAAGGGACCTACAGAGATTTTTGAATTTTATTGCCTGACCATGTCAGGGCTATCCAAAAGTTAAAGCACCTGAGGGCACCATCCAAAAGCCTCTCCTTTAGGAAGTGTGTTCCAGTGTTTGGCCACCTTCACAGTAAATAAGTTTTACCTGATGTCCAATGTGAACCTTGTCTTGGCAGCTTTAATCCATTCTTGTCTGCTCTGATACCAACTCGCAGAGAGAAGAGCCCAGAACCTCCCTTCTCCTCTCCCCCTCCTCCGGAAGGTATAGAGAGGATGCTCACATTGTAATGTTTTTAACACTCTGAATACACTGGAAACTACCAGTTTCATATTTGTCTAATGAAAATAAACTAATTTTTATGACATTATTTTATAGAGAGAAAACTTTTTTAAAAATAAAAATTATGTGAAGCAATTGTTCTGACATCTGTACATCAAATGTCTAATGCTGGGAAAAAGCAAGACCTTCTCTTCCCATCTCTTACTAATTGCCAATTAGTAATATGTTGTAAGCTCACTTTCAGAAAAAAAAAAAAAAACAAAAAACAAAAAACAAAAAAACTATAGAGGCTGACTGTGATATAGGGAAGAAATAATATCCACGCTTAGATAAATTGGAATTTACTATTTCCATGTTTTAAAGTGATACACTATCTATCTGGAATTTTATATATAGCCTCTATGCATGATAACATGAATGAACTAGGAAGGGCAATTGTGGATGTAGTTTTATGAGTTCTCAGACAAAATTGTACTGCATCCCAACCTCATAGGAAAAGCCACTTCCAATACAAAATGCCCTCACCTTTCTTGCTTTGCAAATTCCATTTCTCTTAATGGAGGTAGCAGTCTACACATTATACATTTACTATAAAATGCCTCATTTTGCTACAAACAGTTAAATAGAAGAAAAAAATGGTTTTTATCCAAACTGCTATTTCTGCCAAGGACTGAATTAAAATGAAAACTGGTAAAGTCAAGTCCAGTAATGCATATTTGAAGACGACATATAAGAACTGGATTGCCATCCAAAATTAAGATTTCATTATGAGGTGCTAGAATTATATATCAGGTGTTCTCAAAAACTTATTAATAAATAACTACAGTGCAAGTAATTTAGTAAGCTGAGGACATACTCTACTTCTGTAGGTAAGGTAAAGATTTTGCTATTATTAATGTTTCATTAATATTGGAAGTTTCTGTGGGGAACGAGTTCTCACTCTCCCCCCTTTTAAAAAAAAACTCTGATGGCAGCTGTATATAATTAGTGAAAAAGATACTTACTCTCTTCTCCACACACACAGACTCCATAATTTAATACCAAATGTTTGTAAGAAAGCTGGCTCATCATGCTTGCTGCCTCAAAGAAGGACTTTGAGAAAGAGAGAGCAAGAGAGAACAGATCAGCGAAAGAAAAACTATGACACTTTTTGTAGAAAAAAAATGCATACAGTTTAAATAATTTTTTAAAAAACAATCCATCTCCCATCTTATTTTGAAAACTGTCTAAAATTTCATACTATTTATTTGTGGATGTTTTTTGTTTTGGTTTGTGTTGTTTTTTTTTTTTAAAAATTGATTTGCTGTTATTGTGGGTTTTATTTGTTTGTTTTAAAAAACAATCCACAATCTAGAAGAGTTAGCAGTCTCTTTTCTTGCAGGCAGATGCATCTCCGCATCCTAAAGAGAATCTTTTTTTCTATATCATTAAGTAAACAATGAGCAAATTCACAATGCGCTATTCAGTTTCCAATTTATTCTTTCACAATGCACTATTCAGTCCCAATTTATTTCTTCATAGAACATTATTAAGTTTTAACTTAACTTAAGACAAGAACTACTATATCCCTCATCCAGTATTGTGAGACCTTACCTGACCTTTGTAGGAAATTTTCAAATGTTTTAATCTCTTTAGTCGTGTTTTGTTCTTTTCAGTGGTATCTCCAGCTATGCTTCTTTGTGTACAGATTGTTTCCCCAATGAGATGAGGTTAAAATTTGCATATTTTCCTTTGAGGATCATATTTTTATTTCTTTATTCTTAGAGCTCCTTAAAAATTTTATTTTCACCCTATTCTAAAATAATATATTATCCAATTTCTTAAAATTAAAACATGTTATTTTTATTATCATTTTTACTTTCATATGTTCAAAGGGTATATCTATGTTGCTTCTGACACTAGCTCTTGGAAGTTTCTTCTCCTTTTCTTTAGTTAAAATTTTAATTTAGATATGTTCTAAGCAGTTGAAAAGTTCACTGAATAAGAGACTGGTTCTTCTGACTCACTGCAAATGCTCTTAGGTTAATTAGGAATTTGAAACTATGATATAATCAGAGTACACAATAAGCAGCCATATAAAGTTGCACTCAAATACTAAGAAATAGCATATCTGTTAATTTTTTTAAATTAAATTTTCCACATATGCATTCTTGAGCTTAATTACATTACCATTGTACTGCTTTCCGCAAAAGGGCATTTCAGGTCTGCTCACAGATTCACTCAAACACTAGAAGACTAATCAAATATGGGTGATTCCACATATGGCAAGTGTTCCTCATATTTCTGATTTTTTATGACTTGATGCAAAATATTTATTTTATGGAGAACTAGTAAGACTCAAAAAAAAAAAAAAGAAAAAAAAAAAAAGAAAACCCACAAAACAAAACAAAAAAACAGGAAAACAGTCAACAAAAATAAATTTTTCCCTAAAAATTTATACCTCACATGTAGATCATGAGTTTACTGGTACAGATTTGTGGCCAAACTGTTTCTCCTGTGCTATCTGTGTAGTACAAAAGAACCACTGTTTTTTGGTTCTCTATGGTAGCTCTAAATTCTGATAGATAGCGGGGAGAAAGGAAATGAAGTATATAGGTGAAATTCACAGAGCTAGTTTCAAAACGATTTTTCCCAATTTCACAAGGCCAAGAATGAGCTCTGATCAACAATCATCCCTCTATCATATAACAAATATAGCAAGTTGTTTACTGTAAGAAAAGTAATATGGGATGGACAAGTACACTGCAGTTGACAATCATACCAACCTCAGAGTAGTTTCTATGGACTTTATCCAGAACCTTTAAAAGAACTTCAGTTTGATGGAGCTGGCCATAGTCTCCCACTTCTTTCCTTATACCTTTGAAAATCTTTGTAAATGTGCCCTGTCCAAGACTCTCTTCCTAAAAAGACAAAAAGCAGGAAAGAGAAAATGAGGAACCACTACTTGTTCTGTCAAAGACAGACAACTTCCTCCATAAACAGTACATGTATGTGAAACTTCTCAGCTAGTCTACCTCCAGAGTTATAGTATAGCATAGTATAGTATAGTATAGGTATAAGCACGTATACCACAAACAGTTTACATCCTTGCTAATTTTTTAAAAAACGTTACTAACTTGTCAAGCATCTTAGACAACAAATTGCTGAAGGAACCACAGAGAAAAACAAAACAAAAAGACCTACCACTGCAGTCAAAGTGACACTTTTTCTTTTTTAAAGAAAAAAAGCTCTTTTAAATGCACACGGAGTATTTATATTGTACTTACTAAACCAACCATTTGCAATGAAAGAAGCAACTAAGGGACTTACAAAAATCAAGTCCTCATTTCGGATTTTGTGAAAGACCATCTGGCTAACATTGTGCCTCTGCAACGTTGGTGATGAAGGTACATCAGAGACGCTATTGCTTCTAAAGACAAGGAGGTTTGATTTATCTGGGAGAAGAAAGAGAAATAAAAATTGAGCCATAAAATATAAAAAAAATCATATATTCAGAAGTCATAAATACAAAAAAAAAAAAAAAGGGCAACATCAATCTGAGACCAATTCATTTTAAAAGCGATAGAGTGTCTTGGTAAATAATTCACTTTTTCGGATTAGCAAAAACTGCTTTTGCTGCTTCTCCTACTTCTACTGTTTCTGTACAGCATTGCTTCCTACAGTAATTAAGAATATAGTTTCAATTCTAACAATGAAACTGTGAAGGCTGTCTAGAAGGCCATGTCAAAACAAAGTAAAAACAGGTAAGTGGAATGAAAAGAACTCACATGAGCCAATATGTGTACTTATCTACCTGAAAGCCATTTACTTTGTTGTTTACAATTCATAAAGACTTAAAGTAAAAGATTCTTGTTTAGAAATAAACTATCCTTTCTTACCTTTTGGTTTTGGAGGACAGCACTTGATGAACTGGAAAATTATGCTGTCTGAGCGGACAGTTTCTGTCTGATAACAGGTCAATAGATCCTTAAGATTACCAAAACTTCTCTTGGTTCCACTAAGATTATATTCCCCGTTCTCATTCTTCGTAATTAAGCAGTGTTTATAGTCAGTGACATTCTCACGCTGCAGAGATTTTTTCCCATCAAAAAGAAAATTGATCAATACTCAGTTGTTAAAAAAATTAAACGTACAACAGTAACCTAAGGAACCCCCCCTTCAATTAAACATTATCACTATTTGTTATTTTGTTACTCACTATGTAACAGTGATTCTGAGGGGGAAAAAAAAAAGAACACAAACACAGCCAAGATTCTACCTCCATCCCTGAAATTAGTATGCTGGCACTAAGATGAACAAACATTAACAAATCTCCAAATATCATGCTGAGAAAACATGAAGGAACCTAGGAAAGATCCTTCATATCTTCAGATCTAGCAACCAAAGTTCCTTCACTGGAACATGGGGTAATAAAATAGAAAAATGTTGGAAGCCATAGTCCAAAAATTCGAACTCTTTCATTTTGGCAAGTATTTGGATATCTAAGGTGTATTTCTGTTTTTCTGTAGTGTACAGTGCAGTTCTAAGCAATTCATTCCTAGTACAGTAGGCTCTCAATATGCATTGAATTATTTTGATGAATCTTGAAAATATACCATTAGACGTTTTTAATCAAGAGGAGCTCTTAATAATGTTTTCATAATCCTTCATGTTAATGCTGTGAAAAACATTCCAACAAATTCCAACAAATCTGAAAAGTCTTTTAATGCTTGCCCAGAAATAATTAGAACAAGAAAAACAACTACAACCAGGTCAGTTAATGGCAAGCTTGACTCAAAATGTGACCCTAAGCTTGCTCAGGGACTAAAAAATCCTTAATTAATCACTGGCTAGACATAAACTTTTTCTAAAACTGGTCTTAAAAATGGCTCTTTACTTCTCCACCCACAAATCAACATTATTTTATCATTTTGAAACATGTACCTACTTGCGGCAGTGTTGAGTAAATCTGATAGCTTTCTGCAGAACTAGTAAGAAAAGCCATGTATGCTACTTTTTCCAGTTAAAAACCCAAAGGTAGCTCTGTTCATTTAATTAAAAATAATCCCACCCTTGGAACAAGATCAATACTGGAATGAGATTGTGTAATTATGTAACAGCACTATTAAAGTGCTGCATTATCACTAGCTGCAATCTCATAGAGTAGATGAATATCTGCCTTTTCAGCAGCATGAGAATTTTGTAGTGCAGCTTCTCATCTAGTTTACAGCAGATATCCTCAAGACATGCTGACATAACAAGCACCAGATAATCTGGCTGTATGAAGGGTACGACTCAAACCTATAAAAACTCATCAATGAGAGACAACCTTAGATCACCACAGCAATCAACTGTATACTCAGTAATTAAGACCTACCGTGCCAGAAACAACAGAAATCACCAAAATCCCCACAGTACCACCCAAACAATTACAATAGTTTGAACAGTTGCATTCCAAACCCCAAAACTATCAAACTCTCTTTCCTCTGCCTTTTTTGATTTTGGGGCATATATTCTGTGCCAGTGATTCTTTATCATAAATTTATTTTAGTATGTCTCTCATATGACCCTGAAAGTAGACCTATCTGACACAAGTAGTTGTAGAATAAACAGACAACATACTACCATTCTGAAAAGAAAATCCAGAATCATTTACTGAACTTCCCATGCACATTATCAAAACATAACAGAAATTATAGAAGTACTGTCCATGCCAGAATACAAACCTCAATAGCAAATGTGAGGAAGTATTTTTTAAAATCTTTAGGACTGCAACGAAGAACGTAGAAGCCAGTCTGATTACCTGCCTTCTTCAGTTTATTGATAGCAAAGTCCATGCTATATAAAAAGAAAATGATTAATACTGCATAATTTTAAAGAACAAGACCAGATAATGACTTATGAGCACTATTATAAGATATCTCATACAATGACAATACAAATTCTGAGTTTTAGACTCTCCTTTAAGATAATTCACTTGCTTCTCTATTTTCCAGTAGTCACATGGCTGCTTATGTACAAAAGAATGCAGTAAAGATTCTTAACACTTTAAAACTCAGTGATCTATTTGATCAAAAACTTGGCAGTCTGAAAAGGCATTGCCTTGGGCTTATGATACGACTCTCAATTTCCATCATGGAAGAACCTGTTCAAGTGAAACTGTCTGATAAACAAGCTAAGATTAGAGAAGCATTTGTGTGCATGGAAAATGACTAGTTTAGTTTGGGAAAGGGCTAATAAGAAACAGGATTGAAAGAAAGCTTCATTTGTTACTACAGCAACTAATCTCTCTCTAAACAAGTCATTATTAACTATTTCTGTCTATCTCAAGGAATTACAAAGAGAATCATGTGGCAAGTTCTGTACTTACAGTACATTATGCTAAATAGTTCTAAATAAAAATCAATATATGGTATTAGTCTAGGTCTGCAAGGTGCAAAAAACATGTTTTGAAACGTAAGTTTCTGTTCCTCTTTTCCTTTATCTTCCCTCATATGCACAGAACCTATACTCTGTCACTGGGAAATTTCCAGAAGCATTCTGTATTAATGGAGTAGAATGGTTTTAGTTTTATACAACAAATCTTGTAGATATCTGCTTTTGAGCTTTCTGTACCTAAAGATATATATAAAATACCCATTTTTTTCTGCCTAAGAAAACATTCCTAAGCTCCCATGTTAAGAAAAGACATCTAAGAAGTCATTGAAATTCTTCCCTAGAAATACAGAGAAAGAGAACAAGGAGACAAGATTCCTTGAAAACAAGCAAACCCTCAAATTTACATGAATAGCACTTTACTGTATTTGAATTTGTCTTTTTCTCTTTAGCAACTCAAACAGTATAGTAATAGAGGCTGCAGTTAAAACATGAAGTCCTCTATGGCATTATACATTGCTGCCCTGATAATAATTGTAATTCAGTGGAAATCAGCACTATGACTTTGCTGTATCTTGCTTGAACAAAAGACAGAATTCTAAGGGAAGAAAATTAAATCTACAATCCTTTGCTCTATTTCTGATAATATATCAACAAGGTATTTTATTCTGCAAAGTGAAAAATGAGGAAAAATATAAAGCATTTTGTTACGTAAGTGAATAATATAAATGTGATAAATGCACATCTTAAGACGTCCATCATGGTTCACAATCAGCTAAAAATCATCCTTCAAAAATAACAGCACCTTGTTACATCACTAAAATTTGCTTACAAAATTGGTCCATGGCAATTGCTTTGTATATTTTCAAGCACTGATGGTGGTGCTACTTCTTTGCAGAGATAATGGTGGGCATCTGCAGTTAATCTGTAATATCCATCAATTAACGATACAAAGGAGAGTGCTTCTCTTAAAGACTGAAATTCAGCCTCCTGTTAAATTGCCAGGGGAGAGAAAAGAGAAAGAGGAGAGAAAGAATGAGAATCTGTAACAGTCAATGCAAATATCCTGGATATTCAGAATTTAAGAGAATTTTCATGGCTTATAATTATGGAAAGCATCTTTCTCCTATCCAAAATATTTTCATACTCTGAGCACTGTAAATGTATATCACAGATATCTCAGCTACTTTTACATTTCTATAAAAGGCCTGGACAAATTTTCAAGTTCTTAACAGGTCATTAATTCTGTACCATTAAAATTAGAAATTAAAGAGATTTGCAGCTCTTCCATACATCAGTGAACCATATGACTTTTGTCCAAAAGCCTATTAGGAAGACTAAAAACTGACTACTGTTTTTTGAACTATTTTGAGGGTTTTTTTCATTACTATTTTTATGAAGAAGTGCATAAGATGCACGTAGCTTCCTCATGTAAACAGTGGGAAGCTCTCTGATCACACAAATAGAGAGATCGTGAGTCCTGAGGACTTGCAGACCAGTCATGCAGACAAGGGAAGAAAACTGTATGGCATTTGAATCAGACTTTCCAGCAGGTGGCAGGGGAATTTCTGGAGGCCAAACTAAAACAACTTTTTATACTCACATATAAAATTATTTTCCAGTGTCTTCTTCAAAGCATTTTATAAAGTAGAAGCAATGACATTAATTTTATGTCCATATACATTTTTTTTTTTTTTAAAGTATTATCATTTCTCCAGAATATTTTGACCCCTTTTCAATTTTTTGGCCACTGTCAGCCAGTTTAATCATGACTTCATACAAACAGTATGCTAGATTGCTGAAACACAGACTCAGATTTCAGGCTCCAACAAAGGAGAATCAATCTATCCGCAATCATCCTAAACTAGAATTGTCTCCATTAGTCCCTCACAAGATCTTCAGTGTTTTAATACACCTCTTATATTGCAAAAAATGCTTTCAGTTTTACCTCATGCTAATAATTTGTCATATAAAATCATGAACACCACTGTCTGCTCAAAGCAACATCTATACAGAAAACAAAAATGGCAAGTAAATGTAAACAGACCAGATTCTTGCTGTCTTGTTTGTGAATGGTGACAATTCTCCTCTCACTGGAACCTTCTTGACTTGCTTGTTTAATGCTCACATCAATGATATCAGGAAAATCACAATATGTTTGTAAATCCTACAACAAATAATTATATAACCACAACATTAACAAATTTCAGCTGAAAAAAACCACACACCTATTTGTAGCATTAGAATTCCTACAACATTAACCTTGTGAAGTTAGAAATGAAGAGGCTCAGCAAGCCTTAAACACATGAATAAAAAATGAAAAGCAGTATTCTGTGAACTTTTTTTTTTTTTTTATTTTTTAAACATCCTGATTAGAGAGCCTGTTAACATTTCAGAACATGATGTCTTCATTTGCAGGAATGCAGCAAGCTGCAAGACCTGCTACCAAAAAGATGGAGATAGTATTGATGCAGAAAATGTTTAAGAAAAGATCTTCTCAGCTATGGCCATCTCTGACCAGGTAAGAAGATTTCCACTGAGGAAATCTATGACTTTTTCCTTTGGTGACAGTTCAGGGACTTTTTGATAAAATAATATATAATATAATATTCCTAATTTTCTCGAGTCTTTCACACGTCAAATTACCATGTCATATAGGTCATATCTTGTTTGGTTTGCAGCAGAAGTTTAAATGCTAAACAACATCTTAAATAAAGATGTGTTTATCTTAAACTATTCTTCCAAAGCAAATTCATTCTATCTATAAGGCTGCAAGTGTATCCTAATACATTCATACTACTGAATGTCATACTACTGAATTGATTATCAGAAGTCATGAATGAGCTCAAATACGTTTAAGACCCTGAAGCTCTATTAATTAATTATTAAATGTGAACTGGCAAAACAAATTTCCTTATAATTTACCACACGTATGCTATTACCAACTTCAAAAAATTAAAAATCTTGTTTCAATTCAACATTCAATAAAGTCTCATCAGTAAAGTCTGCTGAAAGTTATGATCACTTTTACAGTCAACCTTATTCCTTCATTAAATTTTTGCAACATATTTTGTACACAGCTTCTGTAACAGTGAAAATATATTTGGCCTACATGCTGTCTTTTTCACTAAGGATGCTAATATTATCAATTACAAAAAATAGTTCTCAAATATCCATTTGAAAAGAGATCAGTTTAAACACTATACTTACTAAAGGCTTAGTTGCCATGACAGCACAGTATGCATAAGTTTTGTGCACCAAAAACTAGAAATTACAGAAACCCAACATCAGCTCCTGCAAGAGCAACTAGTGACTACAGAAAAATTGCACCATGATGAGGACTGCCACATAATGTAAAAGAAATTACTGGACCTATTGTCCAGTAATTTGTTTTTTTTTCTTAGAATGTTTGAATCTGCAAACATTCTAAGAAAAAAAAAATAGAAAATCTGGGTAAGTAATCAGATTTTTTTTTTAAAAAAAAGTTTTAGGAAAAAAATGCATTTTTACAAGTCATTATAGTATATTATAAACATGTCACCAGTTTTGTAGTTTGGTCTGACTGCTACACATTATGCATTAAAACTACCAAGCAATAAATGTAACTATTTTGGAAAACTGACATCTGCTTCACTTTGCCTTTAATCTTACCTTTAGAAAATTCCCACACTCTTACTGTACACAGCTATTATCAGATTTTGGTACATTTTACCAAAGAACAGTCATGCTGGGAAACCATACATAAAAGAAACAATAGAGAAAAATACAACAGCATAAGATCATGACAGCTTATTGAACCACTTAGCACCTAGCTCATGGAGAAAGAGTAAACAGACTGCAGTTACAAAAACATCTCTTTAAATTTGCTATTTTAGATACTGGTAAGAGTCTAAGTGAAGCAATATAAAGGCAAAGTGGAATTTGTCTTGTTTTTCTGGATCCCTTAAATTCCTCATTTGAAACAGAATTCACGGACAACATGCATTTTATTGAACATAAATTTTAACAAGTTAATCAAACTATCAATGACAAACTGTGCAACTATTAAAATAATGAAGTAGATACATTCAAAGAAATTACCTGCTCTGCCAGCGTCTCACAGTTTTTAAGTTTTCCTCTTGAGCACTGAATTCCACCATTTCCAGTTATTACAATAGTTGCAAAACTTTCTTCTCCAGAAGGATCTCCACCAGGTTCTTTTACTTCAAAAACCTCTGAATAGAAGGTAGACTGAAGGGTTTCCAAATTTATGAGATACTTAAGTTTCAAGTTCCTGGCAGTAGCTTTGCACTGGCTGAACTGCTGTATGAATTTACGGAACCTGTACCTTATTCTTTTTCGGGTCAAAATGTGGTATTCTTGGATTTTTGCTCGCACACATTTAGGCAGAAACATTTTGTAGCTGTGAATATATAACCAGCAAAAAAAAAAAAAAAAAAAAAAAAAAAAACCACAAGCAAATAAACAAAAACCACAACTAATGATTTAATCCATTAAATCTAACAAAGATATCTACCTCTGTGCTGAACAAGACAATGTGAAAAAACATTTTCCACTAAATGTAACTTTTTTAAGCTCTAGGATAACAAGGATTTTTCTTTCAGCCTGTAATACAATCTTTCAAATACAGCCTTATCTCTTCTTTTTTTTGTCCTCAACTTAATTTGAACATATACTACATTACGCATTTTCCATATATCCAGACACCAGTTTAAGATATTATTTAAGCCTGAGGCAAGACAGCAAAAAAAAAAGAAAAAAGAAAAAAATCACAAATTACAGAGTTGCTTTGTTTAGAGTGGAAAGAAGATGCTCAACAAACAGAATTTACAGTTCATTATGGAAAATACAATAGGTGGTAAAACACAAGTAACACTGCTGCTGATTCTCATATAAGTATTTCATATCACTGTCCAGATTGGATCAAAAGACAAAAAAGTAGTTTGACACCTCCAATCAGCTGGTCAATCTGTTATCTCATTCTATTTAACTCTTTCTGCTAGCCTTCATTAAAAGACAAACGTCAAGAATGAAGTACCAAGCAGAGGCAGAATTCACTCAGCTGAAGCAGAAACTGATTACTTCAACAAATTGGAGTGTACTGATAAACAAATTTAGTGGAGACTTGTCAGAGATAGTTAAGAGCCTGGAACACACGATATGAATGAAAAGGCTTATGGAATTTTGTACAGTGTGGAGAAAAGGTCCAGTAAGGTGTTCTAGCAATTGTCTTCAACTAACTAGTTATGGAGAAAACTGATGCAGGATTTTCACAGACATGCACAGTAATAGGACAAGAGGTATTGTGCATGTGGTATCACAGAGGAGAGATCGATCAAATGAGGAGAAAATTCTCCCCAGTGAGGATGATAATATGTCAAAACTTCCCAAAGGTATGGTGGAATCCTCATCCCTGGACATTTTCAGAACTTTACTGCCAAGGCCCTGTGCAACTTGATCTCAACTTTGAAGCTGGCCCTGATCTGAACTGGAAAAAAAATCCATGTACTGAAAAACAAAAAGAATAGATGTTGTGATACAAGCTTTCTATTGATTTCAAGCTTACACTCTATGTAAATTTATGGAACCAATATGCAAGGCTAAATAAATCCCCAATAGTTAAACATCTCCACCTAGATGGCTATGTCACGGCTTTTCATAGGCATTCAATACCATGACATTATGTAGAGAACTGTCAAAGTTGGATGGCTGCTGAGGAGCTGCAGTTCCTGGGAGCTACAGTTCCCAGCAACTCCAGTCATTCTTATATGGTTTCCATGGCCTTATTTTTGGCCAGACTACTATTTACAGCACAGTCAGGAAGGTGTTTCTCTCCCCATTTTGTTTATTACCCTTGATTCCTTTTGTATTGTATTATCTCACATTCCTTTATCATTTCTAGTGAATGAGCTTCTCTCTAACTCACTTGAGCTGTAATCTCTCCTTTTCACTTCTCTGCCTTCTTCCTGCAGGGGAAGAGGGAGGGGGAAGGGAGCCCCACTTGCTGTGGGACAAAAGATCTTCAACTCACGACAGACTAGCATGCAAAATTAATATTTATAGATAGCAGGTGTTACACAGTTATGAACTATTGAGTTACCTGACTGAGTTGTAAACAGCCAGTGGGGTTTGGTCCTTTTCCTTGGCCACCCTCATCATATCCAGAACAGCCATTCCAAGGCATTCTTCCTGCGTTTCATGAGTAACAGGCATTTGTATCCATCCACCCAAAAAATCATCTCGCCACTGAAGAAAAATGCAGAAAAGCAACTTAAAATATTTGTTCATGAACTGCAGTGAGACAGTATCATTTTGTTGGTTTTGCTATTTATTTTGCAGATCACATTCTTTCAAGTGAAACTTTTCATCTCCAGAGAACTATGTATGCTCATATTGGACACCAGATACAATCGTGACTAGAAACAGTTCTCAAAATGTCCTTGATTAAAATCTTGACTAGGTCTGTGTGTCACAGAGCCATAGAATATCCTGAAGTGGAAGGGAAGGGAAGATATCATCAAGTTCAACTCCTAGCTCCACAAAGGACTATCCAAAATCAGATAATATTTCTGAAAGCACTGTCCAAATGCTGCTTGAACTCCAGCAGGCTTGATGCCATGACCACTGCTTTGGAGAGTCTGATCCAGTGACTGATCACCCTTTGATGAAGAACCTTTTCCTAACCCCCAACCTGAGCCTCACCTGACATAGCACTGTACCATTCACTCAAGTACTGTTGCTGTGAGTAGAGATTAGAGGTCAGCATTGCCCCTCCACTCCCCTCATGAGGGGCTGTAGGCCACCATGAGGCCTCCCCTCAGCCTCCTTTTCTCTAGGCTAAGCAAACTAAGGGACCCCTGGTGCTCCTCATACATCTTCCCCTCTAGACCCTTTACCATCTTTGTAGCGCTCCTTTGGACGTTAATAGTTTTATATCTTTATATTGTGTCATCCAAAACTACACACGGTGCTCAAGATGAGGCCACACCAGAACAGAGCACACCAGATTGGCTGGCAATGATGTATTTGATAAACATGAGGGCACGGTTAGCCCTATTTGTTGCCAGTGCATAGTGCTGTCTCCTGTTCAACTTGCCATCAACCAGAACACAGAGATCCCTTTCTGTGGTGCTGCTCTCTAGACTCTTGTCCCACCACTCTATACGTATATCTAGGATTGAAGAATCTGGCACTTCCTATTCTTATACTTCATATGGTTGGTGATGGTCCAGCTCTATCTCTCAAGATCTCTTTGAAAGGCCTTTCTACCCCTTTAGAGAGTCTACAGCTCCTCCTAATTCAGTCTTGTCTGCAAACTTACTTAGTATACCTTCCAGTCTTTACCCAAGTCATTGATGAAAACATTAATAAGAGGCCCTAAAAATGGAAGCTTCCAGAACCCCACAGCTTTTTGCCCTGCTTTGTTGACTTCTGACACTTCGGAATTGCTTGTTCCTGGGCTTTTAAGAGGTGGTACTCAAAAACAGACCAGTACTGATGAACCCCAACACCTTCAAACCAGTTTTCCAGTAGACACTTCTAACCAGTTTCCTGGGCAGCCTGAAGTCTGCTTTCTTCATATCCAAGGCTAAAGTCTTGATGGCAGTTTTCACCCTGACACTAAAGATTGTAAACTATACAACATTACAGTCACTATAGTTAAGACAGCCACTAATTGCCACTTCATTCACAAGACCTTCTTGGTTCACAAGCAGCAAATCTAGTAGGGCATCTTTTCTCATTGGCTCCCTTGGTACCAGAAAGTTATCATCATGGTGTATTAGGAATATTCTGAATCTGTCTATATCAGCTGTGTGGTATTCCCAATTTAAGTCTGACAAATTGAAGTCACAAGGGCAGTTGATCAAGAGGTCTCTTATTTCCTTCAGTAACGATTCACTGATGTTATCATCCCAGCTGGAAGACATATAATAAAGTGGATGTCGTTTGAAGGTCTATTTGCTTGTCCCTTAATCCCCAGCCCAAGGCTCTTAACCATCTTACTGCCAAATGCAAGCTTCATATACTCCAGGCCCTCCCTCAAACCTCGCACCACATTTCCACTTCACATGCCCTGCCTATGTCTCTCTGTTGATGAGTCTATAACCGTCCCTCATCATACAGCGGTCCCAGGACTCTTCCCAACAGATTTCACTTATGCCAGTAATGCCCTCAAATTTTGGTATGTCATTCCATAACTTATTACTGGTGAGATTGGCTTTATTCTTTTGCCCTTCAAAACTAGTTTAGAGCTCTACCAATCAGTTCTGCTAGCTCAAGCACAGAAGTCCTCTTCCCATCCTATGAGAAAGGTGCATCTCAGAGGTCACCAGTGTGTTTCATCTTGAGAAGGTTATCCCATGATCAAGAAACAAAATTCTGCAAGTGACACCAGCCTTGGAGCCACCTATTCAACAGCTGGGTTTGCCTGTTCCTTTCAACACTGCTTCAGGCTTCTGGAGGATAGAGAAAAGTATAACCCTAAGACACTGATGTCCCTTCTGATTTCCCTAGGACTTTTTTGCTACCTAATCACCATGGACATGAAAACCCACTAATAGACATTAAGCAGAGAATCACGCCAGGGTAGTGAGTTTTCTAGTGATGTCTCTTACCCAGGATGGCAATAGACTTTCCTATGGTTTGAGTCTGTTTGGTATGGTATGGTGTGGGTCTGTTTGGACCCTCTGTTCCTCTCAGAAAGGAGTTACCTATCACAACAACCCTTCTTGTATTGACAGACGTGCTAATGGTATGGGAGAAAGGCTGTCTAGCCCTAGGAGACCCCTGCAACCTGGATGAACCTTCATCTACATCATCTATCTGTTCATCAAATTCCAAAGCTTCATTCCTTATGCACCTGAACATGAGGGTGAGATAGGCAGGGAGGAGATTCACCTGCCACCCCGAGCAGAAACCTGCCTCTATTCTGCTCTCTCTCTTAGTTACCTTCCTTTCTCCTGTTTTTGAGAAGAGAGGTAGCCCTTCATTTCTCTTGTTGTGGTCAGCTAATGCATTCTTGGAGATGGTAGGGTACAGCTCCACTAGTCAGTCTCCTTCTTCAACTTCCTGATGTACTTCAGCCTACTCATCTCCTCCCAAAGCTCTGTCCACAGGCTGAGCAGTACTTCCATCTGGGCATATTTCCTGCAGGTGTGCTCATTGCTGCCACCAGACACTGATGGAAAGCTTGGGCACAGCCTACAACCTGAGACCTGGATTGCTACATGTTCCTTCAGGAACTCTGCATAGCTGCATCAGTTTCTGTGACTGGAAAGGCTACAGGTGTCACAGAAGACACAACTATCTGCTGAATGGATACCATAACCAGAGCTGTTGGAAATAGCAGACAGACAGCAACTTGTCATACAAACTGCAATGCTAACATATGTGGAGGATATTATCCCACAATGTAACCGTCCAAAATGGAAGTCACAGTGAAAGATTTGCACGTGGTGGCACTAGATGGGAACTGCACAATCTCCCTGCTCTCCTCACAACCGCCATTTGAACTTCACCTCTGCAGAAATACAATGTGATGCAAGCTTTAATTTTTCTGTTTAAAAGCTTCAAGCTGTCAAAAGAACTTGCATAACTCCCTTTATTGAAAGGGAGAAATATCAACAACCTTTATAAGTCTGCGTTTTGAAGATATAATGAAGCAAATCATACCTGTGCAAATAGGTAAGACATGACAAGATCATCAAGAACAGGGCTTTCTGAACCCCGAATAATGCCATAGCGATATGCTCTGCTTGTGCCATTGCAATACCAGTGGGGAAAATAAAACCTGTTAAAAAATACTTAAGTAAATAACAGTGAAAATACACTCTTGTTTACCACAGCAGAAATTACACATTTCTTAGATCTAAACTAAGGGCTGGCTGTTCTGAAAAGCCAATATTAAGCCCTCCAAAGTCAACACAATGTTTTCATCTAGTTCTTGGTGTGTAGTACAACACTTAGAGGGTGAGAAGTTGCACTGGTCAAAACAATGAGCTCTGCAAATCTATCCTCACTAATCAGAATACAGAGGATCTTGTGTTACTCTTCCAGTTTCCTCTAAGACAATTCCTAAAGAAACAATTGAGTTATTAGGTTACATTATGCAATTTAAAGAAAAAGCAATCTTTTCTCTAAGGAAAACAGTGACCGTACATTTAGAAGCCCACATTCAAAAATCAGGGTAGACAAAAATGGATCTGTTGCAGGCATCCACCTGACTAAAATAATCATTCTGCATTTCAGAACTCCTACTGACTTCAAATGGGCAAGTAAGGAGATGGAGATGTAGTACTCTTAAGAACAATATCATCTTAATTCCTCATACATTTGAATTGTTTCTTTCTCCAATCTGAAATGGCATACATATAACATGTATACAACTTAAATTACTTGATTTTTACGTTCTCATCTATCTTTCATCCAAATCTCACCAACAATGTCTGTAACAGAGAAATTACAGTTCATCTAAATACCTTATTGACTGTATTTTCCTCACACAGTTCTGTACTATCATGAAAAGTGTGTAAGATTTGCTTTGGATTACCTTATCCGGTACAGTAGCATTAGTCTGGTTGCTTCATCTACGTGGAAAATGTGATTTGGAGGATACCAAACTCTATCTGTTTCACTCATGAGTGCAAACATATTATGATAGACCGGCATGATACCTAAATAAAGAATAGATAAGTATATATAAGAATTTGTTTTTGTAGAGAATCAATCTTACTATGAAAAATACATTGTTAAAAGCAGTAGATAGCACATGTTCTCCAACTATTTATTACATCGCTTTACCACTGCCAACAGCATTGCAGAGATCACCTTAAAACCTGCAGATTTTTTCCTGGTTTGTTTTCTCATTCTCTAACAAGATTGTACTTACTTGTTACTCTATTCTTAATGTTCAAATTATAAGATTTTATCTGAATGGTATTTAATACAATGGATTATTAGCCTTTTAGTTCAAGAAGTAACAATCAACAACAGTACATTACTTTTTCCTTACATTTCCAAAAATCAAATCTAGCTATTGATTTCATTATTCCAGGCTGATGAGTAATCAAATGCCATCATTACTAGAACAACCTGCCATTTATACTTCCGTAGCTCAGTTAAGAACAAAACCAAATGTACAAAAATGGATATATTTTTTTTTCCCTCAAAAAGTTTCAGAACTCTTTCAGTGAGAACTGAGAATCAATTCTACTTGCAAACTGTATAAATCTGTGAAGCACCAGATCTTCAATAGCATGAAATTATAAGTTGCCTTTGAGGCTTCTAACTACAGGGTACAGCCTAACTTGAAAGACAGATGATAAAGTTCTGTAATATACCGTACTGTTGTGTGTCCAAGGGATGCCAATGCTATGATTTGGAAAACAGGTTATATATCCAAGACATTGCAGCAATAAAGAAAGAAATTCAACCACTGACAAATTTTCAAGACATAATGGGATACATGTGCACAAATCGGAGAGTAGGATAAAAGTTGTAGTGTGAAAGTCAAGGTAAGGAAATGAACCTGGGGATTTCGATAGTTTGCTGAACATGAGACAGCAGTATGCCCAGGTAGCCAAGAAGGCCAATGGTATCCTTTCCTGTATAAGAAATAGTTTAGTCATCTAGATCAGGGAGGTGATTGTCCCCTAATATTCTGCTCTGATGAGGTTGCATCTCTAGTACTGTGTTCAGTTTTGGGACCCTCACTACAAGAAAGACATCAAGGCCACGGGTCATGCCCAGAGAAGGTCAGGGAAGCTGGTGAGAGATCTGGAGCACAAATCTTACGAGGAGTGGCTGAAGGAACTGGGAGTCTGCAGAAGAAGAGAATCAAGGGAGACCACAATAGCTCTCTACAGCTTCCTGAAGGGAGGCAGTTGGTGAAGTGGGGGTCAGTGTCTTCTCCCATATAATTTGCGATAGGATTGGAAGGAATGGTCTCAAGTTGCACTGAAGGAGGTTCAGGTTAGATATTAGGAAAGATTTCTTCTGTGAAAGAGTGGTCAAGTACTGGAAAGGGCTGCTCAGGGAGCTGGCTGAGTCACCATCCCTGGAAGTGTTCAAAAAAACATTTAGATGTGGTACGAAGGGACATGGTTCAGTAGGAAAATATTGCTAGTAGGAGGACAGTTGAAGTAGATGATCTTAAAGGTCTTTTCCAACCTTGGTGATTCTATGATTCTATTCTATGAAAGAAACACAAATATTTTAAATACCTCACAGATAGTGAGAACAAATGCAATTGTGTATAATGTTAAGAGACACAAGAATTCTGGCAAGAGGCAAAACACTAAAAATCAATTCCATCCTGAAGACTTAGAAGGAAATCACAGAAATTCACACAGAAATCAGGAGGAAAAAAAAAAAAAGGTTTTATAGACTTCACAGAATCACAGAACAACTTGGGTTCATGGGGACGCCATAAAGCCCCAACACTCTGGCCACAGGCAAGGTTGCCAACTGCAACCTGCAAACTGGCCCTAAACACCTTCAAGAACAGGGTATCCACAATCTCTCTGGGCAACGTGTTCCAGGACCTCACCACACTCAGTAAAAAAAACTTCCCCCTGACATCTAATCTAAATCTTCCCTCAGTTTAAAATCATTCTCTCTTGTGCTATCGCTATCTACCCATGTAAAAAGTTGATTTCCCTCATATTTATAAACCTTCTTTAAATATTGGAAGGCTGCAATGAGGTCTTCCTGCAGCCTTCTCCTCTTTCCCATTTTGAAAAGCCCAGTTTCTTCAGCCTGTCTTAACAGGAGAGGTCTACAGCCCTTGGAACATCTTTGTTGCCCTCCTCTGAACTCTCTCCAAAAGATCCACATCTTTACTGTGTTGGAGGGCCCAGACTTAGAGATGCAGTATTCCAGCTAGGGTCTCACAAGGGCAGAGTAGAGGGGGACAATCACTTCCCTTGCCCTGTTGGCCACCCCTCTTCTGACAGAACCCAGGATATCACTGGCCTTCCAGACTGCGAGTGTGCATTGCTGGTTCATGGTAGGTTTTCATCAACTGGGACCCCTAAAGTCCCTCTCAGCAATAGTACTCCCAAGGAGTTCTTCTTCTGGTTTGTATACGTATCTGGGATTACCTTGACTCAAGTGCAAAACCTTCCACTTTACTTTGTTGAATCTCATTAGGTCCACTAGGGCCCACCTTATCAAGGTTCCTCTGGATGGCTTTCTTTCCTTCTGCTCTATGAGTCATACTGTTCAGCTTGGTGACATCAACAAACTTGCTGAGGGTGCATTCAATCCCATCATCTGTCTCACTGACAAGGAGTACTGGCTTCAAGATGGACCCCTGTGGGACACTGCTTATTACCAACCTCCACTTGGACATACAGCCACTGATCACAACCCTCTGAATGCAAACTTCCAACCAATCCCTTATCCACTGAAAAGTCCACCCTTCAAATCTGTATCTTTCCAGTTTAGAGATAAAGATGTGGTGAGAGATCATGTCCAAGTCCAGGTAGGTGGCATCAGTTGCCCTCTCTTTGTCCACTGATGCTGTTGCTCCATCACAGAAGGCTACCGGACTAGTCAGGCACAACCCTTCCCTTGGTGAAGCCATGCTGTCTGTTTCAGGTCATCTGCTCATCCATCATGTGCCTTAACATGTCTTCCATGAAGATCTGTTCCATGATTTTCCCAGGCACAGAGGTGAGGCCCACCAGCTTGGAGTTCCCTGAGACCTCCTTCCTCCCTCTCTTGAGAATGGGAGTGATGTTTCTCTTTTTCCAGTCCCCAGGGATTTTGCCTGTTAGCCATGACTTATGAAATACGTTGGAGAGCATCTCAGTAACTACATCAGCCAGCTCCCTCAGAACTCTGCGATGCATGTCATCTGGCCTCATGGACTTGCACACATTCAGTTCCATGAGCTGACCTCAGATTTGCTCTGCCCTTACAGTGGCTGGGGGAGTTTGCTCCCCCAGTTCCCACCTACAGATTCGTAACAATGTCTAGGTGCAGGTAATTATTAAATGAGGTAGGCCCCTTTCATCAAATCTAAAGCACATTTAATCAGAAACAAACAAATCAACTCTAGGTATAAAACTGCAACAAAAAGCAATTCAATCCTTAAGAACAAGTTTAAACTTCTTATAAATTGAGTATGTTGCTGCAGGGAGCCAGCAAAAAGGCTAAGACCAAGAGCTCTTGTGTAGCTGCCAGATTAAGCTGTTGAAATCTACAGGCTAATCATTTGAGATAGCTCACTAAAACATGCCAGACCTACACATACTAACATGTGATTTTCAACGGAAGAAAATAGAAGGAACTATGTGAAGTAACCAAAGAGAAATAAAAACAAAAAAAATCCCATATGAATAACGATGAACAGATTAATAAATTAGAGACTGGGTGTAAATCAGGATGTAGCAAATTCATTTTTTCTGGAGTTAAGAATAAGTCTATCCTAACCCTAACCCTATGCAACTGAATTCGGTTGTGAAATTGGATCAATTCATATTACAGATTACTAGTCTTCAAAGCAAAAGTAACTGACATTAGTTCTGAGTCTGTGTGGTGTATGTATACCAAATTATCACAGAATATTTTACAGCTTAATGCAAGTAAATTACCAACCTACTAGAGATTCTAGCCAGATGTTAGACACCGTTGAAGACAGTGTTGAATATTTATGTAGTCTTATTAAGATATTACCTCATTAAAATCTGAAATAAGCTCACTGAACAATTCCAAGTAATTTTTAAATTACTAAAGGTATTGTGCTTCACCAAGTGCACAAGTGCCTTGTGCTAAGGTATTGTGCTTCACCAAGTACATTACAGAAAAAAAATAAATAAAAATAAAGAGAAACATACACATTCACACACAACACTTCAATACTTCAACCCAGATCACACCACTGCCATTCTCTGCAGAAATTGATTTCTTAAGTGAGGAACAGGACTTTGAAATTCTCCCTACAAGGTGAAATGTTGCCATTAACAAAACAAAAAGAAATCCACCTTTACTTCCTTCCTACGGTTAGGAAGTAATTTAAGCACTCATCCATCCTTCATACTTAATCATTTGTAATTCCATATGGTAATCGGTATCTTTCACTGCCAGTGCTTGGGGACATATAGATTGTGTGTTCATCAAGAAAGGGTGTTAAACCTCTTAATTCCTAAGGAGGAAAGAAAATGTGGTGCAGTGGGAAATTATATATCTTTGCATCAGCATCAAAACATTGCCAGACTTGAAAAAATTTTGACCATTACACATTTAGTGGAAAATCATTTATTAGGGTCTTGAAAATTGTCCATAAAGGTCTGATGAAAGCAGAATTCAAACACTTCCCTTTTCTTGTAAATTTTGGCAGTGCTACTAATTGCAGGGATTTTTCAAACAACTAACAACATCAGGACTTAAGTGTTTTCTCCAGAAACAATGAAAACCAAAAAGGAGGGGGAAGAGTGGGAGGAGGGAAAGGGTGTCTGTGCACCTAAGTCTTCCGATGAAACCCAGACAATTAACCAATGGTGAAAATTTCTGAGAAATAATTTTCAACACAAGTAAAATCAGAAAAGCCGTTCCAAGAGGTATTAAAAACCTCCACTGGTTTTCTACACTTCACTAATCATATTAGCAAATAAAACAGTGAATAGTTAGAAGAAGCAACAGTGACTCAGACATAATAAAGCAAAATTACTCTCTACTTTTCATTCCTAGCGAGGCTATTAAACAGATTGTCTGGACTACAGCAAATAAAATCAGAGTTGTCTCTTGGCAAGTATTTTGTTTAGTAGACAAGGCTAAAAAAAAAACCCACAGCACTCTATACCATTTGTCAAGCAACATCATGAAAGTCTTTAACACAGCAAAGTTTTAATCCTCAAACTTCTACCTCAAGTTTAAAAAAAAACACAGCAAAAGCATTTGCATAGAGCTCCTTCCTCTCCTCACTGTGCTTTTATACCTCCACATCTACACTGGTCATGCTATTTTTTTTTTTTTAAGTAAAAAATATAAATACTAAAAACTATTTAAAAGTGTAATTTCATTTTAGATTAATTTGAAGGAGAAGAGAAAGGGAAAGGATTTAAGATGGTGATTTGCAAAAAAAAATCTCAGATACCGAATTTAGAAAATGAATCGAATGCAATGATGCTATAACCTCTAGAATAATTTTTTGTATCTCATTTTGATACTCAGTTACCTGTTCTAATATAATTTCCTCTCTTCGGCTGAGGCTTCCATTCATTTTGGTGCAATTATTTTAGAGTTGTCTTACATGGCAGATGACATAGATAAGGCTGATTGCTGAAAACAACTCATTGATTTAAACTTAAAATCAACACTTCTGGTTAGAAAATTTGTCAGTTTGATATTAAAAACTGTCAGAACATAAAAATGTAAACAACCTACAAGAAGGTTTGTATTAATTATATTTTTAAGCCAAGCCAGTATAGATTGGAAAACCTTCAATTGTTTGACTTGTCTAAAAGGTACTCAAGACTGCTTGCCACAAGCAGCAGTCATACTTTGATGTAACCAGCTCTGCTATCAAGGGATCTAGCAATTGCTCAAATCATGGAGAAAGTTCATCAGTATTTTCCAAGTTTATTGCATCTCAGACATTCCTACTACCTAAACCACTTTCTTTATGAATTGAACTGATTCATAGAAAATTCCTGAAAATTCTTGCCTGTTTAAGCATTCTTGGAGTACGTATGCTATGCAGACCTACATATTCTACCTACAAGCATAAAATCTCATAAAAAAAGTGCAAATGATTAGAACTACTATGAAAAAGAAAAAGCCCTACATACAAAAACCATTTCAGTCTTTTCCGCCAATTCAGAAGGTAATGAAGTTACAAATTCCTCTGACAATCTGGCAGCAAGATACTGCCATGGTAGCTGTCAAGCAGAAACCACTCTTCAGAAGACTTTCTCCACCTTAGCTCTAAAAGGATGAAGCCTCAACATAGCAAAATATTTCACTTATAGAAATATAACACCACTGTAAATATGAATTACAAACTGATACAGAATGATGTAACAATAGCTAAAAAGATAAAATCCACTCAGTAAGGAATTCTGTTCATAAAAAATTGTTTCTTAAAATAGTCAGTTGTAGAAGGATACATCTGGGAGCTAGAAACCAGTCATATCCACAAAACAAAAGCTACTACACCAGGATGTTAAAAGCCTTGAGAAAGACTGGTGGAGTCTGAGAAAACAAGAAACGTGAAGTCTTTAGATAATGTCACAGGAAATACAATTGGATTCTTGTGTTAGCAGAAATTCTATCTTGCATGTTTTTGTGACATGGACGAGAAGAATATTGTACATTGCTTGGTCTGGACATATTCATGGGAAATTGCAGATGGTGCAGAAGACAGTAAAAAATGGAAATAGTTAAGACATCCAAACTACTGAAATCCATCAAAATACATTTAAAAAAAATGATCTAAAGATAATATAATGACGGTCTCTCTAGCAGTGGTGATGGGGAAAGAATGAAAAAACACGACTTCAAACAAACATCTGAAAACTGAAGAAAGATGAATTTAAATTAGAGAAGAAGAAATGGAAATAAAAAGTAGACAAGAAATAACAGTAGAAGCAGCTAATCAAACTATCAAGATAGTTACTATTCCAGTAAATTCAAACTAGGTTCTATCTCTCTATGACAAAAATAACGTAGTCAAATAAATAGTAAGAAAAAGAAGGTACCTGATGTCATGGCTGATCACAACATATTCCTTCAAAGATTATGCTATTCTAACATAGACATACATTGAACATACTAAGTTTGATGTACACAAGACCGTAATTACTTTAATATTCTGGCAAGTTGATATGAGAAGATTAAACTTAAAGAACATTTTATTTCTCCACTTTCCAGTGAAATCATTCTCTAGTTAATCCCCTCAACACTAGTCCTTCACTACAGTAGCAATTAAATATTTTATGGGAATAAATATAATCTAATGTAAAAAATTCACCACTTTAGCATTCAAAAAAGAAGAACCTCCTCCCTTATGCAACTAGCCTTACATACTTATAAATACTGTAGCTGAGAGTCTTACAGCCATATGAATATTAAAACGGAAGTCCAAGAACACCCACCAAAAACACTGGCAACAATGCTAAATAATGTACTCTTATTAAAAAATTCACAGCAGTCGATGAATCATTAAGGAGATGTTTTCCAAAGTGGGTACACATTTGTGACTCATTGGAAAACAAATATTTGAAATTATGATCCCTCCTTTTAAAGTCATTTGCACCTGAAATGTGGCATTTGGAGAACTAAAAGGCAAAGTCTTGTACCATGGACAGTCCCAAAAACAGACAGAGACACTGTGTGCAGGTGCACATATGTGAATAATAAAGTCTCTTTTGTATCTGGACTTCAAAATTACTTTTTTTTCTTTCCAAATTGCCCAAATTCAATTCAAGCTATTACTGCAATGAAACGAAAAATCCTTGCACAAAACACATTTAAATTGTTTTACTATAGATCTTAGCACCTATCCATGGTCTAGGAAAATGTAACAATTCAAAGGCATTATTAACTAGACGTAGGATTATTTATTCTAAAGTTGATTACATTCTTGCTGACTTTACTTTATAAATGACTCAAAAGGAAAAAGCCACAGACATAGTGGCCATGTTATACCTAATGCATCACTTTCCATCTAAAAAGATGATAAAAAATGATTCATTTATAGTAAATAAATAAATAGTAAAGTGAAGCATTTATGATAAATAAATAATATAAATAAATATAAAAATAAGCATTATATGTTATACATTTATATTACATACTTATATTTACATAAATACATAAACATATATATTACAAATACAAATGAATGTAGTAGACATAGTCACCTGATTATAATTTCAACTTCACAGTCTTTCTGATAGTAACAGAAGCCTTGCGCTAATCACTACTGATAATGATTAGTTGAAAAACATCAGAGAGATTAGCATTTCTGTTAAAACACCAGTATTATGATGACCTTTGGTTTATTAAAAGCTCTCTTGCATCAAGTGCAATTACACTGTCAAAAAAAACCACAGCATGTATACTTACCACATGCTTTGCAGGCAACAGTGCAAATCTCTTCTGCAATGTATTCTCCAGCTGGAAATTGAAGATAATCTCCTCCCGTCTTCCCAGGTGAATAATAAAGGTACACTTGAAGCAATGGCTCTGTCTGCTTGGGTGCACTAGTATTCCCAAGGATGTCGCCATTCTGGTGGACAGTGGCAGTTGCTGTGCCTTCTATATTTGCCATTGTAAGACAGGCCATTGTTTTCCTTTTGTTTTTGTTCAGAACATTTGCCTAAAAGAAACATAAAGAGTAGTTTTTGAATAACTGCATATATTTTTGCTTGCAATACTTCACCACTCTCTGAGTAAAAAATTTCTTCCTAACATCAAACTGAAATCTCCCCTATTTCAGTTTAAATCCATTCCCCCTTGCCCTTGTCCTGTTGTTTTCTACCTGTGTAAAAAGTTGGTTCTCCATCTCCTTGTAAGCTCTTTTCAAGTATTAGAAGATTGCAATGAGGTCTCCCCAGAGTCTTCTCCTCTCCAAGAGAAATAATTCCCTCAACATTTCTCCATAGGAGTGGTGCTTCAGTCCTCTGACCATCTTTGTGGGACTTTTCCGGACAAGCTTCAACTGCTCCATATCCTTCTTGACCAGGCCTGGGGCATCTAGTACACAGTACTCCCGGGGGGCCTCACCAGGGTAGAGAAGAAGGGGACAATCACCTCCCTCTCTCTGCTGGCCACTGCTCTTCAGATGCAGTCCAGGATACCATTGGCCTTCCAGGCTGCATGAAGGAAGCTTACTGATGTATTTCTATCTACAAGAAGGGCCGTAAGAAGGATCGGGGAACTACAGGCCTGTTGGCTGACCTCAACACCAGGGAAAGTTACAGAGCAAATCATCTTGGGTGAGATCACACAGCATGTACATGGATTCCAGGGAATCAGACCCAACCAGCAGGGGTTCATGAAAGGCAGGTCATGCTTGACCAACCTCATCTCCTTCTATGACTGGGTGACCAGACAGGTAGACAAAGGAAAGACTGTCACTGTAGTCTACCTAAACTTCAGCAAAGCCTTTGATATGGTCTCTCACAGTATTCTTCTGGGGAAACTGGCTGCCCGTGGCCTGGAGAGGTATACCTTTTTTGGTAAGGAACTGGGTAGAGGACTCTGGTTAATGGAGTTAAGTCCAGCTGGTGACCTGTTACAAGTGGTGTCCCCCAGGGACTGGTACTGGGGCCCATCATTTTTATTGATGATCTAGATGAGGGGATTGAGTATATCCTCAGTAAGTCTACAGATGACACCAAGTTGGAAGGCAGCGTCGATCTGCCTGATGCCCTTCAGAGCTTCAGAGGGATCTAGATAAGCTGGATTGCTGGGCTGAGGTGAATGGGATGAGGTTCAACAAGGCCAAGTGCCGGGTCCTGCATTTTGGCCACAATAACTCCATGTAGTGCTATAGGCCTGGGGCTGAGTGACTGGATGACTGTGAAGAGGAAAGGGACCTGGGGGTGCTGGTTGATGCTTGACTGAATGTGAGCCGACAGTGTACCCAGGTGACCAAGAGGGCCAACGGCATCCTGGCCTGCATTAGAAATAGAGTGGCCAGCAGGAGCAGGGAGGTCATCATCCCCCTGTACTCAGCATTGGTGAGACCGCACGTTGAATACTGTGTTAGTTTTGGGTCCCTCACTACAAGATAAACATTAAGGCCCTAGACCATGTACAGAGAAGGGCAACGAAACTGGTGAGGGGTCTGGAGCACAAGCCTTATGAAGAGCGGCTGAGGGAGCTGGGATTGTTTAGTCTGGAGAAGAGGAGGCTCAGAGGAGACCTTATTGCACTCTACAACTTCCTGGAGGGAGGCTGTGATGAGGAGGGGTTTGGCCTCTTCTCTCAGGCAACAGACAGGACCTGAGGAAATGGTTACAAGTTGTACTAGAGGAGGTTTAGATTAGACATAAGGAAAAACTTTTTCTCTCAGAGAGTGGTCAGGCACTGGAATGGCCTGCCAAGGGAGGTGATGGAGTCACCGTCCCTGGCAGTGTTCAAGAGGCATCTGGATGAGGAGCTACAAGATATGGTTTAGTAGCTTGTGGTAGCAATGGTGGTGGGAGAACAGCTGGACTAGATGGATCTTGTAGGTCCTTTCCAATCTTGTGATTCTATGATTCTATGATTCTAACACACTGCTGGCTCCTGTCCAGCTTTTCATCAAACAGAATCCCTAGTCCTTCTCTGGAGGGCTGATCTCAATGAGTTCTTTGCCAATTCTCTCTATACTCATATTTAGGATTGTCCTAGTCCAAGTGCAACACCTTGCCTTTGGCCTTACTGAGCCTCATTAGATTTTCATGGGCTCACTTTTCAAGTCTGTCCAGGTGCCTCTGGATAATATCCTTCCCTTCTATTGTACTGACTGCACCACTCAGTGTTATCAGCAAACTTGCTGAGCATACACTCAACCTCACAGTCTCACATCTGTTAATAAAGATGTTGAACACCAGTCTCAAGATGTATTCCTGGGGAACGCCGCTTCTGACTTTCCTCCACCTGGAGGTACAGGCATTGACAACAACCCTCTAGATATGACCACCCAGCCACGTCGTCATCCACTGCAGAGCCCACTCTTCAAATCCGTATCTCTCCAATCCAGAGATAAGGATATGGTGTAGGACAATGTCAAAGGCCTGGGATTACTATATAACTCTAATTCTGGAATATATCAAACACCAGAAGAGGAAAAACTAAAGTAAAAACTTGGAGTCCAATATTTATCACTGCTCACTAGATTTTATAGCATGTGCTTACTTGTCCAACTGAAACACATTACTTAAACTTGATGGTCAAAATAATGCTTTTAATGATATCTGTGAATCTTATGATAATCCCAGTTTCAACCAAAAGATTGTGCTGAATATTTACAAAACAACTAGACAGGCCACAGACTAGCACAGAGGAAGAGTAGGAATACTTTCAAGCTGAGTTTTACTCTTCCACACTTAAAACAAAACAAGTCCCAACTGAGGTGAGGCTTGATGAGTAAGCAGCCACTATTTGTAGATAAAAACCAAGGCCTCCTTTCAGACCTAGTCAGGTAACTCTATTCCTTTGGAATGCAAGCAAAAAATCCTCAGTGATAAAAATGGAAGACAGAGAGACAAGTAACCCAACAAAGAAGCATAGAAATATTTTAAAATACAACAAAACAAAACAAAAAGTTAAAAAATAAAAGTGAGATTGAAGAAGTATTCCAAAGTTAAAGAATGGCTTTGCTCTGTTGAATACAGTTTTAATCAGTAAAAGCCATGCTTACAAGAAAAACTTGTACAAAGCTTGCTATTATGAAAACTATGAGGGCTACTCTGCAAGTAATGCTTCCTATTTTATAAGGGCTGCTCTGAAAGTAATGCCTCTTATTACCTTATGTCAGCCTATGACATCGGAGGCAGATGTTAGTAGTAAAGCATTTGAACCTTCCCACCAAAATTCTCTCAACATTTTGTTGTTATACGACACATGGCAGGAGAGGGGCAATTTGACGAAGCAGCATCTGACATGGCCACGTGTATGAAGCAAAGGTGTGTCACTGAATTCCTCCATGTGGAAAAAATTGCTCCCACTGACATTCATTGACGCTTGCTGAACGTTTATGGAGACCAAACAGTGGATATGAGCACAGTAAGGCAGTGGAGTGGTGCACTATAGCAGTGGCAAAGACGATATTAAAGACAAGCCATGTTCCAGACTGCCATGCAGATCTTTACAAGGTTGGAATTCAGGCTCTTGTTTATGGCTGGCAAAAATGTATAGATCATGGTGACAACTATGTTAAAAAATAGTGTATTTAGCTGAAAATTGGCTCTGACAAATAGCATTATTGTTCTCTTGATATTTGTTGTAGTTTCCATGGAAGTAAATAAGAGGCATTACTTTTGGAGAAAGTAATACATATACTGCTTTATCATAAAATACCTGTTTGGAGAGTTACTTTTAATTTTTTTCCCCTCTCAAAACTGCAGTTACTAAGGAAAATATGACTGTATGATTTATGTGGGTTTACATTTATATGGGTTAAAAATGACCTGTTCTACTAAAAAAGATCACAATAGCTAAGCCAGCAGGAAAAAGCTTAACACCTCAAAGGAAGAAAGCATTCATTTCATGATCTATGTAACAGATAAAAATACTCAATTTATTTATAGAAGAGGACAGAATTATACTAACTTGATGGTAAATAGAAACAGAAAGCCAGCAAAACAAAGCAAAAAATAAAATATCCAACAACAACATCATGACATAATCAATAGAAAACCACATCATTTTAATTTCCAAACTAAAGCAACAGAGAGTTAATATATCACAGAATCATAAATCTACATTTCTAAGTACAAGTGAATTTGGACTGTGGGCGTTTGGGCCTTAGTCATAAATTGCCAGGAAGGTCTTTCAGCTGCAAAGACCACAATCAGGCAAACAATGTTCAATGAAGGGAATAAATGTGCATTTCTATTAAGCCATCCAGAAACTCATGTTTTGTTGAAGAAAACAACCACTGCATCAAAGATTTAATATACTCAGAATGGGACATCCATAGGTAAGTTACTCACAGTACCCACACATGTATTTGTTGCCCAAACAGATACAATGTACAAGGTCCATATAAATCTGAAAGTTGATATCCAACATGCAACCAGAACTCAGTGAAATTCAAAAATTACCAGTCCACTTATAAACATTTCTCCATTAGTATAAATAACAAAATCTTCAATTAATACATTTTGATTTCGTGATCAAAGCAGCTATCTGTAACAGATCTGATTCTGGAACTAAGGAACAATGAATTTGATCCAATAGAGTTATTTTGATATTTCTTATCTTGATCATATTTTAAGACTGAATTTTTAAAGGATTAATTATTACTCATGCTGCTCTAACAACCACAGCATTTACAATGCAACATGTTTACATGCTCTTTTCTATTTCTGTCTGCAACTCCAATGCACCAAAGGATTGATTTTACCTTCCATGCTGTCCTGCAGCTTAAAATAATAAAATAAATAATATAACTTCAACTAGAAAGGAGAATTAATTAACAAACTGAAAACCACCACAATATAGGAAAATACATTAAAATGCAGAGGGCATAAAAAGCCCTTCATGATTTAATAGTATTCAGCATTCATTGCCCAGTTTATTACAGTTTTCTTCTTTCAGACTATTTCAAGTTATAGGCTGCACTAGCTTTTTTTTAAGTCTAAACTCTTCTCTTGAAAATAACCTCTCTGTCCTTTCAGCTTGCTTTTTTTTTTTTTTTTTTTTTTTTTTTTTTTTTTTTGGAGAAAGGGCATTTTTCCACTACAGGTAAAACTCCTGTCAACTACTTTTTATCACTTGAGAAAGCTTTGTATAAAACATAAGAATGATGAAAACTTTTAAATGAGCACATCAAAAGTCACCCACTTGCTGTTGTATCCACAGGAGGTCAGACAAAGCTGGCACACAGGCAATGGTAGAACATAATGTATCTGCAATAGAAACATACTAAATATTAAAAAAGTTAATGGCCCTGAGCAAATATATCATTATTTAAGAACTCAGGTGTTGAGTTTCAGATAGTGCGATTCATTCCTTTCTCATTTGCCTGAATTCCTACTGTCTTCTTCGTGAAGAACTTTTCAAAAACATATTTTTGGTTCTATTAGACCTTGATCCTTAGTGCTAACAATAAGCTGGTACACTAAATATACACTTGTTTCATGATTCCCAGCTGTCTTCTTTTTTCTTAGATTGTATTTTTTCTTTTTCGTAAATGAAGAAATCGGTTTAAGAGAACTGTTGATGGCATTAGAAGAGAAATGAAAAGAAAAAAAAAAGACACGGCAGATTCACTTAAGGTAGTAACACTCCATTTCGCTAAAACACTTAATTCTAGCTAAAAACTGATAACACCTTCTTCTTACAATTTGTGTGGAAGTTAGCACCAAATGTCTTGCAGGAGGAAGGACAAGGGCACACCTACTTTCATTCTCTTTGCATACTTCTGTGGTTGCAATAAACACCATTTGAAAAGATTTAAGCAAAACAGTAGCTCTCTCATCAGTGAAAAAATGGAAATACCCTGCTGTGATGCTTCAACCACAAGAAAAGGCTGAAGAAGAGAGAAACAAAAGCGCATTTTAAAGCTGACTAGAAGAGGAAAAAAAAAACGTGATAGTGGATAGTTGAAAGTGGATGAAACTCAGAGAACACTGCAGAGTTTAGATTTGATGACTTTTCAGACAAATCTTGGGCAGAAGGAAAAAGAAGGAAATTAAATTCCTCAGCACCACCTGCTGCTTCTACCAAGTTTACCATTCATGGCCCTGAAAAACGGAACCCACCTCACACAACTGCAAATTCAGCTTCTGTCTCCACATAAATCAGACTTCTGAGAACAGTGTTTCTTCTCTTGTGAATCTGGCTTTAGAGATAAGCAGTTACACCTTGTTTGGACAGCTGCATATTTTCTACGCACCTCCAAGGATGCTCTTTAAAATGCTGTCTAGTCAGACAATTAATATCTGATACAAAGTCCTCTAGAGTTAATTCAAGTTTTCCAGACCTGTATTAAGGGATGGAGTAAGTTGCTCAGGGGTAGAGCAGCATATCATTCACCTTTGGAGCATATGCCCCTTGGATTTTAATCTGACAGCACACCAGTTCCAACAGAGCACAGAACTATAACCTGCTCATGCAGGTTGCAGATCTCTGGGAGGCTGGTTAATTCTAAATTACCTTCTGCTCTGAGACTACTGTTCATGCTTATTACTCCCAGTCTGGCTTTTGATTGAGGAAAACCACATGAAGATTTACCTGACTGTAATTGGTTGTGAACTTTCCCCAAAACTCCAGATCAACTGTAAATATTTTAAGTTATATGAGGCAGTTGGCAATGAACTGATGGTATAAACCATGTTGAGTTAGTGACCCAAGTCACTTCCACTCTGGCAATAGCAGTGCCCAGTAGAACAAGGGTTACGATATTCTGACTAAGCTCAGTAACATCACAGTTTGCACTTCAAGCCCAACAACTGGGTAAAGCAGCCTAACAGGAAGTCTATAATACTTCACTTAACAAACAGAAAAGTGACTGCTTAAGATAGAACAACTCACAGGTCTGGACAAAAAGCGTGAAACTTAGGGACAAAGATGTCAACACTGAATATGCTCACAGTGGCTACTGTAACATCTCCCTCTTTTAGTCAACCTCTGTTCCTCCTGCCTACAGACATATCTATTTATAAGATCTTCATCAAGGCCTTACAAAATTATTTACTTCATTCATACACTGAGTAAGTCTTGTCTAACATAGCTTGTTCTTTTAGCAGCAGACTAAGAATGCCACATATATTACAGTTTGGACTGACCTGACAGTGCACCATCCTGCAAAAAATCCAGCTTTCTCATTTCCTCCAGTTTGTTCACGTTTACACCAGACCACATTTCTGGCAGTTGCAAGGATTTAAATTCCCAGTTGCAAAACAAAGTCTAAAATCTAATG
This sequence comes from Meleagris gallopavo, assembly GCF_905368555.1. Lineage (NCBI taxonomy): Eukaryota > Metazoa > Chordata > Aves > Galliformes > Phasianidae > Meleagris > Meleagris gallopavo. Next base: position 27,748,712 of record NC_139435.1, on the reverse strand, counting down.
AAACAGTTAAATATGTCCATCATCTCCCTGCTGCTGCAATTTGCGAAGAATACAGCACAGATGCAGTGGAGATTCTGCAAGTTAAAACAGGCCCTTCTCAGCAAGCTTTTAGAATTCCTATAATTGCAATTAATGTTTATTTTGTCTGCCATTAAGCAACTTGAATACTCAATTTATAAACAAGTGAGGAGAAATATAAAAATAGCATTTTCTATTATTTTATATTTCTAAATAAGGCCTTGAAGACATAGATACCTCCCAACAACTCTATTAGTTTATTGTCAGTAAAGTAGGATATCATCTTTAAGCTTGAAAATACCAAAATCACACACTTTCCACCTTATACACACATCCTTCTTTCAAGAAATTTGAAAGAATATTATGAGCAGCAACTATGAAAACCTTCTCAGTTGGTAAGTAGGCTGTTACAGGGTAGGTATGAGTGCAGAAATGTCTCACAAAGCTCTAACATAATTAATAATTCTAATGAATATTATAGATCTTGTTATAAGAACACTAAATAAAATTTCGTTTATTTATATAAAATAAGAGTAAGATGAAAAGTCTGTCAGTCAGTTCCCAACTTCAGATTGCTTTGATAGCTTGTTTGTTTATATTTATCAGTTATACTTAACATTTATACTCAGAATATCTTCACAGTTCAATTTGGTTATACGGGCAGATGGAGCACAAATAAACCTGTTCATAGCACGCGTCTATGAAAACTTTAAATCTTGAAAATGTAACAGTATTCATATTGTGCATATAACATGCAGTAACCTTGATATGATTTGCTTTGTGGACTGCTTTTTTTCTTTGGACAGAAAAATATATTAAATTAAAAGATCCAAAAATGCATACCTTTCTCTAACAAGCAGTTAAACATATCATCAAAATATTAGTGCATGCAGAGGTACTGCTACTCCTTAAAGGATCAACAAAAGATTCTCACGTTTTTGCTCAGCCAGACCACAGTTGAACAGCATCTGGTCTTTCACCAAAAAGGAAAAAATCACTACAACAGATCCCATTTCCACCACATATATTCACAAGAAATCATTCTTCTCACTAACTTTATCAAACTCACAGTACTCAGCAACAAAAGTACTTTAGCAATCTCGAGAATCTGAGAAACTTCTCCACTGCTGAAACTACAGAAGCCAATTTAATCAGACAGTTAATCCATGCTTTAACTGTATCATACTCCGTACTAAGAGAACTCTGCTGTCCTTTCCCAGGTAACATGTTCTGACTTCAAAAACAGCTTTCACAAAAATCTAAATGTCTTCCCTTAAGCATATTTAAAGCCATTCCGTAGAGAAATAATATGCCTTCAGTTACCACTGCCACTTGTTCACATGCTCCACTTTTTGCCCTGCAGCAAGTTAAATACATAGACACTAGAAAAATGACTGTTCATACAAGAAAACTGCTAAAAGTTAGATTTTTCCAAAGGAATTTTTTCCTATTTCATCAGCTATGCTAATATAACACAATGATTTTTAATATATCAGAAATTTGAACACAAATAGTAAGAAGCAGATGCAGAAGGAAGATGACAGATCTGTAACATATCAACAACAAAACGTGGTAAAAAAACCTGGGGAAACAAAGATAACATTTGCTTACAGTTTTCCCTTGGTAAACCACTGACTTGTATCAGCAATTCAGCAAGGGTCCATGAACTTTTGCACAAGGAAAGAGTAATGATCGTGGTCTAATCTGTCTGCACGACATAGGAACTAACTGGACAAAAGCTGCTAGCATGAGACTTTTAGTCTGTTCCTTTGATTAGAAAAAAAAAAAAATTGGTATTTCTGCATTATCCACAACTGAAAGAAGTCATTACTCCAGCTTTTCTCAGGATGAAAGCTGCCAACAAATGTTGTCTAAAAAGCAGAATGAAAAATACATTACAGAAGCCTGGCCATCACTGTAATCTGCTAGGTAGGTGAGCTGCCAAAAAAACAAAACAAAACAAAACAAAAAAACCAACAGTGATCAAATCAAAGGTTGCCCACAGACAACAGCTTTGGTTGGGTTCCATCAGAACTCTGGCAAAAGCTGGTCTGTATCTGCAAAACATTTAAATTTCACCATGTTGATAAACTTCAGCAAAAGATTATTTCATCAGAAAATTTCCAAGCAATTCAAATAGTTGCCCAACTGTTCTGGCAAAGAATATTTCCCAAGACAGTGACATTTGAGGTTCTTTAGTCCATCAGAGCCACCGTCATCTGCACAGCCTTATATGCACAGAGGATATGGGATGAGTAAACACAGTAGGTCAGACAGACCTCTCACACAAGGTACATGAAAATAACATTCATTTCCCTAATACATCTCTCAAATTCTTCTGAAGTGATGCAATGAAGAATGACAACAGCAAAACCAGGACACTATACAGCAGGTCAATTTGTATGCACTTGCTTGAAATTGAAATGGATACAAAAAAAATCTCAAGAACATCCTCACTATGAGTTTTTTCCTCTTATAAACAGTATGCTAGCTGTGGAGACCGAGTACTTCCATAACTACCCCCCATCATGCTGGATTTTATGTTTTACAAGCAATACTGAAAGCAGAATTCTATTTACTAGATTAGACCATGAAATAAGGGTTAATTAGTAGAGAACAGATATATCTTAATTATTTCTTTAATTTCTTTCAAAAATATATAAAAAAGAAATTGCTGATGTTCCTGTATATCTGGAACAAATTAAATCAAGGTAATTAGTATTTTTGAAGGTTGCTGACTGGTAGTTTCATTTTCCCTGGTGGCTGTTGGTTGCAGAAATTGTTGAACCACTTTCTTACACCAAAGTACTGGCTTATGAGTAAAAACAAATACTAATAAATCACCAAGGAATTAAGAAGCAATAAAGGTTAAAAAAAAAAATCACATTTCAAAGTGGAAAGATATTCTGATTCACCACTGGAAACAGAAAGCAGTATTTTTCTCTTAAAAGGCATTTCTGTCATAAACAATATTTAGGGGAAAAACCCACCAATCCAGAGTGCACAGGTGACAGTTATAGCTACATTCAAGAGTTAAAATAAGTATTGAAAGCATAAATGAAAGCAAAAAGTGCAACGCAGCAGCAACAAAGTCATCTTTCTAACTGCTTGTATTAAACATCACAAGATCCCTAGACTGGTCATATCAAATAACAGGCAAGTGATGCTGGAAGATACTTTTGAAGAAATCAAGTTAACGTTTTCAAAAAATGCAATTCCCTATGCCACAACTGAAGAAGGATTTGTCAAAACATTAACCAACAACTGTTTGTACAGTTCTGTGTTGCCAAAGAACAACATCAACAATTACAAAACAAATGCCAGTTTAGCAGATGCTGTCAAGAGCCAAGCAAGTGACACTAAACTACTAGAAGCCATATACATTTCACACTGCAGTCTGAGTGACACAGCAGAAAACAGCTCCAGTATCCACAAATGAAAGTCTCAAAAACTGTCCCTCTTCTCTCAGCCTCCAAATACCTGTCCTTTTCCTCTGGGAGGCAGAGATTTCTCAGCAGATGTCCGCTCTCAACAACTTAACGGCAGAGGAAATGGAACAGTCATGATCCATCACTTGCCATAACTTCTGAAGAGCACCTAAATCTGGGCCAAGTTTCTTATCCCCTCCAGCTACAGGATTGCTGTGAAGCTTCTAGTCTATACAAATGGTATCTTCTAGGCAAATAACAGCACAAATCCTTCATCACATAGTTATATCCTGGTAGAACACACAGCGTTCTCTTCCTTCGTAGAAGATGAAGGGTTTCTCACAGCAAACATTTCTGTGAGGAAAATTAGTCAATTCTTTCCAGCTATCATTGAAAATTAGGACAAACTGCCCAGTTTGTAGTTGTTCAGCAAGCCGTTTCAAGAACAGGATTTTAAAAAGTTGAAGTCTTTGGGGCATTCCTTGTGAATTCTGTTATCTCCCTTTTCTTGTCCTCTTATCTCACTTCCCCAGTTTGGCAACTTCCCTCCTCAGATGTTAGTACAACTACTGCCTCTGAAGAAACTGTCATACATGTTTACATAGTGCGCAGAAATTCATGTGAGTTGAGAAGCTAGAGTTTTCTTCCTGGGAAGGAGGAGCAGAAGTAACACCACAAAACTCTTATAGGTTCAGTCTTATAGAAGTGGGAGGAGGTATGAAGAAGAAGGAAGTAACAGAAAGCAAAGATGAAAGGTGACAAAACAAGCTTTTTAGACCCTACTCCTCAACAAGAGTCAAAACATTTTCCTTCTGACGTTTAATCTCCTCTAACACAACTGGAATTTATAAGCATATAAAAAAAAAAAAAAAAAGGGGAAAGAAAATGAACAAAACATAGGCAGATTCTGACTATTGGCCAAGCATCAGAACAATTTAAGAAGTGCTAACCAACACTAAGAATAATTAATGAGATTTTCAGTCACCTTACATGCAGTGAGAAACCACTGCAAAGAGTCGTACTTCTACACTTCCTTGCTATACTGTCCAAGACAAATAGATGTCTGGAGTTTCAACAGCCAGGATATCATAACAGACTATTTTCTCTCACACTTCTAACCCTCTACCTATAGACACTAATGACATACCTTCACACTTCACCATATAGGGTAGAGAGCATCATGGAAAATACCATCACAAGCTCAGTCAGCTTTTCTGACTACAAAGAGAGAAAATAAATACATAAACCATGTTTTTCACTGAATTATTTTTATAAGATACTCCTCCAGCTGTTCTCAGTTCTGTGATTTTTGGTTTCTTTCCTCTTCCAATTTTCACAAATGGACCACGCAAAGTGTAAAGTTCACTTGGACAAGAACATTGCATAATATACTGCTTGAAGAACACAACTGACCTCAACTTCTCTAACATTTTTCAGTAAAAGCTGGGGGGTCGAGGGCAGGAATACAAGTAAAACCGAGATAAATTGCCAACAGTGTGAAACATCTAGGTGAATGAAGTCACCCTGTACTTCTATCCCAGCTTTAACAACAGCTGAAGAGAATCTGAAAATGTGTATTTCACCAAATTAGCACTTTGCCAAGGGAACTGTCAGAAAGTAAACAGGATAACATTTAAGTCAGCGTGAATCAGCAATCTCTACAGAACAGCCAAAAGGTATAGATTCTACTGTCTCCTTTCCACCCTTGTCTTCAGCCCACCTTGCTTTTATAGCTTCCCTTAATTGCTTCAGTTTAGAAATTACATACAAACAGACAAGACCTGATGCAAATTTCACATACAAATTCCTTAAAGTGTGAGTGGGTGGTTTTTTCTTTTGTTTGGATGCATTACTTTTTTTTTTTTTTTGGTGCTTAAAATTATTTAAACAAAACAAAGCTAAGCCCTTATGTATAAGTTCTACTAACTTGAAACACTGATTTTATTTACAGGTGTTTAAGTCTGACTTTTGATTTCAGAAAATTTAATCCCAATACAATCTATATAAAATGCTATATATTTGTATTTAACTCTTCTATAGTGCTGCACTAGAAAGTAAAAACCTACTGAAGACTTGACCTGTCCTAGAAAACAAAACTAAAAGGAAACCACAGCAACACTTTCCTACTTGCAACCTCCTTGATCCTAAATGAATTCTATGTGACTACAAACAGTCATGGAGCACAAACTAGATCATATGAATTATTAGAGAATTAGGGGCTGGTTACTTAATGTGATAAAAAAACACACACAAAAAAGACCCTCCAAGAAACTCGAGTAGCAATAAGTCAATGCCAAAGAAATTATTGAAAAGGACTGATTTTTGTAAACAGCAGTTTAAATAATGCTAAAACTCCCAAGCCTGTATCAATGCATTCAAAAGCTTCTTAAATTGTGAGTGACTTAAAAGTTCAATTATTACATATATAAATATGGCATTTTCTGTTATTCTTTTATAGAAGGCTTCCAGCAAGTTTCAAAAAAAAATTGTTCTTTTTTTAAACCCTATTAATTGCTTTATAATGTTGAATCATTTATGATAACAACACTGACATTTTATCTTTATAATTCAGGAAAATGTACTTGCATGATAGTTTACTTAATGCTTCTTTAATCATGTGACCTGAGAGTCCTCCACTTGTTCCCTATCTGAAATACCAGCCAGCTTTTGCAAAGATACAGCACTACAAGCTTTGCCAAGATCACGTTATCTCTATAAACACAGATTGTCAGGGAAAAAAAAGTTCGTAGCAAAAAAAAAAAAAAAAACAAAAAAACAACCCAGGACTCTGAAAGTAAACAAAGGCTCGTCATAAAGTGTGCCGCCAGTGGAAATTCCACAAAAATGATTAAAATGAGCAACTTGTTTAAAATAAAGGATAATAAAAAATCTAAGGAAGACAATCACATTTTATAAATGTAACGTATCAAATACTCTGTGTTCTCTTGTGGAATACAAAAGAAGCAAGCTTATTTTTTCTTTTGTTCTATAGAAGAAACCAATGCTTATTATTATAATCTATTTTTTATAGGACTCTCACCTGAGTAAGATTATTCCAACTTAGTTGTTTGTTTTAGTTCTAAAGGAAGATATAAGTATTTCTTTATAAGATAAATGCAGGGAACTATTTATACACATATCGTGTGTTTTCCTTATCTCTGAAGTTACAGACAGAACTATCATGATTTTTGACATTAAATCCTGACAAAAACATTAAAGAAGTTGCAGAAAGTAAGAGCATGAGAATCGTGCCCCACTATCTCAAAAAGCAACAGCAGACTACCTGACAAATTCATGAAAATAATATAATGAAAAGCAAATAAGGATTCAAATACAGTAGCTGAAGATTAAAATCATAGGTACCTGTTTGAAATACATTTTTCTATTTCTCTCAGAAATAAGACTAACTGCTGGAACAGTCAAGAAAGCAGTAGATTCTTTATTTTTTAGTTTTAAAATAGGAGTTGATACAAAATAGATTTTATCTATTTATCTAGATATATCTAAAATAGATTTTAGATAAACTCACATTACTGGACTGTGTGCAGAAGGAAATCCAAGATATAACCAGCACTGATAACAGAAGATCAAATAAGAAGATGGTGGTTTTTTTCTGGATTTTAAAATGTGTCACTATAGATTGTGCTATTATCAGATCCTTTACAAGAGGACATTATAAAGAAAGAAGAAACATCTACAGCATAACTATATTTTTATACCAATAAATTGTTTATAACAAGTTACATTACAAAATTCCCACCGAACAAGTACTAAGCTTCCTAAAAGTCTATCTGGTGACAAAAAAATTAGAAAAACCTAACAAAGTCTCTCAGTACATGTCACAGTACTGAACTCAGTTCTTAATTGGAACATAGGCTTCCACCTACGTTCCATTATTGGATGAGCTCAAATTACTCTAAGGAATCTTCCCTGGATGTACCCACTCAGTAATGCCAAACATAACATGAATTCCTTCTGCTAAACTGCAGCCCCTTTCAGAAACCATGTATACTACCTAAGTAACAGAACAATACATATTTTTTCCTTGACCAGTCTTAAATTCATTAGCAACTTCAATTTTCTGTGGAACTTTTCAGAATAATGCATATATACAATTGCAGCTTTAACTCAGTTCAGCCAAGCTACAAATTCCAGACTTGCTGCAAGGGTCAAGAAGGAGCTGCTGCAAGAGGGTAGACATTTATGGACTTCAAGAATCACATCCCAAGGAAAAAAAAAAAAAAAAAAAATTAATATCTAACTAATAAACAGGTGACAAAAAACAAGTCATAATCATAACACAGTGATAAGCCCAACTAAGCTTTCCCCAAAAAGTCTATCAAAAGCACTGCAGCCTCACTTTGATAAATTCTTATTGAAAGCAATTACTTTTATTAGATGAACCGGATCTAAATCTAAAAACCAATAACACGTTACAGTCAAAGTGATATTGTGTTGTTTTTTGTTTTGTTTTGTTTTTTTTTTGAACATGGAAACTGCACAAAGCAAGACTTGCCTCCAGCTGAACTTGGGGACAAATTGCCAAGACTTCCTGAAGTCAATAGGGGGTTTTACAACCAGCTATAGAGTCTCTTGTCTTTATGCACGCTTTGGACTCCTGAACATCTACCTTTAATATGCAACAAATGACAAATTACTATAAATACTGCTAGTTACAATATTTGTTAAATGTATATTCTAATCATCAAGCTGACTACAACTGAAATCTCTTGAAAGCAGGAATTAAAATCGTCTGAATGAACCACTTCTGACTTTCCAGTTGATACAAATGGATATCCTGCTACTCTCTCCTATCCTTAAGTGTTTGTTATATCTGTTCACCTACCAATAAACGATCTTATAAATGGATTTTTTTCTTTCTTAATTGGCACACAGTAAGGACTTTGATTGCCAGTACATGTAAGAAACACTACACCCACACCAAGTTCCAAACCAAACATCTATTTACTGATCTGCCAATTTCATCAAATAATAACCCACTTGAGTTTCATTTTATTAAATCAAAACAAGAAGGTCACAGTGGAATTACATCCCTCTGTCTGGTACACAGATAGATGAAAAAAATGAACAAAAAACACCCCACAAAATAGGAGAAGCCAAATCATGGCCCTATTTTGTACATTGTTGATAATGTTTACATGGTATTAAATTTATTTAAAAACAAAACCCTACAATGTAGTTTTATTGTAGATAAAGAACATGTTTCTATGAGTCACTAAAAGCCATTAGATTGCCTAGAATATTAGAGGCAAACTTTACCAATTGCACAGGCACTTAAGTACAGTTATTTTCATACTCTTGACTGCATTGCACTTTGGTACTAGGGTACTTTAAATAAATGATCACCATTCTTATTTTCCAAACTTAACAGAAATACAAAGAGTCTCAATTATTTGCCTAATTTCACACTGTGAGCCACTGATAGATCAGATATTAATACAACTATTGGTTTCACAATATATTTAACGGAATGGATTTCTGTTGTAAAGAAGAAAATGTCTCACAATTCCTTTCAAGGAAGGTGAACAGTTGCAATGAAGCACCACCACTAAGGAAGTGCTGCTGAAATCCCCAAACTGCTTAAACATTGCAAAAGAAAATGCACTTTTAAATTAAATTCTTAGCATAATTCTCATTATATACAGCATCTCAGTTTCAGTTCTCAGTATATAGAAGAAATCTCAAGCAGGGGAATGAAAAATAATCTTACCTGAACACACAAAGTTCAATATAAAGGGCATACATTAAAAAAAAAGAATCCACAAAACAAAACTACACCAAAGAACAAGCCTTAAGAGGGAAAGACATAGAAGAGAGAGACATTTAATGTCCCTCAAAGCAAAGAACACAATGATTTCATAAGCTGTTTTCAGAATTTCTGTTCAATTACTTTTTAGAGTTCCAAAAAAAGTGAATTGTACAACAAACGCAACACTTCATTAACATCTCTATCAAAGGTTGTGGGTGTATTTTTGAGTGCCTAATAGGTGACTAATATATTCCTCACACCTTCAGCAGAAGCAGGATTCTTAGTGCTTCAGTCATTCTGATCCAATCTAAATGCCATCACTATGTATACTAGCATTAAACAAAAACAAAAATTGCAAAAATGGATTCTTGTTAATTCTTCCATCCCCATTTATGATGGATGAATTCTAAAAGTGAAATTTATCTCCTTCATTAGATAGCTGTATCTGTTTTCCCCAAACTGTTTCCTGTTTCATGGTAGTACCACCGCTTAAATATTTGACTTCATCAAGGTACAAGTAACATACATCACTATGAACTCACGTAAGGACAGTATAATCTGGGACAGATCCTGCCAGTCACTTCAGACGGATGTGACAGATTAGTTTCTTCTTAAGAAAAGTAGTTTGATGATTCTCATAATCCATGAAGGATGTTAGTGACCCTTCAGAAGCAAAGTAACAAAAAAAGTGGCAAAGATTAACTGTCTTCCTTTGTGCTTTTGTTGTGACAGCAAGATTGCATAATGGATTCATCCTCTGATGAACAATTTCATCTCACCTGACGCAGAATCTTTCTAAAGCCAGATTATCCATTTCTCAGACTATCACCTGTTAAGCAGAATAAGTGCAGCATCTGAGTCACACTCAGGGACTTCAACTTTCATTGTCTGCTCTCTGCCAGAAAAAAGAATGTGCAACAAGAAAAGCAAACCCATGGGCAAAAACAAGAGAATTAAGAGAGCAAAGAAGATGAGATGACAGATTAGAAGATTTAGCAGTTCTTCGATTTTGAGGAATTTGAGAATCCCTAGCTCTAAATGGAGATTAAAACACAAGAGTTTGAGCCCAAAGCTCTCAGAATAAAGCAGTTCTTCTACTTCTCCTATCTGAACTTCTTCCCCACTGAGCTTTTCCAACAAAGAAAGACATCTCGCACTGCATTCTCACCTCCTCATCTTCAGCTGGATAAAGAATCAGGTTGTGAATTTTAACTGAAGTCTACTCAGTCACTTAGCAGTTACCCCACCTTATTTAAAACTAATTAAGTTACAGTGGATTGATATACACACATAACCTTAATACACATGAAGTAAAAACCAGATGATTATTGTGCATGAACAGATGCAAAAACTGGCATGTTAGAACCTGCTTTATTCCAGAAGGTAGAAGAAAATATACAATGATTTACTAAGCATGATCAACAGTCCAGACTCAGTAAGATTCCTGTAAAAACTAAAAAAAAAACTAAAAAAAAAAAAAAAAAAAAAGTCGGGAGTGGAAGGGGAAATGAAGGCATCCTTTTGTTTTGTTTTAACTTTTGGAAGTGTAATTGAATACAAATGAAAATTTGGGAAGAAGCTTAAACTAATCCTGAGAAGATACCTTTTCATGGTGATTATTTGCTCCAAGGCTGTAACAGACGCCATAGAGATGACATGCTCCATGAGAGAGAACAAAAAAATGATAGCAAGAGCCTTGGTTCGATTGGAAGATGGAAATATCACACTGAGTCACAGGTGGTACAGGAAACTAGAAACCTTGGGAAAGGGTAGATATCTGTACTAATTCATTTTCTGCATCTCTATACTCTTGTCTTACACAGAAGAGTATGTAGGTCTTTACCCTCCCATCCCCAGAGAGATACGGTCTCAGGCTTACCCAAGTGAGCAACTGCTGTGAGATTCCAGTTTCCTTAGATTATCTGAAACTACTCAGCATGCCCAGACCATTAAAACAAATACTGCGAGAGCACATAATAAAGATTTCACTTAATACCCCACAGTAACAAACCAATGAATTTTACATTCCCATAGCATCCAAATCACAGCTACAAGTAAATAGAAGTTAGAAAGAGAAGTAGGTGCTTTTAAAATACACCACTGATGGTCAGGGTTTTTTTTTCTCCTCTCCTTTTTGATAGTATGGAGATATTACTGTTTTAAAAACTATGAAATATGAAAAATTATGAAAAGTTATGAAAATTATGAAATTTAGATCTTCCTTCACCCTTGGCGACATTTAAGGATTCTCTCAAAGTTCTGGAGAAAAGGATGGATAAGGATTTTATTACATTGCAGAGCCCAGTGGTCAGAGATAACAATCTTGCAGCCAAGGATTTCCAGTCATTTCTTCTTGTCTAAACGTAGGGAGTAAATGGAAAACATCTCCACAGGAGTTAATGCTAAGTATAACACCACAAGTCCCCTACTGCTGAAATTTGCAGCCCTTTCTTGTCTGATGTCAGAGTAAATAAAACTTACGAAATCACATTTGAAACAGACAGAAAATGAGAAGCAGTAGGGAAAGATATATTTATGAGAAAAGCAGACTACCAGGGTGGTCCACAGAGAAAGGGATAAAGGAAGCTTTCAGGAGAACACTTGAACAAGACTAAGCTAGCACAGGCTTCAAAATTACTTTTTAAATATTCTTACTGTTTTGTGCAGAGTAAAAGCAACAGTGAAAGTGACTTGTTCCACGATAAACTTGAGACAGATTGGCACATAATAGAAGACATAATATGTATATTCCAAGTGAGAGAACAAACTATTTGGAGAACCAACTATTGACAAAAATATCTGTGAGAGAGCCAACTGGTCTTACTAAAAGAAATCAGAGCAGGTAATATTTGCAGCAACATACTCCACCAGAAGAGCAAATCAGCTCTAATCCTTATGGTTCCAACAGTAGTTTGTGATCCGCCACTCTCAAGCAGAATGAATTTACAAGGAACAAGCTGCTCTATTTTGATTACCAGCTCAGATGCACAGGGAGCCAAACTAGGAAGGATGTGTCCCAAACACCTACAAAGAAAATGAGAACTGAAAAAATTGTGTTGCACAGTCCACCAGCTCTCATGTGTGAATTCAGGAGGTGGGTGAGAAACTTGGTATTTTTCTGAGGCAGTCAATGCAAACATCTCCTTAGATATATTGGCTTTGCATATTCTTGGACAAAAGGAATTATTTGGCTTTTCCCAAAAATTACATGCAGTCTAAGTATAAATGACTTTTTGCAAGGTGTACCAACTATTTATGTCAATTTCTGAAAAGATGTATAAAACATCGGTGTTTGTAGGTTGATTTATGCTCTGGCCAAACAGTCATACAATTGGTATCATGAGTCCTTGCAGGACATTACTGCTGGTAGTGTTCTTCACAGATAGTCAGCAGATCACAAACAGCTTTTGGAAGCTTGTAACTTATTGGTTACCCGCCACAGGTCTTCTACTCCCACTCCATCCTTGTTTTTGTAACATGACTCTGGAAGCTTTGGTACTGCACAGAAGTTAAAGGGCTCCAAGTACAAAAGCTTGGATGTCCAGAAGCACTAAAGGCAAGGGCAGTGCAACTAGCTGATCCTTACTCACCAATGATAAATGAACATTAGTCTTTCTACATACAGCCTGACTCCTCAGCCATGTGGTTCATTTAGGTTTAAGAAAAATTTTATGATATTCAGCACAAATAACCCTTCCACACTCAATGGTGCATGTCTTCCCCATAGACATGAAGTGACTGCTCTAACAAGAAGTGCAGAGCATGGGCTACTGTTGGAAAAGTTAACATCGCAGCCAGATCTGCTACAATCAGCTTTTGATAAATCTTTAGTAGATTTACCTATTAAAGATATTTGATAGCAAGCATTTTCCTTGATATCACTGAAGCTACTCTCTAGCAGCACAGACAGTTCAAAATAAATTAATTAGCTCTCATGGCCACACCATTTTCAAATGCATGAACTTGGCATCAAAGATAACAAATGTGGGCAACATTTTTTAAAAAAAGTTATATCAAAAAAGTTGTTCTGTTGCCTGTTACAGAATACAGCACTACAGCAATTGTCTATCTGCATGCTTTCCATCCATTTTGTTGGAAGACTCGGAACAGGTTTTTTTCTTGCTTCTGAAATTGAGCTCCTAGATGTTTGCTTTCTCCCAACTAAGTCCCCTTTTTTTCTTTCAAATCTTTTTTAGCTACATTTAATCCTGCAATGGAAGAGTATTAATAAGGATTTCTAGAAGAGCAGTATTCCATGATAACTAACAAACAATGAAAGAAAAGCTCAATTCTTCACATTCACTACCTACTTGGTTCCATTCATTTCAGTTATATGAAGTATTAATTTTTTGTTTTCCTAAGGACTGCTACATAACAGCCATTCTGACATTTGTAAAACTAACTACTGTATTTAAAAAATCTCTAGAGAATTTTCTACAGCTGCTGAAGCTCTTTTACAACTTTACAAAGATAAACTTAAAGCATTTTGAAAGTTTTGACTGTTTTCACTGTTTACATTCCATGCTCCCAGTCATCTTTGGTTTTCCAGATAATTCTGCTCTTACCACACCTTTTGCTTACTGACAAGAGATGCAGACTGTTTCAGAACCACCTGCACGATCAAAGATAGAGGTCTTTCCTCAAACAGCCTTAATGTTTTGCATATTGTATGATATCAGACTAATCTTGTTTTATAACTGAGAATTTATTACAAAACAAATTTGTTACTTGTATTTTTTCTGCACCTAAACTGTAGCAGAACATGATTTTAAGAGTTAATTCTCAGTACAGTATTTCCAAGCCATGTGCTTTCCTACATGCCTACTAGGACCAGACCAAAGGCATATAGAGATCTTCATCCAAAAGCAATCAAGAGTAAATCCCCATGAAAATGTACAGGAATAAAACAAGCCTGCAGTGTGCCTTTACCTTTACATTATTGCTTTCTGCTGTCCACTTACAATCACAGAATAGAAGCACAGAATAATTTTGTTTGGAAAAATCCTTAAAGTCATCAAGTCCAACCATTCAACTAACACCACTAAGCCATGCCCCTAAACACCATATCCATGCATCCCTTGCAATTCCCACATTATGTTGCTTGTCACCTGAGAAAAGCAGCTGACTTTAACTGGAACCTCCTTTCAGATAGCTGTAGTGAGTGGTATCTCCCCTCAGCTTCTTCTTCTCCTGACAAAATAAGCCTACTTTCCTCACCCACTACTGGCATCTGTCTTTCTAGCACTTCCGCTAATTGTTTTGCTCTTACTTGAACAACTCAGTATCTTTCTTGTAGCAAGGAGACCAAAACTGAATGCAGAAGTCAAGGTGCAGTCTCACTAGTGCCTCGTACAAGAGAACAATCACTTCCCTAGTTCTGCTGACCACACTACTTTTGATCCAGCCAAGATGCTATTGGCCTACTGGGGCACCTGAGCACCTTGCTCGCTCTTGTTCAGTCAGCTGTCAGTCAGCTCCATGTCCTTACGTGTCAGGCAACTTTCCAGCTACTCTTCTCAAAGCTTCTACCACTGCATCAGCCTGATGCAAAACAAGTGCTGAATTCGATATTTAACCTTGTTGATGGACAAAGCCCATTAGCCTAGCCTACCCAGATGCTTGCTTGAACCTTCCTACCCTCACGCAAATAAGCACCCTCATCCACCTTTGTGTAATCTGGGAACTGAGGGTGCATTCCACCCCTTCATGATCGTTGATAAAAGTGCTGAATGAAACTGGACCCAGTACTGAGCCCTGAGGAACACCAGATGCAAACAGATGTCAACCGGATCACAACAGCCCATTGGGCTCAGGTATTTTTGCCCAGCAAATAGAATTGTAGAATCACAGAATCATAAAATTGCTCAGGTTGGAAGAGACCTTCAAGATCATCAAGTCCAACCAGAATCTAACCATACTAAAAGCCCTCTGCTAAATCATTTCCCTGAACACCACATCCAAATGGCTTATAAACACATCCAGGGACGGTGACTCAACCACCTCCCTGGGGAGCCTATTCCAGTGCTTAACAGCCCTTTCTGTAAAGAAGTTCTTTCTGATATCCAATCTAAACTTACCCTTGAGGCCATTACAACTTGAGGCCATTTCCTCTCATCTTGTCACCTGTCACCAGTGAGAAGAGATCAATCCCAGTCTCACTGCAATCACCTTCCAGATACTGGAAAAAACCAATAAGGTCTCCCCTCAGCCTCCTCTTTTCCAGACTAAACAGCCCCAGTTCATAATACATGTGTCAGTATGTTCAATAGTACATATGTCCAAGCAATAGGCAGCCAGTTTCTCCAGGAGTGTGCTGTTGAAAGTAGTATTCATAGCTTTGCTAAAGTTCAACTAAATATACACAACCTTACTCTTGTCCACTAAATAGGTCATCTTATCAGAGGAGAACATGTCTTTTATAATTGTATGCTGACTGGAGTCTGATCATTTGGTTGTCCTGTATACATAATGGTAGCAGTGCAAGATGATCTGCTCCATGACCTTCTCAGGGTCCAAGCTCAGGCCGACAAGCCTGTAATTACTCAGATTTTAATTCCTGCCTTTCTTGTAAATTGCAGTCACATCCAACAATTTCCTAACAGACCTTCTCAGCCAGGACAGCTGATTAAATTATTTAAAGTTGTTCGGTAAAAACTTTGAGCAGATCTTTCAGCACATTTGGGTAGATCCCAACCAGCTCCCTGGATTTGTGAGTGTTCAAATGGTGCAGTACGTTGTTAGCCATTTCCACCTGGGTTATAAGCACTTCATTCTACTCCCTGTCTCTGTCTTCTGGCTCAGCAGGCTGGGCATCCCAAGAACAACTGGTCTTAGCAATAAAGACTGAGCTAAATAACACACCAAGGACCTCAGCCTCTTCCTCATTTCATCACTCACTGTACGACCCCCACACTCACATTCAGTAAAGGGAATGGAGATTCTTCTTAATCCTCCTTTTATAAGAACACTTTTAATTGTGTTTTACTGCAGATGCTAAGTTCAAGCTGTCTTTGGCTCTTCTAATTTTCTTCCTGCATAATCTCTTATCACTTTCATAGTCCTCTCGATTTGCCTGCCCCTTCCGAAAGGATGTAAAATCTCTTTGTTTCTGAGTTCCAGGAGCAGGTCTCTGTTCAGCCAGGCTGGTCTTTTCCCCTCTAGCTAATCTTTTGGCACATGGGAATGACTCTGTCTGCCTTCATGCCCCTAGCCCTTTTTTTCTTTTAGAGGATCCAAGTCAAGTGCAATACCAAGTATTCCAATTACCTTTTCTCAGCATTTAATATGCATTGTAAGATGGGGCAAGGAAGTCAGACATTTACCAAGAAGTTCAATGCATTCATAACAAACAGCATAACTTGCTACAAAGAAATGTTTGTCAAAGTAACATGATCGTGGCATGCTAAATGAACCAGTGGTTGCCTCCAAAAGCTTGTTTGTTTGTTGTTGTTTTTTATATACATAGTAAGACTTTCAGTTTCTTCAGCAGTAACTAAGAAATGAATCTTATTTAAAGAAAAAAAACTCTTGAAGCATAAAATTCACTTAAATTTATTCAGCTGCCAGCTGACTCACATATATTACTCAAACATTTTTGTTCATGTCCCCATAGGTCAAAATGAAAATGGAGAAGTGTTCAAATTATGTTGTTGATTTCATAGGGCTTTGACTATAAGCTTAAATAGCACGACAATAAATATTTGGAAAAAAAATAAAAAATAAATTAGAAACCAAACAAAACAAACCCCAGATCAGTCAGATCAGGGAGTCTAGTATGACTGATTACTATCTAAATGGAAGTCCACTTAATGCATTTTTCAATTCAAGTCTCAAAGAAGGCATTTTAAAATAGGTGAACATCACAAGTTAGGTTGCTAAAGATAATGCTGAAAAGTTTGAGTATATTTGTTTCAGTACATGCAGAAAATACAACCAGGCTGTAGATCCTCTTTAAAGTCACTCAAAATTTATGAGTTTCAAGAGCTGTAACTACATACGTGGTTGTAATTGCTCTTCTGTTCTCAATACGTTTAATGCACTGTATACTGTATGTAACCAAATAAAGTCAGTGATTTTAAGAAGATATAGGTGCCCTATCTCTAGAACGGTATTTCTTCAAATGCCTTCAGTAATTGTAACAGTATTGGCTACCTGGGTGCAAGCATTTTGTCAGCTTAATGCCTGCTCCTTGTCACTGCAGCTATAGCACTAGAAAACAAAACAAAACAAAACATGGATGAACACAAGCCTTCTCTGCCTAAGCCCCTGGTTAAATTAGTTGCCGGCAAAGGATCTTTGCAGTACTTCAGTACTTAAAACTCCATACTGCAGGGCCCTCCGGGTACAGCTGCAGCAGCATGGCTTTACATATTTGTCAGCTCCTTTACATCACAGAATATATCATCATCCACAACTTCTAAGCTGTTCTGGAAAAAAAAAAAAAAAAATCCCTCTCTCCTCAATGCCTTCTGCTTTAGTAGCTCATTCTTTTTGTTTTATTACATTTCTTTATAGGAATGTTGGCTACACTGGCACTAAGCTTCCACAGACTTTTTGATGGAAGCCTTGTCCAACCTCTTCCCCTTAATATACTGCCTACTCCACCTTACCAGCAGTTATATGAAACAGTAAGTATTTGTGCTGTTTTCCTCCTTTATACTCTGTTTTTTTGACTTTTTGAATGGCTGACACATTGCAAGAACACTTCCATCACATTATTAATATAACAGGAACAGCTAGACAAGCCATAGGCTTGAAGTGCCAGTGCCTCAATCCTGGTGAACGGACATGTTCTGAGAAACGCTAAACAGTTGAAATGTCATCATGTTTCTCTTTTTGCAATTCCAAATCTGATCCACACGCAGTCTAATAGTCCTCCTTGGATTGCATTTACTTTCAAATCTGTATTTCTGTACTCTACTGCTGAGGAACCCCTTTCCTTACAAGTTAGATGTTCTGCGAGTTTTTCCAGTGCAGTAGCATGATTTTGACAAAAGTGATTTAATATTTCTCCCTTTACCACAAAACTACAAATGCATTGTCTCTACTGGATTGCAAAGCCACAAAGCACTTCCCAAGCTGAGCCTTCAGTGCACCCTTACTATAATTCTATATTCGTAGTTAGATCCTCTTCAACCCTTTCTCCAGTTTTAGATTCTTTCCTTCTCTTTAAGTACAAGATAATCCACTCTCTGCCCAAAAAGCAGGAAGAAAAACAAAAGCATACAGAGAAAGAAAAAAACCTACATACTTAACTTCTTTCCACTTTCACCTATCCCTGTTTTACTCAGGGAAAGTTCTCCACTTTTCTATTGTTTATTTTGGACATCCTCCTTTTCCCATTTCCCCTCTCTTTCTAGTCCAATTCTCAAAGGAGCCCATCCTACTCTGAAAGTCTCTTTCAGCTCTCTGTAGAAGGAAAAAAAAAAGCCAGTTTTCCCTAGTATTTTGTATCTTTATCACTCCAGTTACAAGTTACTTTTGGAGTTGATAGTCATTAATGTCTTCTTGCATAAGTTTCAAGTCAGTAATTAGAAGTATTCAGTTAAAGGTGTAAGATATTTATCAAACTACTTATGTGTGATCACAGAACTTCAGAAGACAAAAATTATATGCAGGAAGGCTGCAGTTAAGAACTGACTTATAATGGAAAAACAAAACAACAAATGTACATACAATCTATTAGTATATTGAGAAAAATATTCTAGAATTTTTTTTGCAATCATTAGGAATAGTGCTGTTGAGTTTTTCTTGCTATTGCACTACCAATTATTCCTTCCTATCAAACCATGATCTAATTTAAATCAGCATTACTTTTATTACGTTAGTATTAGTGAGCTAAAGGAACACACTTTTTTTTTTATCTGCTACTTTCACACTATAAATCTCTAATGACACATTACTGTTACTAAGTCAGTATACCATGCATTTATTCCAAAAAAAAAAAAAAAAAAAACCAGACTAGTTATCATAGCTATCTTAACAGTCACTAGCATTCTTCTCTATTCAGCCACAACTTCCAGTTACAAAGGCAAAAGTGAAGATAGACAAATGAAGAAACTGACAGTCCCACACAGATTGCATAATCCACAGTCAACCTGCCACCTTCTTTCTTCATAGACACCATTTAACACTTTAAATATGCCTGTAATCATATAATGAGATTTGCTAAAACCAGACTCTGTGTGAAGTAGTCCAACAACAGTACTTTAACGATCTACTTGCTAAACATCAATAACTCAGATGTTTCAGCAGGAGCTGTAACATTAGCAATAACACATTTTCAATATTCTATTCACATTTTGAAAGCATGTGAAACTTTTTAATCTGATGCAGACTACTCCCAAGCTCTGTGAAGTAGAAGTACGTGATTACTTCAAGTACAGAGTGGAAAAAATTCTTATTTGTGCATGCAGTGACAACCCACTTAAGGTTCTCTCTCAAATAACCAAATTGCACAGTACTGTGCTGTAAATATTTTATGTGTAATTACGTATTTATGATTCTGAAATTGTTTCAATAACTTAAGTTCTAGTCTTTTGTGTCAACTCCTTACCCACCTTTTGTGCTGTGATCTGATATTTAAGCCTCCAAAAGAACCTTACCCATTACAAAGATAAAAGAAAAGGAAATAAAAATGTGTAGGAACAAACAGGAAAGAAGAGATCACAAATTACGATTGCAAAACTAATCCTGTACACCATCTGTGACAGTAGAATAGATGTGATAAAACAAAAAGTCTTGTTAATCTGCTACTTCGTTCTACCGCATAGTCTAAATAAGGAATATAATCTGAGATAAATGTTCCGGCTCATTCCACAGTTAAAAACAAAAAGTTACAACAGGAAAATAAGTAAGAGATGCATGGATGTATGTGTGTTAGAAATCATTATTCTAGTTCCTTTAATATAAAAAAAGTATCTTCAATTCTGATTTCATATTGCTCATATATAGCCAGAGAACCTTGCTCTCAACCATGGTCATTTAAAAGTGAGCATGGCACTCAAAAAGCAAACAGCATCCACATTCTTCGGGATCAGTTTTGTTTTCCAAAGTTACAAAAGAACAGTTCTAAATTCCTATCACAACACAACTCCTCTATTCTCAAAGTGTCAGCCCCATTAAAATTTGAAATAACATAACAGTATTTCCAGCAGCTATAATAACCAGTAGAATAATTAGATGTATGTGAAAAGTTAAGATCAAGAAGATGCATGCAAATGCTTGCACTGTCTGCATTTCCCATACAGAGCCACTCATCAACCCACACTTTATTACACTCATCTGTCATATCTTTTTGTTATCCGTAACACATACTTTCCTCTCATTCCCCCTCCATTTCAGACTAACTGCAAGTTTTTGTCCAGTCTACTGCCAAGCCACCTGCCAATCTCCCTTCCTTCCTGACAAATACTGATTCTTCTGATCCTCCACTTTAAATTCTAATCACAATATCACACCTTTCCCCACGGACACAAATAGAATTGAGTCTACTTGCAATCTATTTTTCACAAGCAATGTGAAAATTCTACTAACAAATCAAAACTATCTCCTTCCTCAAAACCATCAACAATTCTTCTCCAATTGAAAACTGATTTTTCAGATTCCTACCAATTTTAATATAGTTATATTACAACCTGGTCTACAGTATATCTAGCATATATTTTCTGATCTTAACATTTCTTTTTCATAACTGTTTGTTTGGGTTATTTTCTTCCTATTTTCCCATCCAGGTGCACTCACAATTAACTAGCAAGTTTTATCTAGGAAGAAAGAGTCTTCTGTCCCAAATAATAGATAACAGAAATCTGAAGATGCTGAAGTCTGAAGAAAGACAAGAAGGTTTTTCACAAACATAAACTGAAAGTCTAAATATCTGGCCCTGAAGTTCCAAGTAGTTCAGATCTTGACTGTTATTGAGATCAGAGAATTGCCTTAAAAACTACTTGATTCTTTTATTACAGGGAGAAGGGGAGAGAGGAAAGAACAACAACAAGAGCCAATAAATAGTAGGAAACAAAGGGGAAAAGGTAGAGGTATGATAAGAAGGCAAAGAAACAGTCAGGCATTTGGAGGGATAAAGGGACAAAGCTGTTTACATACTTGCTCCCTTCTTACTGTAAGCCATTTTGTTTCCTACTGAGAATCCTACTGAGTCTTTACTTTTGCCTGTAAACTCACTTACTGTTTCACTAATGCAGCAACATTATTTTTGCTGTTGTAAATTACAACAGATTACTGTGGGAAAAGACAACTCCTTTTAATATAGTGTAGAAAACACAGCCACTTAGAAGCAGTCAAGACAAACTATATTCTCCCCACAGTATCTTTGATTGAGACTTTTCTCATTTATAGGCTGAAAACAGTTATGTGTGGTGTAATATCATTCATATTAGAATGTGTATTTCTGTAAAGTTGTAGGAAAAGTGTAAGTTTTTAAAGATCTGCAATGTAGGCTTACTGAATGAGTCCTAAAGTCTATTTGACTCTGTTGCTGCCTCTTACATTTTTTTTTTTTGGCAGGGAGACTCGTGGTTGTTTTTTTTTTTTTGTTTGTTTGGTTTTTTTGCATTGTTTCATTCTCCATAGGATTGAAGAGTAACTAGAAATGGTGATAGGATGAAAAGATACTGTGGTAAAGAACCAATAAATATTCTAAATTGTTATAATGAACTACAATAAATTAACAATTAGATGAGAATTTATATTTGCTTTAACTAGAAATAGGCGAAGATAGTTTCAACTAATAACACCATAAGGATAATACAAGCATACTTACTGTTTCAAAATGGATTTATTTCTCAATGGGGAAGAATTAAGAGAAGATATTTGCCTAAACAATCAAATATGAGGTTTTTTTCTTTTTTTTTTTTTTTTTTTACATTTCTTCTTGCTCCTTTTGCACTTCAGCAGTCAGAAAAGCAGCCTAATGTTTTAGCTGATTTCCACTTGATAAAGGAAAGATAGCAACATGAAATTTAGAAAGCAATATAAAACAAAAGTAGAAGGCAAGTGTTTTACATACATGAGATTCTCGAGTTCAACAGTAAGTCCCCTAGCAATAAAAGAATTTTATCAATACATAACATCAATAGAACAAGTTTTTATTAAACAAAGATAGTGAAATCATTAAAAAGATACATAAAAAGGAATACTGATTTGTCATGCATTTATGTTGCTTGAGGAAAGAAGTTTACATACCACAATTACCTTATTTCTATTCTATTAGTACAAAAATAGGCTACAGAACTACCAATAGAAACGCAAATATAAAATAAATATGATTTGTTAACTCAAGAATTAAAGGTGGTGAAAGAACCATCTGCATAGACTTGACAGTAATTCTAGATAACACCCTATCAAAAAATAACATATCTGTCTCAACTGGTTGAAGTTTAATGACTTTACAAAACCAAATTATAGTATTCCAAGAGTTCCAATTGGCTTAACAGTCCATGAATCTTAGAGAAACAGAAGGAATTTTTAAAATACTCTGATTTAAATACATCTATTTATACATTCACGTAATACACATGAACTCAGTGTAATTAAGTATTCAAGAGTCTTGGGGCAAAACAGATTAATTCACTTAATTTAAATTTGCTTAATGCAGTTCTGATTGAAATTGGAGACAATGTTTATTATAAATCATTTGTAATTTGCATTTGTATTTTTAAGCTGTCATTCTGCAGTTACCCACTTTAATCACGGAACCAGTCAAACAGTAATACATTGTGCTAAGTTTGATTTTTCATTGATTAAACAAGACATGTTGAGTTCTATCATTACATTTCATTTATACATAAGAAGTGTAATGTATTCAACCTAGACTTGGGGTTGTATTTAGTGTCTTAACAAGCAAGTTGGCTGTAATTTTCAAGACAATGTTTTTTTTAACATATTTCTGGCAAGCTACATTTACAAAACTGAAATACAACAAAAATACATAAAAATCTAAATATCATTAAATGCAACATTTCTAAAGAAATGCTACATTATCAAATACTTCTATCAAAATATTTCAAGTTCAAACTGAGCAGTTCATAAAGAAGGAAAGCACTATAATTATGAGAACTGAACATTTAGTTTCTGGTGACAGTGTCCTTCAATGGTTTAAAACCAGTATACTTCTTCTCATTGCCTAGAAATGTGGTTGATGTCCCATCTCTGGAGACTTCTAAGGCAAGGCTAGATCAGGCCCTAGGCAACTTGGCTGTGCATGTCACTGTTCATTGCAGGGAAGCTGAACTAGATGACGTTTAAAGGTCCTTCCAACTCTCGTGATTCTATGATCTTACGGTTATTTTTATATGTAAATTTGGAAAGCACTTATGGTTTGATTGCTTTTCCAGACTTTCTACCACTCTGACTTTCTTTAAAATTCTGGCAACATTCATCTCTTACTTGTATTGTTCCACTCCCAACCAATCTCCAACACAGAATCATAGAACCGCTCAGCTTGGAAAAGACCTTCAAGATCATCAAGTCCAACCAGAATCTAACCATAATACCCTAACAACCCTCTGCTAAACCTAGTCCCTGAGCACCGCATCCAAACAGTTTTTAAACACATCCAGGGATGGTGACTCAACTGCCTCCCTGGGGAACCTATTCCAGTGCTTAGCAACCCTTTCTGTAAAGAAGTTCTTTCTGATATCCAATCTAAACTACCCTGGTGCAACTTGAGGCCATTTCCCCTCATTCTGTCACCTGTCACCAGTGAGAAGAGATCAATCCCGCTCTCGCTGTAATCATCTTTCAGATGTTGGAAGAGAGCAATAAGGTCTCCCCTTAGCATCCTTTTCCCCAGATTAAACAGCCCCAGTTCCTTCAGTCTCTTCTCATAGGGCATATTCTCTAAGCCCTTCACAAGCTTTGTTGCCTTTTTTTGGACCTGCTCCAGCATCTCAATGTCCTTTCTGTACTGAGATGCCCAAAACTGAACACAGTACTTGAGGCCTCACCAGTGCCAGCATCGGTGAGAGAAAAGCATACAGACTGAAAATGTTCACGATAGGGGACAATGACATGGTCAGTGGAAGACAGACTGGGACTGTTCAACTTGAAGAACAGATGACTTCTGAAGACCTGGCAGCAGCCTCCAGAGCCTACAGGGAAGTCCTTGGAAAGTCAGAGCCTGGCTCTTCATCAGACAAGAGGTCTAAAGGGTTGAGACAGGACATAAGGAGAAACTCTGTCACGCTGAGGAGAGTCCAGCAACACAACTAGGACCCAGAGAAGATGTGATGACTATCTTTGAGAGCTTTCGTGACATCACCAGATACAGCTCTGAATAACCAACCTGTCATGATCTCGTTACCAGCGCCGCTTTAGGCAGGAGTGCTTCACAGTAAACTATTTTCTGATTCTGTGAATACAGTATATTTAATGAAAAAAATAAATTGTTTGATTAAATTTATGTCTTAGCAGATTTGAAGTAATCACTCTTGTTTTGTGTCTGTACATTTATCTTGATATGCAACAGCCTTTTCCAGGCTCACATATATTTAATCTATTGTTTCAATATATGACAAAGGATGCTGGAGGTTGCTTCCTCATAAACATTCTCAGTAAAAAACACTTCAACTACATCACAGCAAGTCAAAACAATACTAAGTTTTCCACTCAAAGCTGACTTCTGATGTGGGGGAAGAGAAAAATAATTTGATACATTCACATGAAGTGCCAGTTTGAAGTTGAAGCTTTTCCTGAAAATGTTTCAAGTAATCTAAACAGAAAATTGCTCAAAGATATTTCACAAAAGTAGCACAGAACAGTCCACAAGGCTGCTTACCAGTAAGAAATTAGAAAGACAGAACTGAGATTGTGTCTTTTGAAAGAAAGTTACAACATACAGAATAAGTAGCTTGGCTTGTAACTCCTTTGAAACTACCACATCTGGACATACTGACATGCGGCTGATTTGCTCTAACATCAGGTAATGACAAACTCTGAATGTTCTTCTTAGAAGTCTGACCATAAGAAACACCATTTCACTAGCATGTCATCAAATCATAGCATGAGGTCTTAAACAACATGACAACATATCATCTTTTAACAAATTGTTAAAAAATATCATATTCCAAGTTCAGGAGCTTCAAGAATAAAAACAAACGTGTTCAACCATTGGCATATTACAGCTGTATTTTGCTTACAATAGCTTAAAACTCAGTCCTATGAGTCTACAGGCAAAAATATTGATAAGCAAATGGATGAGTACTAAGACAGACAGACATGGAAAAATAATAAAACTCAAAAAAACTAAAGAATGATTTAAGTCTGCTACATATCACTGGCACCCTTGTAAACACCATTTATGTGCCTGAACCAGCTTGGATAACAAGAACAACATGGAATTTAAAGTGTCTTGCACAAGTCCTCTGGCTTCAAGCTGCTGAAACTTCAGCTAATTCTGTCTTAATAATGGGTTATAGTCCCACATGCAATGCTTCAAATTGATTTGGTTCTTATACTGGGGTAATCTCATTAACCTCAACCAAACAAGCAACACAATTTATTCTCCATTTTGGCTTAAGTATACTTATCACACTGTTTTTAGGTCTACAAATGTCTAACCATGTAACTGGAGACTCCAACTCATTTTTGACACCTATCTTGCACAGGCCCGTAAGTTCTACCAACTATTTCATTTTCTCATGATGACAAACTTAAGCCTAACACGGTTCTACTCAACCTCTGCAACCATGTTGTATGGGAACTGAATCATGGCCTGAACCTCTGATTGACCAGCTGAAGCAAGCAATGAGTCAGCCCTGGGAGCACAGGTGAAGGCAATTCTCCTGTGCTACCGGAAAGGGTGGAGCCTGGCTCCACCTCTCCTAGATCCCACTTAAGAGCTGACTGCCAGTGGGTTAGGATCTCTTTTGGGGATCACTTCTCTTGGAGTCTTCTCAGCAAGCCCAAGACAAGGGTAAGCTTTCTATCTATTCTTCTTTGGTGTGGTAACCTGTTTAGCCTAATGTTCTTGCATATTTCTTAATTATAACATCTGTATATTCATTGATTATATACATTTTCAGAATACTCCCTGGAATTCAGTACAGCTTCACCATTCTTTCAGTGTTGAAAACAGACAATCAGTGTGCCAGTCTCCAGTTTTACGGGTCAAAATATTCTTGGAATAGAATGTCTTAAATTTAGCCTGAAGCCTTGAAATCACTGTTCGCTGATGCGAGGTTAATATAAAAGAATCCAGAATTTTATTTTATTTATTCACAAAATCCCTGATAGACAACACATTTACAGAGGTTTATGGTAGTATAGTTATAGAGCAATTAAAAGATAACCGTGCACCTATTTACACAGTTAGAAGAGTTCCAAAGTCTCAAACTTTTGGAAGCCAGCTGTTGGACTGACATGCTTTATTGCCCACAGCTGAGGATCTGGGTCTTGTGCAATCTCGTGTCCTCAGATTCCACAGGGAACCCAAACTTTCTTTTGTAGTTCAGTTCATTTTTGGGGTTATCCAGGATGCTGTTGCACAACATTTTCTCTGGTACTGCAAGCCTGTTTAAGAAGTTACCTTGTCCACCCCCCCCTTACCTTTTGCCACTTGTTTCAGAGATCGAAATTAGTCTTTCACTGAAGTCACGGTTATGATATAGTTCATATCACAACCCTACAAAGAGCTGTTGTGTCTACAAAGCTGATGGAACAGCAAATGCCAGAGTTTACGAGAGGCTGAGGAAAGAAACATCTTGAGGGGCATATGCTTAGAACATTATGAAGCCACAATCCTTAACTTTCTTTGAGATCCTCGGCATTTCTTGTTCTATAATTCCTTACAGAAAGGCCAAAAGGCCACTGCTCAGATTCCTGTAATTTCCCCCAGCATTAAAAGTTTATCTTCTCCTTGGACATCAGTGCCTTAAAAGATAGTCCAACTTTCTACTGCTTCAGAGAGCAATACCTCAAGATATCAAAATAAGTAAGAGGGGGAAAAAAAGGAGACATTGCTGTTTGTTTTATTCAGTACAGAAATCAGAAAGATATGCACAGTAAATGACTGTCAATCTAATACATCTGTTGCTTAAAAACTGCATAATTAGCACTGATCTTAACTCACAAGAGTAGGTGCTCAAGTTTCACACAAATAATCTTTGACTCTGAAAAGTACATTCTTGTAAAACTGGCTTAAGTCTGACTTTACATGACAATTAAAGCAGCAGGCACTTATGTACATATTATATGAATGTAATGTATTCTATTGTAGAATTTCTAGTGGCTCAAAATGAGCCCAGAAAGAATCTGTACTACCAGCATTGTAAAGTACATCAAAGTAGCACCAAAAATAAGATCAGAGATGCCAGTTATAATTTACAAAGTCATTTTGTACAAGAAGCACTTCTCACTATGAAATGTACCTCACATGGAGAGAGGAAATATCTCTAGACATTTGATGATACTGTTGAAAAACAGGCAGGCTTTCAGGTGCTCAGATCTTGGCAGCCTTAATGCAGCAACCTACAAAATGGAAATAATTTGGCTTTGTGTTCAATTCTGATTCTTTCAATTATAAGAGACTTTAAAAGTTTCACTCAATTCAATTCCTTTTACTCACTCCCTCTATTTTCTGAGGGAGTTTTTGCCCTCCTTACCTTTGTAGTTTATACCTTTGGAGTAAGGATGGTTTTGATTCTGGAATAAGAATGCTTTTGATTTTGCTTGTCCCTGCAGGGATGCTAACTCATACAGACCAAATGCTATTTGGCTCCAACTCCAGATTTCCTAGCACACAGGAGTACTTCATACAGATGATATACAACAAACATACATAAATGGCTTTGTCTCTCCTTTACATTTCAGCAAGCATTTAGTCCTTTGCTTCACAGAGGAGGGAAGTATTTCTACCCCTTGCAACTACATCACAATTAACTTATGAGCAAACATAACACTGTTACATTTTCTAGAACCAGAAGTAAACTTTATAGCATGTCAGAATTCCTTACAGCTGGGAAATGCTGCAAAACAGGATTTTTGTTGGCTTTACTGCCTAATGTTGTAAACTGTACACCAACTACAGCACAGATAAGACTTAATTTTATGATTTTTTTTCCTTCCCATCATCTTTCAGCATGAACCCTCACTTGAAAACTATATTTTTAGAGCCTTTTGTCTCTATAACTTCAACAGTCTATGTTTTTTTTTTACTATTGTAGTAGCTTTCTAAAGCATTTTCTAACTTGGGGGGGGAAAAAAAAAGCATCCCTCTTTAATCAGAAATTAACGGTTATTTTCCAGTAACTTTAGTCATGACATGCTCTTGCATTAAGCTTGTAGATAAGTTTTACCAATATACTTAGAGAAACCCAGACACCACCTGCAATCCTGTCTTTATAACTGAATTCCTGAAAACAATCCCCTGATTTCATGCTGAAGTCAACAGAGTGCATCTAAATGCACTTAAACAACTGAGGCCTCCAAGGATTGTTTGAGAAACGAAGGTAGGAAATATACTGTATGTTTATATATAGCAATATTTAATATGTAGAAGTAAAATATTTTTACTGTGCTGGAAACTCAGGAGGCAGCACTACATATCAGAAAATAATTAAGAATATTTTGCTTTTAACTAAGAAGCCCTAGCTGTTGACCAGTATTAATGGAGAACAGAAACTGAAGATTCTCATTTAAGGTATATTAGGCATGTTCTTAAAGATCAATCTATCTTGTACATGCAGAATGCATATATACGTGCACATATATGCTAGGACTAAAAAGATATTAACACCAGTACTCTAAAATATTAAAAGAAGAGAAATCTCAGCCAGATTCCTAGTTCCATATTCTGTTTTTGGAAAACAGGATGACTGCAAAAACAAAAAGTCTGACAAATTGATGTCAATTGAACTCCTAAACTAAGAGCAACAAAAACAAATCTGTAAGACCAATAAATGAAAGAATATTTTTTTTTAATTTTTAATTTACATGTGCAAATAACCTTAACCACATCACTTTGAACACATGTAGTATTTAAGACACTCGTTAAACACATTCCAAAAGCCTGAAATCTACTGTAACTGTTTGAGCACAAGAGTAAGGTGATAAAGATGATACCAGCGAAGATAGCACCCTGGACTGTCAATATGAATTTCACATCTAGAAGAACATACAGCTCAGGAACTGCAATAAATACCAGAACAAGTTCTAGATGGGGATGCATGCAAAGTGAGAAATACTATGCCATACTCACACAAATGTGTACATATATAAGTACTTCAAAAGTCACAGTTTGAGTAATTAATTTTAATAACCCTGTAAAATGTTCCAGTTCTATCTTCTGGGCCTGGCAATGAAGTTGTTTTTAAGTTGCTGTTCAGTGCTTACTAGGAAATCGAAAGACAACTGTACTGATAATTAGTTAACTCAAGACTAGACAAGGATCAAGACATTCCAACAAAAATTGAGACCTAGATAAATGAAGAGCAGAAGAAAAATAATGTTCTATGTCAACAGACAGAAACTAATAAACTCCTGAAAGAGTAACTTGCAGCTACTCCTACATGTTAAATTTTGAGCCAAAGGTAACTAACTGAACAAAGCAACCAGGTTGAAGGATGTCTTGATCAACAGACTGCGAAATACAGGCACACACAAGGCAAGAAACAAAGTATTCCAATGAATAATGAATGGCATTGAAAACATTCTCATTTCACTTGTTTCTTTCTGCATTTTTGTTTGTTTTCTGTGATGTCACAATTCAGACAAAAGCATTTGATCTGTGGATCAAATATTAATTTTACTTGGAAAATCACAGAAAGATGTGCAGAAGAAGGGGCAGAGGTATGGAGGGGAAAAAACATTGACTGCCAATGTGTTTCTAATACAATGAAAAGTTCAGCCATGATTAAAAAGCAATTTTACTGCCTATTTTATTGTTAATAACAGTACCATGAAAATTACTGTCATAAAAGGCATAGCTGAAGAGAAAATTTGTATCATAAAAAGAAAAGATAATCAGTTTGTACTGATTAAAAGGAAACCCCTATGATTAGGCTGCACCATACAGGATTTTCTCTCTCTCCACCCCCCAGTCAAATTTAAATATTTATGTTTGAATGTGTAATGACAGCATAACCAAAATTACAGACACAGTTACCTTACAGGCAGGTCATTCTACTTGTCTACTCAAGCTGTACTTATGTTTTCCCCCAAAGAAAACTGCTTTCTAGTACAGGATAACAAGACAGAAATAAAGATAGCTAATTACCTTAGAACTACACATCAGCTGCACTCACAATAACACAAGAGGATACTGTCTTTGTCTACATGAATTCAATCTCTCTGCATTCAGTGGTGCCCAACCAGAGAGTTGGCAGCAGAAGTAGCATCACGCTTTTTCTTTCAGCACTGGCCAGGTTATGAATGACAAAGACACAATACCTTACGCACGTATCCTGTAGCTCTTGCTGTATTCCAGCAGTCACTTAAGTGACAGATACAACGTACTCTGTAGATCAGGAGAGCAACTAAGCAAAAATAGCACCTATGTGCAGATAACTAATAGAATTAATTACAGTTCTCCCAGAAGAACTACCATAAAGAAAGTTCGTGCTATATACTTGTTTTCATTTTGTTTTTCTAAGTCTCCATAGAGAGAGAATTACTATACAGAGTAGTTAACAAAACCTCATATCTAAGAATTCAGGAAAGCTCCTCATTTACATTCCGATACATAAATCATTTCTGAAATACATTAGAGAAATACAAATACAAGCCTGAGCTCAAGTGTTGACTCAGATCTTGTTAGTCTCACTCATATTAGTCATCTTACCGGGCTCATGCTGAGCACTCTGTGGGTGGATGCAGAAATTCATACAGAACCCACTGAAATTAGCACACAGCCAGGGCGAGTGACTTTTAATAGTATTCTATTGAGTTAAATGGAAAAAAATATAACTATGTATTGCCTAACTACACTGTTAATCTTTGCATTCAAACCTTGGTAAAAATGAGGGAGGGGCAGAAATAGGATATTTAAAACAAAAATGCTAACTTGTAATAGCACAGTACCACTAGGATACGGTAATTCAGGTTGAAAGGTATCTTAGGAAGTCTCATCTAGTTAAACCTCTTCAAAGCTGCAGTTAAGTTTATTTTAAAAAGCCACAAGATTGTGTTGCTTTCTTCTTTGTAAAATGCTTTTTCTTTTTCAAAATCCCATTAAATATATTTTAGTTGTTTTGTGAATAATTATTTTATCCTGCCTCTTAAGTAAAGTTTCATAACTTCTGACATTAGCTGCCTTTTAGGTACATATTAACACCACTTAGCTGATGTGTTTGTTTAGTATTACCATATATATTCATCTTGTTTCCCTCTTGAGGGTCTTTCAGCCAAGTTTTCAAAGTACTTCTTGTAACTGTAAATGTTTCCTCTAAGCTTTTTGTTTACTTTAGGTCATACAGTAAAAATGTTCCAGAACTTCGATAAAGAAACCAACGTTAGAAGACACAACCCTGTTCAGTAACTGCTGTTCTTATAGTTCAGGCAAGAGAATACCACTGCCAGTATAAGATGGCAATGACATTTGCTTTAGTCATACTGCGGTCATGTACAACATCAGCACCACATCATTTGGAAACGGTTATTGTCAGTCCAATCACCAGGCTGAACAGATGTATGTGAGAGGCAGTAGCAACCTCCTTTCATTTTCCATTTTGCAGTTCTAGCCAACAAGATGCTGAAACACTTTCTGTATTCTGCAAACTTCTTGCTTATTAAATTTCCTCTCGTAGCAGGGATTAGTGCTTCCCAGTGACATTGGGAACTCACTAACATTTATGAAAGTGAAAAAGCTCTTGTAAAGAGCTTAGATTTTAGGCTTTTCTAGAAAGCACACTGTTTATAGACATTACCATTTCACTCTGTAACACTATAATTATTAAACACAATTTGATATTTATACCTCTGGAGTCACTCGGGACTCAAGTCTTCAAGCAGAAGATGGTAGAAACAATGTTGCTATGCCCAAGCCTTCAAATTATGGCTCCTGGACAGGAAACAATAGAAAGGCCTGAAGGACATACTTCTGCTACCCTGTATCAGTGACCATGTAGACCAAGTATTGCAAGGAAAAAGAGGTTAATCAATACAAACTGCACTTTTCAACAGTGTGCACAATCTCCCTACAATTTCCTGTTAATACTGATTTTTCATAAAATACAAATTTTAGAAGTATTTCTATCTCATCTGAACTCAATATCTGTTGATTTTGATTAACAAGAGAGATAGTGGAGAGAGAGAGAGAGAGATGACAAACGGGGGAGCGTATGGGGCAGGCATGCCAGGAGCACTGATCATTAACCAGCTGACCTGCCCTACGAAGCTACACCTGGCACTTTCATTGACTTCCACATCTTTCCAATTATGTTTCTCCCTGACAAACAATCAGAGGGAACAGCCTATGTCTCACTGATAATAAGTGTTAAAGCCAGGTGCTACTTTCTGCCTTATCACACAGGTTAGAGAAAAGGGAATTTGAAGACACAGCCAAAAAGGTTGGCATTAGACTTGTTAGACTTCAGCTGAACCAAAAACAAACAAAACCAACCTGAAGTTTCACCCGCAATTGTTTCCTTAATAATAATAGTACACTAGTGTACTACAATAATAGAAATAACTTCATGCTGTGGAAGGGGAATGAAATGCAGTAATTTGTAACATACAACTAAGAGTCCTAGAAACAACTTAAATACGAGCTGACAGCGAAGAGCCCCAGAGCCCCCGCGGCGCTCCTTCCCCTCGCAGCGATGATCTTTCAACGCCACAACTATTCTCGAGGAAGTACTCCGGCAAAACCCAGCAGTTTCGCCGAGGCGCGGCGGCCCGAAGAGTGACGGCGGACTTCCCGCTGCCTCGCCCCGCGGTCGGGCCGGCCGGCACCGCACTGCCGGACAGAGAGGCCTTCGTGCACAGGGAGCCGTCCGGTCCCCCCTTTTCTGCGCAGGGCCTACTCGGGGCACCCGCCCTGGGCCCCGCCGCCGCCCCGGGCCGCTCAGCGTGGTCCCACCGCGGGGCTCCGCTCGGGACTCCCCACCGGCAGGACGGAGCGGAGACCCCTTAGGAGGAGGCGCAGCCCCCTCTCCGATCCGCCGTCCCCCCCGACCCCGATCGTGGCGGCCAGCGGACAAGTCGCCGCCGGGGCGAGCTGCGCTGCCCCACTCACCCCGCGGGAGCTCGGCGGAGCGGCGCGAGCTGGCGGCTTCCCCTCAGCACCCGCAAGCTCTCCATGCACAGCACCGGGGCAGACAGCACGGCGGCGTGCTGCCGAGCCGCGCTTTACCCGCTGCTCGGCACAGCCGCCCCGCCTCCCTCCCTCCCTCCCTCCCTCACCGCCGCGGCGGGGAGCGGCGCGGGGCGGGGGCACCCGCTCGCACTGGGAGGAGCGGGGACCGCGGGGCTCCCGCAGCTTGCGTCATCGCGCAGCTGCTAAGCGACACGGGGCGGGGTTGGTGGTCGCGGCCGTTGCTCCGCGGTGCTCTTGTCGCCCCGCCCTGGGCGGGCGGCGGGACTGTGGGGAGCGGGAAGCGTGGTGCGTCCCGCGCGGCTGTTAGTCGCCTCAGGGCAGGCCCTGCGGGGCGTGGGTGGTTTGTGTCTCTTACGGGTTTCCCTTTTGCCTCCCCGGTGGGGAAAAACGGGAAGAAAGTTAAGCGGGAGGCCTCCGACCAGCAGGCAGAAGTGGTAGCGGGCCAAGGCGGTGGCACCTTCTCTTGAGGCCGAGCCTGTGCCCGCTGTTTCTGTCTCAGCTTGTAGTAAAAAGTACAACTTTGGAGGAAAAAAAAGAAAAAATAAAAGAAAGAAAAAGAAAAAAAAAAGGGGGCTTTTAAAATGTCTTCTGTAACTTGTGCTGTAATTTTGTATCTTAGTGTCTTACCCACGCAAAGCCAATGTGCTTGGTGCTGCTTTTCAGCTCTGGGATGGGTGAGCAAGGCTGTCTGCTTGGGCAAGCAGGCAGGAGACAGTGTCGGTGAGGAGATGATGAGTTCGGGATAGAAGGAAGAAAGCCAGCACCAGAGGACTTGATCCACAGAAATGTGAAGTCCTCTTACAGGAAACAGTTGGGAGAAGAAGGGGTGGCAGAGAACTGACAATTTGATCAGAAGTAATGGTGACTCAAATCCACCAACAGACATGTGCTCTTCACTCCAAAGCAAGCTGTTACCTGCCTGCCAACATTATGTCGAACTGTCAAAGAAGATGCTGTTCTTTAAGGATGAACTTGCCACTGTCATCTCTGATATATATTGTTTATTTGCTCAGAAGAAAATCGTTGCCTATGTCATGTAGCATCATCTTACAGAAATCCAGGCAAATTTAGAACTGGATTTTAACTCAGAGTTCACATTACATTGCATATTTGATTTCTTTAAATATGCAACTTACAGGATACTTGGTGGTTGTGGATTAGAAGTGATTAAATCTTGTTTTCCTTCTAGAATGTATAGCTCCTAATCTCACTGAAAGTCTCTGTGGTGATATATTTTGTAAAAGTTTGCTTTTCATTTCTGATGCCTTTCTCTTGTTCCTGGCTGCAGCATGGAAAAATCATACAGGCATCTATTGCTGTCATTCTGAAAGTTTCTGACAGACAGGAAGGAACAAATTCAAAATGTGCTACTGCCTCCCAAATATCATGAGCATTGGTATCCAGGCTGAAAGATTAGGAGAGTTACATGTTGGTTGTGCATCAGTGCATACCCACACACTAATCATCAAGGTCAATTTTGATAGAACACTGAAAATGCAAAGAATTTTTCAAAAGTGGGTGGGAAATAAATGATTAAGTTTACTAAGTTTCAACATGTTAGTAGTGTCAGGCCATCAAAACCTTCCAAATTCTCAGCTGATAGATCACATAATCAGTTGACAGATTGTTGAAGACCCATCTATGTTAGGACTCCCAACATTACAGCTTATCTAGTGATAATAGGCATTTTCACTCTTGTTTGTCTTCTGTTTTAATAAAATACAATGTAGCATATACTAGAAGGAAAAAAAAAACCTATTCTCTGAAATGTCTTTTTTTTTTTTTTTTTTTTTTTTTTTTTCCCCTGTAGTCAGTTCAGGGTTGCTTGTTACTTTGAACTCTTCACTTTTAGCAAGGCCTTCCAAAGGCATCTTCACCAAAAACACAGCATCTCAAATTTCCATCTTATTCAAGCATTCCCCTTTCCTTTTTTCTTTGCTGAACGACTGTATATACTTTGCATACCTTTGTGTGTTAATACTCTTTGGTACAATGGTGTCAGCCTGTGATGTGTGGCAACTGAATTCTAAAAAGAGTGAAATACCATTTAGCTTCATCCTGTTTACAACTTTGGTTCCACTTTTTGATATTAAGTAATTCAAACGGAAATATGTGTAGTGTCTACTAACACGGACATATTAACAGAATTCTAAACTAAATGGATAGGTAAAATGCTCTGGGAGAGAAGCTTATTAAATATATCCCCAAGTAATGGAGAAAAATACCACAAATTACATATGAAATGTTTATTTTTACAACTATTGTAATAATTCCCCTTCAGAATTAGTCTGCTTTTAAAGCAAGTTACAGAACTTGCTATCTTTGCAAGAGACTTGGTTTTACTTTCTTCATAATTGTGTGTTCCAAGTTCTGAAGTTAGAAAGCAGACAAGGAAAT
Source organism: Meleagris gallopavo (assembly GCF_905368555.1). Classification (NCBI taxonomy): domain Eukaryota; kingdom Metazoa; phylum Chordata; class Aves; order Galliformes; family Phasianidae; genus Meleagris; species Meleagris gallopavo. The sequence goes on along the minus strand of NC_139435.1, from coordinate 27,712,831 downwards.
AGATGTTGTTTCATTTTCATATTCAAAAGATAAACATGGTCAAAACAGTTTTATTGCAACTACTTAAAAAACTCTCAAAATTGGAATTAGATTTGTTATTTTCAGCTGAAAATAAATTGAATGTCCATTGTTTATTCAGGACAATGTGAGGATTTTTTGCAAAAACTTCATGAATTAGGACAAGGTTTGAAAAGATACTTAGTTAAGTCAAGTCTATGGAGGCAGACTGTGTAAATTTCACTTTTCCTTCTTTAGAAATCTTTCAGGATGTAAAATGCTTTAAGATGAGCATTTAAGTTGTAATGGTTTTCCTTCCCCTATGTGGGTAGGTCTAGCCTTTTTGAGAAACATAATTTAGTCAGATTTATTTTTTTTTTTTAACAGAGCATAAAGAGCACTCTTAAAAGAAACTTGTTCAGTATTCATGGTCATTATCTGAAAGCTATTTATCTGAGTGCTATGAGTGAATACTTCCGGGGGGAGGAAAAAAAAAAATAAGAAAAAAGCCATCCCAGTAGTAAGCTCAATCACATCTCATTGTGCTAAGGCACTAGTTAAATAGAGGATATTCCGCACTAAAAATAGAATAGTATTGGGAAAACAAAACAAAACAAAAGTTAACTCTACACAAGCTGAACTTGATTAGGAAGTAAAGTGAGTTTGTACAACTCAATGGAGACCTACAGTGATGGGCTAGAAAAGAATCTGTGTTGCAGTCACCAGGAGTTTTAACCACGGATCCACTGAGAACACTGCAAGCTGGTGTTTGTACTGTCTGTGTCTTCTCCTTCAACTCAGACTGTAGTTTTAATAATTTAATTTTTTTTTGTTCTGTGTGCAGATTTTGTTGAGGAGAAATCTCAGACTTTTCCCACTGACGCTTTTCCTCATTGTACGGTGCTGGCATACTTCATCTGTTCTCTCTGGCACTCAGCAAAATTCTCAGTGTCACAGTGACAACTGTGGTACCTTTCAATGCTTTTCATAACAAGCCACTTCCTATCAGTGAACTCTATTTCAAAATTCATTTTCAGAAAGTTCTATAGTTAGCATGATTGCTTGCCATTGCCTGCCTGCCTCCTTTTTCCATCCACACAACTCTTGGCAGCTTGCGATGTTTTACCCTATAATGGATATAGGATCTACTAAGGTCTACTTACAACCAGGAAAAAAAAATACTAATAGAATGTCTCACTTGAAAATTCCTTGGAAGAAGCAGTGGCTACTAACTTGCAAACCTCCTGTAACGTAATTTTGGTGAACCGGGTTTGGAGGTTTGGGATTTTTTTTCTTTTTTAATATATCCAAGCAGAATCACCTTAAATGTTTTTACAATGTTCAAACATGGAAAACAGCCCACTTTCCTTTTAAAAACTACATTTTCTGCTTTCAGACCTTAAGTACATACATTCTCATCCTGCACAGTGCTTAGGAGTGCATAATGACTCAAGTGGACTTGGATCAGTTTGTGGAAAATAGATCTGTTATTTGAAATAGATACTTTCACATATGTACATATCTTAGATATTTTTCATGTTTCAAGATATCTAATGGCAATTAGGTGGGAACCTCTCAACTACTCTTCAAATTAAGGCTTCTAGAACTTAAATGTTTACTAACTCATTAGATCTGGTTTTAAAATTAAACAAACTGAATCTATAATAAGGTTCTTTTGCTTTGCATTATCACTGAATGTTAAGCTTCCCGGACTTACTTGGCAGCACTTACCTGTGAAAGTCAGGAAACTCCAAAAGCTTCCGTTTATATAACTTCATTTCAGCCAAATAGTAATTTCTCATCCTGTTTTTATTATTATTTAATCTGTTCCTGTAGTTTAATCTATTTTCACCAGTGTGACAGGATGTGTGAATATCATACATCTAGAAATTAAAGGGATAAAAGGCAATCAGATGAACTGGTGATAGTGAGGATAACTAAATTCTCCTACTGTTTACTATTGAAGTTGTGGAATTTTCTCTTAGGAGAGATCAAACTATTATTTTTACCCCTGTTTTCTTGTTTGTTTTTGTTTTGTTTTTTGTTTTTAAATTCTGTGTATAAGATACAATAACTAGGCTGCCTGAGTGCCATATGAAAGTTGAAATCATAAAACTGAATCAGGTTCATCTTGTACTTTTTACAAACTGCCTGCGGTTTCCATATCAACCACCAGATACCTTGAAAATCAAGAACCTTTACTATAAGCACAATTATATGGACAAGAACCATTCATGAACTATTTCTAAATTTCTTTAAATTGCTTGCAGCAAGTTAAAGGTAAAACATGTACTTTGATTTCAGATAATTGATTTTTCCACTTGATGCTCCTATCTTAATATTAGCTGAGCAAAACTACCCAATTTCACTTTTCTTTCTTCTCAGTATTACATCTAGTTGCAAGTACAAGGCAATAGCAAGTTGGGTTCACTGTCCTGGGGGGAAAAAAAAACAAAAACAAAAACAAAACCCAAAACAATGCATATAATTTAATTTAAATTCAGAAATTTATTTCAATTTGAAATAAAGCGCTGATTTTTCACAAGTGCTAAGTAACAGTTGCTCACCCTTTATGAGATGCTTTGCTTTATCAATATTTCTGAGAAATTAGATCAGTGTGGAGGGTGTATAAAATTCAGTGTTGGTATCAAATGCACAGACTGTGACAAACTGTAACATCAAAACAGTTTAGAGTAAAAATAGATTACACAAAAATTAAACATCTTTAACACAGGTGTTTTCCTTTTGAATTTTTTGGCCAGTTTCATTTAAGGCAAGCAGAAGAACAGATGTTAAATTTCCACAAGTTCTGTGGTATATTATGTTCTCACCCACTCACTGGACACCATCAGGCAATAAAGAATGGCACTGAGGGAAAGTAACAAGGAGAAAGTCAGACATTGTAAAAATCCTAGCTTATGTGAACTTCTGTTACATTTGAGAGATATAACCCACTGTATCTATCTTGATTTGAATGTCTATGGAAGTGCCTGTAACATCTAAATGGAGCAGGCAGGATGCTGGCAGACAGCAAGGGGGCTTCTAATCTTTGAAAGAAGTTGATATTCCAACACTCTCTTCCACTGTTGTCTGGGTGTTGTGTTCTCTGTGTCTGTGTTCAGAAAGGTGCACAGCCAGTGACCTGGGCAAGCCAATTTTACAGAGAAAGGTCTGTTCCCCTAGTCACCACTGGAACAGAATTGTAGGATCACAGAACTGTTTGAGTTGGAAGAGGCTTTTGAAGGTCATCTAGTCTAACTCCCCTGCAATTAACAGGAATATCTACAGCTAGATCAGGTTGCCCAGAGCCCCATCCAGCTTGACCTTGAATGTCTCCAAGGACAGAGTATGTACCACCTCTCAGGGCAACTCATTCCAGTCCCTTGCTATCCTTTTCCTGATATCCAGTCTTAATCTCTCCTCTTTTAGTTTGAAACAGTTTCCCCTTGTCCTATCACACAGAACCTGCTAAAGATTCTGTTGTCTTCTTTCTTATTGCCCCCTTCAGATAATGGAAGGCTGCTAGCCGGTCTTCCCAGAGCCTTTTCTTCTCCAGGCTGAACAGCCCCAGCTCTCTCAGCCTGGCCTCTTAAAGGTGGTACTCCATCTCTTGGATCATTTTTGTGGCTCTCCTCTGGACACACTCTAACAGGTCTATGTCTCTCCTGTCCTGAGGACTCCACATACAGATGCAGTTCTCCAGGTGAGGCGTCACTAGCACAGAGTAGTGGGGCAGGATCACTTCCCTTGACCTGCTGGCCATGCTTCCTTTGATGCAGCCCAGGATATAGTTGCCTTTCTGGGGTGGGAGAGCACTCTGCTAGCTCATGTCCAGCTTCCCTGCTTTAACTAATCAACTGTGGCATAAGGCTCTGCATAATTTTAATTAATTAATAACTTTCCTTGCTTTTCTGGAGTTATTTTGGTACAAACAACAGTAAACATGTCTCTCTTCTTTTCCTTCTCCTTTAGACTTGATCTCTAGCCAACTGGCTGCTGTTTTATTTATTTATTTTTGTTTGTAATTAAAGTTACAAATCAGCATTCATTAGTTTTCATTTCTCATTTCCAAAGAATGGCACCCAGCTGCTATTACACTGAAAAACACTGGTTCCTCATTCTACTTTTTGTAGTGTAATGGAAATGAGGCACATGTGCAAGCTCTCAGGAAGGGCACTTTTGGATCCAGAAATTACTTCTACAAATTCCATTTCTTGGAGGATGGAGAATTTTTTGTATGAGCAGTTCCGACAAGTATTCCCTCATATGAGACGTGCACACAAAGCATAGAACTTTTACTAGAGGCAGGGGCACCTCCCCCTGGCTGCTGGACCTCCCATTGTGTCATCAGAGGAGATCTCATTGCAGACCTTAGACAGAGACTACTTTTACATCGTCTACATCGTCTGATAGTGAAAGGACAAGGGGGAATTATTTTAAACTCAAAGAGGTGAGATTTAGTTCAGCTGTTAGGAGGATATTCTTTATTCAGAGGGTGGTGAGGCACTGGCACAGAGTGCCCAGCGAAGCTATGTATGCCCTATCCCTGGAGGTGTTCAAGGCCAGGTTGGATGGGACCCAGGGCAACCCAATATAGTGGGTGGCAGTCCTGCCTATGGCAATGGGTAGGGACTGCGTGAACTTTAATGTCCCTTCCTACACAAGCCATTCAATTATTCTGTGATTATGAGGGATTATCAAATCTTTGATAAGGTGGCTGCATATGAGATATAGAGGCAGAGGCAGCACTCAGCTCTACTTGATCATTACAGGCAGCATTTTCCAAATACATCATTCCCACAGTGGAGCTTGTGTGAAGGACCAAACCAATTTCATGTTTGAAATTGTGTTCTCCTAATTACTTGGAGAAGTAATCCTTGTCCACAGAAATTAAGGAAAGCTGCTTTTGCTTTGTGCTGAATGCCATATGCAGTGTGGAGCAGCTTTGAGCCAGATGCTCCTTGGACCAGAGTAGCCACAGAAGTGTACTGGGGCACCTTCCTTCCCAGGGCAGGAGCTGGGACACACATTTCCCAGGGGAGAACTGATCCTGTCCTATTCTGGATTTCTGCTATCCTGCATCCCCTGCTACTGCATAACTGAGTCAGATGGTAATGGAAAGCCCAGCAATATGGTTGGAGGCATTTTTGGTAAGTAGAAAGAATATGCCATTACAATTGTGAAAAAATGAGTCAGTTTGTGTAGAAAAGATGATGCAGACAGTAACAGATATTCTATGGGCCTACCTACTACTTAATGATAGAGGAAGCAAGCTGAAAAGATTGCCAGGAAGGCTGCTTTTACTTGGAAGCACGATTTTTCTTCTTCCCCTCAAAAGTGAAACTAACATATTATTCACTCTCACAGCTTGCTGAGCTCAATATTTGGCAGAACACACTAGCAGAAGTGGATTGTCCTGAGGAGGGCGGTTGAGACATAGCTACTGAAATCCTTACCATCAGCATTTCTTGGTTTATGATGAACAAGTGCTGTGAAAATATTCTACCAAGTGCTGCAAATTATTTTTAATCCCTACAAAATGTTGCATTGCAGCAATATTCTAAAGTAGTTTTAATTATTTTAAATATAAGGAGATACTGGAAGCACCAGCACACTTATGTTCTTCTATTTCATTGTGTGTGTTTTGCATCTTTGTGACTTTTTTCCTTTTTTAAAAAAATTCTTCCTAATTCATATTCCCTGCTCTGCTTCCTTTGAAAAGCAAGGAGCTAAAAAGTTATGTTGGTCCCCAGAATTCCTACTCATAAGCCAATATTTCTTCTGTATAGGAAATAGTGTTTCAAATAGCAGTGGTATATACCTTAATGAAGACATAGTGTTAATTACAGAAAACCCCACAACACTGCTAAGGAAACACAACCCTAGGTTTGCTTTCTTCACAGAGGGTCCCAAAAGAACTGAGTCTTTCATCTCAGTAAGCATGGAGCTAGATTTGAAGATTATCTGTTATGCAACCTGTAGTTTCTGCACTTAATATGCCCGTGTCTATTCAGTAGAGTGATGTGCCACTGCTTTTAAAGGAGACTGTACATCTTAATGGTAGCCTGCAAGAAATTTTTGATTTTTGCTAATTGGCAGTTTGCTTTTTTGTTCCACTTTAAATCTCAGACGATTCATCTAGGACTTACTTTTCCTTGTTTTTTTCTGATAAGGTTTTCTGATACCAAAGCAGAAATATTTTAACTTTGAGGCCATTCACGGAGTGGAAACATAACAGATCCAAGCATTCTCTAGCATTGTAAGAACTGACCAAGTGAAATAAGTACTTCTTTTTAAACAGTAAGCAATTAAATGCTAGAACAAATTTACAAAAACTGTGTAATGGAAATGTCTTGTCTCAGTTTTTCTGCTGAAGACTGGAGACCCTTCTGCACCTTATAATTTCTTTTGAAAGAGGAAGAACATATTAACACATAGTAGGCCAGACTCTGTAATTAACAATGCCTTCTTTGTTCTAAACTCTCTTTACTTCGAGATGACAAGCTTGCAAGGAGACTTCTGAGATGGAAGAGATGAGGAGAACCCTTTGTTTCCACATCAAGTACATTTAACCATACAGAACTCCATGTATCTAGTAGCTTTTCCATTTTATAAACCCTGAATTAAAGTCTCTGCAGTGAAGCAGATCAGTGAACAGCATTTTTAGAATTTAACTGCTGGACAAAAGAGGGGTATACCAGCTGGGTGACTGGCCAGAGGGAAAGCCTGCAGAGACATCCATGGAAGTGCCAAGAAAAGGGGGATTATCCAGCAACTCAAAACCCCACAGTGGCATTGTGGAGACTGCTCTTTCTAGCTTGTTTGATGGAGGAACAGCCATGGAGGTAACAGAAGCAGGAAGAGCAGTCTAACAGAGAAAGATAGCAGATAGCACTTAGGTTGTACCATAGAGGAAATCTTTCTCAAGCAAAAGCAGCAGGGTTTAGTCTAAACAAGAATCTAACATGGACAAACAAATCCTACGAATAAACCAAATCAAACCAACCAACCAAGAAAGAAGCAAGACCGAAACAGTGTAAGAGCAGAAATAAGTCAGGGAGATTTAGGCTTGTAGAGGCACAACCTCTTTATAGGGGTCATAAAGTGAAGAAAATACTGCACAGATTGAGAATCAGTAGATCTCAGGATTTTCTAGTTGAGCAACCTGTGGAATGGAAGAGTCACTTCATTTTCATCTACCTCAGGCACAAAAGCATTTCTCCAAAATGCAGACTTTGAAACAGAAGGATAAATCTATAAAGCCAAGAATTTCATTGCATGAATACAAGCAGTAGACCTATTTATATCTATATACCAAATGCTTCGGGGAAACAATTGAAATAGTTCATTAATTAAAAATATTGTTATTGTTCAAGAATCTTAATATCATTTTCATGTTGTGGACCCCAGAAGTACACACAACGTTTGAGATGAGGCTAAAGCAGTGCTAAAATATAGGTGAATTACTTCTTACCATCTGGCTACACTGGTTTATTGCATCCCCAAATGCAGTCCTGTGTTCTCCTAATTGCTTGGAAGAGTAGAAGTAATCCTTGTCCACAGAAATTAAGGAAAGCTGCTTTTGCTTTGTGCTGAATGCCATATGCAGTGTGGAGCAGCTTTGGGCCAGGTGCTCCTTGGACCAGAGTAGCCACAGAAGTGTACTGGGGCACCTTCCTTCCCAGGGCAGGAGCTGGGACACACATTTCCCAGGGGAGAACTGATCCTGTCCTATTCTGGATTTCTGCTATCCTGCATCCCCTGCTACTGCATAACTGAGTCAGATGGTAATGGAAAGCCCAGCAATATGGTTGGAGGCATTTTTGATAAGCAGAAAGAATATGCCATTACAATTGTGAAAAAGTGAGTCAGTTTGTGTAGAAAAGATGATGTGTTTCAGCACTCAGAAGGTGCTGAACAGATTCTATATAACAGATATTCTATGGGCCTACCTACTACTTAATGATAGAGGAAGCAAGCTGAAAAGATTGCCAGGAAGGCTGCTTTTACTTGGAAGCACGATTTTTCTTCACAGGTGTCATTTCTAAGAACGTGGAGTTGATGAAGGTGATTTTGACTAGTCAGCATCAATTCATCAAGGATAAGTCATGATTAACCAATCTGGTAGCCTTCTATGATGGAATGACTGGCTGGGTAGATAAGGAGAGTGGTGGATGTTGTCTACCTCAACTTTGGCAAGGCTTTCAACACCATTTCCTGTAACAACTTCATAGGTAATCTCAGGAAGTGTGGGTTAGATGACCAGACAGTGAAGTGGATTAAGAAACAGTATTTTTATTAACAACCTGACAAGCATATTTCCAAACAAAACAGAAATTATGTATTCTAAGCTGTCTTACTGAGTTCTGATTTATCACAGATGTTTTCTCTGAAAGTACATTACATACACAATTTAAGTTACAAAAAACAAGGTAAAAATAGTGGATAAGATACTTGTGTTGTGAATTATGACATAGATTTTTACATTTGATGCTCCGGAACATTTCATAGCAGAAACCTCTTCCGTCAGATACACTCTGAATCTGTAGAGGAGTTTCTAAATACAAATACATATGCAAACATTTAAGGGAACCCTACAAAATCAGGCACCTTCTGAGTGCTGAAACACAAACAAGCTTTAAGATTTTTTCTAATCTCTTTTCTCCTTAAACTTTGGTAACATAAAAAATAAATAAAACAATATTCATATAATTGACATAGACCCAACTTGCAGATATTCCTTAGCAGACAAGGAATATAGGTCTGGGTACTCTTTTTGGTGAATATGTATAGTAATTTTACTGTTTCAGGAGAAAGATTATCACTCACACTTACATCTACTACTACAGATATACTACATGTCATTCTAACAAACCTGACTTACTGTAATGTCCTAAGTTATCGACTGCAATTACTGCTTGGGCATTGTGAAGCTCTAACTGAGTGCATGACTTTACTTCATGATAATTCTGTACAATGATGTCACAGCAAAATCCAACACACACACTATTCCTTGCAGGACTGTCTTTTTTCCTTTCCATCTTTCAGGTTTATTAGCTCCTAAACAGTAACTATAGAAGATGTCCCTTACGCCTCGCCTCACCTCGCCCTTCCCTTCCCTTCCCTTCCCTTCCCTTCCCTTCCCTTCCCTTCCCTTCCCTTCCCTTCCCTTCCCTTCCCTTCCCTTCCCTTCCCTTCCCTTCCCTTCCCTTCCCTTCCCTTCCTTTCCCCCTTCTCCCCTCTCCCTTTCCCTTTCCTAAAACCTTGTTCCTTACAGTAGGTTGCATAGGAAAGCTTCCAGGAGAGTCTTAAGTATCTCCAGAGGAGACTCCACAGACTCTTTGGGCAGCTTGTTCCAGTGCTATGTTACCTTCACAGTAAGTTCTTCCTTGCGTTTGTATGGAACTTCCTGTACTCCAGATCTTGTCCATTGCCCCTTGTCCTGCCACTGCACATCGCTGAAAAGAGTGCAGCGACAAAAGTGGCCTCATTCACTTTACACCCACACTTCAGATACCTATAAACATTGATTAGATCACCCTCCATCCTTTTCTGCAGGCTGAACAGTCCTGAGTCTCAGTTTTTCCTCCTAAGAGAGATGCTCCAGGCTCCGACTCATCTTTGTAACCCTCTGCTGAACTCTCTCTAGAGGTTCCCTACTAGACATAGTATTCCAGATGTTGCCACACCAGGAAGAAGGGGAAGGAGAAGAAGGGGAGCATCACCTCCCTTGACCTGCTGATCCTGCCCTTTTTAATGCACACAAATGCATTATCAGACATGCAAAAAGAATGTGCAGAGATGGTCATACAGTATCAAAGACAGAGCAAGAAGTCTATATGTAAAATTATGCCTTCTGAAAGTTGGTACTTTTCCTTATTGTTTTTTTTCCCTCCTGCTGCTGCCTCAAGGGCATGACTGAAAAACTGGGAAGTGAATGTCAAAGCTTGCAAACAGCAGTAATGTCTCAGTGGCTCAAAACAAAATCCATTAGACTCTTAATATCACCTGTGGGGTAAGTGAAGAAGAAAGAGAGTATCCGTGCTCTAGTAGTAACATAATTGCAGTTTTGAAAATATTACCCTGGACAGTCATGTACCTACTGTTCTGGCCTTGCTACCTCACTATGTGCTTTCCCAGACATTTACTGCACTGGCTTCCAGTCCCACACCTTCAGTGAAGTGCACTGGCTGGGACTGAAGCAATTCCACCTTCAGCATAATCTCTGCTACTCCAGAATCTGTTCTACAGCAACTTATCATGAATTTTCTCATGTAAACACAGAAGATAGAGAAAAGTTACCATCCATCTCAGAAACTGAACAGCATTTAACAATACACATCACAAAAATGGAATTGGATACCATGTAAAAATCACATTTTTCAAATAGTTTTTGCATCAGACAACAATAGCGTTTCCTGTTAGGCAAGATGAAAGAAAAAGATTCTCCACATAATGACTTGTTCTAATAGTCTTCTGTCAAAACATTTTTCTGTGCTTCTTCACCTTGTCCTGTGCATTTAAAATGCACATTACAAAATACTTCAATTAACTAGTCCCTTCCCACACCTACATCTCCTATGGTCCATCCTGAAGGTATTCTGCAAACAGAAAAGTTTCCAATCACAGCTGAAGAATATTATCAGAATAGTTTATCTAAAACCACAAACTGAATTTACAAATAGCTCAAGGAGTACAAAATTGTTCTGATTCAGATTATCAAGTTCAAGTTCTAAGATTTTTAAACCTACCACGATGAACTGAGATTAAAAATGTATCTCCTCGTAATATCCTTCCCACAAAGTCTGTGTTGATAGAGAACATGAACGGTCTCTTTGTTAGAAATCACTCTTCTGTAAAATTGACCTGTCCCATTACATATGGGATCAGTCCATCAAAACAGGTGTTAATCACCATTCTGCCTGTAAACAAACAGTTCTTATCTACAGTATACTTATATCACAAGTACTTTTCACACAACATAAAGATCAAATAATTTTTAAGGAAGCTCTTAGCTAAACTTCTTTTAGAATTGTTCCTGTTTCTCCAGAGACTGGCTATTCTGGAAGACATCTTCCTGTTATACACATGTTTTTCTATGTAAACCAACCAGCAATTCTGAGTCATAGTTAGCAGTCTGTTATGGAGGTATGCAATCTAGTTGTTTTCTCTCAGCAGGGCTGAGGTTTAGCAGCCTAACTTCAACATTGAGGTTTATAAGCATGGGTAATTTTATGACATAATTACTCTACTGCTAAGAGTACTTGGGCTCTTGGCAGTGCTGCTACCTGGGCAACACATTGCCCTTTCTATACTTGATGCAATGAACACTTCAAAAGCTAAGAGCTTTCGAAGTTTAAATGGAATAGAGCTTTTTGCTTTTGAAGCTGTGACAGTACTTCCTAATGTTTATTTAGATTTATTTCAGAAATCTGAGCTGTGCTGTAAAATTTTACTTTTAATTAATGTAGGTTTTAAATATTCATTCTGGTAACGACTCATCTCACCTTTGTACATTTCATTTTTTGGACCAGTGGGTCCCCGTATTTAGCATAACTTTTATTTGGAGTTTCCAGCTTTTTATTGTGCAGGTAACAATGGGAAGCAAGGCAAGAAATTATTCTTTGCCCACAGACTTTTTTTCTGCAATAATTTGAAAAGTAAAAAATAGTGGAAGAACTTCAATTAGCTTTTTCCTGAATTACTTGGGATTTGCTTATCTGCAAAAAAGTTTTGGAAGGTACTATGTTGTAAAAAAGGCCCGACCTCCAACAATTCCCTAAACCATTCTTTCTATGTAACACTTCAAAATAGCCACTTAGTTTGAAGTGCCATCTTATAGGTCTGAGAAAAACTTCATTTGTTTCTAAAGAGGAAGAAAACCTTATTTAGGACAAAATATTTTCAAAATATGCTTAGGTAGGTTGTAAAAAAGAAAAGCATACAGTACAAAAATGATGTATGGCCTCCAGTAGTTCATAAAGCACTGTTCAAATATCTTATTTAAAAAAAAAAAATTAAAGTTCTTGTTCAGTTCAATGAAAACCTTTCATATTACAGAGGTCATACCCACTTTATAGTGGCACTGGATAGAATTTTTAAGACCATTATAACACAGTCACTAGTACTTGCTCTATACACAGTTTTGTTTTATTCCACACTGAGTAAAATATGAAATAAAGCATACACCTCTTTAATTCTGTAAAGAGCTCAGTATTAACTTCATCAGGTTTGCATTGAATCTACCAAAAACTTTTTATTGGGTAAGAATTTATATTCTGATAGGAACTTCCAGCACCTGTCAATCCAAAAAGTGGTCATCCATTATAATCCCTCTTTTAAAATGATGCAGCTGCACAAAATGTGTAATTCCATGCATAGCAGTAATGCATCTTCAAAAAGTACACAGGTCTAAACAGCCTGAAGTAATTTTATTGTTTACATGAAGCAAGATTGAGTACCTCTGCACTGGTTTTCCTGGTGCCAGAATAAGTACAGGGGAAGATACTTTTTATCACATTTTTTTATCACATGTTTTCTGATATCTCATTTTGGAAAGTCTGCAGATAAGCTTCTTATCTTATTGTTTTACTAAGGTTGGAAAATCCAGTGCCAACACATGTCATTAAGACCTTCTCCCCGCCTTTGTATTCTTCTTCAGGGGACTTCATTTCAATTTTAAACATGATCTGAAAGAAGCTTTTCAGGTGTCGCAGAAACTCAATTCTGAGGAAGAGAAAACAACAGAATTTAAGAAACAAAACAAAAAGTACAACAGCAGTATCTACTAGTGTCAATTCCAATGAGCACAATAAGCATAAGAATATTGCTCAGTACAGAGAAACAAGCCTACAGGCTCCAAAATTTTTTCTCATTTGCACTGCTGCTAGTGACCCCTACTGAAAATACCATGTACTCTGTATAAGCAGAGAGAAACAGAATGCCTGGTAACAGCAAGACAAAATGCTAAGGAAGGAAAACAAGGAGAGAAAGAACAGATGTAGGCAGGCAAGGTCACTTAGTCACAACGCTGACTCTACATTAGGGTTCTAAGAACACTGTAAAAATCTGCAGTACAGTTTCTCTCCCAAAGTCTAAAGCAGAAACAAACGATTAAATAGAGATAGCTAAGAGTTTGGCCTTAGGGACATGCTTCTAGGCTTCCTGGTGAGGTGACTGATGCTCTGTGCCTGTTGATGTTCAAGAGGCTTTTGGATAATGCCCTTTCACTTTTGGTTTGCTCTGAAGTGATCAGGCAATTGGACCGACAATCTCTGTGAGTCCCTTCCAACTGAACTAATCGATCTTATTTTCTCCTGATTTTCAAGAGCAGGAAGCAATTTCCTGAATTTCAGAATAAGAGGCACAAAGAGACTAAATAGGCACAGTTCAGATTTGTTTCTGTCAGAGCAGAGAGGGTCTGACAGAAAAAAAATAGCAACACTCTTAGGAAAAAAAATATGACAAAACAAAACCTAACTGAACCAACAAAATAAAAATCCAAGAAAACACTCCTACGGGCTTCCCCAAAACAGGGAACATGCAATTACACCAAAGTGCTACAAATGTAAAATTGATAACTCCTTATGACATAACTGTTCTCTTTCAGCCACAGTCAGAGGAAAAACTGTAGTTGTGACCTAATGTTTAATCTACTACACCAATTAGCATGTACTCTTTTTAGACTAAGTTTAACCTTTGAAGAAAAAGAATGTGCACAACCAGTCCACACTTATATACAGTTGGCAAACTGCAAAAAGCTTCTGCTTTGCATGCTAACAGCATAATCACAAGCTAATCACTTACATCTGACATCAAATCAAGAAAAAGTACCCACAATATGGAAGCAGAAGACCAAGGGCAGAGGACACTCCCCAGAGCAACATCACAAAGCTCCTGGCGCCTTCTATACACAGAAATCTAGGAGCCTCTAAACACAGAGCACAGTGGGTGCTGCAGAATCAGGAACTGTGTTACCCACTGGAGTTCTACTCCTGCACATGGATGTGTGCGTGGGGAGGAGAGAAACAGCAGGAGCCAGGCAAACAGAAGCTACTGACACTGGTCTGTGCTTGGTGATTTGCCTCCGAAGCAATCAGCTGAATACCTCTGTAGGGTGAATGTGGGCACGTGGATCCCCCTGCTACGTACAACTTCTCACCCCATCCTGCTGGGCTAGTGACCAGCCTTCACACAAGCACCAGCTCTCACATCTCCTGAATGTGTTAACAGTTTTAAGGTAGAAATGAAGACTGCCTTTTCTTCCATTCCTCTTCAGCTCCAAAGGGAGGCTGTAAGTAGGCAAATGAGCATACACTGGCAAAAATGTTTCAGCAAAGCTGACAGGCAACAAGCTCTGTATCAGCCTTCTTGCTAGCTGGGTCTCTTCCCAGAGCTCTGGCAGTGTGACAATCAAACAGACAAGCCCAAAACAGCAGGAACACAGCACTGAACGGCAAGGATACAGAATAAACTGCCTAATGCCAAGGGCAGCACAGAAGCGGAGGATTTCTCTTCCTGTGTTTATAGACTATTGCTGCTCTGCCTCTACTTCTGGATAGAGTGAAAAAGCAAAAGCCTGCGGGTAAATAAGGCAAGCTTAAAGGAATGGGAGAGGGGGAGGCTGCATGGAGATCAGAAAGGAAAATTTGTAAGCAGTGGGAAACATGAGGTAAGAACTCTGGAAACAGGAGAAAAGGAGGTGGAAGAAATAGATGACAAAATGAAGCAGAAATTGGACTGCTATTAGCTTGAGGCTGATAAAGGTGTGTGGGCAGGTCTAGATCCCAAATAATAGGTAGCTGCATCAAAGACACATGAGCCAAATAGAGGAGTGACAGAGGGAATGAGAAGTGTAGCAGTTTTATCTTGTTGGAGTCTTAGTCTTTATTCTCTTTTTATTTTGTTAAGCTGAAGGACAGTTAACAGAACCGTACCAGAGATCTTCCTCAGCGCCAGATTCTTTGGAACTAACAACCACTGTGCTACAATTACATATATATAGAAAAATAAGCTTGCAGAAGGGCTCTCTTTTCCCAGAAGCCTATTGAGCAGCATAATCACTTCATGTGTTCTAGCTTGCTGTCAGGGCACAGTGACCAGCTCGTTAATCACCACTTGAGAAGACCTGGCTGCCAACAAGGCATGCTCTGTTCCTTTATCCCAAACACATAGCAGCGCACGTGGGAGCTCACACACGGCACACATCAGCGACAGGAGAATGCCAGAGCAGACCCCATGTGGCTTGACCTGGAGCCTCCGCTCCCTCGGAGCATCTGGTCCCAGCCAATGGAGAGGGAGGGGGCAGGGGGGGAGTAGAGGAGACAGAAAACTGAAATAGCAGGGGCTGCAGCCGCCCCTTCCCCTCTGGCTGACGCTCGCAGAGCGCCTTGCAGGCAGCTCTGGGTCAGCTCAATGTGGCGGTGGGCAGCGCTCATGAGCAGGCATAGCCTGTCTGAGCGGGAGGTGGCTGTCACCTGTTTGCTGCTGTAGGCAGGTGAGCCCTCCCTTGGGCTGCGGCTGCCTTTTATTCCTCCTCTTCTTGCTGCCTATGCTCGGCTCTGTCAGGTTTTCCCCCGCTAATTTGGTGCCCTGCACACCACGGCTTGTGAGCAGTTCTCAGATGCAGTTTGTGGGGACTTTCATGCTGACACACGTGCCTTTTTCCTCCCTGAGGCCTTACAAGCTGGCAGCAGTGCTTTCCCACTGTTACCCTCTGCGTGCACCCTGGTCCACACAGATTCATCTGCACGCAGACTAGACCAAACTGCAAAGCCCTCATCTCATGCCACATTTAAGATTTGTTACCATGCACCCTTGGTGAAATGGCAACACTGTGAGCACCCAGAATTATGAGCAGCTCAACAGACAAGTACTGTGAAATCTGCAATGTAACGCAAGAGGCTGGTGATCCTCTCCTGGACAGCCCTGTTCTTAGCATAGCTTCAACATTAGCAATGGCTCTGAGGGAAATACACAAACGTGGAAGATATCTCCTTGTTCTGGTGGGTATATTCCAGAGCATCATATCCCCCTAACAGAGTTTTAATCCACCAGCTGAACTGTCACATTTAGGCTACATTGTGCTAGACAGGGAACTCAACTATATATCTTACAAATAGCTTTAGAGTCTGCAAGGTTTAAGTGTTAAATGCAGAGACATCATAGCTCTGACAAAAGGAAGAAGGGATTACGATGACAGTACCATAATTCAATTCAAAAACTTGTGCATTTGATGAGCTGCTTCAGGGCCAAGTTTCCCGATCCTTTACCAGCTGCCTTAGTGAAGGCATGAGGGTGCTCCAGACGGAGTTGTGTGATTTCTTGTGGCACATGATGCTCCAGAATGTCTGCTGCTGACTTTCATCTCTGCCATGCACTCCTAGCCTGGCAGAAGTGACAATCTATTCATCTGAAATCAGTCTGCTTACAAAATAAAATGGTGTGCTCACAAAACTTGCATAGTATCAAGGAGAAAAAAAAAAGGCTGAATGATGCAAGCCATCACTCTGTTTCACATGCTTAATTTTGTACTTCTTTAATGCCTTTCACTTGGATACTTACTTCACACAGGATTACTTCACCCCTATGCAAAAAGAGGCTTACCTGCTCCCTCCCTCCACCCCCGGGCAAAAAAAAAAAAAAAAAAATCTGATGAATGTGTTACCCAGGTATAAGAGACTGAAATTGAAGTTAGGCAATTTCTAGATCTCATGTGATGGCACCACCATTCTTCAGTTATCACAGTACTGTACCTTTCACGTATACAGCACCGGTACCATGATAACCGAAAAAGGACAGTTCATAGTCTTATTGTTTGATGCCATTGTCAAATAAGCTACCCTTCTCTCATCTTGCTTAATGGAAAACTGCCCAGTTTCTATGAATAGCTATGACCAAATCAGTCTTCTAGAATAAATGAAATTTTTGGTATTGGACATCTCATACCTATCTCGTGTTTCAACTAACTGAGAGAAATTTATTCCTCTGAATCATTACTAGTGACAGACAAATCTTTAATAAAATTCAAGATTAAAGAGCATCACAGAAGTCCACTACCCGACAGGACTAAAGCTTTAGGGCTGCACATAGCTCCAGAAATTGAACTCTTGAGCTGTCTCCTTTAGACAGTTACAGCTTTAGCATTTGGCAAGCCATTCAAAACAGGCCATTTAATGTCCCAGCTACAGAGAAATCACTAGGAAAACAACGTAGTGTATGCTAGGCAACAAAAAGCTAACTGATGTACACATACAAGACCAAAAATCCACAATAAACCTCATCTCTGCAATTTTAATTGCTTCAGAATCAGGAAGAATTCAAAACGGTAAGGAAATAATATTTTAATCTGTGTTTACACTGGGTAAAACTTACACTACCTGTCTCATTTTAAGACAGATACAAGTTCTACTCACAGCCACAGACAACATCTTTCATATAGAAAAAATAGTTGTGTGATATAGAATTAAACAAGACTAAGTAAATAAAATGAGAAAAAATAAAAATAAAAATAAAAATAAAAAACAACTTACGTGTATGGAGACAGAGGTCCTAACAGGACTTTGGAAACATCTTGTTGTCCAAGGGTCATGAGCAGCAAAGCAAGGCTCTGGTTTGTTGAATCAACACAACCTCCCTGTAAACCAAAATGTTTTAATAATTAATCTCTGTACAAACCAGAAATTGAGATGGGAGGAGAGTAAGAGAGAAGAAAGATATACTTAAAAGGTTGAATTACTGCTCTCAGTTTTCAAGGGCTGACAAGATAAAAATCTAGATTTTGTAACAATGACAAATTCATTCCACCTGTCAGGCTGGGAAAGAAATATAACTAAACCAAAACCCAGTAACAATGTCAAAACAAAAAACTCTCTCATCTCTCCCTGTTCTGTTCAAGCATTACAAAACTGAAGCATGGAAATGTTTCTGAACTTTAGTAAACAACTTTTAAGCAAAAGGATGACATGACCTTCTGCATTTCACTCGTTGCAGATCCAAAACCGCAATGTAGTCTGTGAATACTTTCCTGCTGAATTAAAACTAGCATTAAGCCCACTGAACATGTTGTCTGGAGAAAGCAAAACTACACAGACTGCTAACTGGCAGTTAGCTTTGTGGCCAAAGCACAAACTTAACTTTTTAAGAAATATAACTATTCAAAAAAGCAAATTTTTTTGGAATTTGGAATTCCAAATAAATTTTGGGATAGACTAAGAAAACACAATGATGTGACAACTTGAACACATTTACTCCGTGAAAAGGCAGAAAAAAGGCCTATTCCAGTGAGAGATACTGATAGTAATTTTCAAGATGGTTTTACTTCAGTATGACAAGTCTCACTGTTCTTTGAAAATATAAATTTAACACTTTGAATCATACAGTTGTTGATGTAAAAAAGGGTTGTAAAAGTCCTTTAAGATCTTTCTTATATCTCAGCTAAACCCCCACTGCTGCAACTTAAGGATGTTCCCTTATGTTCTCTTAGTTGTCACCCAGGAAAAGAGATGAGCACCAACTTCACAGTAGCCCTCTCTTAGATAGCTGCAGAGTGATAAAGTCCCCCCCAGACTCTTCATCTCCAAACTCAACAACCCCAGTTTTGTCAGCCACTCCTTGTTTGTCTTGTTTTCTAGTCCCTGCACCAGCTTAGTTACCTTTTTCTGAATGCATTCCAATGACTTGATATCCTTCTTTCAATGAGAGACCCAAAACCAAACAGTGAACTAGTGGCTCAGTCTCCCCTGTGCTGAGTACAAGGGAACAGTCACCTCACAGAATGCCCTGGGTGGGAAGGACCCTCAAGATCACCTAGTTCCAACCTTGCAATGGACAAGGCTGCCACCCACTAGATCAGGTTGCCCAGGGCCCCATACAGCCTGGCCTGGCCTTGAATGCCTTCAGGAATGGGGCATCCACCGCTTCTCCATGCAGCCCATGTCAGTGCCTCATCACCCTCTGAGTGAACAATCTCCTTCTAACATCTAACCTAAATCTCTCCTCTTTCATTTTAAAGCCATTCCCCCTTGTCTATCACTATCAGTCTGCAGGCCAGGCTGCCGCTGGCCTTCTTAGCCTTCAGCAGTGTACACTGCTGGTTCATATTTTTCTCTGCAGGCAGACAGCTCTGGTGCAGTTGCATTCCACACTAAAGCAAGGAACTGACTGTGCCTATTCAGGACAACTGAATTCCTGTCAGCGAGAAGCTGCCAGACACAACTGCCTCCCATGTGGCAGCAGTTCTGACATGGTGGGGGCAGGGCCAAGAGCAGCAGCATCACACCCTGAAATTAGAAAAGCAGCCTGCAGGGAGTATAGCTCCCAGAAGTGCTGAAAACAGTTGAGCATGGTGCAGCAGTTAACACAGGCAGGGCAGACTACTCCTCCCCAGTCAGGGGATTGGCTCACCTATCAGCTGCCTCCCAGACAACAAATCTAGCTATAATCTCCACTAGGCAGAAAACTCCTGGTTAAAAGAATGCAGCTACCCAGACTGAGTGCCTGCCCAGAAATATGCCTGTTCTGGTCTCTGGTTGCAGGGAGTGCCTGAGCCTGTTGCGGCCCCCGCAGGGTGGCAGAGATACCACCTGTGTGAGGTGTGAGCATGTGGGTGATCTGCTTAGCACAGGGGCAGGAGCTCAAGGAGGAGGTGGAGAGATTGAAGAGCATTGGGGAGCATAAACAGGATACAGACTGCCTAGTCCAGTTCACCCCTCTGATTATTTCTCCTTACTCAGGCTGGCAACAATGAAGTCACTGAGAGCCTGAGAGCTGTCAAAACTGACTTCAGGGGACTGAGGCAGTTTAGTGGACAGAGTGGGAGTACAGATGGTGTCTTCCTGCATGCCTTCAGGGGCAAGGAGGAAACTGAAAGGACCAGGAAAATCCAGCTGATAAATATATGGTTGAGAGGTTGGTACCACTACAGGAATTTTGGCTTTTTTGACCATGAGGCAGTTTACTCTGTACCTGGCCTGATAGCTCCTGACAATGTCCACCTAGGTCACGAGGAAAAGAATTCTGTCCCAGGGTCGGTCTGGGCTCATGGACAGGGCTTTTAACGTGATTTGAAGAGAGAAGGGGATAATGGCAAACCTGCCCATGAAAAGATGTGGGATAGCATAGCTAAGCTAGAGAAAAGGTGCTAGTGAAGGCCCCTAACCTGCTTTATCTTATGATGAATGTACTAGGCAGCAAGTTGGCGGATCTCATTAGTAAGTTTGATGGGGGAAGGGGATGTACTGCTGAGGAATAGAGAAAAATCTGGAAACATTGTTGCTTTAGGAAGCAGCAGGGGAAAACCTCACGTTTTTCCCAGAGGAATTTAGGGGGGTGTCATGGTTTCATGATTTTTCATTATCAGTATTCCACATCATAACATCATGCAATGCACTGGGGGTTTGACTGCTGATGCTCAAGTTCCGGGTGCCTGTCCAGAGGAGAAGAGCAGCTACGTTTCCCCAGGGGGCTTTGCGGTCAGCGAGGAGATATAACTCCCGGCAAGGTCACCTGATGCTCTCTTCTTTGCCTGCACTGCTTCGCTTGCGCTTCTCTGCCTGCGCTTCTCTGCCTGCGCTTCTCGCCTGCGCTTCTCTGCCTGCGCTTCTCGCCTGCGCTTCTCTGCCTGCGCTTCTCATCTCAGCGTTGTGGTAAGGCCGATCCACCATCAATTTCACATTCTCTCTCCTTATAAAATTCTGTTGATACCATATTTAGTAAATTACTCTGTTTTACCTCAGATTGTTGCCACTGTTTTCAATTATTTCGGGGTCCCTTATTTTCTTTTTTTCCCGGGGGCGCGGATCCGCGGATCCCTCTGCCCTTCTAGTCACGGAACCGGGCCGAACCAGCCCGTAAACCGTTGACAGGGGGCTCCTTTAGGAAGGTAATGTGGATGACAGCCCAGCTGAAAAGCCTCTATACCAATACATGCAGTGTGGGAAATAACCAGGAGATGAAAACCGTGGTGCAATTGGAAAACTACAATCTTATTGCTATCACTGATGCATGGAATAACTCAGGTACCTGGAATACCATGATTGAGGGCTATGAGCTTTTACGAAGGGATGGGTGAAGCTGGAGAGGTGGGGGAGTTGCCATCTATGTTAAGAAGTCGATAGATTGTGAAGAGCTGCCCCTGACAAACAGTCATGAACAGGTTGAGAGCTTGTAGGTTAAAGTTAGGGACTGAACCAATAAAGGGCACCTGTTGCTCCGGGTTGTTATCAGTGGCTCTATGTCCAGGTGGAATGGGATCAGAAGAGATGTCCTCCAAGGGTCCATCTTGGGACCTGCACTCTATAACACCTTTATCAATGATGCAGACAGTGGGATTGAGTGCATCCTCAGCAAGTCTGCACACAACACAAAGCTGAGTGGTGTAGCTGATACAACAGAAGGGAGGGATGCCATCCAGAGGGGCCTGCACATGCTTGAGAAGCGTGCAAGTGAGAATCTACTGAGGTTTAACAAGGCCAAGTGCAAAATGTTGTAACTTGGGTCAAGGCAATCCCAGATATGAGTACAGACTGGGAGAAGAACTCATTGAGAGCAGCCCTGCAGAGGACCTGGGGGTCCTGGTGGACAAAAAGCTGGACATGCACCAGCTGCATGCACTTGCAGCCCAGAAGGCCAATGGTACCCTGGGCTTCATCAACAGAGGAGTGGCCAGCAGGGGGAGAGAGGTGATCCTGCTCCTCTGTGCAGGACCAGTGAGGCCCCACCTGGAAGTCTGGGGCCCCCAGTACAGGAGGGATGTGGAGAGGGTCCAGAGGAGTTCCATGACAGTGATCAAAGGGCTGGAGCACCTCTACTATGAAGACAGGTTGAGAAAATTGGGCTTGTCCAGCCTGGAGTAGAGAAGGCTGCAGAGAGACCTCACAGCAGCCTTCAATTGCTTAAGGAGAGCTTATAAGAAAGAGGTAGACCAACATTTTATACAGTCTGATAGTGACAGGACAAGGTAGAATGGCTTTAACTGTAAGAGGGTACATTTAGATTAGATGTTAAGAAGAAATGTTTTACTTAAGAAGATGTTGAGGCACTGGAAGAGGCTGTCCAGAGAGGCTGTGGATGCTCCGTCTCTGGAGGCATTCACAGCCAGGCTGGATGGGATCCTTGGCAGCCTGGTCTAGTGGTTGGCAACCCTGTCCATGTCAGCGCAGTTGAAAGTGGATGACCTTTAAAGTTCCCTCAAACCTATGCCATTTTATGATTCTGTGTTCAGTTGGCTGCCAACCTCCCGGTCCTCTTCTACTGCTTCCATAGTCTCCATTGCTGCAACAAATTAGTCATCCCTACTATTATACATTAGCAATGCATCACCATGACCATTCCCATGTAGGCAGTTATCATACAGGGAAATTAATTGACTTTCTTGTAATCTAATGCTGACAGAACAGTAACTTATGACAAATGAAACAGAAAGAAATACCACTCCCAATGAGGCCATCTTTTGTCTCTCAATCTGCTGTTTACTTGAGTTCAAAAAAAAAAACCCCAAGAAAACCAAAAACAAAACAACCCCAAAGCAAAAACACTCCCACTAGAAATGAGATAGACAAAGTCAGAACTGAAGTACTGACTTTATTCCAAAACAGCTTGTACTCATTACAAACCTAGGATGCAGCTACTAGCTTGTTAATTCAGTTTATGGCAGGTTCTCCATTACTGTTTCCACTGATAACAGAATCAGATCCAACATATAATTAGAGACATAGACAGAAATGCAGAAATGCTGCAGTATAAGTATCACAGTCTACATGCAGAAGCACAAATAACTGGATCATTGACAAAAGTGTGTTTTGAGGAGAATTATTCTTCCAAGCTTATAGTACTGGTAACACTATAGGATAAGTTTATTTTTTTCTCTTACACATATGGTACATACATGCACGCTTTAATCAACCCTAAGGTGTATTATTTGTTAGGTGAGGTGCAGAACCATTTTTAGAAAGGAGCTGAGACTCGTCACATTGAAATAAGACTGTCTTGAAAATTAACATTTAGTTAAACATTTCACTGATATTAGCTCTAGCTGTATAAAACAACAACCTTACTCCTTCTGCCCTCCCAAGCTCCCATAGCAATTCAATCTTTCCTCAAAGAAGAGCTCAGACTTCAACTGCTACTACATCTAGCCCTATTTCTCCCGATCACAAGCAATAGAGGCATTCAACTCCCTTCTAGTTTTTCCTGGCCCTCCCTTTCTGTCAATCATCTGATATATTAAATATCCGTAACTAGCTCCTCTGAAGGCAAGAAAGGAGGCCTTCTTTATTGATCTTCTATAATTAAGCTTGGGTAAGAAATACACACAGATCTGTAAAGACAGTGCTAGCCATTCCACGTCCCTCCTTCAGGTCTGTTGTAATCAGCTATGTGCCACTTACTGTTAGTCAATTGGCTCTGAAATCCTTTCATCTACAAAGGTATATTACAAAAGCAAGAATCATATATGCCGTTTTCAACTTCTTTTTTGATGCTTAGCAAAAGGAGCAATTTAGCATTTCACATAGCAAAGCTCAAATCCTAAGGTTTCCTACACGGTAAAGTTCACATAACAGCAAGCATTAAGCAAGCACTTTAAGAGATGCCTCTGAGCCCTTTTAAACAGAAATGAATTCCAACAGTTTTGTGGGTGATTCTGACAACTAAAATCCTCTGCAGGGAATCATCTTCAATACTGCCAGGATGCCCTTTTCTGAGAAGCCTTCTGGCCCCCCAAGTACCAAAGGCAAGGACACAGAAACAGTCTAATCCAGTTCACATGCAATCTAAGCAAAGAAAGGGAGAGAAATTCTCCCTCAAGCATTCAGAGAGTACCAAGTGTAAAGAGAATGGAACTTAAAGACTGCCTGTTCACAGCAGCCTGTTCTCCCGTGCATTCTCCTCCCAACTTCAGTGTTTTACCACACACTAGGCAAAACAAAACAAACAAACAAAGAAAGAAACCCCCAAACAGTATCCTAAAAACAAGCAAACACAGCACATTTTGCAATGTGTGGGGTCAACACTGGATCAAACTGACCCAAGCTTGGAAAAAAAAAAAAAAAAAAACCAGAATAAAATGAATGAGCCATCCCAATTTTTCTAACTCCTGGCTAACACTCTGTTAGAGTGTGTATCATACACAAAGTCATAAATTCAAGTATATATTCTGAAAATAACAAAATGAACCCCACAATGTTGCCTATGACAGGGAGCAGGGATTTCATGAGTACTGAGTAAGATCTAAACACTCCAATAGATAAGCAGTACAATAGTCCTTAAAGGATAACAAATTAGAACTTTTTTCCATCATGAGATGCTGCTGTGGAGGACAACAGTCCACAAACTGTTCAGCAGTTGCCACTTACTTTTGTAATGGCCCACACAGCATAGAGCCTTCCAGAATGCCAACTGTTCCATAGCAGGTCACAGCTAACCTCATTCACTGAGAATCTGATTTTCAAGGACAGTGAAACCTCATGCCCTATCACTTCACTGTGCAAAGACCTGCCTGACCCTGTTTGTGCCTCAAACACCTTTTCCGAATTGACTACACTACCTAAAACAGAATCACACTAATGGCATTTTTAACACTTTGCAAGGCCCTATCTCCTTATTCTAGTTAAGAGCAATTACATTTTTTTGGACTACCATCTGTAGATGGCTGCCTTCTAAAAACCAAATGTGGTTTGTCAGTACTAACAGCTGCTTACTTTGACATCTATGGCAATACACAGCAAAAGCAGATATGTTCTTTATCAGATCAGAAACTCACTGATTGCTAATTCTGACTGAGAGCCAGTCATCCACTAGAAGTCTTGCCACAGATGAAAACAAACATTTTAATAAAGAAACCATGTTGTGGGAAACTGTCACGCAGATAAGATTCCTAAGCAAACACTGTCTTGCTTCAACAAACCATTCTGTTCCTTATATCACAAACAGTCCTCAGGACATTTGAACTTTGTTATTGCTGCAATAAAATGGCCAGCATTGAAACCAGCTGCTTTTTCCCCCCCTTCCTCCTTCTCACACTTTCTCCCACTCACAATGCTTCAATTCCACCACTAGCTCAATAGCATTAACTCTCTTATTGCTGTCTTTTATGGTTAAAAGTGAAAAAAAACACATGAAGCAAACTGAATTCTGTTGCAAATAGAAGACAATGAAAAGAAAATTTTTTTCTGCTATGACCCACAGTAAAATATAACATGGACACAGGAAATAACATGGCAGAATAAGTCATTATATCATTAAATGAACCATTTATAAAACACTCCCCACTGATATCAAGAACACATTGGCAGCATCGGATGATTTTTCTGTCTGGATCTCAGTCTGAGTACATCCTGAAATCACCTATTCCTTCACCAATATATCATTGCCTTCTTCTCTTTCAGCTGTACATACAAAACATATTGCCCACTTACCCTGTATATCTCCTCAAGCAACAGCTTAGCACAATTCTGGCCAAGTTCCTCAGGAAGCACAGCTGCTCCCTGGCCCTGAGGGTTTGAGGCTAACTCAGCACTGAGAATAGTGCCATTGATGGTTTCTGCAATAAGACATATGCCAAAACCTGGAGATCTGAAAGGAAAACACATTGGATAGAGCAATAAAATTAAATAACAAACCAAAAAGAAATATCAAGCTTGTCCTCAAGTTGTGAACAGCTCCACTCATTGGACATTATGGGGAATCTGGACTTGCCAACAAAATTCCCATTCTAGACTTTTCATCTGTCCTGGGAAAAACATTAACAATATCTAAAAGCTAAATCTAGTATTACTAGTCCCAAACAGACTGTGCTGGATATTTCTGGCTCAAACTCTGGAAGAAAAAAAAAAAAAAAAAAAAAGAGAGAGAGAGAAATTAAAACAAAGCCATCCAAATCCCAGAAATAGCATTTTTGATTAAAAAAAAAAAACAAAAACACCAGTGCTAATTAATCTTTGACATTTTCTGAAGTAACTTGATTTTCTTTTCTGTCACATTCAAGTACAAAACTAACATTCTTTAGGGATCCACCTTTTAGCATGGAAGCTTCATTATATAGCAAGAATAGCTACAGTACCAAGCAGGTGAATGAAAAAATAAAAAAAAAAGATTTACAACGCTTGCATTTCACGGAATCATAGAATCACAGAATTGCTTGGTATGGAATGGACTGTATAGCTGATCCAGTTCCAACTAGCAGTGGCAACAGTGGTGTGAAAGACAAGTCACATTTTGGATGGCCATGTACAGCTGTCACACCACAAAATGAAATGCACTGATCAAATAAACTGCACAAGCTGGTCAATAGCAGTGACTACATTGAAAAATACTGCTTTGTAGCTGAGAATCTGCTCTGCCAAATAGTGTTATTGTGCTCTTCGTATCTATTGCAGTTTCCTTGTAAATAAATAGGAGGCATCACTTTGGAGCAACCTATGCATTTTTCTCAGAGCTTAGCATCCTAAAAAAATGCTTTTATCAATATTAAAAAATACTTTTGCTAAAAGAAAGTAACAAATGGTAGTGTACATTGCTGGTAGATACTTGCTGAGAAAAAGTTATAACTAGCAAAAAAAATAGCGTAAGATCTCTGTATATTTATGTCCTGGAAGAACACCAATAGCTAGCCATTCAAAATAAGGTTGACTTTTCTCTACGTACAGCATTTCCCACAGTTATGGACTCATACTGCCTTCAATACCCAAACTTTTTAATTAAAAAAACTCCACTCACTCAAAATGGTAAGGAACATCACCAATATCAACAAACCACAAAAACAAAGCCTAAATACCAGTACAGACAAACTGTCCCAGTGTTAGAAAAGAACAGTTCTGCCAGAAGCATTTAAGTAGGGAGGGAATGAACAGATACTGGAGGTTCCCCACCCATATTTAACTACTCAGCAACACAAAAATTATGCTAAAGATGTTTTTCTCTTCCTCCTTTCCTCTGAAAGAAAGATCTAGACAGCAAGAGTGAAAAGATGTTGCTTCTTAGGGGCCATAATTTGGACAGTAATAATAACTATATCCCATGGCAGATTTTGTTAGCCTTCAGTAGCATGTGACAAACTGCCGAAACAAAATCATCTAGTGTCTCATGCATGTGCAAACAATGTTAGGAAACATCTGCAGAGATGAACACTCTGTTGTAAATTCAGAAAATTCAGAAAGTTTTTGTTCAGAGAGACATCACAGGTGGCAGAAAATGCTCAAATCTACTTCCTGAAGCTTTGGCACTGTGATAGGGACAGGGTAAAACACTCTACATTCTGAAATCAGGGCTTTGTCTAGGCTGGGCAAATGTGTGCTGAAATAATCCTTGCTGTTTTAATTCTTCATTGAACAGAGACTGCAATGGGAATGAGACGCATTGCTTTCCTTCCTTGTCCTGTCTACACATACAGAAGTAATAGGAAGCTAGTAACACAAAAAGCTTTGCTGAAATGGGACTGTGCTGGCACCATACTAATGCTGAATATGGTAGCACAGCAGCAGTAGAGATTAACATGCACCAGCAATGTGAAAAGGGGAACTCACCTTTTTTTTCCATGCAATTATTTATTTTTCTACATGGGCTAATCATGCAAGCAGAAAATACATTGGTGCTGCCTTAATTCATCTGAATTTTCCATATTATTGGTAGATATGAAAAAAACAATCACAAAATCCAAAACCACAACAACACCAAAAACTCACACCCTCAGAAAAAAAGGTTTCAAAATTTTCATTATTGTTAACTATCTAGACTTACTAAGGTGGAATATTAAATATGATAGAGAAGTAAGGAAAGAGGAAAGAAACTTTAGAATTAGTTAACAATTTTCAGACGTGTAGACTTATGAAATTAGCAAGTTATCTCAAAGATGGTATTTCCAAGAACAGAAACAATAAAAAAAAGCATGCACACTGGGAACTGAATATACAGGAAGATGACATACAAATTAATTATCCCAATTTCCAACTTCTAAGAAGTGCCAAGCAGATAGTGTTACTGACAGATATCAATAAAATTGTTTGAATCATGAGCATCACTTCTCTCTTACGCTGGCCAGCAAATCTCTAAGGAAATTTGAAACATTACTTTGCTGTTGAGAGAAAAGTTGTTTATGTCATAGTAAAGCAGAGAATAAAATTGTTTAGAAAACATTCAGGTTCCAACCTTAGTATTACCATTTCCATCAGATAGCCTGGAGTAAAATTCAAACATTAGTTTTCATATCACATTAGTGCATTCTGCAGTCACTTCTGTGATTCTGTAAACAGGCTTAAAACAGAATAGAGCTCAGGTTACCTTTAGTGGCAGTAATGATAAATTACATTGTTAGTTTAAGAAAACTACAGTATTTCTATCACAGCACTGAGTAAAACTAATGATTCATTTCTTTTTTTTCCCCTATAAGGAATATTTATTTAATGTCAGAAATAGAAAACAATGGCCTACAGCTCAGTAAAATTACAGATCAGAATATGCTAGCAGGCAAAAAAAAATATACACCTACACTTCTTCTTCCTGTAAATACTGGATACTCACTTTCCAGAGCTGACCCCTTTCATATGGTCTGTATAGATATAAATATCTGGGAGGAATTTGTTCAGGATGCTCCTTGCAGATTCCACCATTCTGTTTGCCATCTGTGGAGACACTCTGACAGAATACCTGTATTTCTGAGCTAAGGAACTGTGATAATGAAAAATAATTAAGAGACTGGCAAAAATAGTTAAGAGGTCCCAGTACATTCTTTCAAAAAATGTAGTTTTGTCCTACACATAGAATCCTTAAGAGTTGGAAGGGACCTTTAAAGGTCATGTAGTCCAACTTCCTTGCAATGAACAGGGACATGTACAGCTAGGTTAGGTTGCTCAGAGACAGGTCCAGCCTGGTCTTAACTGTCTCTGGGGATTGGACTTCCTTGACATCTCTGGGCAACCTGTTCAGTTCCTCACCACTCTCACTGCAAAATACTTTTTCCTTATATCCAACCCAAAACTCCCCTCTTTTAGTACGAAATCATTTCCCTTTGTCCTAATACCACATGATGATGCTGAAGAGTCTGTCCCTTTTTTCTTCTAGCTTCCCTTCAGATATTGAAAGGCTGCTATCAGGTCACAACAGAGCGTTTTCTTCTTCAGGCTGAACAGCCCCAGCCCTCTCAATCTGTCCTCACAGGGAAGGTATTCCATTCCTTCAGTCATTTCTCTTGCTTTTCTTGGGAGGCTCTCCAACAGGTCCATGTCTCTGAGGACTCCAAATCTGTATGCAGTTCTCCAGGTGAGGCCTCACCGGCACAGAGGTGCAGGATCACCTCTCTCAACTTGCAGGCCATACTTCTTTTAGTGCAGCCCAGGATACAGTTGGCTTTCAGGGCTGCAAGGGCACAGTGCTGGTTCATGTCCAACTTGCCATCCACCACTACACATAAGTTCTTTTCAGCAGGGCTGTGCTCAATCCTTTCATGCCCCAGCTTGTATTAGTAGTGCAAGTTGCCTTTACTAAGTGCAAGACCTTGCACTTGGCTTTGCTGAATCTCATGAGGTTATCCTGGGCCCACCGCTAAAGCCTGTTTAGATTCCTCTGGATGGCATCCCAACCCTCAGGTGTTTCAACTGCACCCACAGTTTGGTGCCATCCATAAACTTTCTGAGGGTACACTCAACCTCATTGTCAATGCCATTGATAAAGTATTAAAGAGTATCAGTCCCAGCACTGATCTGTGTGAGACACCTCTTATCACTGATCTCGATCCAGACATTGAGTTTGACCACCACTCCTTGGACTTGATCCTGCAGTCAGTTCTTCACCCATTGAACAGTCCACTCATCAAAACCATACCTTTCCAATTTGAAGAGAAGCATACTGTGGGGCACCGTGTCAAAGACCTTACTGAAGTCTAGATAGATCACATCAGTGGCTCTTCCCTTGTCCAATGATGCAGTTATACCATCATAAAAGGCTACTAGATTGGCCAAACAGAATAATCCATCCATGAATGTAAGCTCATTTTCCCAGCAAAGCCTGTACCTACAGATCATGTACTTAGTGTGTTCTAAAGTATTTTCACTGATGTATCTTCAGGTGAGATACACAGAACATCTATAGAAACATCAACTATTACTGCGAGGTAAAACCTGGTCTTAGAGATGTCCTTCAATAATTTTATCTTGCTATTCTATCATCCTCGATAGTCTGCTATTCACATCCTAGGAAAAGATGTTGGTGGGCAAAATTATTCTGAACTAAGCAATCCTTCCCTTCCACCTTAAAGTGGGAGAAATTGGAGAACTGAAAATAAAACAAAAGTTTTACAAAAGAAAAAAAATTTAGAAGGCTAAAACTTTGCTGTCTCTGGCTCTTTTGCAATGCTTTGATAAATTTAAAGTCTCTAGTGCTCTAGTCACTCAACATTCAAACATAACCATTCCAAGGAAGAAATCATAATCTTTCTGCACATCCTTTGTGCCCTTTTACTCAGGTGCTACTTCAGCAGTATTCTCAAGAGATATTCAAACCTATGACACATCTGTACTCAAAATTCCATCTCAACCAATACAGACTCGTGCTCTGCATTTAAGCAGCCACTGCTTATACTTACACCTGGCAACACAGAGAAACCATCACTCTCCTGCTGGCTGAGGGGAACTTTCTTTTCTACAAATTTCTATTGTCTGCTCTTGTGGAGTAGGAAGATGGAAAACTTCAAGATCTTAAGGGTGAAACCAGTAAACAATAATAAAGAGAACTGATCATTCTGAAGTTGGTGCACTCAACATTTTAGACGATTATAAGAAGTTACTGCAACACAAGATACCTAGCTGTAAGTAAACAGATTTGTTCAGCAGCGTCTTGAAGGATCAAAAATGCACATGTGAAAGATCCAAGGACTTCTGTTTCTAAAACATTTTGTTTTCCTCTGGCTTGGATGACCACTTAGTGATCAGGCTAAAATAGGATGACTTCTCACTTGGTGTCACGTCCTGTCAGGAAGGAGAGGGAAGGAGTGACCAGATTTACCAAAACTCCAGGTTAGATTAAGGTAAAATGATATGCAGAGGTCCACACTCAATCATCAGTTTTAACAAGAATCTATATACCACAATTATCCCCCAGATACTGGGAGTCTAATACTTAGATTCTATCTTAAACTACGCAGTAAAACTGTATGACCTTAAAGAACAGAAATAAGTCTCACCATTACTGAAAAACTTTATGAGAGATATAGCTTTTCAGAAAGTGAAATAGGTCTTGAAATTACTTAATAATTTTATGAGATAAAAAGAGCAAAGAGAGAAAACTGAGTAAAATGGAGAAAGCATAAGAGTCAGGAAAACAGATGAGAAAAAGACTGATCACCACTCTAATTCAAAAGTCTGATTTAAGGAGTTCCAGTTTCAGCCCACAGTACTGGAGAAGGGATAGAGCGTGGTGAATGCACTTGTCTGAAGGTCCAAGTCTCAAAACAGCAAACAGTAGGATGTGAGGAATCAATGACAACAGCTACCCACTGGAGGTCCCTTTCATTTTTTATTCCTTTTATTCCTGCTAGGTCTACAGGTGCGCTGGCCCAAGGTTGTAGGCAAGCAAGTCTGCAATAAAGCAGGATGGGTAGACCAGTATATCAACGAAGCAGGACTATTCTGCTGAGAGGACAGGATATCATACTTGCTGATAGCATACTCTAGAAGTCAGAAAATGTCTTCTGTTGGTCCTTTACACTTGGCTAACTAGGCAAACTTTTACCTCTGAGAAGAAAATCCAGTTGTTCACATACATCAACCAAATCCACTGAAAGTGCCACAGGATGGTATTGTGTGCTTTAAAGTCAAGCTAGAAAAATGTCACTAAAGCCACTGCTTCCCCTTTCACATAGAAACAGAGGACAGAACTACATATTATAGAAGAGGACAAAATAAAATGACTGTCTTCTTGAAAAAACATGAAAACAGCCACTACAAGCACACTGAGATGCATCCTTTCTGTTCTACAGCTCATGCACACAGTAAAGCTGCTCTCATTTGGCAGTGCTGCACTCATCCAAATACACAGTTGGAATAGAGGTCAAAGCATCCCATTCTTGCATACATCTATGACAGCATGCCGTAAGATAAAAGCAGAAATGTGTCTAGAGCAGGAAACCAGCCCCAATTCCTGCTTTTCTTTTGAGTGATCAAATCTAGACTACATTTGAGATTCTTGTTACAAATCGAACTGCAAGCTGGACAATGCTCAAGAGAGCCAAAGCTCATCAATTGTATCATTTAGTATATGCTGCCTAGAATGGATTTCTGTGTCTTCCTATAATAAGAGTAGGTTCATAACATATAGCATAGAGGTAACAAACCAAAAATAGAAGACAACAGAAAAAACATTACATATTCTGCCCTTTTCTTTGAGAGGGAGTAAATCCCTCACTACTTCCCACTCCAGTGGCATTGCTGCAAGCAAAGAGTTACCAAATTGCTTTTGGTAAGCCAACAACAAGATCAGTTCATGTATGTGCAGTGAGGCACTTTTATGCTCCCATCCAAAACTCTGCACTCTGCTCATTAACAACCAAAATGCCAAGTATTCAATGTATAGCAAAACTACATTTGTTCCTATTGGATTACGACAAGGTAACATTCCTGTTAGTGCTGCTACATGGAATTTCTTGCTATTGAAAATATTTTAGATCTAAAATATAACAGTACTTTTCATTTACTTGTTTACTGATACTTTTTGAACAACAGTGTTCTGAACACGGTGCTTTTGAGACATGCTGATGGAATCTGCGTTCTCACTCCGTGAAAAGTGGCCCTGTATTATCTGCATGAACACAGGTATGCTGTTGGGATTTCAAATTAGGAGACTTACTTTTTTCCCTTAAAAGCAAACTTATTTAAAAAGAACGTAAGGGAAGGATACGCAGTTCCTCTGATGCGCTTGATTTTGCCTGGGTCAGTGAACTGAATAGGCTGCAAGACCTTTCTCACTGGGCAAGCAAATAATATCTCTCCACCTCCTTTTGGAGGCATTCCTCTCCGGCTGATCTGAAAATAATAAGAAAATAGGTTGCAAGGAGCACAAAGAATATATATTTAATCAGACATGATAGATTTAATTTCACTTAAACTATAATGTTGTCATTATCAGTAAGGAAACACGAGTAAGAAAAAGACATCCTAAAGGCAGAAACAGATTTTTTTCCACCAACCTATAAGCAATAAATGGTTTCTTTTACATTCCCCTCCTCCCCCCTTGTTTCTCTCATTTCAAATACAGTAGGCATGGATTCCCAATGAAGGGGAAAAAAAACAACACGACTATCAAAAACAAAGACAATCGGCAAAAAAACCCAAAACCCTACAATATTTACCAGGGAGGCAACACTAGTTCACTTCCGTTAAATATGTATCTCACTGCTGAAGAAAGTGTTATCTTTTTGATGCTTAACATGCTTACGTGGGAATCAAAAATAACAAATTCCCTCCTTTTTTGAAAGCCTTGCCAGCCCATGCTGATCCCACCATTCCACCCAAGAAGCAGGGCAAGCCAGGAGGCAGTCCCAACCCTGAGCACTGGGAACACCCCATGGATAGAGATTAGATAGGTATGACAATGGGGAACTGGAGACCAGGACTGCTGTAGCACCACCCAGGCAGAGCCTGATGATGTCAGCAATGTTGCAACAGATCCTGGGCCATTGGCAGGATGAGGGAAGAAACTGTGAAGTCATAGAGGAGCAAGCAAAGACTTAAAGTGGATTCTAGGCCTTCATACATTTTAAATAAGTCTTTCCTAGTTAGAAACATTATAGTTTCTACTCTTGAGCCTATTCTACACACAAATTCATTATGTCTGTAAAAAGTAGTCTTTAGAGAAAAGTTTCTTTACTATACACGATATATTCCAAACGGGAAGTAAATCTTAACCAAATACAGATCCAGTACCTTTGCTGGTAAAGGAGACAAAAGATTGAATTATTAATTTCTAGCCCTAAGCATGGGGCAGGAAGAACAGGAGTAAAGAAGAAATTACATTAAGTGAAGAGGAACAAGAAAGCAGAAAGGTTTCTTAATTTGCAAAGATCCCCAAGACACAGAAAGGTCACTTGAATTTGTCATCCTCTCTACATACAGCCTTTGCATCTCTATTCTACTACAGACCCTCAGCAACTGCATGTGTGCTATGTTGAGACATGCCATGAACAAGACAAATACTATTATGTAATAATATATATTATTTAGATAGGAACAGATATCTGCTAGAAACAGAAAAGGGAAGCAAGCATATAGTCCTGTGAAGCAGCTGAAAGCATTGTTCCCATGTATGTTTAGAAAGAAAGAAACATACTCTCATACCTTGATTTCCAGACTTTCACCATCAATTCCAAATTTTTTCAGTAGTGGTAGAGCTGTTGCCTTAAGGACGTCAACCTACAGAACACATAGTTTTAAAAGCAGACCCTTTATTGAAATTACATAAGTCAGTAACTTAAAAGTCGTATGAGATGCTAACAAGGATGAAGCTTCCTGTAAGAGTAAGCACTCTGTGGGCAGACATAGAAGGCAGAGAGCTTCATTTACTCTTAAATTATCACAAGATCTCACTACTCACAAAATATACAACAGCAAACTATGGAGATGGAATTTCTTATTCTGGATTTCTTCCTTAGTCTGACTTCTGTTATGGTTCAGCTAAAACTGCTCACTTGTTTCTCTGAATGTGGTTACCAAAAAAAAATAATTATGCTGTTATGAAAAAATTCTGACAACTGAAATGTATGATGAGCATATTTTAGAGTAGCCCCTTGAACTGGCAAGGAGCAACCTTACTCTTTTGCCAAGAATTTCTCATCTGTTTCTGGAAACAGAAGCTTCTAGTAACTAGAAGAGTCTAAAGTGAATGAAAAATCATTCACTTCTCTTGGAGCCACTTACTCACTAGATCTAGGTCTCAGCTAGATTTTCCTTGCCACAGCTCCTTCTGTTTTGCTAAACTAAGACCACAATGACTGTCTGATGTCTTTCTTCCACTGAAACTTTAGCACCAAATGTGACAAAACGAATTTAAGCAGAGCAATAGCAAATCATGCAAGACAAACAACTTGGATGATGGACCTTGGAAAGATGGGACCAGGACAGCATGACCAAAGAGGAACTAGAATTCAGGTGGAGAAAGAAACAGGTGCACAGTAGACAGCACTTTGAGCATCCTTCTTCCCATGGTTTCAGCCAGAATTCATGACCCTTGAGTCTCTGCTTTGCAGACAATGCAAGCCCCAGTGAAAGTACTGAAAACCTGCTTGAGTCACCCGAGTTGCTACAGTTCTCATTCTCCAAATTTTGCTGGTCACCATACTTCAGAGAGATTTTGGCTTGCTTTCAATGATATCAAGTAGGAATCAATATTTTAATGTCTTCATAAAAAAATATGTAAAACAGAGATTTATGTATTTAAGAAGCACATGGTAAAGCCCCTTACTACCTTACTTCTGCCCTTCAGTAGTATTCACTAATTCCACTGATTTGACTTCTGAAGCAAAATCCTCTAATAACATGTATATGGACACACATCAACATACGTGAATACTGCTGGCCCAGGTGATAAAATTTCAACATACCGATCTGGTTTGAGTAAGATTAAAAAAATATTTCTTCCTTTTTCTTCTGAAAATGCACATACCATTGAAAAAAAAAAAAGCTTCACTGCATAGATGGAAACTCCCTTCCTCTCCTGCATATCCACTTTTGCAATTCTTTGGATTAAAATTTGCCTGGAAGAAGACTGTTAGGGCAATGCTGGAAGCTGGTCCAATCTTAAGTCTGGTTTGGTTGTTCCCAAAAGTTTCAAGACTTGTTACAGTGTTTGGTCTCCAGAGAAGTCCAGATATGATACCTATCAGGTATAGATGCACAGTAACAGACTGTCTCTGTTCCAGATTTACAATCTGAGCAGAGAAGGTAACTGGCAGTATGTGAACAGTGGAAAAGACTATTCTGATTAAGAGAAGGATGAGATCATGCAGGAGTGGTGATTACTTCACTGAAAGTGAAGACAACAGCAGAACTGAGATTCAAACCCCTATTTTCCAAGATCCTGCCTATCACTCAATCATAAAACTTTCAGTTCCCCTTGGAAGGGCATTATTCCATCTCTAGAGCAAACAATACAATACCAAGGTGTACCACAACAAAAGCATTACACAACTGAGGTCATACCGCGCCACAAGTGCCAACAAGTTGCTATATCCAAATTGTTTGTTCATTAGTTGCTGAACCTTCTCCTGTAAAGAAGCTGACAGTAACTAAAAGGAAAAACCTTTAAAAAACTTCTAGTGACATGCAGAATCTCTTAGCTAGCAAAAAGTGCAAAAGACAAACAAAGACATATTGGTATGTGTTTGTTCCCTTCCTATGTAGCTATTAGCTCCGCACAGAACATTACATTTGGTGACTGGATCTATATTGTGTGCATGTGCACCAGAGTTCAGCAAATTGAAAAAAAAATAAAAAAAAGGTGAGAGGAGTTAGTGGGAAAAACTTTTGCTTTCCTGGAGTTCTAGACAACTGCTGAATTCTGATTAACACTGAAGTTCATCATTCCCAAGCCCAAACTTTGTATCCTAGTCTCATGCCATCAGAAAAGTCATTTCTGTGGAAAGTCCCATGACATAATGTTTGTAAACACAACCATTAAGAACAGTTACAGACAAACCAACTGTAGCACTGTGTATCTGTCAGAGTAACAACGTTAGAGAAGGAAATGGAAATACAGGAGTGATGAGCTGTGTGCTACTACCACTCCTTTCAAAAAAGGGGCCTTTGGAATCAACAACACTGCATAGCTGAAAGCAGGAGATAGGGATGAGAGGCTGGCAAAACCACCTTATTTTTTTGAGCTCAAAAGGGATAGTATGTGACCAATCATGTTTAAGTGTCAAGATCTGTATGTAAGTTGTCATATGCGTAGATGTGAATTTGTCCATTCACCCACAGATGACAGATGTAGACAAGGATACTTCTTTACTTCTTACAGAGTTAACCTAACTCCAAAATATAGACATATATTTTTGTTTACAAGATACAACATCCTTCTTACAAACTAAGCTAAACTTCAAAATCCAACCAGACAGACAACATAACCTCCAACACAGGTGAGCAGGTGCCTTGCCTTTCATATCTATGAACATGAACTACAGAGGCACATACATGAAGAACAACAGCAAAAATGCCTTGTTCATTTTAAACTAATCACAAAGTATTAACACTGGTTTTCCCTCCCTTCTTCCCCTTGGACAAGCAGAAAGAGTGCAGAAGGATAGACCAACCTGAGCATCTTTTGAGAAAAGCATAAATACATTTTCACCCAGTTGCTAAGCACCTTCTATCTACTGAACAATATAAAGCCCAGATCAATTTGAAATCAAGTTTCCAGGTATTTAAGCACCAAAATCATTTAAGGTACCACTTAAAACTGTGTGTTTAGTTTCAGCAGCCTGCAGAGATGTGTAAGGTACAAAATACATTGTAAAAACACTTTATGTTGGTGTTGTTTTAACCAACAAGCACCACAAAGCCATTTACACATTTTCCCTCAGTAGGATAAGGAAGAGAATGAGGAAAAAAAAAGCACATCTCATGAACTGAAGCACAGAATAACAGAACCATTTAAATTGGGACCTTTAACGGCAATCTAATCCAACCCTTCCAATGAACAGAGACATCCACAGCTAGATCAGGTTGCTCAGGGTCCCATCCAGCCTGACCCTGAATGTCTGTATGGATGGAGCAGCCACCACCTCTCAGAGCAACATGTTCCAGTGCTTCACTACTCTGAGATGGAGTTTAATAGGATACACAAGGAAGGGAAAATAATAAAAGAATACATAAAATAAGTGATATATAACACAAATGCTCACCACCTGCCAGCCAATGCCCAGCCAGATCCTAGGCAACAGTAGCTGCCTCTCTCCTGATAATCATCCTGCTAGCCAATTTCATCAAGTTTTATTGTTCATCTTATGGTACAGAATACCCCTTTGGTACCCCAATTTGTGCCAGCTGTTTTGGTTGTGTCCCCTCCCAACTTCCTGTGCATTGCCTGCCTCCTCACTGGCTGAACAGCACAAGATGCAGAAGAATACTTAGCTCTGGGTAAACACTGCTCTGCAACAACTAACACACTGATGAGTAATCAATGCTACATTTATTATTATCAATATTAGCCTCTACAAAGAAAATAAACTCTGTCCTAGCTGAAACCAGGACAAATGTGCTGGTCAGTCACCCAGTCTGAAATTTATTCGGACAATTTAAACAGACATAAGCCAGACTTAAACCAGTTTTAGGAACCATTATCAAGTTACCACCATTTAGGAATTTACTGCTGTTAGCTGAGTCATACTAACTAGCTGTGCTCCGCAACATGACAAACATAAGATACAGTGCATTAGCACACAACTCTGCATTTTACAACTACTAGAAACACACTGTAAACTAATGGAAATTAGCTGCTGTAACCCCAATATCATTCTGTGCCAGAGCTTAGGCAGGTATAAGTCCCTTTCAAGCACAAACTAACTGGCTCTGGTTCTGACATCCCTTTCAAGTAAGATTGTTTAATTGTTGGCCAATATACCTAGTGCCTAAAAAGGGTTAATTCCCAGAATCAGGACTCAGCTACTTAGATGAGCATTCAAACTTAATTGAAAGCAATATTCAGATTGGATTGCTTTTCCTCTTTGACTTACTTAAGAAAAGAAATCTCTTCATTGCAGTGAAAAAAATGTAGTCTATGTAACAGCCTCAGTAATCTGGTGGTCTTCTAAGTGGAGTGATGGCATTGATGGATCAAGGAAGGGCAACTGATGCCATCTATCTGGACTCCTGCAAAGCCTTTGACATTGACCCACACCCGATCCTTATCTCTAAATTGGAGAGAGGCTGACTAGTGGATAAAGAATTGGTTGGATGGTCATAGCCAGAGGGTTGTTATCAGTGGCTCTATGTCCAGGTGGAATGGGATCAGAAGAGATGTCCTCCAAGGGTCCATCTTGGGACCCGCACTCTATAACACCTTTATCAATGATGCAGACAGTGGGATTGAGTGCATCCTCAGCAAGTCTGCACACAACACAAAGCTGAGTGGTGTAGCTGATACAACAGAAGGGAGGGATGCCATCCAGAGGGGCCTGCACATGCTTGAGAAGCGTGCAAGTGAGAATCTACTGAGGTTTAACAAGGCCAAGTGCAAAATGTTGTAACTTGGGTCAAGGCAATCCCAGATATGAGTACAGACTGGGAGAAGAACTCATTGAGAGCAGCCCTGCAGAGGACCTGGGGGTCCTGGTGGACAAAAAGCTGGACATGCACCAGCTGCATGCACTTGCAGCCCAGAAGGCCAATGGTACCCTGGGCTTCATCAACAGAGGAGTGGCCAGCAGGGGGAGAGAGGTGATCCTGCTCCTCTGTGCAGGACCAGTGAGGCCCCACCTGGAAGTCTGGGGCCCCCAGTACAGGAGGGATGTGGAGAGGGTCCAGAGGAGTTCCATGACAGTGATCAAAGGGCTGGAGCACCTCTACTATGAAGACAGGTTGAGAAAATTGGGCTTGTCCAGCCTGGAGTAGAGAAGGCTGCAGAGAGACCTCACAGCAGCCTTCAATTGCTTAAGGAGAGCTTATAAGAAAGAGGTAGACCAACATTTTATACAGTCTGATAGTGACAGGACAAGGTAGAATGGCTTTAACTGTAAGAGGGTACATTTAGATTAGATGTTAAGAAGAAATGTTTTACTTAAGAAGATGTTGAGGCACTGGAAGAGGCTGTCCAGAGAGGCTGTGGATGCTCCGTCTCTGGAGGCATTCACAGCCAGGCTGGATGGGGCTGTGGTTGGCAACTCTGCCCATGGCAGGAGGATTACAATCAGATGACGTTTAAGATCCCTTCAAATCTAAGCCATTCTCTGATTCTAAAAGGATCAAAGATTCTTTCTTTGTCACAGCCAACTTTTATAGACAATTTCTTCTTTTCATAGCAAATCAGTATGTAATGGGGTAGAAACAGTCCTAACTGTGTGAGAAGTGAATTAGCGGAAGGGCCTCACATGACATTTAGAGGATTTTCAGATGAGAAAACAGAATCAGTACAGAGCAGAAAGTTAAAGGGTGGAATATTGAATGTAATGGGGAGAGCAAAAAGGGAACAGTTCAGTAGATGCTCATTTTATCTAGACAGCTTGCTGAGAGATGCAGTAATACTGCATACTGTGAAATATTATAAAAAAACACAGTATACTTTATAGACTTCTTCCTAATCTTTATTTAGAAAGAAAGAATCCTCCTCCAATACTTACATTTTATTACTTACCGAAGGATCTACTCTATCATTTGTTACTCCCCTCAGGACAATCTTCAGTGGATGTTTCATGAAAGGTGCCAAACAGAGTAGACTTTCTAAGTAGTAGCCAATACTGCGGCTAGGGCTGCAATCATGTTCCAGTGAGCCCCCATATAGAAGACCAGGCTGATAATACAAGGTAGTACCTGGGAAAGAAGCCAGTGAGGAAAAAAAGAAATTAGAGCAATGTCAGCATGCTAGCCATTACTGTAGCATAAAGACACTTTGCAACCAGGAACAGTAGATTTTACAGAGATTGGCAGCACTACCACCACACTACTTCAAAGACCACAGTAAA
The DNA here is from genome assembly GCF_905368555.1 of Meleagris gallopavo. Lineage (NCBI taxonomy): Eukaryota > Metazoa > Chordata > Aves > Galliformes > Phasianidae > Meleagris > Meleagris gallopavo. Next base: position 27,672,180 of record NC_139435.1, on the reverse strand, counting down.
TAAATGGGTCAAGGCAGATGACTGTTTGTCTTGCACATCATTTCTCCTCCTTCCTGCCCTCCTCCAAAATTAAGAAACTCTAAGCTATCCCCAAAATGCTGAAACAAGCAACTACCATCTTTTAAAGAAGATAGAATGAAATTATGCTCTGTTGAAAACCTGCCTCAGTATATCCAGTGGCATATTATCCACTTTACTGACAAACCAGTCCTGAAAATCCATACATAAGAGAGATAGCTGAGATTCCCACATGGGATGCTTCTTGATCAAAGTAATTGTAACTCCTCCTAGGAACATGACTTGGCAAGTACAAACCTTGCTTGGTTTGGTGACTTTCCTCTGCTAGGAGATCCAACATATTAAACAGAATATTACCCCTCAGTCTTGAGCAATGCACCTCCTTTAGTGCACTGCACTCTGGAGATGCGTGATCTTTCATGTATTCCTTTACTACAAAGCTTCTGTGCTTAGTAACATCTAATCCATGGAGTCAATGCTATCTAAACACCTACCTGTCAAGCTGCAATTTTTACTTCAAGTGATAGAGCCTAGAAGACTGCAACAGAGGAAGAAGAGAACAGATCTCACCTGTTTGGTTTATCTCAATCCTAGAGCCATTTGTCACTTTGTCAATAAGGCGAATAAAACATGCTTCAAAGTCTGAGGAGCAGAACAAAGAAATAATTTTATAGTTACTTAAATTTACTCCTGAAAACAGCAAGAAACTTCAGCATACCAGACTTAAACATTTTCCTTTGCATAAAGCAAGTGGAGAACAAATGACAGAAGCTGCTGCATCTGATCACCCAAGCCCAGGATAAAGCTGTTAACAAGTTACATTTTGCTTACAATAAAGGTAATGTTTGAATGTTCGTACAAATCCTAGCCAACAGAACCCCACGTAAAACCCAAGTACAAAAAGCTAATGACAGCTTCCCATTATCTTCTGTAACATCATAGTTTAGAACTGCTGTTCAGATGTGAAGTGCTACTGAAGCATGGGCACCACAAGCTACCTTGAGATGTTCCAGTTTTCCATTTTCCAAACTATTAACGGCACTGCTAAGACTACAAAAAATTAATTCTTCCCATCACTTCTCTGGATGTGATGTCCCCCAGTACAAGAAAGACAGAGATCTATTGGAGATGGTCCAGAGGAGAACCATGAAGATGATCAGGGGAGTGGAGCACCTCCCTCACGAAGACAGGCTGAGGGAGCTGGGCTTGTCCAGCCTGGAGAAAAGAAGGCTGTGGGGTGACTTCACTGCAGCCTTTCAATACCTAAAGGGAGCCTACAAACAGGAGGGGAATGAACTCTTTGAAAGGGTAGATAACTGCAGAACAAGGGGAAATTGTTTTAAATTGAGAGAGGGGAGATTTAGGTTGGATGTCAGGGGGAAATTCTTTACAGAGAGAGTGGTAAGGTGCTGGAACAGGCTGCCCAGCGAGGTTGTGGATGCACTGTCCCTGGAGGTGTTCAAGGCCAGATTGGATGGGGCCTGGGCAGCCTGGTCTAGTATTAAAAGAGGAAGTTGGTGGTCCTGCCTGTGGCAGGGGGGGCTGGAGATTCATGATCCTTGAGGAGCCTGAACCTGAACCATTCTGTGATTCTCTCTTTTTGCTTACAGTCTATATTACAGAAGTTTGTGTGGTGCTGATTGGTTTCTCCTGTTTGTACGGGTTCCCACTGACAGATATGGGAAAGAACAAGCATATCTTAAGTAAGTGCTTGTACTGAAGTATTCCAAGATCCTGGGTTGGCGTAGGCTTAACATGAAGGAGAGCTTGAATTTATGCAGAGTTCAGAACCCAGCCAGTTTTAAGGACCAAGTGCACATGCCCATGTCATGCCCACTCTGTCGCTTCCCAAGCAGTGATCCGTTTTCTTTCTGTACAAGCTGTTCGGATACAGTAAAGAAAAGAAAGAGCTATGTGCAGAAATTGCAATGTGTCAATATCTACACAGCACTGCTGGTGCCCCAGTCACACAGTGCTGGTCCTACTCTCCGTTACCACACAGGGAAAGTTCACACAGCAGCGATGGAACCTTTTCCGGAGCGCATCCTCGTGAGCACATTAGGCCCTCGGAGAGCAGAAGGTTTTCACTGCAAACGTTCTGGTCACAACAAGCTGAGCGAACTGCACGTTGGATTACCAACACCCAAACGCTGACACACCTACCAAAGGGGAACGCCTACAACTGAACACAAACCCAGACCGAAGCCGTTCCGTGCCCCATCGTGTCCCCGTGCACAGCCAGTACCCATTATGGGGACAAGGGCTCCGCATGGGAGCAAAAGGCTGCCCGCCGCGGGGCTCCCCACAAGGCTGCGGGCTCCCAGGACAGGGATCCTCACCCGGGCCCCCAGGTGACCCCGTTCGGGCACGGAGCGGTCACATCCCGCGGCCAACAGGCAGCCCTCTCCGTCCCGATCCCTCCTCAGCGGCGGGCCGAGCAGCGGGTGGGTCCGCCCTCCGTGGCAGCGCCCGGAAAGACGCCCGGCTCCGCCACTCTCTCCACCCGCACCCTTAGGGACTCCACCGGCGCCTCGCTCACCGCGGAGACCGGGATCCTCCTCTTTGGCGCGGATCTTGCGGATTTTCAGCGGCCGCCCGCTGAGCGTGGACAGCACCAGCCGCTGCCGTAGGAAGTTGCACCCCGTGAAGCTGAGGCACTGCGCGCTGCCGCCACCGCCGCCCGCCATGCCACCGCACTGCCCCGCGGCGCCCTGCGCGCCCACGTGGTTGTGAACAGGAAGCGCTGGGACAGCAGGGGGCAAAGGGCAGGGGGTGGGACGGGGGGCGGGGCGGGGCGCCGGGACGGCGGCGGACGGGCCAGTCGGAGGAAGGAAGGGGTGGTGCCCGGGGAACGCAGCGTCCGCTCCGCCCCGCCCCGCCGCTAGGACGAATATGCGCGCGGCGCTGCCGTGCGGGATGAGATGTGGTCCCGCCTGCGGGGCCGGGAGACGTGGCTCGAGAGCCGGTAATTAATTATTGCTCCTTTCTGCTCGTCGTGCGTGTATTTTTTTTTATTTCAGGCTGGTGTTTGTCTGCCTCTGGTTTGGCGTGGTCTTTCACCCGCGCTGTTACGTGGTGCTTTGTTTCTGCAGTCTCAGCTTCTGTGGGATGCCTGAATCCCCTTTATCGGACAGATGAAGAATTAAATCCTGGGATGGAGCATGGCTTGGGGACCAGGATATACTTCTCAGATAAAAACGAATTAGCTTCTGGAGATGGGTTCCGTCAAACATTTTTTGAAAGTAATTTATTACTGACTGTCCTAAGGTGAATTAATGAAAGAACCACTTGAGATTCCTGCTTTCATGAGATAGTGCAGATTACAGTATGGGTAACAGAATTAATTGCTGGGATACATTGATGCGTATGTAGGAGGAAGTTTCTTGTGTTATGCAGAAAACTAAAAACACAAAAGTGATCCCATATCCTGTGCTGGAGGGGGCCCACATTACACTGTTTTCCACAAATGTATTCTGCTTTGTGTCTCCTCTTGTGCAGAAACTCATGTTAGCTCTTATCCCTGGTTGATACAGTTTATGCTTTGCTGTGGACAAAGTCAGACTGTTAGCATGGAGCAGCTGAAGGCTTCCAGGAGCTGTGGTTGAGTGCTGCACAGGCAGGCAGTGCCCTCAATGAGCAGAGCACAGAACAGGTGCTGGGTCCATTGACAGCAATCTGTGAGATCCAGGATCCATTAGCAGATCCAGTTGTGAAGAGTAGTGGATGTGGCTAAAGATAAACCTGTACCTTAGGTCTGAAGGGACCATTCAGGAGGTGGGACAGGACTGGTATGTCGTCAGAAAGTGCATCCGGAGGTATCTAAGCCTACAGTGTAGCTGAGGCAAGGAACAAAAGCCCTCAGGACCTGTGCTTAACAGGAGCCGAATGAGTGGGAGGCTGTTGATGGAGATGCTGAGGACCATTAGTGACTGTTGATGTTTGTATGATCCCAGCAAAGATCTTCAGTATCTTCAGTATCTTCAGTGAGAACCGTGGGCTGTAGGAAGCAATGCTGTTTTTGATTTTCTTCTGTGTTCTCGATGTAGACCTTCCCCTAGAGCAAAATATTGACATATTTCTGTACTCAATAGATGTATTCCAGTTTTGTCTGTGCCTTAAACACTCCCTGGGAGTATACAGCAGCTCAAAAGATATACTTAGAAAGATGGCAAAAGTGGAGTTTAAACTTAGTATTACTGCCTGTATATTCGGATGAATTGAAGATGAAATAGCCCCTGACCTAAACTGAAGCAGCCTTGTTGGTACACAATCCCTGTTATCTAGAGAAAAATGGAATCCTGTTTTGTTCTGGATGTCCTTTCAGTTATGGACCACATGCCATGAGTACATATGGCTACAAACAGAAAAGATCTGAATGTTTTTCATACAAACCAATAACACTTCAGTTTCTTTTGAATAAGTTGCTTTCCAGAGACAGAAGCATTTATTTATATATATTTTTTGCCATGATAAGGACGCTTTGTAAGAACTATGACATTCTGTTATTAGCTGCTTGGTAGCTCAGCTTTTCTTATCGGTGTGACTAAGGGTCATTTGTTGTTTAGATAAACTGATCTACAAGTTACTTATAATGATCTATCACAGTGTGACTACTTACAGTCCTCAGAAAAAGAAATTTGGTTTTAGTAGTAGCTATTCTGTTTTTGTATAGATAGAATAGCTCATGTGGTGCTGTATTTTGGATTTGTGACCAAAACATTGTTGATAATGCAGTGATGTTCTGCATTATTACTGAGCAGCACTTGCACAAAGTCAGAGTATTTTCTGTTATTTATGCTCCCTCAAACACTGTCGAGGATGGGGGTACATGACAGGCTGGGAGGTGACACAGTTGGCACAGGGCAGCTGACTCCAGTTGACTGAAGGGGTGTTTCATCCTGTGTAACATCATACTCAGCAATAAAAACTGTGGAGAAGGAGAAAGGAGGGACTTTCAGAGTTGTGGCTTTTGTCTTTCCGAATAACTGTTAGATGTGATGAAGTCCTGCATTCCAGGAATGTGTCTGAACATCTACCTGCCGATGGGAACTGGTGAACTAATTCCTTGTTTTGCTTTGCTCACGTGTGGCTTTAACTTTATCTATCAATTTGTCTTTATCTCAAGCCACAGATTTTCTCACTTTTACCTTTCTGATTCTCTTTTTCATCTCACCAAGCAGAGGGAGTAAGCAAGTGAATGTGTGGTGTGCCTACCTAGGTTAACACAAAACAAAATGGAAATTGCATTGCAGTTATCTACCTGCAGAATTTCATGTTGTGAAATGGACAATTTTATATGGCTAGAATTAGATAATTACTGAATCATAGCTCCCAAATCATAGACTTGTTCCTGAATGAACACACTGTGATAATTTTAAAGAGAAGTCTTCTATATTTTAATATTCGGCTCTGTGTCTTATTCTACTTTTAAGCCTACAAATCACAGAATCACAGAATTGTAGGGGTTGGAAGGGACCTCTAGAGATCATCGAGACCAACCCCCCTGCCAAAGCAGGTTCCCTACACCAGGTCGCACAGGTAGGCGTCCAGGCGAGACTGAATATCTCCAGAGAAGGAGACTCCACAACCTCCCTGGGCAGCCTGTTCCAGTGCTCCGTCACCCTCACCGTGAAGAAGTTCTTACGCACATTCGTGCAAAACTTCCTATGCTGCAGCTTATGTCCGTTTCCCTCGTCCTGTCTCCACGTACCACTGAAGTGGTACGAATCATTTATTTATTTATTTATTTATTGTTTAATACATTTGCATTTATTTTTCATACTTTCAAAGAATGGATGAGGTTGGAAAGGACCTCTGGGTCTATCTGGTCCAACCCCTGCTCAAGCAGGGATTCTAGAGCGGGATGCCCAGGACCATGCCCAGGTGGCTCCTGAAGATCTTCCTGAAGGAGAACTCAGTCGCCTGCAGTAACACAGTGCTTCTTGATGTTCCAATGGAGCCTCCTGTGTTCCAGTTTTTGCCCACTGGCTCTTGTACTGAGGCTGGGCACCACTGAAAACATCCTTTTTGCAGATATTTCTGTACATTAATGAGATCCCCACTGAGCCTTCTCCAAGCTGAACAGTCAAAACTCACTCAACCTCTCCTTGGAGGAGGGATGTGTCAGTCTTCCTGTGTTGAAAATGCAGTCATTCTGACAGCTTTAAAATCTCTAGTTAAAGCGAATTGTTCAAAGCTGGAGTGCTAGTTGAAAACAATAAACAGAAACCTGAGATGCATTTATCATTTTATCGTCCTGGTGGACGACAGGTTGGCCATGAGCCAGCAGTGTGCCCTCGTGGCATTCTGGGGTGCATTAAGGAGAGCGTGTCCAGCAGGTTGAGGGAGGTGATCCTCCCCCTCTACTCTGCCCTGGTAAGGCCTCATCTGGAGTACTGTGTCCAGTTCTGGGCTCCCCAGTACAAAAAAGACAGGGATCTCTTGGAAAGAGTCCAGCGGAGGGCCACAAAGATGGTGAAGGGCCTGGAGCATCTCCCCTATGAAGAAAGGCTAAGTGAACTGGGTCTGTTTAGCCTTGAGAAAAGACGACTGAGAGGGGACCTGATCCAGGTTTATAAATATCTGAGGTGTGGCGGCCATAGCGGTGAGGCCAGTCTCTTTTCAGTGGTACGTGGAGACAGGACGAGGGGAAACGGACATAAGCTGCAGCACAGGAAGTTTCGCATGAATGTGCGTAAGAACTTCTTCACGGTGAGGGTGATGGAGCACTGGAACAGGCTGCCCAGGGAGGTTGTGGAGTCTCCTTCTCTGGAGATATTCAAGTCTCGCCTGGATGTCTACCCTTGCGACCTGGTGTAGGGAACCTGCTTTGGCAGGGGGGTTGGTCTCGATGATCTCTAGAGGTCCCTTCCAACCCCTACAATTCTGTGATTCTGTGATTCTGTGATTTTGAAGAGGCTCATGGAAACACTCAGTTGCTTGTTGTGATAAAACTTCTCAGCTTTCTGTAGATTCAAAATTGAACCATTCTGATAACATTAGGAAACTGCAATACTTCAGCATCATTTTGAAATTTTTTCTTTTTTCTTTTTGATTCTCTTCAAATACTGCTGTCCAGGTCAAGAGATTTTAGAATCAACTATTATTTATGAAAATTAAATCTGTTTCAAATAAATCTGTACTATCTAAACAATAGCCTATTTTTTTTATAACAATCATGTTTCTCAGATATTTTTTTCCTCAGTGTGCCCTGAGATGCTGGTGGTTTTACTATCTAGAGTATATTTTCCCATTCTTCATTAATCTCTACAAGCAGTGAAGAACTAGCAATGCTGTACAGAAACTGTTTTTTGTGGTAGTTATCACTTTGCATAAATAAGTCACGGCTTCTTTGAAAAGAAAAAGCTGTCATTATCTCATACAAACCCTGCTGAAAGAGGTTAACAGTGATAAGGAAAACAAGCTCCTAATTCTGTACTTCAATCTTGGAATAGATTTGAAAGACAAGAAAATAAAATAGTATATTTTATATATAGGTTTGTTGCAGGTACTCTCCTTTAAATTCAGTCCTCTATAGTTTGATTGGTGTGACATTTAAAGTTTAAATCAGCTGTTCAATTGACTGGATAGTTGACATTTGAAATAACTAGTAAATTATGCTAGTTTTAAAACATATTAAATGAATTTTTTAAAATTTGGAGAAATTTATGTAGGAATTTTTGTCAAATGTTTAAAATTACTATAATGTAAGGGAGGAATACTGTAACTAACAGTTTTAGAGAGACTAAAAAGAAAAAAAAAAAAAAAAGTATCCTGGTCCAAATTGCCTAAAGTAGTGTAATATATAGTAACCATTGCTGTGTGATCTGTGGAGGAATGCCTTAGTAATATAACCTCATGTACTACCAGAATGAACTCTTTGGAAGGAAGGAAATCCTGGTCAGTGGAAAACTCAGTATGATTTGCGAGAACACTTGTATATGCAAAGGAGGATGTACTACAGTTTGTTTTCAGCTAGGATATGCTCAAGGTAAGTTATTTACCCAAGATTTAAGTTTAAAGTGTAAGTCAAATTCACCAAAATGTAAGTTGGTGATCTCAGAGAATCTGTGTAATTCCCATTCTGAAGTACTAAATTGTCTTGGTTTTCCTCAAGTCTATAATAAGCTTATGAAACATTCATTCTAAAAACTACTTTACTGTAGTTTTTAAAGATCTTAATACTATTCTTAGTAAATTCCCAATATCAAAAAGGTAGGAATCTGAGGCATGGCTTTCATGAAGTTGGCAGTCACTAATTATTCGTTATATTCTGTATTGTTACAAGTTGAAAACTTTCTCTGCCAAAAAAGTTTTTATTGTGGTCTGAGTTAGGGAGCCAGTACCAATAGTGGTGAGAACTGGAGGTTGAGCCAGCTAGGGAAATAGCTCTCTTTAGAAAAGAAACAGCTTCAGATGTTCAGACAGCCTTCTGAGCTGCAGAGCAGGATTGCTAAACAAAAAGGAACACGGGCTTCCCAGTGCTGTTGACTTCATCTATTGTAATTTTGATTCCCTGCCTTGCAGTTGAACAAGTAGGGTACCAAATAGAATTTTACCGTGTGAATTCCTACATTGGAAGATGAATTTGGGTCCAATTCTAAAATTGATAGGGCAAACAAGTGAACATGAAATCTTATGGAGAATGACGTATCTGAAAAATTTCAACTTAACCTGAATGGAGGGAACTATGAAGTACAATAGGGCAGGTCAAATACACTGTTTCTGATATAGCTTGGGGAACAGCTGTAGAAGGTATGTATGCTTTTTACATTCCCATTGGCAATCTTTGGAAGAGAGCCACTGGTACACAAATAATTTGAATGTGCATTTCCTTGATTTGGATTATAACAAATATTTAGAAATAATTTCAAGGTCTGAACCCCCCTCCCCCCCGCCAGAACTAACCAAACCAGCAACCAATGGGTGCAGGTGCTTGTTACAGAGTATCTTCAGCACTTGGGGGGGGAAAAAAAAAAAAAAAAAAAAAAAAAAAAAAGTTGTATTACACTGAAAATCTACTTTGAAATTATCTTTTGGTCTGAACTTTATATCTTAAATCTGTTTTCCTGGCTGCTTTTTTTTTTTCCAAACTTTACAAAGCTGTAGTTTCTCATTTCTTGAATTCATAAAGATGCTCTCCTTGCTTAGTTGCCCTGTTCTTAGTTCTTTTCTTAACACAGCTGTAGGTAGATTCTTTTAAAACTGATTTTTTTCCTTAGTGATCTCCTTTTTAAATGTCAGGCTCTTCGACCTACTTCCTAATGTCTGGTAATTTATTGCATGTATCTATTCAGTTGTTGGATTCACAGCCAGGCATTTAAGGTTAAAGAGTGTGTGTTATGTGGACAAAAAGAGTCTTAGCATTTGCTATCCTTTCAGCTTAGTGGCCTGTATGAAGAGCCTTGATCATGAGTTAGCTGACATGAGACCAGTATGATCCAATTTTATGTGGTCTAAATATTTCCTTTAAAAGTGAATGGGAACATACATTAGTGATCACATTTTTTGAAACCACGAGCAGATGGCTTTGATCCTTCTGTCTATGTGTGATGCATTTGAAGGTATAGAAAAGATATGAAAATACTGTAAAATCTGCAAGGTATGTCATTGTGGAGTTGAATTTTTCCACGCTTATCAAATAGTATACAATGTTAGCTGTTTTAAACAGACCGGAGAGTATATAGTGCACATGCAGCTCAGATATAACCATGTAGACTGGGAAACAAGGTGCTATAACATGGGTGCTTGCACTTCCAGAGTGAAAGAACTGGGCATCCAAATGCAGCAGCAGTATCTTTAAACGTGGTTTCATTGACATCTAGTGACAGAAAGTGTTTCTGCATGTCATGTTCAAGCCTGTATTTGGATTGCAGGAAGGGTGACGATTTTTCACACTAGTAGGCATTAAATGAGAAATTAAGTTTGATGGTGTTTTGTCTGAATCCGCTAAAGATTCATATACAAAAAGAAGGTGGTTAAGAGTCACCTGTGATAGTTTTGGTGAATGCAGTTTATGTTCAAGTGTTGAAAGACCCATGATTTGCTTACCTTTGATTGTTCTTGCTTATTCAGGCTAATGTGGCATACAACAATCACATAATTTCATTCCTTTTCCATTTCTATATCTTTCATATTAAGTGAAATGTTAAAGGGATGGTATTTTATGTAGCTCACTCCAAAACTAATGCTTCTATATGCCGCTATACAGTGGGTGTGGTATGACCAAGTCTGGGAATGTACTTCCTGGTCATTGAACTGGTACGAGGTCTGGCATTATCATACCTACAAAAGAAAGGTGTCTTCTTCTGCCTGACAATGGAAGTTTGAGCTTTCAACTTATTCAGTGTTGCAGTGTAGCAGTCTGAGTTGATGTTTTTTCTGTGTACTAGGAAATGCAGATGGATTACACCTCTTGAATTGCAAAAGACAGTGCACATCACTACTCACTGAGAGCTCTGTCTTGAACTTTTTCTTCACTAAGGAATTCACATGTCACTACTCTGTGAACTGCTGTTTTAACTCTGGCTTGTAGTGATGACTCCACATCTCGTCACCAGTAATGATGTGATCCAGGGATCTGTCACCTTCAGCCTCTTATTGGTTCAATACATCCAGGAAAACTTGCATATAGTGTTCTTTTTTTCCCGTGTGAGCATTCATGAGACCCACTCAGCACAGACTTTCTGATATTCCAACATTGTTGCCATCATTTCCAGTGCACTGAGCCAATATTCAGCCCTGGTTTTAATCTGCTGATATCGTGTGGGTGAGCTGATCAAGATACTGTTCATTTAATGATGTGACAGCTGTGCATGGCAGTCTGGAACATGGCTTGTCTTTAATGTTGCTGTTGCCTCTGCTGAAACACACCACCCACCGCCTCACTGCTCCGATCCAATGTTCGGTCTCCAGAAATGTTCAACAAGTGTCAATAAAGTATCAGTGGATACTTTTTTTTTTGGCATAGAAGAATTCAGTTACACACTTTTGTTTCATATGCAGTTCCATGTCAGACGTCATTCTGTAAGACTGCCCTACTGCTGCCATTTGCCATACAGCAACAAAATCTAACAGAATATTGGTGGGAATATTCAACCTTTGTTGCCATTCCACCAATATGTGCCTCTGACATTGTGGGCCAACATACTAAAATAGGATTCATTACTTTTGTTACAGCCCTTGTGTAATTTCTTCCTCACATAAGAAACCATTCTGATGTAAAATAGAAAGGTTGGGAAATAGTTCTGTTACAGTACTAATGGAATTGTTTAGCAAACTCAAAAGGACATGGATCTCCAAGGAGAAGATAAGACTAAAGTTCTTTTTACAATGTAAGTCTTAATAAGTCTCTTTAAAGAGGTACTTATGTTTGAAAAGCTACTGAAAATTCTGAAACACTCTTTATTGGAAAGAACATTGGGACTTGTTTAAAACAAGATTCTGATGCCCTTGTGATAGCTAAATGGTAAACTTCCTTAATCAGTACTTAAGCACACAAGAGCGTATAGTCTGGACTTAAATGTGTAAACTACATGTGTGAATAAAGCATCTGATCTGTAAGCAGGAAAAAGGTTAATTAAGAATACAATGTAAGCTGTATTAATTAAGCATTGGTTACTGTGTAAAGATACAAGTAGTTTAGTCTGGATTAATACAAACAATTGCCATGTTTGAAATGTTAAAATTATGCAGAAAAAAATGATGTGCATGTTTTTTAACTAAAGGGTTGTACTGAAGAACTAGTGAACCAATTATCTAAATGCTGCTACAGATCCTCCCTTTATTTATTCACTTTTGCATTTCTCAATATGCCACAAGTGTTGCATAAAACCATTAGGATGAAGGATGTACTCTGGCAAAGATAGCTGAAGAAAAGGGAACAATAATTCATTTTACTATGAACACTTGGTAATGTAGTTACCCACATGTTGTTTTGCAAAGACTATATGCTAGTGAGACTGTATGTGTGAAGTTCTTCTCAATCCACCTCCATCCACTCTTTCTTTGCTTATGTTTTCTGAAATCTAGACATGTTTTTAACTGGTTTTTGATAGTGTGATTATTTTAGCTGTCCTTGTGCCTTTTCTTTGAACTGTCCAGAAGTGTCTGCAGGGAAGTTGATCCTCAGGCTCCTTCATTAACATGTAGATAAATTATTTCCATTTTTTATACATGGTGACTTTGGAAATAAGGTTTAGCGATCTCACTGACAAATCTACTGTTTGCTGTCTCTTTATTTCATATAGTAACTTCCCTTTCCCCAAAATTTGTATTAGAAACACTCAAAAATTGTCTGCATTTCGTAGGTTTATGTGAAACGTTTAACTGCAAATAAATAGCATGGCTTCTAACTACATTACTAAATTCTGTTTCAGCCTGTGCATACAACTACTGCTTTGGCAGATTGAGATGTTTCCCAGAGAACTCTCATAAAGCTTTGAATGTTTTGCACTTTCTATCCTGCTGCATTATAGAATAAAGAGAGATAATAACAGATTTGTTAAGGGGCTTACTTGATGCTTATACTTCTAAGTGCTCAGCCAGTGTTTTCATACTTAAACATTAAGGCTATTCATCTTGTCTACTAGTCAGTTTTTGGGGCTTTGCTCATACTGTTGCTGAATACCACACACCCATCTGGAGATTTTTCTGTTGCTATTTCAGAAGACTTCTACAACCATTGCAATTAAACAAGGTTGTAAAAAGGAAAGCTGCATTTCATTAAAGTGCATTTTGTCTTTGGTTCTGCTTTCTGTGAGATTGGTTTTCACTGCTGCTCTCCATGCTCATGGTGGTTGAGATCCAGTAAGCAGCATCTCCATAATCTTTAGCAGGAAGGCTTATTCTTGCTGCAGACATGACAGTGAACATTCAGCTAGTGGTACAATGTTCTGTTTTAGTGAAAGTGCTGTGTACTGCTGAGAATCACTGAATTGTATTTGGGGGGAAGAAGCCTCTGAATGTCATTGGAACAACACTGCTCATATGAGGACCAACTGGCAGGAGTCCACATTCAACTATCTTAAACAAAGTTCAGCCCCAGCTTTTTAAAAATGTGTCTACTTGCTATCATACTATTGGAGCAGCCTTATGAGGACCAGCAAGAGCAGAGCTGCTGAGTGAGGTTGGGTGAGCCAGATGAGGTGACCACAGTACAACCTTATGGCATCTGAGCAGGGGCAAACAGAGTGGGGTAGTGATAACAGCAGTATGTGTCAACAGTCCAGTAATCACTAGATGACAGTAAGATAATAAACCACGTTCAAGGCTAATCTGAGAAATTTAAACTGTGCAAGGTAAAGGTTGGGAAGAGGCACTCTTATGGTCAGAGGCTGGGGGCTTGGTGAGGGAGAGCAGCAGTGGTCTTGAAGCATGGGCAGGCTGAGGGACGTGCTGGAAGGGGAGCTAGGGGGGAGAGGCTGATGCTCTCATAAGGGCTTCTTGATAAGTATGAATGTGGTGCTTTCGGGCAATAATAAGCATCAGTGCTTGCAATTCCTTAATGAGGTTGCTTTTTAGGGGTGGGAGTAGGAGGGAGAGGGAAAAGTTACTTTGTCGTAGTGCTTGTCTTAAGTGCTGTCTGATGCTTCTCGTTTTAATGCGGCTTGCTTGGGTATCAGTGTTGTGGCGGTTATTTTTGTGCCTTACTATAAACATCATTCCCTTCTCTTCCCCGTGCTGACAGCTCCTTCACAGGGCGGGCTGTCACCAGCACTCCGCGGCCTCCTACCACCCTCAGCCCAGCACGGGGACGAGGCACCGCCCGGGGTAGGCGGCGCCGCTGCAGGCCGCTCTCCTCGCTCCGGTCCGCCCCGCCTGGCCTAGGCCGCGGGACTTGAGCGCGGCAGGGGCGGCCCGTTGGCCGCTGCGGGATGGCGCCGCCGCCGCTGCTGCGCGCCGTCATCATGGGCCCGCCGGGCTCCGGCAAGGGCACGATCTCGGCGCGGATCATCAAGCACTTTGGCATGAAGCACCTCTCTAGCGGAGATCTGCTGAGGGAGAACATGCAGAAGAAGACAGGTGAGCGGCGGGGGTGGCTCCGCCGCCAGCCCCAGGCCCTCCCAGCGCACGCGGGAAACGGAAAGCTCTGCACCGGTCTCCTTCCCGCTTACGTTTCCTGGAGCTCCACACGAGGCCTGTCCCAGGGGCTGTGAGGCCGCGGAGTTCCTCGCTGTTCCTCCATCGGAAGAGTTTGTGCCGAAGTGGGCAGACCTGTATGCAGTGGGGGGGGGGTTCCGAAAAGGAGTGGCAAAGTTTTCAAGCTGTTTGCCTTGATCTCATTTACTGTGTTGATCTCTGGCTCCCTTGCAGTGCAACTCTCTCGTTTTTTTTGTGTTTTTTTTTTTGTTTGTTTGTTTGTTTGTTTTGTTTTGTTTTTTTTTTTAACTGATGACAGGTCACCCTCTGGCTTGCAGATTTGGTTTTATTCATGGTGGGGCTGAAAATCTTGCAGGAACCACTTGTGGCTGCTTGTGGTAAAGTGAGGGTGTTGGTGCCAGCACCTGGAAGAAGTTGTGAAGGACCACCTACCTTTGCAGCATGTACATAGCATGTAGCATGGTTGTACATACATGTACATAACTTGTATTGGCTTTGAAAATTTGTGAACATCCTTGAAAATGAAAAAATGATCTGTTATTATGAAATCAGTTAGTTGGTTTTGATTTCCACATATCTTCACACAAACCATGTTTGCTCTGTAATAGTAATGGCCTTACCTCGGTTGACTGACCTCACTGTGGTTGGTATCTCCGAGTTAAACATTTGCTAGGAGCACCACCTCTGCACGCATATCTGAACACATCCAAACTTTTGTGTGATTGTAGAGTCAGAGTAAGTTCTCTGTAGAGGCTCACCTTCAAGTTAAGTAAGATCCACTGAGAATGGAAGACTTCCCAAAAGAGAAAGAAAACACACTGTTTATGAAGTAGATTAGTTTTGTGCCCATTGAAAATGTTGTACCTTGGAAGCAAGATCAAAGAATGTAAACAGAGTCAAACTGAGAGGTGTATGAGAAGAATAAGTACCCACTGATTGATTTGACAAGGGAGTTTTGGAGCAATAGGAAGAAAAGTGATTCAGCAAAAATGATCTCAGTGAACAGGACAGATTAAAGGATCTGAAGGAGAGTGGAAACGTGAGAATCTATTGAGAAATCAGTGAAGGATGTAGGAGGTGTTGAAATTCACTCAGAGTTAACCAACAGAACTTAAGGGAATCTACTATGGAGTTTTCCATTCATGGCTTATTGCAGATTAAGCTTTGTCTTAATTTTATTGAAAGTAAGCCACTATTTGCAGAAACAGTCTCCAAATGTCTGAGGTGAATATTGAGCTAGTGGGAGTGGGTAGGATGCTGAAAGGGTTAGGCTGGAATGAGAGGCAATTCAGAGTCTGGACGAGTGTAGCTGAGGGAAAGAGGAAAAGAGGTGATAATGGAATCTCACAGTGCTCAGTTCTTTAGGAACTGTAAGGTTAAATTGGACAGTTAAAAATTTGGAAAATAAATATAATTACCAGTTGCTGTATGGTGCTATTTTGAGCTCTTGCTGTCTTTTGAAAGCAGTCTTTG
Organism: Meleagris gallopavo; assembly: GCF_905368555.1. Taxonomy (NCBI): domain Eukaryota; kingdom Metazoa; phylum Chordata; class Aves; order Galliformes; family Phasianidae; genus Meleagris; species Meleagris gallopavo. The sequence continues at coordinate 27,656,589 of NC_139435.1, read as the reverse complement.
TTGAAAAGTCCTTTTGAGCATGAGTGTCCGTAGCAGTTTGCAGTTATTGCCATGTTCTGCTATGTCAGAGTGGAGAGTTGGTGATAGTCTGTATAGTGCTAAGCAGCCTGCAGTCTGAATATGGCTGAACCTTATTTGCTGTATGCAGTTAGGACAAGCCAATCTTCTGCAAAACTTTTAGCAGAAATACCTGTTTTTTTGCCTAGACTGGAAAGAAAATGGTGTTGCCTTTTAATGCCAAAGACTGCCATGCCTATGGTAGTTTCAGACCCAAGTTTAAACCAAATCAAACCAAACCAAGAAAACTTCACTAACTCTCTCCATCACACCTAACGTGACTACTCAAGTCTTACGTTAATAGTCATGACTTGGGTTGGATATTAGGAAAAATTTCTTCTCCGAAAGAGAAATTAGGCGCTGTAGCAGGCTGCTCAGGGAGGTGGTTTAGGTCCCTCGAAATGTTGAGGAGCATATATGTGTGTGGTACTAAGAGATGTGGTTTAGTGGGGAAATATTGGTGGTAGGTGAACCATTGGACAGGATGATCTTGGAGGTCTTTTCCAACTTTGTTGATTCTATGATTCCATGATTATTTTTTCCTCCTGCAATAGTTGGTTCTAGAAGATCAGGGGCTTACAGTTAGAGGCAGTGTTTCCTCTTTCACTGTTCAAATAGTAAGACCTGTGTGCCTTACAACTTGCCATATGCTTCACCTGTCTGTGCCCAAAAGCTCACCTGTCTTTACAAAATATGTTGGTATTACCATTTTCTACTGGGCTTGTGTTGCATGTACCTCTTAGATCATTGTTGCTTGAGCACTATGGTGGCATGAATCTAACAGATTTGGGCATCAAGTGCATGTTAAACTAGTTAGATGTAATTTATTCCTCTTTTCAGCCAATTTTGTGGAGTACATAGTTCTAAGTGCACTGGGATAATAGAAAAGATATTACGAAGAGGTGACATATAGAAAATAACAGGTATTTTGTACCCAGACAGGCTGTCATCTTCTTTTTAGTTTGCATGCTGTTGGTCTCCAGACATCTGAGTATGACTCTTTCCCGCCTGTCAGTAGTGTATCATGCCTGTTTTTGAACTACTTTCAGATTTTTCAAAGCTAATCTGTAGATACAGACTCACAGTAACTCCCCGTTTCCCCCCAGGAATGTTTGCATTACTTGAGGATGTCTAGTGCTTTTCATTGGCCTTATTTGAAGAAAGGTCATTGTACACTGTACAGCCTTCAATACTGCATCAGGTGATGGGGCTGGCATTTTCTACTTCTTCCTGCTGGAAGTGGTCTTATCGTCTATCAGTAATGTCTGTCCTTCCCATCTTCTTGTTTAGCTTAATGTAACTATATCTGAATTGTCCATTAATAAACACTTAAGCAGATCCATGATAAAAAAAAAAACACAAAACAATTCAGGTGGTATTTGAGGAGTCTCATTAAATTAGGTATTTGCTTTATAAACTAAGGCCACAAAGACTTTGTGCTCAGAATAGAGCTTGGGCAAATGGATTTCTTCCTGGCTGTTCCCATGACTTAGATGACCTGCAGCATGACAATATGTGTGATATCTGGATCTGTGATGTGTAGATGGCATCTTAGCAAGCTGATGGGCTAAGCAACTGGTATTAAAGGGTAGTCAGCGTCACGGGAAAGTACTAGTGGATGTGCACTCCTATAAATAGTTTACAACATCTGTAAACATCTTGTATCTTTAGTAATCATAAAAACTTGTTCTGGCATGTGTGCCCCATTGTGTGCTGCTCTCTGAAATACCAGTGGAGTTTCTTTTTGTAGTGAAATCACAGACTAATAACTAGACATTAAACTGAGAAAATAAATTCCTCAGCAGGAAATCTGAGGGCTGGCATCATTACGAAGCTTGGTTGCTTTATGTTTCTTTATTCTTGTTTTGAGGACTCATTATGGTTTTTGGAACTTATCTTTCAAATACTCAGCAGTAAAATTATTTTTGAGCTGTGGGGTTAGAAGTAAGCTGAATGCCCCTGTTGCCATTCGTGGAACTACAGTCTAAACAAATTAATCTGATATATATTTGCAAAATCAGATCCCAATGTCTGATTAATAACTTTACTGTTCTGTGCCATCCTGATCAAAGCCAAGTGTTTACAGGGTTGTTGGCATTTTTTTAGTTGCTGGAGGTCACAGGTACTGGGACATGACTCCTCTTACTTTCACAGAAGTTGGAATCCTTGCCAAGTCCTACATTGATCAAGGAAGGCTTATTCCAGATGACATCATGACACGGCTGATGCTGAATGAGCTAAAAGGTCTAGATCGGTACAACTGGCTGCTGGATGGTAAGTTAGCATATCGGATATTACTATGTAAGGAGAGAAAATCAGCACTAGAAAGCTTGGTTTGCTTGGTTAACTAGTGTTAAAGGGACATTAATTTATGTTGAAAAGGCTCTTTTATTGAAAAATAACATTTCAAAACTGGTAATTCAATTCTTATTTCCTCTCCAATAACAGAAGCTTCTTTTAAAATATGGATTGAGAAGTGTTTTTTTAAACAGTCCTTGGAGAGTGGAACACTTGAAGAAAGGGTCGAAGTAGTTATGTAAATGGAAAAGTAGGCAAGCATGTGAAACAGCAGTAAGTGTCCATAAGAGAGCACTGCAGCAGAGTCACGTGTAATAAATCACTAACAAAACCATTGCTCAAGAACAAATCATTGTTCTTAAAGACCTCCTTTAGACCAAATTGTATGGGAATTCTTCAGTGTAAGCTTATAGCTTCAGCATTCACACTTGAGTGAAAATATGTTTTCCACAATATCATGGACTGACTGGTTCTTGCTACCCTAGCCCCTGGGAGTACAGTTGGTTGTGCATCACAAAGATAGAGTCTAGTGTGGATGTGTGTGTTTTCACATTCTGACCACTTGTCTCAGTAGGTAAAACTAAAAAGTTGTTGATGTGGCTTTTGGTTTAGAGGGAGTGAAACATCCATATTGCTCTGTGTTACTAATAAACAGAAGACCAGGGAAAATGTGGGCCCTCTCCAAAGGAAACAAGAGACCTAATTACCTATGATATGAAGGCTGAAATACTCAGTTTTTTGCCTCAGTCTTCACTAGCAAGTGCTCCAGCTACACTGCCTAATTCACAGAAGGCAAAAGCAAGGTCAGGGAGAAGAAGAACAGTGAAACTGTAGAAGATCAGTTTTTAGAACTATCTAAGGAATCTGAGGGTGCATGGGTTCATGGGACCAGATGATATGTATTCAACGGTCTTGAGGGAACTGGTGAATGAAGCTGCTAATCCACAGTCTATCGTATCTGAGAAGTCAAGGCAGTGTGGTTAAGTTCCCCCTGACTGGAAAAAGGGAAACAGAATCCCTAGTTTAAGGAAAAAAAAAAAAAAAAGGAAAAGTAGAAGACCTGGGGAACTACAAGCCAGACAGTCTCATCTGTGTGCCCAGCATGATCATGGAGGAGCTCCTCCTGTAAACAAAAGGGTGACTGGTAACAGCCAGCATGGTTTCACTAAGGTCAAATCATTGCTGACAAATTTGGTGGCCTGCAGCAGAGTCATAGTGAATAAGGGAAGATGTGATTTTCTTGAATTTCTGCAAAGTATTTAACTCTGTTCTGTGCAATTTTCTTGCCTCTAAATTGGCGACATGGGTATGATGGATGGAGCATTTGGTGGACAAGGAATTAGCTGGTTGGTTACACTGAAAGAATTGTGGGCAACAACTTAATGTCCAAGTGGAGACAAGTAATGGTGGTTTTCCTCAGAGGTCTGTATTGGGACTAGTGTTATTCAGTGTTGTTATTGTTCATGTGGGAAAATAGGATTGAACCCTCAGCAGGTGTGTGGATGACACCAAGCTTAATGGTGTAGTCTATGTGCTGGAGGGTGCCCATCCAGAAGGACCTTGACAGGCTTGAGTGGTGGGTTCATGTGAACCTCATGAAGTTCAACAAGGCCAAGTGCAATGTCCTGCACCTGGTGACTAAAGCCTGGGCAGATAATGGATCAAGAGCAGTCCTGAGTAGAAGGACTTTGGGACGTTGGCTGATAAGCCAGCAGTGTGCACTGTTGGCTGAGAAGGCCAGCTGTATCTTGGGCCATATCAGAAGATGCGTGAACAGCACACTGAAGACACTAATTCTCTCTTTCTGCTTTGCTCTTGTGAGACCCATCTGCAGTACTGCCTTCAGTCCTGAGACCCCAGCATAAGAAGGATATGGACCTGTTGTAGTGAGTTCAGAAGAGGGCCATGAGAAAGATCAAAACACCAGAGTGCTCCTCCTCTGAGGATAGGCTGAGAGAACAGGGGTTCTTCAGCCTGGAGAACAGAAGGCTTTGAGGATGCTGTATAGTACCCTTCCAGTACCTAAAGTCTGAGTCATGTGCATGTTGGTATGATCTACTTAGACATATCTGCTCAATAATTAGCATCTTTCTCTGTTTTTTTTAGGTTGTTTACAATTTATCACACATTGTAGATTATTTTCTATTTTTTCAGGAAATGCTGTATGTAGCAACTGCCAGTTCCAGTGAAACATATTTGTAAAAGCACTTGGAAATTTTTTGAGAAAGTTTCTCAGTACAGTCTCGGGGTGACTCATTTTCCAGTGGTACAACTAAGATATATGATGGCTGAACAACTTGTCAGCAATGTGAAAAAAGAGCAGTGCTGCAGTCTCCATTCTCCCTCTGCTTTAAACATTCAGAAGCACTTCTATTTGCTTATGTGAATGTGAGAGAAACAGGATGAGGCTAGTTGATGACTATGATGCAAACCAGGTCTGTCAACCTTGAGGTATAAGCAAAAGTTTGGCTTGAGTAAATAATTTCTCTCAGTGAAGTTAAAGTAGACAAGACACAGGACCCTTAAGACCATAAATGATTATTCTTTACACTTACTTGCCGCCACCCCTTCCCACCTTTCTTTTTCAAGGCGAATTCTTGGCTAATTCTTTACTTGGACAGTGGTCTAATTAATTGGTATTATGGAAAGAAGATTTTCTTAACTTTGTATTTTTTCAGTACTCGACTTCATGAAGAAAATTACTTCTATAGTACGATGAAATTTATAAGCAACTGAAGAGCATGGGACTATTCAAGAGTTTGGTGGGTAGAGGTTTTATTCCAGTGAATCTGTGGTATAACAGCGTGTTCTACAGCAGCTTTGAACATTAAAGCTGTGGTCCATTTTTCATCTTAAAGTCTTTGTGGCGACATTAATTTTTTTTATTCTCAATTTTTCCCTCTCCTTAAACTATAGTATTTACTAATAACATTAGTCTTTGAATGCAGTCCACTGGAGCCACGGAATTCATGAGCAGAAGGCATTAGAGATTTCTGCCCCCAGTGTACGCACAGTCTCTGATAGATACACTGTTTTTAACGCAAAGGGAGGTTATGACCAGCTACTTATGGCAGACTTTTCCTGAAAATAAGAACTGTTCCAAGTGTCTGTAGATTGTTCTGTTCCTCTTAGAATGAATTGCCTATGGCTTTTATTGTTCAAAATATGTATATTGTGGTTTTTTTGTGAGTAAATTGTTGCATAGTACATATGAATATGGGGTATTTTTGCTTGTTTGTTACACTTTTGGGAAGATGGCTATATGAACTGAGGAAATGGAAGCTGGAAGGCATTCAACAAGGCTGCCATGAAACTGAAAAATGTGCTGAAAAAATGTATCAGAAAAATCTGATGTCTCTTCAGCCTTTACAGCATGATAATATACATTTTCTATCTGACCAGCAGTTTCTCTAATGTTGAAATCCAGCAAATTCTCATAACTCTGGATACTTATGGAGTTATTTCCTTCATAAAGGTTTCCCTAGAACAGTTGCTCAGGCACAAGCCCTGGATAAAGAATGTCAAATAGACACTGTGATTGACCTAGACGTACCATTTGAAACCATAAAATGTCGTCTCACTGCTCGGTGGATCCACCCTGCTAGTGGCAGAGTCTACAACCTTGAATTCAGTCCTCCCAAAGTGCAGGTAAGCAATACACATATTGATACTGGTGCTAAATAAATGTTGCACTGCATTTGGAAGTTGTAGTGAAATATTTATGTACGTTATTGCAAAATACAGTAGTTCAGAAGAAGAATTTTTGTTTTATGTCTTAAGAGCACATAAACTCTCTGCTAACACACTGCCTCTTGGAGAATGCCCTGTTAGAAGATCAAGCTCATGGGCTTGTCCTCTGCAGAATGAAACACCATGCTGCCAGTTCCTCATACTGTTTCTTAAGCTCCTATTATTCACTGATCTGGAAGTCCTGCACACCTTCAAGTGAGCTGGATGTCATCTTAGCCTGCTTTGCAGTTACTAACTGTGCAATCTGAAATGCCATTTCCCATCCTCTATAGGACTCATTCTTTGTATCCAGGGTGCACATTAAGTAATGTACTATTACGAATCAGAGATATCCACTTGATACTTTTCTTGATTAATTACCATTTAATCAGGGTATTTTCAGAGGGGCAGTTGTCATACTGCAAAATTAGACATAGGAATTTTTTTTAGGTACTCAGTTGTGTATTATCCTTAACTCTAAATTAAACTTACCTGTTGCGGCATCCCACTTTATCTGGAAGTTCCATTAAGTTGCATCACTACTATAGCAGGCTTTGTATTTTTGAGATTACAGTGTTGCAGAAAAAGGTCAGTGAAATACCAGATAAACACTTGAAGTGAGCAATTGCAAACACTATGTATAGTTTAAAACTGGAGTTTAAATTATGGTTACTTTTAATTGCAGAACATAGACAAGCAGCAACAGAGAATTACCAAACATAGCAGAGTTGGTTCCAGCTGTAGAAGCTCTGTTACGCACTCCACTCTACCTGTCATGTAATTAGTGAAGGAAGCATATCACAACATATTGAAGTAGTTTGTGGAATGACACTGAACAGGTGAAATGCAGTTGTCTGTGTTGTCTGGTAGCTCTGAAAAAATTTCAGCTGCTTAATTGCTCATCAAAACTAAAAGACTGTGGCTTTAGAGTTCATACAAAACTGCGGTCTTGATACTTAACAGGTGCAACTAAGGCACTATTATGGTTGCCTGCACAGTTGTTAGATAAAAACCCTTGAATATTTTAAATTATTGTATAATATAAAGAAGGTAAGTTTGACCATCATTAAAGTAAGTTCCAGACATGTTCTGGAACAAGTTTTCTTCACACCTTCATAAACAGAGCAGCTTATTCAACATTGACATTTATCATTGGTTCTTGAAACTGCCAAAAAACAAGCAGGAAGAAGGAATATTTCTGTTGTCTAATAGACTTTGTACTTAGAAGATAACTAATATTTCCACATCAAATGTCAGATTAAACTTGCCTTTAGGAAAAAAATGAAAATCATTGAGGATTTAATTAGTATGTATGAAGGGGCAGAGAGTCCCCTATGTCTGTATGGTGGGTTACTCTGTAAGTAGGTGCATAACTCAGTGCACCTGAGGAGTTGCATTTAAAGCTACTAGATAATCCTTAATGAGGTTCCTGTGTCTTCCACTGTGCCAGTGACCAATGATTTCCTTGGTCACTGCTTGTTTCAAGACTTACAAGCACACTAACCACTTCAAGCCCTTCAAGAAACTGGTAGTGAAATGTGTACAAGAGTAGGAATTGTCACATAGTAACTCTGCTTACTGAACTGTAGAACTGTTTCTGTTGGCTTCCATGTCATATTTTGCTGTAATATTTATCTGTTGCTAAATATTAAGTCTTCTGCAGTGTGACTTAAAAAGATTGTGAATTCCATTCTCCATTTTGCTGTCACCAAACTAAGGTCAAATTAGCTTCAAACAATATGAACAAATATGTTCAAATATGAACATATTACTAACCACCTTCTTCCTCTTAAATTCAAAACTCAGCGTCACATAAGCTTCTGTGAAGAAAATTAACTCTGTCCCAGCCAAAACCATATCAGAAGGCTCTGTCTACATATTTCAATATTCAGCAAATGTTCCAGAGACCTAATGAGTAAAGTAATGATAACTTCATGTTCACTGTAAATGCTATGAAAGTATTTTTATAGTAATTGAATGTCTTACTTGAAAGTCAACTTCTTATATTCTAGGTAAGATAGAGATGGTAGCTTTTCTCTTTATAAGCAGAAACCTAAACTTGGACTAACTGAAATCTAATCATAATTTAAATAAAAAAATACACAAAATAAACAGAAATATACATTAGTGTTTGCTTTTAACCAATGCAGTTGGTTTTAAACAACGATTAGGGCATTGATGACATTACTGGAGAGCCCCTTGTTCAACGAGATGATGATAAGCCAGAGACGGTTACCAAGAGGCTGCAGGCTTATGATGCACAAACAAAACCTGTTCTAGAATACTATCGGTAAGTAGTAAAATACTATGCTTCTTCCACATTAGCATAGCAAGAAAAAAATCCCTCCAGTTATAGAGTTCTTAAAACAGTGAGCGTGGTATAAGTAGCAGTGTATCTTTCACTACCTTTTTAAGAAATAGAAGTAGTAAAATTAGTATGATTTTGAGAGTTGTATGAAACTTTTTGATAATCCAGCTTAGCACAAGAGCCTTTCATTGCAGCCACTTTTAGCTTTACACATAATGCTAGGTATTATTCAGTGCATTATATTAGTGATCTGAGTGATGTAGGTCTATTTAGTAGGGTAACAGAGACAGTGCCCTTCTTGGAAACTTTCACAGTATTTTTAATTTCTGCATGTATAGAAGTCCTTGTAATACACAAAGGGTCGAGAAACTGATAAAATAGAAAAATTGTTAATGGGGATTTAGAGGTGTCCTAAGAATAGGATTGTTACATACAAAGCTCACAACACTCTTAGAACAACTAGCTGTTTGAGAATACTACCATTTGCACTGTGGAAGACTAGAACTGTATACAGTCTCTATTCATGTTAAGCTGGTCTGCTCTACTTTATTTAAATTGCTTTATCTGTTAATAATAAATATGTTAATACTTGATCACTGTATAGAGGCTTGTCATCTTACCTCACCTAGAATAAACATACCAGACTTCTTCTAAGAACATCCTGAAGTAACTGTCCCTTCCTCTATCTCTTTGTATCTACCACCCTTTATTATGCTCTAGGAAAAATTATGCTCTAGGAAAACTACTTACTAGAAAACTAGGAGCTCCATATTTTGGGTTGGTTCAGTTTTAGAAAAATAGTTGTTTTCAATCCAGAAAATTTTTTTCCTGACTAGTAACTTTTTGAAGTTTACAAGCCTGTAAACAGGCTTAATAACATACTGCAGATAAGACTAGCTACTAGAGTTCAAAACATTCTGATTCTGTCTGCTTTGATTTTCGAGATCTGACTCTAAAATGCAGTCAATTGGATGACTGCCATATAGGATGTGCTGTATGGCTTGACAGCTTCTTTAGTTTTACCTCTAATAACTTTTTATTAATTGTTCTGTAGAAAGCTACCAGCTTTTTGAACTGATCTGGCCAATAGTATTCTGTCAGAAGAACACACTAATGCATGTAGACCTGCATTCCCAATGCTCTGATTGTTTTTTGCATTAAATCACATATACATTAGTACACTTCGGCCAGGGTAATCTTAAAGCGAGGTAGGGATCCTGGAAGGCTCAGACAATTTGACTTCTATAATACTTTTTTCTTTTTTTTCCTCAGGGAAAAAGGGCTGTTGAAATCCTTCTCTGGAACAGAAACTAATAAAATCTGGCCACATATCTATACTTTCCTCCAAACCAAGTTGCCGGATGTGAGCCAGAAAGATGCTGCCCCTCCCAGGTGAAATTAGGTCTAACTTCTGCTCACTGGTCATAGCACACAAACGATTACGCAAGATTCAGCAATCAAGGATTACTCTTAAGTAGTGTACCAGACTGATCAATAATTAAAGTCTACTGTTGTCCATAAATTACGTTATGATAAAACCATGTCTTCTGTGGTTCTCTCTTCAACACTGTATTTAATTTTAAATATGCCTGATTTTTATAATATAGTAATTGACTGTGACAAAAGCAGATACTCTTGCCTCTCTGTTAATTAGAAAATAATCATGTTTAGTAATAATAGTGAAGGAGATACATTTCAGAATATAGCATATTTACAGAGGATTTTTGCTGACTTTCACTAACTGCAATGTGAAGCAATGACAAAGGTACGGAAGGAAGTTTCTTGAATGCATGACTTGTGGCCTCCCAGAAGCTGCAAGGGAAGCACTTTCAGCCCCAAACTGGCACAGGACAGTTTGGGTTGGAAGGGATCTTTTAGCAGTCATTTAATTCAAGCTCTCTATCACAAGTAAGGACATGTTTCACTACCAGGCTGCTCAAAGCTCTGCTCATTCTGACTTTGAACACAACTTCCTTGGCAACTTCTTTCAGTTGTTCACCATCCTTTGTGGGGGGGGAAAAAAAAAAAATTATATACAGTGGTAGCTTAATCACATAAAATGATAACATTCCTTAGCTTTACTGGTTTTGCTGAGCTTAAGTTACCCTTGAGACTTATGTGGATGATTTGTCCTATTGCTGTGGTTCTATTTCTGCCTTCGGCTATATTATTGGAATGAAAAATTTTGAATGACTTACGAATTCATTTGGTAAAGCCTCTGTCTTTGAGCAGCTGTGCAAGGCTTCACTAGTAAAAAGAAAGCAGACACTGAGCAGTTAGTGTAATTTGGTAAGCCTGTAGAGATACACTGGTCAAAATTGCCTGTCTTCCCCTTTGTCTTTCAAAAAGCTGCTCTTCCCAGATGCCTGTGACAAGATTTCCCTTTGTCAAATTAGTCTATTTACTGGAGCAAATTTTAATTTAGCAAGCATAGTTTTAATGACTTCATGCTGCTAATTCATGTCTCTGACCAGCTCTTTTATTAATTTATTCACTAAGTAACTAGATTCACAAATCTGTATACTATGCTTTTAATAGTCCGGATAATGCAGACGTAGCTATTCTTCAGTGGATTTTTTTTTTTAAATGTTCACCAGTCTGAGTTTCAAGAAGGGTAAGCAAAACTCTGTCTAAGCAATGTCTGAGGTAGCTGCCTTGTCGTGCTAATGCGCGTCTGTCTCCTTTTGCATTGACTCTTATTAACTGCAGAGCTGTCATACCTTGGTCTGCATATTCATGTGTAGCTTTACTATTGTCAATACTGAGCAAGTCTCAAAGAAGATGGGTGCTGCAGAAATTGTAAAGCCTTCTCATTACATTTCTGCTTATTTCTACAAAAAGAAACTACGCTTGCTTTCTTGCCCTCCATATGGTTTGAGACCTTCCCCCCACAAGTCAAGCAATTTTAATTACACATAACAAAAATAATTTTCAGTGTATCACAGGTTGATAAATAAATGTGGCTCTACTGCTAGTGGTAGCAATTACAAATCACTGTGAACTGTACACTGTCCTTATAACACACGTATATAGTGAGAATTCAGTTAAAGAACAACCTGAAGCTGCTAGTTTCCCTTAATTATTAACTTAGGAGGCAGTGTTCACTTTTTCTACTCTGGAGCGACTATCAAATTTTATACACACTTAATACACTTTATATATAATTTCTGTCTGTGACAGATCTTTATCCTCAGTTTGTCAGCAAAGAAACTGGTAGGGAACAATCACTAGGCACAGGAAAAGGTACTTCCAGTTGAGCTGAAGTTCTAGTTTCTGCTACTGCAATTATACTAACAATGTAGTATATACTGTAAACTTAAGACTTAGCTCAATTTTCAGCCCACAGCTGAAAACAAGTCTCAGAATAGCTTTAGCCTGAATCTGTCTGAATTAACTGTAAGTATACTGGAAAAGCTGCTAGGAGTCTGGATACTTTCCCAACCTTACAATTAAATCAATACAGTTAAAGTACCTGGAAACCTATAGCACTATTTGAAATGTAAGCTATTTTCACTGGCATATTTTAACTACAGTATAGATTTTTATATGTAGAACTGCTAAAAAAGTAGTAAAGCAGAGTAGAATTCTTGACTGCAGAGGTTCTGTGGAACATCTTAAAAGAGAGGTTTAGATTCCTAGCTCCTAAAACAAATAATTTAATAAATTTTCACTTTAACTGCTTAAACTGACAATTTCATTAACTCACTTTAGTACCATATGAATTACCTTTGAAATCCTGAAAGACATTACCATGACATAGCTTGAAATACGAAGACTGCTCTGAAAGTAATACCTCTTACTTTACTATGTTTGCCTTATTATGTTGGTGGTAGTATGACAATAGAAGTTGAACCTTCCCACCAATATTCCGTTACATTTTGTTGCTGTGTGACAAATGGCAGCAGAGGGGCAGTCTGACAGAATGGCATCTGACATGGAAATACATATGAAGCAAAGGTGTGTCACTGAATTCCTCTATTAAAAAAAAAAAAACTGCACCCACTGATACTCATCAACACTTGCTGAACACTTATAGAGACCAAACAGTGGATGCAAATACAGTGAGGCAGTGGGTGGCACTTTTCAGCTATGGTAACTGTGGGTCACCTTCACTGCTACTGATTTTGAAAAGGACTACACGCAGGCTAGTGAAAATATAAAGCAGATGGTGGTGACTGTATTGAAAAACAGTGTTCCATAGCTATTTTGTGGCTAATAATGTGTTCTTTCAAATAGTGTTATTGTACTCTTTTATTGCAGTTTCCACAGCAGTAAGTATGAGGCATTACTTTTGGAGCAACCTACATATTTTCCTATCCCTTGTACATAAAGTTCCCCCTGTGCTTTCATCAAATACTTCTCCCTATGTAGAGCCTTGGCTTTAAAAAAATAGTTTTTCTTAGAAAAATGAGAATCAGAACCTGAGAACATACAACTTGGCACTCATACATAGACAAGTGTTAATTATGTTTTAGGACAAAACCAAGTTTTTAATGAAGCACAATGTGACATTTAAATCCCCTCTGTAGAGGTAGAAACCCAGTGTTTTAACCTAATCCATCCAGATATGAAATACTGATACCAGATACTGATTTATTGCTATTAGTGATAACGAATTTGGGAGCTTATAATGTGAACAAGGTAGCGTAAATACAGTTGTGATCTCCAATTCAGAGTAAGACATCCACATCTGTAGTAAGACAATAGCAGATTCTAACAAGAATCTACTTCTTCTTGTAAACATTGTATTTGTGCAGATTCCTTTATCATACTTTGATTTCTAAAGTTACGAAAGGCAAGGTTAGTAGCAGAAAACACATCCAGTTTCACATTCAGCAATATGAGAACCCTGCTCTTCAAGGACAACCAAAAACCTAGCAGCACATTTTCAAACAATATTACAAGTTTTTCTGAATTACCCGCCCCCCTGTTCATCCCACCCCCCAACAAAAAACAACAACAAATCTGACACCAAAAATAAAGTGCAGTACCCAGAAAAATAAGTGTCAAGAAAATAGCCATGTTCTTTCCTTTGTTAAGAAAAAAAAAAAAAGGTACTTGGCCTCAGTCTTAACAATGCTATACTGTGTCCATCATTTTGGATTCTTCTTCATCTCTTTGTATCACAGAGTTTAAACTGCAGACATTTGTATTTATGGAACCTTGTAGATCACCTGTGTTCTGCAACAGATGAAAAATCGACAGCTTAATTCTCAACAACTGGAGGGAGAAAGGAGAGCTTTTAGCTTGAAGATAGACTCTTGTCTATCTTAAGACAGAGACAAACATGCAATACTAATGAAATAAGCTTATAAAAATTCATTACCCAATACTGCTGCACTGTGTTAAAGTGCCTTTTTTCTTTTTTTAAATTTAATTAGCACAGATTGTGTTTGGTGTATTTCTAGCACTGTAGACTGTACATTAACTAGAATTCAACTATGGATCTTACCTGAAAAGTACCTTAATCAAATTATTTCAAGCTAAGTAGTTTCAACTGCATCTCCTTCTCTATTATCTAATTTTTGAAAATCTTTTAAGTTGCTTCTTCATTCCAGGATATGGCCATCACTAGTAGTCTAACAAAAGATGTAAGCAACCTTAAGTTTTCTTCTGTGACAACAGGCGATCTTCAGGCTTCACTTAGCTGAAAGATCCTATGAATTGCATTGATTATTTTAACCTAAAAGCCTCTTCCACTGCTTGTGGTAAGGTATGAGTACAATTCTATCATCACATCAGCTTTATGATGCAGCATTTCTTTTCCAACAAAAATGGAAAGGTGCTGAACATTTGCTTTTCACCTTCTCCTGATGGAGAATCATAGAATCACCAAGATTGGAAAAGACCTCCAAGATCATCTAGTCCAGCTATCCACCTACCATCAACACTTCTCCATTTCTCCTGATGCCCAACCTGAACCTACCCTGGTGCAACTTGAGGCTATTGCCTCTAGTCCTATCATTAGTTATGCAGAAGAAGAGGCTGACCTCCACCTAGCCACAACCTCCTTTCAGGTAGTTGCAGAGAGCTATAAGGTCTACCCTCATCCTCCTCCAGACAAGTTCTACCAGGTGAAAAGAGAGCATATATATGCCTTGCATATTGATAATACTGGAAGCTATATCCTGAGCGCTCTGTTCTAGGAATAATTCTCTTTAATTCCAGAAAGGAACAACTTCCTAATCCCAATTTAGTTAAATTCATTTCTGGAAGTAATAAACTTACCTGTGACAAAGACGTCAGCTGTTCTACAAGACTAGGATTGATAGTGGGATTATATAGTAAGATAGCCTGAAAGCTATCTGATTGTGACCAGATTCTCACTCTTGTCTTGAATGCCTCAAGTTCATTTTTAAATGCCTCAAAATAACCTTCTCCTGTCTGCAAAAAGAAAAAATGAAGTATTCTCATTTCAAACAGATTATCTTATAAATTGTAAACCTTTTGTTTACTGAAAAAGTAATGAATGTCAGCAAAAAAAAAAAAAAAAAAGAATCATCCCTAAATTTTCATTAAGACTAACTGTAGTACTTAAACACAGAAACAAAGTCATTTGTTTATCTAAAGACGTTTAAAAAGAAATCTCATTTTAGCCCTTCCTTTATTAACTTTAGAAAAACAGGTGCTTGTTCTAACATTCTGGTCAAGAGAAAAGCACAAATTGACTCAGTCAGCAGAACTTCTTAAAGGAGTTAACTGACCTCCTATTAATGCAGTGTTAAGACCCATCAGACATGAATAACTGAATACAGTCAATGGCAAACCACAGTTTGAGTCTTTCTACATTTGTCCTACATTTTCAAGATAGGAATTACAGTAAAATATCTATGAAGAACTGCTAATAAAACACATCCCCATAATACTAAGTGAATGAAATACTTACCATCTTACAGCTAGGAAGAAACCTACTCTAAAATACTTGTTCCTTGTAAAATGTTAAGAGTTTCTACCATCATTATACAGAGTGACTTACTTTGGCTTTTTGGAAAAAGAGACGAAAACAGCCTCTTGGATCCACATTGCAGTTTTTGGCAATTTCTATAATAAACTGCATTACTACTGCTTGGTGTGCTACTTGTTCCATCAGAGCTCTTTTCTGGAAAAAAAAAAAAAAAGTTCAAAGTTACAATTTAAATATATTTCCTGTAACTATGTTTATACAATTCAGCATTAATTCATTTTATTAGCTAAAGAGATAAGAACTGAGGGCCACAGAAGTAAGGGGACTGTTACTTAACTGAAACTAGACCTAATGCAACATGTATGTATACAGTTTTTTCCCTCCAATTAGAGTAAGCAAGAGGGGAATACTTGAACAGCTAATGAAGTTGGACGACTTTTCCAAAGTGCAAATAGGAAACTGTATACTTTCAAACAATTAAAAGGTCTTCATACCTGTTCAGCTTCTAGATGAAAGCACCATAACATGAGATATTTAGATGTTTCTTCACTTACAAGATATGGGTGGTCAGACAGAAATCTTTGACTATCATCCCATCTTCTCATCATACCTAATTAGAGAAACATAGGTTGAGATACTTGAAATGGATACGTGATACAATGCAGCAAATCAAACAATCTTTTGAATTGGAAGGGACTCTTACAGGTTATGAAGTCCAACTCCCCTGCAATGAATGGGGACATCTAGATCAGGTTGCCTGGCCAGCCTGGCCTTGAATGGCTCCAGGGATGGGTCTTCCACAACATCTCTGGGCAACCTGTTCCACTGCTCACCATCCTATTTTAAAAAACTTCTTATGTCCAATCTAAATGTCCCCTCTTTTAGTTTGAAACCATTTCCCCTTGTCCTATCACCACAGACCATGCTAAGGAGTCTGCCTCTTTCTTTCTTTCAGCTCCTCTTTAGATACTGAAAGACTGCTAACAAATCACCTCAGAGTCTTTTCTTCTCCAGGCAGAACAGCCCCAGCTATCTCAACCTGTACCCATTTTTGGGGCATTCCATCCTTGGATCTCTGGCCTTTTTCTGGGTACTCTCCAACAGGTCTATGTCTCTGCTATACTGAGGGTTCCACACCTGGATGCAGTACTCCAGGTTAAGGTCTCACCAGTGCAGAGGAGCAGGATCACTTCCCTCAACCTGCTGGCCACACTTCTTTTGGTGCAATCCAGAATACAGTTGGCTTTCTGGGATGTGAGGGCACATTACTGGCTCAACTCCAGCTTGGCACTCACCAATATCCTGAAGTTCTTTTCAGCAGGGCTATGTTCTATCCTTACGTCCCACAACTCGTAGAGATGGTGAGCATTACCATGACACAGATGCATCACCTTACACCTGGATTTGTTGAACCTCATGAGGTTCACCTGGGTCCATTGCTTGAGCCTGTCTAGGTCTCTCTGAATGGCATGCCATCCCTCAAGCACACTGACTGCACCACACAGCTTGGTATCACCTGCAAACTTTCTGAGAGTGCACTCAATCCCACTGTTGATGTAATTGATGAAGATGTTAAAGATCACCAGTCCCAGTAGTGACCCCCAAAGGACACCACTTGTTACTAGTCTCCCATCATTACATTGAGGTATTGACCACTACTCTCTGGGTATGATCTCACAACCAGTTACTTGACCACTGAACAATCCATCCATCATATCTTTCCAGTTTGGAGAGAAGGACGTTATGGGGAACGTTGTCAAAGGCCTTACTGAAATCCAGACACATGACAGCAGTGGCTCCACATCTATTGATGCAGTTACACAATCATAAGAAGTAATGAAGTTTATCAGGTATGACCTGCCCTTGGTGAAGCCATGCTGGTTGTCTCATATCACTTCCCTCTCTCCCACATGCCTTAGCATTGCTTCCAGAATGACCTGTTCCATCATTTTGCCCCAGCAATGAGCTGACACTAACAGGTCGGTAGTTCTCTGGGTCATCCATTCTACCTTTCTTAAAAAAAGATTCAACATTGCCTTCTTTCCAGACACTGCAGACTTCATCTAACTACCATGACTTATCAAATATCATTGAGAGTGGCTTGGTGACTACGTCAGCAAATTCCCTCAGGACTCTGTGAAACATCTTACCAAGACCCATGTAGTTATGGATGTTCAGGTTTCTCAGTTGGTCATGAAATTGATCTTCATGTACAGTAGGAGGGGCATCACTCCCCCAGTTGCCACCTACCGAACCATCCACACAAGAGCTGTGTTTAGAGCAGACACTAGTGAAAACTATTATCATTAAGCAAAGTTATTCAGTTCGTCAGCTTTCTCCTTGCCTGTTTTTACTAGCCTGCCTTTATTGCTCAGTAGGGAGTGCGTGCCCTCCTGGACTTTCCTTTTCTGGTTGATGTACCTATAGGAACCTTTCTTATCCTTCTTTGCATCCCTTGCCAAGTCCAGTTCCAGTTGAGCCTTGGCCTTCCTGATTTCACCCATACAAAGCCTAGCAGCATCCCTATACTCCCCCCAGGTTAGCTGTCCCTGCTTTCACTGCCTATGCATTTTCTTCTTGCTCCCCAGTTTGACCACCAGCTCTCAGTTCAGCCACACCTGTCTCTTGCTTTCCTTTCCTGACTTGCTACACCTGGGGATGGAGAGCTCTTGTGGCCTAAAGAAAGCGTCCTTAAACACCTGCCATCTCTGCTCTGCTCCTTTGACCTTAGGACCTAAGGACAGATTCTAGGGGGTTTTGTTGACTAACTCCCTGAAGAGCTGGAATTTGGCTTTTCCAAAATCAACCTTCTATTAAGTCTAAAGTAAGCTACTTACATTTATACTCCTGTAGAGAATCATAGTTGCATCCCCCAAGGATCATTAAGTCCAGCCCCTGGTTACAAACAGGACCACTCAAAATTCAGACCTTATGTCTGAGAGTGCCATCCAAAGGCTTTTTGAACTTTTGAGCAGTTTGAGGCTGGGACCACTGCTGTGGGGAATCTGTTTCCCAAACATGCTTTTGGTCAAAGAACCATTTCCCAATTCCCATCTTGAGCCTCCCCTGATGCAACTTCATGCTGTTGTATGGGAACTGCCGAATCACGGCCTGAACCCCTGATTGACCACCTGAGGCGAGCAGTAAGTCAGGCAATTCTCCTGTGCTACTGGAAGGAGTGGAGCCTTGCACCACCTCTCCTAGACCCATTTAAGAGCTGACTACCACTGGGGAAGGATCTCTTTTGGAGATTGCTCCTCTTAAAGACTTCTCAGCAAGCCCAGGACAAGGGTAAGTCTCCCATCTATTTAGTATGATAACCTGTTTAGCTTAACTTTCTCATATATTTCTTAATTATAACATCTTCATTGTTATCATCGATGTATATTATCAATATTCATTGATTATACAGCTGTTCTTCATATATCACTACTAGTCAAATAATTTGCTGGCAACCAGTACCACATATAAAGTTTAACTCATCTATCAGCATATAATTATAACTCTGCTAAAGATGACCTAAACTAATCTTAATTCTGATGAATGAATATTTAAGAGAAACCAGTGATGGATATTTCTTTTGGCTTTCTCAGCAGCAGAGATGTTCTGCCTAAGTTCTTTATTACATAAAAGACAGAGCAGGATCCAGAAAAGGGACTTGGACTATATGGTTAGTGAAGTCTATGCTACCCCTTGGCAGCAGCAAACACAGAACGAAGGAAGTAACACTCTTTTTACTAGGAACTTAATTATTTTGAATTAAAACAGCATGACTTTGAATTAAAGAGGTAAAAAAAAAAAAAAACACAACTAAAAACATTATGTAGGAAAATTGTTTCTGTAATTGCTTAATCTGAATTTAGATAAAGTAACTTTGCCCAACTCTTGATTAGGAAACACAATAAAGCCAGTTTGTTCTGCTGAACACTCTCACAGTATGTTTACAGATGTTTACCTTTAATTATCATTCCCTCTGCAACTTAATAGCCACCAGAAAGCCACTTCTTAAAAGGAGACAGCTTCAGACAATCCCAAGCACACTTCTATACAGGACTTACGTTTCCATGTATATCCCTAACTTCTCCAATGAACAGCAAAAAAAAGAGTTACTTAGACTTTGGTTTAAGATCTTAGACTTATCTGAGTACTTGTTTTTAGTTAACAGTCCTACTGATCACAGGTGTTAACAAACAGTTTACACCTTATTTCACTTTGAAATGATTATCTGTCCTGATAAAATAAAGCTAGACAGTCTGCTAGTCAGGTGCTTCATTTATTAGCACTTGTTCTAAGTTTACGCAGTAATGAACTTAACAAGTTCATAGAAATTTGAACCAGAAAGTGTTGGAAAAAGTGCACTTACCGAAGTGTCTAATCTTTTGTTCATGTTTTTTCATAAATGATTCAGCTGCATCTTCATCTTCTGTTTCTTTTCTTTTTCGATTAATAAAACTCTGAGGAAGACAAAGACTGTAACTACCACAGAAATCTCCATACATACTTTTTGCAATATACAGGACTATTACATGTCATCATGTTACCCTCTAAAGGAAGATTCTAATTTAAGAGTCACATCACATGCTTGAGAAAATTTTCTTTAAAACAAGCATACTACCTAACAACAGACTTGGAAAGTTTCATTATAGTTGATTAGCCAAAAAAAGTTGAGAGAAAATTCTGTACTCAGGAAGGCATGCACTGATTTCTGCACAAGAATAATGTACCCTGCAACCCTGACACAGTTTAATCAGTGAAATTATGAGATACGCTAGATGTTCTTATTTCAAATTAAGTTGTGAAAACAAAGCAGATATTCTACTTGAAAAGAGTTTTTGCTAAATAACCTGTATTGCAATAATCAGTATTAAAAGCATGTTTCACATTTGAGAATCTTGCACACCAGAGAAGCAGACTCTTGATGCCAAGAAGCTATTGTTTGATCCAGTTTGATAATATATGTACTTTATGACCACGCAAGTTCTGATCTCCACTTCTGGTAAAGAAACGTCATCTAGATGTGTAACATGAGCGCAGCTTACTCCCTTCCATGGGGCAAAATAAAAGTAAACAAAAAACATTTAACACACCTTGTGATTTTGCACTCAAAACTAAGAAGTGTGATGAAAAATGAGGGTAATGTATGTTTTGATAAACAGTGAAATGAGCCATACCTTATTAAATACCTCCTTACTAACAAGATCTGTGTTCCATAAGTCCTGTCTTTCCCCTTGGTTTAGTGCTTCTTCTTTTCTTCGCCACTCCTCCTCTCTCCATCTCAACTCTGCAACTTCAGTCTTTGCTTGAGCATGTTCTTGATCGAAGGATTCTGCATTATGCAGTGCTAAGCTACCAAGTTTTTGCTGGGCTTCTGCAAGATTCCATGTGCATTCTACAGAGTGCTTCACAAACTCTTTCTCTTTCTGGCAGGCTAATTCGATCTCTTGGCTATAGGTCTGTGAGGAAAATCAGACATGCTCTTTATGGAGGGAAAACCAACAAGTTCACAAATTGTATAGGAGCAGACAGGCTTAAATGCTAAAGATAAGGCTGATCTGGAAGGCATCTCAGAAGCAGCATTCTATCTGCAGGAATGATTAAATGTGGTTTAGTTACAGGTGGGATTTTAGGATGACGTTTCTTCCTCAAGCTATATTAATATGTATTAGCAAAATCTTGGATAAGTACCACTATCGGTAATATTTATACAATCTGAAGACTATTTCTGACACAGTTGAAAGATCCTCCTGTGATCTCCCTCTGGCTGAAATGCTAGCAACACACAAGTATGAGAACACCTGGATAAATACTCTGAACACACACTTCTTGGAAGTATCAGTTTTGTGATGCAAGATAACAACAGTAAAGTAACTGCCCGCATTCCAATGCGGAGTAGTTCAACAGATGGCCAACATCTTTCTTTGAACTGACAACTGAAAACAGAATGCAAGTTATGAAGTGGCAGAGGCCCAACACAAGCATACTCTTTTTGATCAAATCTATTAAAGGCACTGTGACTCGTACCTAGGAGAGAACGACCTCTTCAGCACCAGCACTTACACTGCTTCTAGATGTATGCTGGAAATTTCTGTTCAGAAATCTAGGAGTGCTGGGAGTACATCCCCGCTGTGCCTTCCCAACCCTCTCCACACATATTCATCCCTCAGCCCTCAGGGGCCACCTTATGAAACCTGCTGCTGAAGAAGTCTGGCTCAGGGGCACGAAGGCCAACACAAACTGTGAAAGCATACATAGGGGGAGTCTCTTCAGCCTCAAAGTTCTGTGCCAACTCTCTGGAGCGTTTCCCTTCTCAGATGGAGATAAAAACCTTGCTGTTTGGAGAACTCGGTAACGGCCGCTACACATAATGTAGGCTGATGACACTTGAACATACAGAACTCACCGCAGTGAACTTATAGAGGCGTGTGTGCAGAAAAGCACACAGGCCACACACCCGGCGTTCAGACACAGACGAGGGCAATGCTCCGGCGCGGCTCTCCCCGCGCCACTTACCAGACGTGAAAGTGTTACTCGCGGGCAGCGCCGGCTGCCAGCCCCCAACCTCCACCCGCCCCACCGGCTCGCTCCGGCCCCAAGCGCACCCGCCCGCCCCGCCCCACGGCGCCCCCCCGGCCTTCGCGGCCGCCTCCCCACGGCAGGCCGGAGCTGGGCGGGGCGGCGGGGCCGGCGGCGTTAAGGCACCCCGCGACGGCCGGGGAATTGCGCCACCGTGGGCTGCGGCGGTGTGCGACGCCGGCAGCTCGGTGCGTACCTGCAGGCGCTGTCGGGAGCCCGGAGACAGCTCCCGCTGCTCATCCTCTTCTACTGCGGCGCTGCCGTCCCGGTACCGCGGGAGCCATAGCGCCATCCTGGCTGCGGGAAGCGCCGATCGCCGCCCCCGGCCGTTCGATAGCTCACCGGAAGCGAGGCCGCGCACCACTTCCGGCAATAGCTAGCGGGCGGCCGTGACACGGCCGCTCAGCGCCCGCCCCCGCAGTCGGCGGGCGGGGCTTTTCGTGAGGCGCGCTGGGCCGCTCCGCTCCGACCGACGATCTCTCGGCAGCAGCGCACGGGAATGGCGGGAGGGTCTGCTACCTTTTATCCCGCGTAGTGCCTTGCGTCTGCTCTCGTGGCGCCCCGTTGTTGGGCGGAGGCGGGGGGAGGGAAGAAAGGGAGAGCAGAGAGACCACAACGCGGTCGCCATGGCGATGCGGTTGGGCGGGCGTCTCGCCGAGCGCCGCCGTCAGAGGTGGTCGGCGAGCTCAGATCCGCGCTGCGAAACCGGGTTACCGTGCCCGATCCGCAGCCCCGAGGTGTCCCCAGTGAGAGCGCGGGGTGTCTGCAGGTCGCGTGCGAGACGCTACAGCAAAACTGGGTACGAGCAGGCGTTCCTTGGAAGCGCCGTGTGCGTATGTTCGAGGGTCGCTCCGAAAGTGATGCCTTCTTTGTTTCCACAGAAATGGTAACCGATACAAAGAGCACAATAGCTCTATTTGATAGAGCACGTTCCGAGCTAATGTTTTTCACTATTTTTCGACATTGTCGCCACCATTACCTGCATTTTCACCAGCAATGAGTGAGAGCATGTATGACTTGTAAAAATCTGCACTGATGGAGGTGGGTTATTGTTGCTGTCACCACTCCTGAGATGCACCACCATTGCCTCACTGTGTTCACATCTCCATAAGATTCAGCAGGAATCTATGAATGTCTGTCAACGGGTGCCATATTTTTTTTCTGCAAGGAGGAATTCAGTGTCTGTCAATGGGTGCCATTTTTTTTTCCACATGGAGGAATTCAATGACATACCTTTGCTTCATACACTCTTCCACATCAGACCTTCTGTCAGACTGCCCCTCTGCTGCCATCTGTTGCACAGCAACAAAATGTAAGGAATATTGGCAGGAAGGCTCAACCTCTGCTGTCATAACACCAACATCCACCTCTGACATCTTGGCCAACATAATAAAATAGGTTGCATTACTTTCAGAGAAGTCCTTGTAGACATATGCCTATTGACATGAGTGGTGCATATTCAGTTCTTGGAGCTCCTGGGAAAATCTCAGTTTTTTAACAACTTGGTTCTCACCTGAAATCTGGGAGGTAACAAAAAATAAGTTTGCACCTTGACAGTAAAGATCCACCTTGGCTTTGAACACTTCCAAGGATGGGACATCCACAGCCTCTGGAAGCCTGTGCCAGTGCCTTACCACCCTTTCTGAAAAATTTCCCCCTAACATCCAGTCTAAATCTCTTCCTCTCTTTTAGTTTAACTGTTTCCCCTTGTCCTATCACTATACGAGTGTGTAAGAATTCAGTCTCCATCCTCATTATAGGCTCCTTTTAAGTGTTGGAAGGCAAGGCCACAGTGAAGTTTTCAATTAGCCTTCTTTTTTTCAGACTGAAGAGATCATCTCCCTCAGCCTGTTTGATTATCTTCATGGCACTCCTCTGTTCTTGATCCAGCAGCTTCATGTCCTTGTGCTGAGGGCTCCATCCCTGGACACAGTATTGCAGGTAGAGCCTCAAGAGGGTAGAACAGAGTGGGACAGTCACCTCCCTCGCCCTGCTGGCTATCCCTTTTTTTGAAAATCTTCAGAGATGATGACTCCACCACTTCCCTGGGCAGCCTATTCCAAGGTGCTTCCACTCTCTCTGAGGTGAAATTCTTCCTAATATCTAAACTGAACCTCTCGGTGCAACTTGAAGCCATTACCTCTCGTCCTGTCACTAGTCACCTGGGAGAAGAGGCCTTTGTCCCACCTTAGTACAACCTCCTGTCAAGCAGTTGTGGAGAGCAATAAGTTCTCCCCTGAGCCTTCTCTTCTCCAGACTAAACAAACCCAGTTTACTCAGTTGCTCCTTGTAAGACTTGTGCTCCAGATCCCTCATCAACTTCATTGTCCTTCTCTGGATGTGTTCCAGGGCCTCAGTGTCTGTCTTGTTAGTGAGGGGCCCAAAACTGAGCACAGTACTCAAAAGTGTGGCCTCACCAATGCTGAGCACAGAAGTACCATCATCTCCTTGCTCCTGCTGACTATAAGCCAGGATGCCATTGGTCTTGGCCACCTTGGCACACTGCTGCCTCATATTCAGCCAGCTATCAACTAATATCCCCATATTCTTTTCGTCTATACAAGTTTCCAGCCACTCTGCCCCAAGCCTGGGATGTTGTATGAGGTTATTGTGAATAAAGTGCAGGACATACGATTTTCCTGGTTTTCATCCCTGAGAACAATTGTTCACAAATGTATGTACTACCAGAAGTGATGATGTGAATAAGACGTGATTATAAAGTGAGGGATGTTTTTCTTTGGTAAGATAGTTCTTATGGAAATCTAGTAAAGAGGCATGATTAAATTTTTGAATCGAGTATCTGATTGCAGCTCTGCACCTTCCATCTGAAATTGTGCATGTAATGTGATTATGTCAACTGAAAATAGAGTTGAAAATTTACAAAAAGTGGATTTTAGTCAGCAATCTTAACCCTAGTCTCAAATTATTTTAACAAAATGGAAAGTACTGCATATTTTTCACTGTTCATAGGGCTGCGTTTAACCAGTGTATCAAAATGCATAAGATTATTTGCCATAACTTGAGTTACTACACATTGTGCCTTGTGTACTACACCCTGTGCCCTGGTTTCAGCCCAGAGAGTACCAGTCACACACTAATATTTGGTTGTTGCTGAACCACAAGAACATGCCTAGGGCTGGGCTGGCCCACTCGGCATGGCAGAGCCACCATCATGATCTCCTTTTTACCAACCATCTCTGGGATGCCATCTCAGGTATACCAGATATGTTGACAAAGGTTAAAGAAAAACACTTTAATGTAATTTTTACTGCTTCATACAAATCAAGATATTTAGTTCTGTTTCTTCATGGCCATTTCTTCAGTGCCATTATATTAGTTAACAATACTTCTAATAAAAATGGTTAGTTAAACTATATCTGTAGCATCATTTCATCGACTGCCATAGTGTAAAATTTGAAATTAGCATCTTTACTCTCCAAATTTCTTCTGATGGATTTTCCTATTTCTTCAGTTTGTCTGGATATAGTCTGGTGAGATGAGTTGATTTTAGAAAGGTCCATTATTTTTATCAGGACACATTATATCTGCCATGCTTTCTACCCATTGCTTACCTGTCAGTGCAAAACCACCAATGAATTGTTTTGATTTTTTTTTGTATGCAATCAGATTTGCTAACACATGACTAGCTTTTATAACGGAGTCTACACTGTTACTTTAAGAAAATAAAAAAAATTGTTGAAGTGACAGACTTCTTTCAATTCCACTATTTGTCTTTACAAAACATTCCTTAAGATGCATCAAAATTGGCATATACACAATATATTTTCAAATTGTAATTTTTGAAAACTGACCCATATTTCTTACAAGTTAAGCGTAGTACTATAATATTTATATTGACAAAA
This sequence comes from Meleagris gallopavo, assembly GCF_905368555.1. Lineage (NCBI taxonomy): Eukaryota > Metazoa > Chordata > Aves > Galliformes > Phasianidae > Meleagris > Meleagris gallopavo. Next base: position 27,630,857 of record NC_139435.1, on the reverse strand, counting down.
AAAGGTATTAATCTGTCCATTTTTCACTGAACAGTCTTCCTTCATCCACAATTTTAATATATATTTTTTTACATTCTGTTTTGAATGACACTAGGGAGACACATTGGGCTGGGCTGGGCCGCATGTGGCTGTGGCCTGTGGACTGTGAGTTGGACATACTTGGTCTAATGTCTCAAGCTGTAATTCAACTTTTTTTTTTTTTTTTGTTTACAACTGATAGGTAATTCTTGTTTTGTGAGTGTTTCACCAAGGTACAATTAAGTATTAAGCTCGTTCCTGGAAGAGAATAGATTTAAACATTTATAGAAGATTTTGTGATCTGAAGCTGTGATGGTAATGGTTATGACACATCATCTCTCATGTGCACAGTTCTTACATAGTCTCAGAAACAGCAGCAGCTTATATGAGGACAATCCGTTCCAGGCAGTGATCAGCTCTGAGGAGATGAGCTCAGGTACCAGTGCATTTTGTAGAGAGTAGGGCATTATGGTGTGAGAGGGATCCTGAAATTGTGGAGACCGCAGGTTGAGGAGACAGGCACCTGGAGCTGCCAGAACCCCCCTGCCCTCTTAAGAGAGAGTGGCTTACAAGGTGTAGGCAGGGCCGGAACCAGCAGTCGCCACCCCCACACATACAAAGGCAGCCCTAGGGAGCATGAGCAACCAGGAGAGGCAAACACGGCATGACATGGCAGTGAGACCATGAGGCAGCAGTTTTTGCAGCACTTTGTGCTAACAGGGCTCTGTACCTTGCTTGCAGGTTCATAACCAGAGAAGTGTTCCTGATCTCTGTTGTTACTGAGATGGGTACTCGTCGGAGGGCTAAAACCAGTGCACCTACAGGAAAATCTTCAGAGGGGTTTTGCACTTGGGTTGAGGTAATCCCAGATATGTATAAAACTGGGAGAAGAAATCCTTGAGAGTAGTCCTGCTCAGAAGGACTTTGGCGTACTGGTTGATGAAAAGCTTATCATGAGCCAACAGTGTGCACTTGTAGCCCAGACAGCCAATGGTATTCTGGGTTCTAGCAGAAGACGAGTGGCCAGCAGAATGAGGGAGATGATTATCCACCTCTGTTCTGCCCTCATGAGGCCCAGCTGGAGTATTGCATCTGGGGCCCTCAGCTCTGGAAAGATGTGGAGCGTTTGGGTAGAGCCCAGAGGAGAGCCATGAAGATGATCCAAGGGCTGGAGCCCCTCTGCTGTTAAGACAGGCTGAAGAAACTGGACTTGTTCAAGCTGGAAGAGAGAAGGCTGTGGGAAGACCTCATAGTGGCCTTCCAGTATTTAAAGGGACCTTATAAACATGAGGGAAATCAACTTTTTTACATGGGTAAATAGTGATAGGAGAAGAGGAAATGGTTTTAAATTAAAGGGGAAGATTTAGATTAGATGTCAGAGGGAAGTTTTTTACTGAGAGAATGGTGACGTGCTGTTACAGGCTGCCCAGTGAGGTTTTTGCACAGGTTGGATGGGTCTTTGGACGGTCTGATCTAGTACTTGATATAGCAGTTGGTAACCCTGCATGTGGCATGGGGATTGAACTTGATGGTGCTTGATGATTCCTTCCAACCAAAGCCATTCTGTGATTCCATGGTTCTATCATTCTATGATTCTACGATTCTATGATTCTATACATCCAGACCGCCAGAATTGGTGAGAAAGAAGACTTTGGTTCAGGCAGTTGATTACACTGAGTGCTTTGAACCTTCTTCTGGTGTTAAGGTAAGTACTTGCCCAAGGTGCACATAGGTGGATGATCTTTTGTGACAAGTGGCTGAATTGAAGGAAGCAATTAAAAGGCTGCACAGCATTAGAGATGCTGAGATAGCATGTTTAATAATCATACTCCAGTAGTGAATAATACTGAGAAGGAGGTACTTTAGTTCCTGATGATGCACAAAATCAAGGCTCCATATCAGTTCTCACCTTCCTGCTTTACTACCAAAAGCAGATATGAAGCTCTTGCAGCTATAGACACTCATTACCAAGGTCTGCAAGTAGAAATCATACTGGCAGCTTGCAGTGGACACTATAAAAAGAAATGCCAAGTGCTTATATTGAGTGTCTCCCCATTAAAAGGTAGTTTTTTTATGGCAACTGGACTTTCTGTAAGGATTCAACCTATTATGGACAGATGAGATCCACCTGTCTAGAAAAGGCAGAGTTATCTTAGGCAGCAGGCTGGCTAACTTAGGAAGGTTGGTTTCAAATTGAAGGACTTCAAGTATGGTGTCCAAAGTGGCAATATCAGGCCATTGCAAGTGACTGAGGAATAAGCCTGGCCAACCAGAACAGTGACAAATGTTCCTTAGCTGCTTCCTATGACATGAATCAGAAAGCCAGCCATCTCGAGGGTATGTAAATCTATGGACAATTGTCTTCCATCTTTCTAGGGAAACCTACATCCTATGCGCCTTTTCTTTTTTAAAATATCTCTATACCAATGCATGCAGCGTAGGGAATAAACAGGAAGTGCTGAAGATCAGTGTATAGTCACAGGGCCATGATCTTATTGAGATTACGGAGACCTTGCTTGCATGACTGAAACACTGTCATGGAATGTGTGTATTCTTTTTAGGAAAGAAAGGCCAGCCAGGTGAGGTGGTAGAGTTGCTCTTCTTCTGAAAAGCAACAGGAATGTACCCATCTTTACCAATGGATAAATGATGATCATCATTTAATTAATACGTGAATTTAGGGGCAGGCTAATATATGACACCACTGTGGGTGTTTACTAACTCTGGTATTAGCTGGGAAAGCAACACTGCTAGGCATAGACAGTCCAGGAGGTTCTTGCAGTACACTGAAGATAACTTTCTGATGCAGGTCATGGAAGAACCGATGAGGAGAGGTGCACTGCTGGACATTGTTTTTACAAACAAGGAAGGACTGGTTGGGGATGTGAAAGCTGGGAGCAGACTTGGATGCAGCAACCAGAAGGTAGTGGAGTTCAGGATCTTGCATAGAAGGACCAAGACAATAAGTAGGATTGAAAGGATTGAAAGCCTGTACATCATGAGAGCCAACTTTGTCCTCCTCAAGGACCTACATGGAGCTATTCTATGGGCTAGAGCACTGGAAGGTAAGGGGATCCAAGAAAGTTGGTTGACATTTAAGCACCACTTTCTCTAAGCTTAAAAGTGGTGGATCCCTAAGAGCAAGAAAACAAGCAAAGTGGCAGGAGACATACAAGGATGACCAAAGAGCTCCTGAAAAAATTCAAACGAGGAAAGTCTATGGAACATAGAAAAAGGATCTGGCTACTTGGGAAGAATAAAGGAATGCTGTCTGGGCACTGAGGGGTGCAGCAAAGAATTCTAAGGCCCACTTTGAATTAAATTTGATAAGAAAGGTCAAGGACAACAGGAAGGGCTTATTTAAGTATATCAATATCAAAAAGAAGATTGGGGAAAATGTGGGGCTTCTGCTGAATGAGGTGGATACCCTGGTAACTGAGAACACTGAGGAAGCTGGAGTTATTGAGTCCATTCTTTGCTTTGGGCTTTACTGCTAAGACTGGCCCTTGGGAATCCCAGATCCTGGAGATAGGAGAAAGAGTTTGGAGAAAAGATGTCCCCTTGGTCAAGGATGATCTGGAGACCATGTAAGCAAGCTGGATGTACACAAATCCATGGGCCCTGATGGGATGCACCAATGAGTGCTGAGGGAGCTGGCAGCAGTAATTGCCAGATAGCTCTCTGTCATCTTTGAAAGGTCATGGGGAGAACAGGAGTGATGTCTGAAGAATGGACTAACAAAATTAGTGATAAAATTCTCATTTATTTCAAGGTGGTCAGAATTTCCATCCATATTGTGATTAACAGTTTCTTTGAACAAGTAACAATTTGCTGTAGCTGAATAGGCAAGGAGTAAATACAGGAAAAAGCATTTATTTTTGTTTATGTTTATTTCATAGATGGAATCTTATTTCATTGCTTTTCAAACTTACTTGGACAATCTTTACACAATACATAGTAACATACAGGAAGACTTCCTCATACATTCTCATTTGTCTGTAGTCCCTATAGGAGATAACCAGTACTTTAAGAAGATTGCAGATAGGGCTTTTAATTTTTCATTTTGGAATGTGTTCTGTAGAATTGGCAAGGAATTCAAACGTCTTGCAAAGATACATTTCCTAATTGCACTTGTACTTCTGCTGTTTAACAGCTTGAAGAATTGTATGTATGGTACTACAAGTGTTAGACTTTTTCCTACAGAGTGCAGACGATTCTGAAGTTGATGCAGACACTGATTAATGTGTAATTTCAGATTTAAATGTATAGTGTGTTCCTGTGAATGCTAGATTGTTGAATCGATTGGTGTTATAGTTAATTTGTTTATTTCATACTGTTCTCCTGAAGATAATGTGCAATAGATTTTGATGTGGGAATTGAAATGCTTGAAAGTAAGTATAGTTTATACGTTAAAAATACTTGAGTAGATCTGTATGCAAAAGTATAAGCAAGGTTAAAAAAAAAAAGTCTAATCTGTTTTAGTCCAGTGACTGTTCATTTCTCCATGCAAGGTTTGTTGAAACCTCTCATGTGTCTAGGTGCATAGTATGCTTAGCTGTCCCCTGTCATAGCAGACTGTACACATTAGTACAGAAAATTTGCTCAGTTGTAGTTCTGAAAGGGAGGAGACTGTTTTAGAACTTTTCTTCTCACTGTTGACAGGTAACAGATCAAGAAGAGATGGCCTCAAGTTGCACCAGAGGAGGTTTAGTTTAGATATCAGGAAAAACTTTACAGAAAGGATGTTAAGCAGTGGAACAGGCTCCCCACGGAGGTGGTTGAATCACTATCCCTGAATGTGTTTAAAAACTGTTTGGATGTGGTGCTCAGTGCCATGATTTAGCGTGGGTTGTTAGAATTAGGGTAGTATGGTTGGGATGCAGTTGGGCTTGATGATCTTGAAGGTCTTTTCCAACCTGAGCAATTCTATGATTTTATGAAAAAGCACTAGAAGATTGTCATGGTTTTGTGATTTTTGATTATTGGTATTCCACATCATAACATCATGTAGTGCACTGGGAGTTAAAGAATTAATGCTCCAGTTCTGGTTACCTGTCCCAGAAGAGAAGAAGGACTACATCCCCCAGGGACTGTTTGCTGTTCTGTTACCATTTCCACTCAGAGGGAGAAGATAAAAGTCATTGTCATCTCTTGACCTGCCCCTTTTGATCTCAGCTCCCTGGATTGTCTTGCCTCAGCATTAGGGTAAGTCCTTTGGTTTTTGGACACTGTCATTTGATTTATTAGCTTCAGTTCTAATTACACTGTATTATATTGTATTATAGTGAGTTATCTTGCATTCTGATATCTTATTTAGTAAATTAGTTTGTTTCTCCTCAGATCATTGCTGCTGTTTTGTTTTAAGGCCCATCTCTCTACTGTTTCCGCCTTTTTTCCTTTTTCCCTTTTTCTGGGCTGCAGGTCCATGTGTCTCCTTGCCTCACTAGTCACAGAACTGGGCCAAACCAGCCCATAAACTGTCAGCAAAGATTTAATAGTCTTCTTAGCGTAATCTTGCCCAATGGAACACTTTATCTGACATAGTACCAAAGCTTTTCATGACGTAATGTCAAAGGTGATGAAATGTGATACAACTCAACACATTATGACTCAAAACATTTTCCCTTTTGTTAATGTTGATTTTTTGTCTCTGCAAAAATATGCTTCTTAGAGAGTTTTTGTTGGTGTTTGTTTTGTTTTGTTTTGTACTGTGGACGTGTGTTTTTGTAGAATCAGAGAATCAGAGAATGGCCTGGATTGAAAAGGACCACAACGATCATTTTGTTTCAAATCCTCTGCTATCTTCAGGGTTGTCAACCACTAGATCAGGCTGCCCAGAGCCACATCCAGCCTGTCCCTGAATGCCTCCAGGGATGGGACATCCACAACCTCCTTGGACAACCTGTTCCAGTGCGTCACCACCCTCTGTGTGAAAAACTTCCTCCTTATATCTAACCTAAACCTTCCCTGTCTCAGTTTAAGACCATTCCCTCTTGTCCTATCACAATCCAAGCTTGTAAACAGCCAATCCCCCTCCTTTTTATAAGCTCCCTTCAAGTTCTGGAAGGCCGCAATGAGGTCTCCCTGGCACCTTCTCTTCTCCAAGCTAAACAAGCCTTCCCTCAGCCTTTCCTCATAGGAGAGGTGCTCCAGCCCTGTGATCATCTTAGTGGCCCTCCTCTGGACCCACTCCGAAAGCTCCGTGTCCTTCCTGTACTGGGGGGGGCCCAGGCCTGGATGCAGTACTCCAGATGGGGCCTCACAAGAGCTGAGTAGAGGGGGACAATCACCTCCCTCTTCCTGCTGGCCACCCTTTTTTTAATGCAGCCAAGGATACAGCCTTCCGGGCTGCAAGCGTAAGCTGCTGGCTTATGTCCAGCTTCTCATTTACCAGGACCCCCAAGTCCTTCTCCACAGGGCTGCTTTCAAGGAGATCTCCCTCCAGTTTGTATAAATACCTGAGATTGCCCCGACCCATATGCAGCACCCTGCACTTGACCATGTTGAACCTCATTAGGTTCTCATGATCTGTCACGGAGTTAACTAGATCAATTTACACCCATGACAAGGGGGCAGTAGGCCCCTGCCTTCCCCTTCCCCCCTCCCAGCCCCACAAAATGGGAAGGAAGGAAGGAAGGAAAAAAACAGCGGCAATGATCTATGGAGGAAAACTTATTTTACTAACTATGATATCAGAATGCAAGATAACACAATATAGTACAATCTAATTGAAACTGAGATTAATAAATCAAATAAGATAGGAAAGAGAGTTCCTGAGACTGAGTCAAACCTGAAAAGCTTGGAATGGCTAGGAAAGCACCCTCCAGCACCCACTGCAAGGCAGTAAGAGACCGCCCCACCTGGAAGGGCCAGATCCCATGACTTCTGTAATGTATAGGGATAGGTACCTGGAATTGGAGTATTAACACTTTAACTCCCAGTGCACTACATGATGTTATGATGAGGAATACTGAAAACCAAAAAAACATAAAACCACGACATTCCACCCCTTATTCTACATCACTACATCATGCTTAATATATATACATGTATACAAACAAACAATGATTAAAATGCATTACACACACGTGTCTATACACATACATATACATAGAATTACTGACTGCATTCCCCCAGCATCAAGTTTCCTTCTGGTACACATTGAACATTCTGTTTTTCTGCATCACCCACCAAGTGGATGCTGGTCTCTGGGCAAAAAGAGTATCATGGAGAGGTTTGCTCTTTCCAGAAGCTGGAAGAACCCAAACTGCTTTTCCCAACATGCTTTTTACATGTACAACAGGGACTTTATCTCCCTCTATGGTATGTAGGGAGCTGGATTGGGTAGGACCATCACGACTGATAGATCATCTGGTATTGACTAACCAGGTGGCTTCTGCCAAATGCTTCTCCCAGTGCTTAAATGTTCCGCCACCATTGCCTTCAGCATAGTTTTTAACATTCTATCATTCAGTTTTACCAGAGGCTGGTGCATGTTAGGGAATATGGTAAATCCACTCAATGCTATGATCTTTGGCCCAAGTATTTACAAGAGAATTTTTGAAATGAGTCCCATTGTCTGATTCAATTATTTCTGGGATGCCATGTCACCACAAAACATGTTTCTTGAGACCTAATATGGTGTTTTGGGCGGTAGCATGGGGTACTGCATATGTTTCAAGCTACCCAGTGGTTGCCTCCACCATGGTAAGCACATAACCCCGCTGCGAGATCGTGGCAAGGTGATATAATCAACCTGCCATTACCTCCCCATATTTATACTTTTGCTCTTCTCCCCAGAGTGGTTTCATCCTCTTGGCATGTTTGATTATGGCACATGTGTCACAGTCATGAATAACCTGTGCAATAGCATTCATAGTTCAGTCCACCCCTCGGTCTCTAGCCCACTTATATGTTGCATCTCTTCCTTGATGGCCTGAGGTCTCATGGGCCCACTGAGCTAGAAATAATTCACCCTTGTTCTGCCAGTCCAGGTCTATTTGAGCCACCTCAATTTTGGCAGCTCAGTCTACCTGATGGTTATTTTGCTGTTCTTCAGTAGCCCGACTCTTGGGCACATGAGCATCTACATGGTGCACCTTTACAACCATATTCTTTATTCAGGCAGCAACATCTTTCCACAGATTAGCAGCCCAAATAGGTTTACCCCTTCTTTGCCAGTTATTTTGCTCCCACTGCTGTAACCACCACCATAGAGCATTTGCCACCATCCATGAGTTCAGTGTAAAGATAAAGCATTGGCCACTTCTCCTGTTCAGCAACATCTAAGGCCAATTGGACAACCTTTACCTCTGCAAATTGGCTTGATTCTCCTTTCCCTTCAGTGGCCTCTGCAACTTGTTGTGTGGCTCCACACAGCAGATTTTCATCTGAGATGCTTTCCCACAATACAACATGATCCATCTGTGAACAAGGCACATTTCTTTTCATTTTCTGGTAGTTCATTGTATGGTGAGGCCTCTTTACCTCGTGATACTTCTTCTCCTGGTCATGTTCCAAACTTTTTATTTTCAGGCCAGTCCATGATGACATCTAGAATTCCTGGACGGCTGAGATTCCCCATCCGTGCTCGTTGTGTAATCAGTGCAATCCACTTACTCCAAGTGGCATCAGTAGCATGATGGGTGGAGGGAACCTTTCCCTTAAACATCCAGTTCAGCACTGGCAGTCGAGGTGCCAGAAGGAGCTGTGTTTCAATACCAATTACTTCGGAAGCAGCCCGAACCCCCTCATACGTGGCTAAGATCTCCTTTTCAGTTGGAGTGTAGCCCTCTTCCGACCTCCTGTATGCTTGACTCCAGAATCCCAGTGGTCGGCCTCGGGTCTCTCCTGAGGCTCTTTGCCACAAACTCCAAGTGGGACCTTTCTCTCCAGCAGCAGTGTAGAGGATATTCTTTATACCCTCTCACATCCATACTGGCCCTAGGGCCACAGCACGGGCTATCTCCTGTTTAATCTGTTCAAAAGCCTACTGTTGCTCAGGGCTCCATGTAAACTCATTCTTCATTTGAATCACATGATAAAGGGGGCTTACGGTGAGGCTATAGTTTGGAACATGCATTCTCCAAAAGCCCACTATGCCCAGAAAAGACTGTGTCTCTCTCTTGCTAGTGGATGGAGACATAGCAGTGATTTTGTCAATCACTTCTGCTGGAATGTGACGACGCCCATCTTGCCACTTTATACCTAGGAACTGAATCTCCTGAGCAGGTACTTTCACTTTGCTTCTCTTAATAGCAAAACCAGCACACAGAAGAATTTTGATGATTCGCTCTCCTTTCGTGAAGACTTCTGCTATATCGCCCCACACAATGATATCATCAATATACTGCAGGTGTTCAGGAGCACTGCCCTGTTCCAGTACAGTATGGATCAACCCATGCCAAATGGTCGGGCTGTGTTTCCACCCCTGGGGCAAATGATTCCAAGTATACTGAACGCTCCTCCATGTGAAAGCATGGTGGAGAAAGCATGGAAAGCTTTTCCATTGGCCAAAGGAATGGTAAAGAAGGAGTTAGCAATGTCAGTGGTGCCATACCAGTTGGCTGCTTTTGACTCCAGTTCATACTGGAGTTCTAACATGTCCCGCACAGCAGTACTCAGTAGGGGTGTAACTTCATTCAGGCCACAATAATCCACTGTCAGCTTCCATTCTCTACTGGCTTTACGCACTGGCCATATGTGGCTGTTAAAAGGCGAGTGAGTTTTGCTGATCACTCCCTGACTGAGGGCAGGGCTCCTCTATTCATTACCTATGGTAACTGGAGCAACTGCACTGGTGGTTGATCAGCTTTGTAATTCTCTCACCCACTTTTCCAGCCTGTCCAGGTCTCTCTGGATGGCTTCCCTTCCCTCCCAGTGTATCGACTGCACCGCTCAGCTACGTTTCATCTGCAAACTTGCTGAGGGTGCACTTGATGCCGTCGTCTCTGTTACTGATGAAGATGTTGAAGAGCACTGGTCCCAAGACAGACCCCTGAGGGACAGAGCTTGTGACTGGCCTCCACCCTGACATAGAGCAATTGATCTTAACTCTTTGTCTGCAACCAGCCAACCAATTCATAATGCATTGAACAGGCTATCCTTCAAATCCATACCTCTCCAATTTAGAGAGAAAGATGTGGTGAGGGACCATGTCAAAGGCCTTGCAGAAGTCCAGGTAGATGACATCCACCGCTCTTCCCCCTTCCACCGAAGTTGTCAGAAGGCCACCAGATTGATCAGGCACAATCTGCCCTTGGTGAAGCCACGCTGGCTGTGTCAAATCACCTCTTTATCTCGAATGTGCCTTAACATACTTCCAGGAGGATTTGCTCCATGATCTTCCCAGGCACAGAGATGAGGCTCACAGGCCTGTAGTTCCCTGAGTCTTCCTTTCTCCCTTTCTTAAAAATAGGAGTAACGTTTCCCTTTTTCCAGTCACTGGAACTTCACCAAACAGCCATGATTTTTCAGATATGATGGGGAGCGGCTCAGCAACCACATCAGCCTTCTCTTTCAGAACCCTGATGTCTGGATATCATCTGGCCTAATGGGCTTATACACGTTCAATTTCATGAGACGGACTCAGTCTTGTTCCACTGTTACAGTGGGACAGAAACCACTCCCCAAAGTTTTCCTCTTTCAACTTTCTAAATTAAAGAAATATTCAGCAAAAGTAAATACATTCCTCATTAGAAGAACCAGTGCTACTTACATCAGAAGTATCTGGTAAAAGCAGACACGTAGTGTCAAAAGCTCACAAAATATTTTTTTCCTGATCATTACCAAGCTGGGACCAACTAGAAAGACAGTTCTTAAATGCGATATGCCTAGAAAGATCAAACTGTGTGAAGGATCAAAAGTATTAGCTTCCATAATTATATTTTTTTTTCTGAATTTTCCTTCTTTGTGCCATTACTTTGTCTAGAAATCATCAAATTGTTTTTAGTCTGATTAGAACATATGTCCTTGCTCCTATAAAGGCACAGATCCTATCCAGGTGAAGGCTTGGATGTAGCAACTTTTATAGCATGAAATCCACTGAGACCAACTCACCATTTCCTTTTGGCAAGGCAAAAGCTTTGCCGTAGATTCTATGGAGAGAACTTGTCAGATGTCATAGTTTGCCTCCTGCTGTGGAGGCTTATGAAGTATCTTTTGTCTCTGGCTGTGCCACCTATCATGTAATCACCCAGGTTGGAAAAGATCTCCAAGATCATCCAGTCCAGCTATCCACATACCACCAGTATTTCTCCACTAAACCATGCCCCCCCAGTACAACATCTAAATGTTTTTTGAACACTACCAGAAGTGGTGACTCAACCACCTCCCTGGGTAGCCCATTTCAGCACGTGACTACTCTTTTGGAGAAAAGTTTTTCCTAACGTCCAACCTATGCGGAACAGTGATGACCCATTTAAGAAAAAAAGAAAAGAAAAAAAATGAAAAAGGAATATGGCTTTGGAGAGAATGAGTATCCATGAGACTGGGATCATGCTTACCAAGATTAGGGAGGGCCCTTCTCAAGTAGCAGGAAATCAAAGACATTAGAAATCCTCTGTAAGTGACTAATGAGTTCCCGATTGTACTCAAACATAGAAGAGAAGTATGTAAGGAGTGGGACAAGTGACTTGGTGGAGATGTAGAATTTTTTCCAATTTTGCAGGAATATCATTAGGAAAGTCAAGGCTCACTTGGAGTTGACTCTTCCAAGATTTTTGGATGTAAAAGGTAACAAGAAAAAGGTACAAGTACATAAATAGCAGAGAAAAGACTGCAAAAAAAAAAAAAAAAAAAAAATGTGGGCCTTGCAAAATGGAGCAATGCACTGATGACAGAGGCCATAGAAATGGTTGAGATAATCAATACCTTCTTTGCCTCAGTTTTTACCAGCAAAACTAACCTTCAGAAATCCCAGGGCCCGGAAGCCAAAGGGAAAGATGGAAACAAAGAGTCCATGAAATAAGACTAGATTAGAGAGAACATAAACAAACTGAAAATATCTAAATTCATGGGGGCTGATTGTCCCTGCAAGTACAGAGGGAGCTGAGTGGTCTTTGCAAGTCCACTCTCAATTATCTTTGAAAGGTCATGGTAACTGGGAAAAGTTCCTGAAAACTGGAAGAAAACAGTTTTCTCTCCTATTGCCAAGAAAGAGAAGAAAAATCCATAAAACTGTGAAATAATAAGCTTCACCACAATCCCTAAGAGTGTGACAGAGCACCTACTCTTGGATAGCAAATACATGAAGTATAAGATGTTATTCAGGAGTAGTGAACATGGATTTATGAACTTCGAGGATGACTGAAGAACAATGGATATTGTTTTCCTTGCTACTGCTTTAGCCTTGAAATACTGAGAAGCACTATCTGTTCTCTGCCTAAAGTGGGGAAATAATCAGATAAACAGTGTTCTAATCATTGTTTCTGCTTCAAAGTATTCACAAGTAATATTCTACTGGCTAAATTAAATGCAAAGATTTATCTATGAAACCTACAAAATACTTTCCTTTCACTTTAGTATCTAACAGAAGTCTTGGATGGATAAAAGTAGAATCATGAGATCTATCACTGACTATCACTGCGATATCATTAGGTTTCTCAGTTTGCTAGCCTGTCAGTAAGAAGTCCCAGAGATTTCAGGGGTAGGCAGAAGGAATATCTCCAAAACATATAAGTTAAGAATTCCATACAAATAATAGAAATGTGCAAGTTGCTTTATGTCCAAAAGAAAAGGAAGGGGTAAAATTTATTTTATTTTTCTACTACTGAAATGTATATTTGAATTTCTGCCTTAGTAATGTCTCTTTCATTTCCTGAATGTTAACTGGTTTGCCTGATTTCCGTGAGATATCAATGAGCTCAACAGGACAATTTCATACTGAATAAAAAAGAACTTCTATTTTCAAATGTGTTGCTATTAAATTTCTTCAGCATGATGCTGATCTACTAGTGCAAGATAGACAAAAATATTCCAGTCAATACTGACAAATTTTTTTTTTTAAATCCAATACATCAATTTTAGGACATACATGTCTAACTAGAAATGGTGACCTGCTCTTATTTTCTGATTTGGACTTAGCATAACCTATGCTTAGCCTGGAAAGCTTCTGCGTATTTTCACCACAAATTTTACTGAAGAGATCTCTAGTGTTTGGTGAATGAGCTGTTGATTTTAACAAGCTTGTATGCATTTTGTATCTTTTATCCCTTTTCCCTGATGTCTTACATTGTGATCTGCTTCTTCATGTTGGTGATGCAGATGCAGATCTTTGATTCATTTTCTGTTTTCACTCTGGCAGATAAATTTATTATTGTATAATTACTTAAATAAAATCAGGTAGATGCCATTTGCAACCCGCTGCAAAGAAGACTAAGCACTAAACAGAAACTAGTTCGATAGTAATTGATCACAAAAAGCAGAATTTGAAATTTTGGACGTGCAAAAAAAATAGAAGAATCTGTCATGCTGTGTGGAGTCTGATAAAATAAAAGAATGGAAAGAAGTCAGAATGGATTCACATGTCACACCATCACAGAATTACAGAATCATGGAATTGTAGGGGTTGGAAGGGACCTCTAGAGTCCAACCCTTATGCTAAAGCAGGTTCCCTACAGAAGGTTGCGCAGGTAGGCATCCAGATAGGTATTGAATATCTCCAGAGAAGGAAACTCCACAACCTCTTTGGGCAGCTTGTTCCAGTGGTCTGTCACCCTCAGTGTAAAGAAATTCCTATTCATGTATGTCTAGAACTTCCTGTGCTCCAGTTTTTTCGCATTGCCCCTCGTCCCATCACTGCACTCTACTGAAAAGAGCCCCCTCCGTTTCATATCTGCATTTTAGATGCTTATAAACTGTTGTGAGATCTCCTCTCAGCCTTCTCTTCTTCAGGCTGAACAGTCTTGGGTTTCTCAGCCTTTTCTCACACAGAAGTTTTTTTTTTTTTTTTTTTTTTTTTTTGAGCTGGGGAGTGCAGAACTGGAGACAGATCCTTTCTCCTTCCATGTTATCTGAGTTTTATAACCTCTCACCCAGGGCTCGGTCCTGAAAGAGGGATTCAGTCTTGAGAGGTTGTTCCATGGCTTCCACATAACTCAGCGAAGGATAAACTACTTCAGAAAAGCACTTGATAGCATAGAAAATGGAAAACTAAAATCTTGAAATTCTGATTCTGGGGTGGTTATTCAAGTATACTGTCTAAGTATCTCAGTCAAGAGACAATTTATGGGAATCACATTCAAAAGATGTTACTCAAGGAAAAGTATTCTACTTCCTGTGATTGCTTTGTTCAAATGGGAAGGATAGAATTTTAGCTCTGTGCAATATTATCAAATAAATAATTTATAAGATAATCAATAAAGAAAGCACACAAAGCACTTTCTGATGGGAGAACTAACAGTCTGGATCAAAGGATGCAGTGGTAAATGAAGGAAGCATGAATTCACTAAGCTTGTAAAAATTAACTAATTTTGTAAAAAGTAGACAGAAACCATTATCAGCAAGACAGGAGGCAGTGTAGTGCCAACAAATCAAGTGATCATTGTTCAAATTTCACTTACAACAAGAGGTGAGTAATTCACATTCATAGCTGATGTGTAAGAGGAAGAGAGTGAGCTATAAAAGAGTAGTTGCAACAGCAACAAAATGTGTTTAATGAGAAACAAAAATCCATTTATGGAAAAGGAAAATAATTTATTTGATTGAAATTATGAGAAAAGCAGTTTTTAGATAAAATCCACTTTAAAATTGTGCTTGTATTTTTCTTTAATGAAAGACATCACACTCAAAAAACTGTACAATTGAATATATAACCAAATAAGACAATTTTTACTACTTCTCTGGATTTGGTTTTGGAATTTATGGATTAATGTTAATCAATTCCCAATGTCTATAAAATTGTGAAGTTAGTTTGAATATGAGGCTGAATGGTTACTTTGTATTTTGTGGACTTCTCTATATAACAGCCAATTGTTGTTCTTCAGTGTTTTTAGGCCATGACTGGTGAGGGTTTTACTTTTTTTTTTTTTTCAACCAAGTGGTAATTTCTGAGGATAAATAAAATACATTAATTATTTGTCTGTCTTTAATAATATGCTGTGGTGGAGTTCACACTTTGACAGATATGAGACAGTCAAAGAGTAAAATTAGGGTGCAAAGTGAACTTCCAGTTCTTCATAGAGTTAGTGAATAAAACACCCTGGGAGACTGTCCCAGGGTCTTGGGCAAGGCTGCAGAGCAGAGCTGGCAGATCTTTAAGGAGGCTTTCCTCAGGGTGCAAGAGCTCTCCATCCCCAAGTATAGCAGGTTAGGAAAGGAAGGCAAGCGACCGACGTGGGTGAACAGGGACCTACTGCTGAAACTGAAGAGAAAGAAGAAAATGCACAGGCAGTGGAAATAGGAACAGTTACCATGGGAAGAGAATAAGGAATCTGCTAGGTTGTGTAGGTATGAAGTCAGGAAAGCAAAGTCAGAATTTGAAGTACACTTGGCAAGGTGTACCAAGAAGAATAAGAAAGACTTCTATAAGTGCCTCAACCAGCAAAGGCCTTTATATCCTCCTCCTAGTGGGTGTCACAGGCGATCTGGTAACAACAGAAAGGACAAGACATTCAACAATATTTTTTTGCCGTTTTTTTCTGACAACTGCTCATCACACAGCCCTCAAATGATAGGTTTGGAAGGAGGGGATTGAGGAAGCAGTGTCCCTTCTGCTGTCACCAAAAATCAGTTGTATGACCGCCTGAGGAACATCAGCACTGACAAGTCTATGGGTCTTGATGAGATGCATCTTGATGGAATTGTTTGCTGTGGACACCAAATTATTCTCAATGATATTTGAAAAGTCATGGCAGTTAGATGAAGTCCTTGGTGACTGGAAAAAAAAACAACATCACACCCATTTTTTACAAAGAGTAAAAAGGGTGACCCTGGGAACTACTGAAGTGTCAGTCTCACTGTACTGGAAAGGATCATGGGGAGATCCTCCTGGAAGCACACGAAAGACAGGGAGGTGATAGAGAACCAGCATGACTTCACCAGTGGCAAATCCTGCTTGACCAATCTAATGGCCTTCCTTGATGGTGTAACTGCATCAGTGGGTAAGGGAAGAACTGTTGGTACCAAGGAAAGGTCAGGCGGGGGAACAGGGTCTGCACCAGAGGACAGTGGGCATGGAGAAGGCTGCCCAGGGTGGTGGGCAGGACCCCAAATTTCTGCAGATCAAGGAGCGTTAGGACACCACTCTCCGACAAGGCATTTGAGTTCGGGTGGTCCTTTGTGGAGCTAGGGGTTGGACTTGATGATCCTTGTGGGTCCCTTCCAACTCGGGATATTCTATGATTTTATGATTCTATGATGTCATCTACCTGAATTTCAGTAAGGCCTTTGACATGGGACACCATAACATCTTTCTCTCTGAATTGGAAAAATACAAATTTGATGGGTGGACTGTTCAATACATGAAGAATTGGCTGCAGGATCAAAGCAACGGAGTAGTGGTCAATGGCTTCATGTCTGGATGGAGGTCAGTGTCAAGTGGTGTCCCCCATGAGGCTGTGCTGGGACTGATATTCTTTAATATTTTCATCAGTGACATCGATAGTGCAGTCGAGTGCACATTCAGAAAATCTGTGGACCAGGCTGTGTGGTGAGATCAACACATAGAATTACAGCATCACATAATGTCAGGGATTGGAAGGACTGTCCAGTCCAATCCTCCTGTCAGAACGGAAACACCTAGATTAGATCACACAGGAACACGTCCAGGCTGGTTTTTAATGTCTCCAGAAAGAAGACCTCACAGCCTCTCTGGGCATCTATTTCAGTGTTCTGTTACTCTCACCTTGAAGAAGTTTTTTCCCTTATTTATGTAGAATCTCCTATGTTCCAGCTTGCACCTATTGACCCTAGTCTTATCATTGGATGTCACTGAGAATACCTGGCTCCATCTTCCTGGCACTCACCCTTTACATATTTATAAACATTAATGAGGTCACCCCTCAGTCTCCTCTAAGCTAAAGAGACCAATTCCCTCAGCCTTACCTTGTAAGGGAGATGTTCCATTCCCTTAATCATCTTTGTGGCTCTATGCTGGACTTTCTCAAGCAGTTCCCTGTCTTTCTTGAACTGAGGGGCCCAGAATTGGACAATATGTTCCGGATGTGGTCTCACCAGGGCAGAGCGGAGAGGGAAGAGAACCTCTCTCAGCAGAGGGCCCAGGAGGATGCCATGGTTTTATGAGTTTTGTTTATCGGTATTCCACATCATAACATCACGTAGTGACTGGGAGTTAAAGAGTTAATGCTTCAGGTCTGAGTCCCAGAAGAGAGCTACTACATTCCCCAGAAGACTGCTCCGTTACCATTTCTGCTCAGAGGGAACAGATATAAAGCCTTGGTAGGTCACCTGATGTGCTCTTTTCAATTTTTTGGCTCTCCTCCCTGCTGCTCATACTGAGTGCACACAGTGCCTCAGCATTAGTGTAAGGTCTTTCAGTTTTTGGATGCTCTTTCTCTCATTATATTTGATTTATTTGCTTTGATTCTAATTATATTGCATTATAGTATGTTATCTTGCATTCTGATACCATATTTAGTAAATTACTTTGTTTCTCCTCAGATCATTGTCATTGTTTTTAATTATTCGGGGTCCCGTTTCTTTTTCCAGAATCCCAGATTCACAAATCCCTCTGCCCTGCTAGTCACAGAACTAGGCCAAACCAGCCCATAAACCATTGACAGAGATCCTCATGAAGTTCAACAAAGCCAAGTGCAAGGTCTCGCACCTAGGTTGAGGCAACCTCCACTAACAGTACAAACTGGGGATGAAAGGATTGAGCCCTGCCAAAATTAGCTGGGGGTACTGGTGAATGGCATGCTGAACGTGAGCTAGCAATGGGATGAAAGCCAAGTATCTCCTGGTCTACATTAAAAGAAACGTGGCCAGCAGGTTGAGGGAGGTGATCCTGCCCCTGTACTCTGTGCTGATGAGGCCTCACCTGGAATACTGCATCTAGGAGTGGAATTGTCAGTGCAGAAGAGACATGGACCTGTTGGAGCAAGCCCAGTGGAGAGCCACAGAGATGATCCAACGGATGGAACACTCTCCTATGAGAACAGGCTGAGAGAGCTGTGTCTGTTCAGCCTGGAGAAGAGAAGGCTCTGAGGTGGCCTGATAGTGGCCTTTCAGTATGTAAAGGGGGGCTACAGGAAAGAAAGGAACAGACTCTTTAGTAGGATCTGTGGTGACAGGACAAGAACAGATGGTTTCAAACTAAAAGAGGGTAGATTTATTCTGGATATAAGGAAAAAGTCTTTTACAGTGAGGGTGGTGAGGCACTGGAACAGAGATTTGGTGATGCTCTGTCCTTGGAGACTTTCAAGGCCAGGCTGACCCAGGCTTTGAGGAACCTGGTCTAGCTGTATGTGTATCTCTGTTCATTGCAGTGGAGTTAGACTACATTATCATCAGAGGTTTCTTTCAACTCTGAGGATTTTATGATTTTTTGATTCTTTGAATTATGTCATTTTTGCCATCTGAAATGAACAATTGCTGTTCACAGATTGTATGGAAGAGGAAGGGAGGGACTATCAGTGAATTGAACAATAGCTCTTTCTTGAGTGTGAAATGATTGTCTCAAGTTTTAATGTAATGGATTTATACACCTTCCTTGAATATGAAATAAATAACTCCATCTTGGATTTGCCATCACTGAAATAAAAGTCAGGGACAGATAGAAATAGCTCTCTATATGTCTCTGCTAAACAGTAGCTTTTCTGGAAAACAGAAAACAAAGCATGTACATTGTAGGGAAAGGCACTGTCTTCTTATACCAACAATTATTATTTTAGCTTGGAAGTGAGACAGATAGGCCAGCTGAAGTGCACCTACACTGTTGGTGACAAACTGTCAGATGGCATGCCGCAATCAGAGGGGCTGTGTGATAGCAAAATGTTCCAGTCTGCTCCATGAGGTGCTGAGCACAATGAAGCACATCTGAAATGCTTCCACACCAATGCATGCAGCATAACGTACAGACAAGAAGAGCTGAAAGCTTTAGCTTAGTCCCAGAGCTATGACATCATTGGTATAAGTGAAACCTGAAGGGTAGAATCTTGTAACTGGTATGTTGTGTTGAACGGTTACAGGCTTTGCAGAAGAGACAGGCTGAGCAGGAGAGGCAGGGGGTAGCACTATATGTAATGGGGCAGCTGGACTGTGTATACACAACACAGTTGAGAACCCCTAGGTAAGGATTAAGGGAGAAGCAAATAAAGGGGATATCACAATGGGAGTCCACCACTGACCATCTGGCCAGGATGACGACAGCAATGAATTATCCTTTATGAAACTAGGGAAGACATCTAGATCAAATGCTCTTGTCCTTATGTGGACTTCAACTTGCCAGACATGAACAGGGAACACCACATAACTCATACAACCAGGTCCAGAAGATTCCTAAAATACCTTAAGGACAACTTCTTGGTACAGATACTGAGGAAGCCAATGAGAAAAGGTGACCTCTTAGTCTTGTTGCTTGTGAACAGAGAAGGTCTTGTGAGTGAAGTGGCAATTGGTGGACATTATGGCCATGGTGACCATAAAATAATTGAATTTAGTATCTTTGGTAATAGGAGGAAAGCTGCTACCAAAGCCTCAATTCTAATTATGGGGAGAGCAGATTTTAGGCTGTTCAGGGAACAGTTAGTAAGGTCCCCTGAGAAACTGTTTTTGAATGTGTTGGTGTCCATCAGTGCTGATCACTTTTTAAGTATCACCTCTTGAGAGCTCAGGATCATATAGTTTCAAAATGTGGGGTCACCAGGTGAAGCTGAAGGCCAGCTTGACTGAGCAGGGATCTTCTCGAGTTTAGGTGGGAAAAAAAAGGTGTATGCCGTGGATAGTGTCCTAATTAGATTGTTCTCGAGCGGGGAAGCATGACAGTATTCAATATGAGTGATCAAGCTTCACTTTATTATTGTTCACACAGGTTTATATATATCCCTAATGCACATGGGTTCACTTACTGTTGGTGCACAATGTTGGTTGCTAGGCGGGCTGTTTAGACTTAACCAATGCTCATTCACCCTTGTGTTGCTAAGCCAGCTTACTTGCCAGCTTCCTCCTATCTACAGATTGTAGGTGTGGGTCTGCCTTGAGTTGTTTTCGCCTTGTCTCAGGGATGTTGTGACCCCTGGATGACTCCTAGTGTTTTCCCATGGGTATGCACTCTGTGCTGCCGTGCCTGCTATGCTTGTACATATTCTCACGGCTGCCCTGTTCTTGCAGCCATTCCCCAGCAGGTGTATGGTCACTGAAAGTAAGGTCAGGTGACATGGGAAGACTACAGGGATGTTGTTCACCTTTGTACAGAGAAAATTCATGTGGCCAAGGCTCAGTTGGACCTGTCCAATACTGTGGGGACTATAAAGGACTTTTAAAAATATGTTGAAAGTAAGAGAAGGACCAGAGTGAAGATCAGATCATTACTTGATGAGAATGATCTACTTACCAAGTGGGACATAGACAAAGCAGAGACTTTTAATGCCTTTTTTGTCTCTGTCTTCAACACTGATGATGGATGCTAGCACTTCAGGTGCACTGAGTTGGATGAGTGTGACTGATGTAACCATCAATTTGCAGCCAATCCTGAACTTGTGCAGGATTTTCTGCTCTACCTGGATGCATAAAGTCCATAGGACCTGATAGGATTCATCCCAAGATGAATCCTCAGAGATCTGGATGATGTTACTGCAAGATCTTTCTCAATTATTTTACAATAGTCTTGGGTATCTGGAGAGGTCTCTGTTGACTGGAAGCTGGCAAACATTGCTGCAATTGTTCCAAGAAGGGCAAGAAAGAAGGCCCTAGTATGACAGAACTGTCAGTCTAACTTTACAGCCTGTAAAATTATGGAGCAAATTCTGCTGGGAGTTACTGAAAAACACCTAAAAGACATTGAGGTCATTGGTCACAGCCAACATGGGTTCATGAGGGAAAGGTCCTGCTTAACTAAGTTAATTTCCTTTTATGACAAGGTCATTCATCTAGTTGATCAAAGGAACCCAGTTGTTATCTTTTTGGATTTCAGGAAAGTTTTGATAATATTTCTCAGAATATTCTGGTGGACAACATGTCCAGCATACAGCTAGGCAAAAATGTTATGTGATGGGGGAGCTAAGATTGTAATAAATGGGGTTACGTCCGGCTGTTAGCCAGTCACTAATGGAGTTCCCCAGGGCTCTATTTTAGGGACAGTTCTTTTTATTGTTTTCATAAATTACTTGGATGCTTTGAGCAAGTTTGCTGATGATACTAAGTTGGAAGGAATTGTTGTCTTCATCAAGGTTGGAGAGTCTTTGAAGAGAGATGTAGGCAAATTAGAGAGCTGGACAACGACCAACTACATAACGTTTAGCAAGAGCAAGTGCTGGATTCTACATCTGGGAAGGAGCAGCCCTGACTATTGTTGTGATTTAACCAGGTGGGTGGCTAAGCACCGCACAGTTGTTTACTCACTCTCTCATTTCCCAGTGGGGTGGAGAAGAGAATCAGGAAAAAGCAGTATAACTTGTGGATTGAGATAAATACACTTACTAAGATAGAGAAAAAGAAAAGGATTAGAGTTATGACTATATATATATATGTATGAAAGTATATAACAAGTGATGCACAAGCAATTGCTCACCACCTCCTGGCTGATGCCCATCTAGCTTGACATGAACTCCCACATCCTTCAAGACATTTCCTGCATGATGTTGTATGGTATGGAATATCTCTTCGGCCAGTTTATGTCAGCTGTTCTAAATTTTCTTTTGCCCCTGTCCCCTTCAGGCTACTTATTTTCTCCTGATATTTTCTTTAAGTCTTATACTCTCAGTGGAGCTTTCATTAACTCTTCTTTATTCCCAGCTCCTCTTCCATCACTGTCCTCAAAACTCTATTAATTTAGTACTCACTTCCCTGTACACTGATGCTTCTTTTTCATTCTTTCTTCCAGTATTCTGTTTCCCCACATATAATTTATTGAAGGATCTCCCTCACCCTGCTGTCTTGGCTTCTTCTTTCTCTCCTTTGACTCTCCTTTCTCCTGCCATCTTTTTTTTTTTCCTGCGAATAGCCCTTGCTCAAAGGAAGAGTCAGACAGGGCAAATACAGGGCAGTCCTGCCCTCTTACACTTACTATAGTGTCTATACCTTTGTATAAACACAAGACAGACATGTTTTCTAGACAGCTCAAAGCATATGTAGTATTACTGCCATAGCCTCTGTGCGGTCTGGATATCTATGCTGCCCGAGATTTTAATTGTCACAAGAATCAATATAAATATGAAAACAGGCAAGGTCAGAGCTAAGATCAGCAGTAAGCCCATGTTTTTTTCTGAGGATGCAGTAGCAACCGTCACAGGATAACCCAGAGCACCTCAAACTGCAGTTAAGTCCTGTGTTTAGCATCTGAATCCTTCACCTGCTTTCCTGCCTGCTTTGCTGAAACACATAGCTGAGAGGAAAATAAATAATTTCCCTCTTAGCAGATTGCATTGTGTGAAAAAAATCAGTAGTTTTGAATGCCAAAAAACAATTCTACAAAGCTGTAGTGGAAATTCTATGCGACGGCTTGAAACATTGATTGAACAGCTAGTAGGAAGGCAGGGCCAACGCAGAGGAGCTCAGGTGCATATAAATGTACCTGAGTGACTGGAAGGGGTTGAATCTGAAGTCCTCTCCTTCCCAGACCTCATTTAAAGGTCGTCAGCAACAGCAAAGATGTATCATTTGGAGATCTCTGCCTATCTGAAGACTTTACAGACCTTCTGAAGATAAGCAGCATCTTTTCCTTATTTCTGTACCCACTGCTGTTGCCTCTGAGCAGATCCTCACTCTCTATGGCCTGGGACTTTTCTGCTCTTCTCATGTTACAAAAGCAAATGTGAGAAGTCCTAAACTAGCATGCAGTATGTAGGATACAGGATAATAAACAGGTATTAGTCCCTCATGAGTAATACATACCTCTAGTTCTGCTCTGATACTAGCATTGTCTTGCAGTCTAGCAGTAGAGGCATGCAAAGGAGAGCAATAGAAGGATTATAAATCAATTTGTGGAAATGCAGAAGAATTTATTTACTGAAACCTGAGAAAGTCAGTTTCTGTATAAAATCAGCAGAGGTAAAATATGTACATGTAGCAGCAGTGCTTATGTTTTTTTTTGTTTTTTTTTTTTAATAAAAAGCATCACTCAATACAAAAAAGCTCTACCATTTAGAAAAAAAAAAAGAAAAAAGCCATCATTTTTACTAATTTCCAATAGTCTCTATATCAGATGTGAAAGCCAGGTCCTTGCCAGATGGGAAATGATCATTCTGATAAAGGGACTACTCCTGCGAAGTTTATAAGCACTTCCTGAAATGAGTCCTCTGTCTTACTGTTATTTCACTATATAAAAATTCAGTTTTCCTGTGTTTCAGAGCGGCGGAGAAATCTCAAGGAGTAGCAATTAAAAAAAAATAAGCTTTGCATAATGGAAAAAATATTTTGTCATGCCTGTGTAAATGTTTGAATATAGGCACTTATGGATGTGAATGGAAATATGCATTCCCAGTATGTTTAGTATATTGAGGAAAATAAAACTGTCCTTTAAATATTGCATCTATCTGATGTAAAACATTGTTAGTCTATACTTACCGTAATTTGAGAACTGGCTGACTGGCAGAACACAGAGGGTTGTCGTTGGCAGTGCAGAGTCCAGTTGGAGACCTGTAACTAGCAGTGTTCCTCAGGGGTCTGTGCTGGGTCCGGTCTTGTTCAACATCTTTATCAATGACCTTGATGAGGGGATAGTGGCCACCCTCAGCAAGTTTGCTGATGATACAAAGTTGGGAGGATTGGCTGACACGCCTGAAGGCTGTGCTGCCATTCAGCGAGACCTGGACAGGCTGGAGAGCTGGGCAGTAAGAAACCGGATGAGGTTCAACAAAAGCAGGTGTAGAGTCTTGCATCTGGGGAAGAATAACTGCATGCACCGTGCAGGTTGAGGGATGAGCTGCTGAAGAGGAGCTCAGCAGAGAGGGACCTGGGTGTCCTGGTGGACGACAGGTTGGTCATGAGCCAGCAGTGTGCCCTTGTGGCCAAAAAGGCCAGTGGCATTCTGGGGTGCATTAAAAAGAGTTTGGCCAGCAGGTTGAGGGAGGTGATCCTCCCCCTCTACTCTGCCCTGGTAAGGCCTCATCTGGAGTACTGTGTCCAGTTCTGGGCTCCCCAGTGCAAAAAAGACAGAGATCTCTTGGAAAGAGTCCAGCGGAGGGCCACAAAGATGGTGAAGAGCCTGGAGCATCTTCCCTATAAAGAAAGGCTAAGTGAACTGGGTCTGTTTAGCCTTGAGAAAAGAAGACCGAGAGGGGACCTGATCCAGATCTATAAGTATCTAAGGTGTGGAGGGCGGAGTGGTGAGGCCAGACTGTTTTCAGCAGTGTGTGGAGACAGGACAAGGGTGAACAGCCAGAAACATACATGGAGGAAGAGGATGTGACAGAGAAGGACCTTGGAATGCTGTAGTTCTAGGAAACTGTCTCAACTGTCCAATAGGATTTTTTGAGGACTCCTCAGAGGAAACAGCATTGCCAATAGCCCCACTGAAATTCTGCATTCCTCTAGAGGTATACCTCCACCCTCTAGTTCCCTAAAGTTCCTGTATGTTAGTGCATGCAGCATGGGAAATAAACAGGAGGAATTAGAAATCTGTATATGATCATAGGGCCATGATCTCATTGTGATTACAGAGACATGGTAGGACAACTCACTGGAATGCTGTCATGGACGGCTATGTCCCTGTGTCCTCTTTAGGAAAGACAGAATTGTGAGGCAAGGTGATGGAGTTGCTCTCTATGTGAGAGAGAAAATACAACGTACTGAGTTCCACCTGGGGACAAATGGTGAAGAGCTTGTAGTTAAGAACTAAGAGGTGAGCTAATGTAGGTGACACTATTGTGGGTGTGCACTACAACCCACCTGAAGAGAAGGGGGAAGTTGATGTGGTCTTCTACAAACAGGGAAAGGCTGGATGGGGATGTGAAGATGAAGGGAGCAGTTTGGGATGCAGTAATTATGAGATGATAAATTTCAAAATCTTGTGTGGAAGAAGCAAAGCAATGAGTGGCTTTGCTACCCTTGTCTTCAGGAGAGGATGTCTTCAAAGATGTACTTGGAGGGCTAGAGCATCAGAATGTAAGGGAGCCCACTAGAGCTGGTTGACAAATTCCACTTCTTCTAAGCTCTAGATCAATGCATCTGTAAGAGTAAGAAATCAGGGAAGGGTGGCAGGAAGCCTGTGTGGATGAGTAAGAAACTCATGGATTAAACAAAAGAAAAGACGGTGGTCCATGAAATGTGGAAAAATGATCTGTGCAATTGGGGAGAGTATAGTAATGTTGTCCAGGGCCTGTAGGGATGCAGTGAGAAAGGTTAAGGTCCTCTTGGAATTAAACCTTGCAAAAGAGGTAAAGGATAACAAGAAAGGGTGTTATTTTGGGGGGGGAGGGAGGGGGTTAGGGGGATTTCTGAGGGGGGGGGAATTTGGGAGAGCTTTTGGAAGTGGGTGTTTTTTTGGGGGGTTTGTGTGTTTTTCTTTGGGGGGGGTGTTTTTGTTTTCCAAGTATGTCAGCAGTAAGAAGAAGACTAGGAAAAATGTTGGTCCCCTGCTAAATGAGATGGGTGCCCTGGTGACAGGAACACTGAGAAGGTGGAGATTCTGAATGCCATCTTACTTCAGTCTTAAATGCTAAGACAGGCCCTTAGGAATCCTAGACTCTGTAGGCAAGAGAGCGAGAGTCTAGGGAAACGAAGATTTCTTGAGGAAGGTCTGGTCAGAGAACATTTTGCCAAAATCAGTACATAAAAATCTGGACTCTCATGGGATACACCCATGTGTGCTGAGGGAGCTGGCAGAGGTGATTGCTGAGCTGCTCTCTATCATCTTTGAAAGGTCCTGGTGAATGGGAGATGTGCCTGAAGACTGGAGGATAGCCAAAGTCACTCTAGTCTTCAAAAAGAGCAAGGAGGATCCAGAAAACTACAGGCCAGTCAGCCTCACCTCAGACTCTGGAGAGGTTGAAACAACTTGTTCTGGATACCCTTTTCAAGCAATTGGAAGAGAAGAAAGTTGTCAGGAGTAGTCAATATGGATTTACCAAAGAGAAATCAGGCTTGACCAACCTGGTAGCCTTCTATGATGTCATCACTGGCTGGATAGATAGGGGGGAGAGCAGTGGAAGTTGACTTTAGCAAGGTGTTTGACATCATCTCCCACAACATCCTTGTTATGAAAATTGAAGTGAGGGATAGGTGAGTGGATGGTGAGGTGTACTGAGAACTGGCTGACTGGCAGAGCTCAGAGGGTTGTCATCAGCAATGCGGAGTCTGGCTAGACGCCTGTAACTAACAGTGCTTTCTAAGGGTCAGTGCTGAGTCTGGTCTTGTTCAACATCTTCATCAATGAATTGAATGAAAGGATAAAGTCCACTCCCAGCAAGTTTGCTGGTGATACAAAGCTGGGAGGAGTGGTTGATGCATCAAAAGACTGTGCTACCATTCAGCAAGACCTGGACAGCCTTGGGAGTTAGGCAGGGAAGAACCTGATGAGGTTCAACAAGAGTAAGTGTACAGTCCAGCACCTGGGGAGGAATAACTGCATGCATCAGTACAGGTTAATGATGATGTGGTGGATAAAACCTGTGCAGAGAAGGGCCTGGGTGATCTTGTGGATGACAGGTTGGCCATGAGCCAGCAGTGTGCCCTTGTGGCCAAGAAAGCCAATGGTATCCTGGAGTGCATTATAAAGAGTGTGACCAGCAGGTTAAGGGAGGCGATCCTCCCTCTCCACTATACTCTGCTCAGGCCACATATAGAATATGGTGTCCAGTTCTGGGTTCCCCAGTTCAAAAAAGAGAGGGATCTCTTAGAAGGGGTCCAATGGAAGGCCACAAAGGTGATTAAGGACCTGGAGCATCTCCCCTATGAGGTAAGACTAAGTAACTTGGGTCTGTTGAGCCTGAGGAAAATAGAAGGAGGGACCTGATTAATGTCTATAAATATCTTAAGGGTGATGGGAGGCAAATGGATGAGGCCTGATTCTTCTTGTTAGTGTGTGGAAATAGAACAAGGAGTAATGGCCTAAAACTTGAACATGAGAGGTTGTGTACACTCTTATGGTAAGAGTGGCAGAGCTTTGGTACAGGTTGCCTGGAGAGGTTGTGGAGTCTCCTTCTCTGGAAATATTCAAGATCAATCTAGACTCCTACCTGTGTGACCTATTGTAGGGTACTTGCTTTAACAGAGGGCTTGGACTTGATTCTGCAATTTTGTGATTCTATTATAGCTAGGGGATTGGGGTCAACTGATCTATGTCGAGGTGAAAGCTGGTCAGAAGTGTCCCTCAGAGACACTTCTGTCTTGTGACTGGTCCTCTTGAACATGTTTTTATGGATTACATAGATAATGGGATTGAGTGTACCCTCATCAAGTTTGCTGTTGCTGATAACACCAAGCTGAGTGGTGCAGCTGATATAACAGAAAGAAGAGATACCATCCAGAGGGACCTGGACAGACTTGAGAAATGGTCCACATGAACCAAAGGAAGTTTAATAAGGCCAAGTGCAATGTGTTGCACTTGGGTCACAGCAATCAGAAATATGTATACTAACAGGAAGAAGAATTCATGGAGAGCAGAACTGCGGAGAAGGACTTAGGGGTCTCGGTGAATAATGAGCTGAATATCAGCCATTCTATGGTTATTTGCTTTTGATTCAGATAAGGCATAATAGGTCGCTTATCTCAGCCAGAGGAGTAGTCTATCCTCACCACCATTAGAAAAAGAACTACAGAAGATCCTAGGCCCAGTGATGTACCATAGTGATGCACCAAAAGAGACATTGGCCGCTCCACCAGAGAAGAGTTCCATTCAGGAAAGAAAATATCCTATTCCTGAAGATGTCTGGTACACAGATGGGTCCAGCAAGGGCAACCCAAGCAAGTGGAGAGCAATAGCATACCATCATTTGACTGAGACAATCTGGTTTGACGAGGGGATGATCAGAACAGCCAATGGGCAGAACTGCGAGCAGTGTGGATGGTTATAACCAAGGAATCCAGTGACAGTATCCTGAACATCTGCACAGATAGTTGGATTGGGGCTCACTCTTTGGATTGCATAGTGAGCCACCTAGGAATGGACTATCCACGCCCAGCCAATCTGGGGTGAAGATATGTGGTTAGACATATGGAATTCAATTAAACACAGTACTATACATGTCTACCATGTCTCGGGTCACCAACCTCTACACCAGGAAATGATGAAGCCAACATACTGGCCTGAGTTCAATGGATTGAGAATTCACCGTCTGAGAACATCGTGCACTGGGTACACCAGAAACTGTGGCATGAGGGACAAAACACAATGTGGGCAGCTGCTAAAGCATGGGGGCTACCCATACAACTATCTGACACCATCCAGGCATGCCGAGACTGTGACGCTTGCTCTAAGATGAGATTGAGATCGTTGCCCGAAACAGCAACCCACCTTGCTAAAGGACACAATCCTCTCCAGTGATGGCAGGCTGATTACATTGGGCCCCTCCTCGGTATGGGGGAGCAAGATATGCCCTGACCTGTGTCAGTACTGTAAGTGGACTACTGCAGGCCTATCCAGTACCAAAGGCAAACCAGGCATATACTATTAAGGCACTTACTAGACTGATGTCTGCCTACAGGACACCTCAATTCACTGAGAGCGACCAAAGGACTCATTTTACCAGTATAATGATACAACATTGGGCAGAAGAAAACAACATTGAATGGCAATTCCACCTGCCAATGGGGGAAGGCCTCATTGAATGTTATAATGGTATTCTTAAGGCTGTCCTAAAGACAGACTCCCAGTCCCTGCAGGGGTGGACAAAGAGACTCTATGAAACCCTGCGGGACCTGAATGAAAGACCTTGAGATGGCAGACACAGTGCCCTGAGAATGCTACAGACAACACAGTCCTCCCCACTTAGGATTCAAATTACAGGCTCTGGAAATTAAAATACTCTTCTGCTCCCTACCCCTGCGAATTTAAATCTATGGATACCCATAAATTAAAACGGCCTTGGAAGATGCAGGTAGGACCTAAGTGGTATGACCTACTTTCATTCTGAGGGAGATTATTGGAGGTGGGAAGCTCGGTAGTCCCTCCGGTGATAGGTATTACAGATGGCCTGCAGATACTGTGGTCAACACACCAATCTTTATTGCTAAAAGAACCCCCATCATGTCCCTATTGCAGATCAGGAGACCTCCTCTGGTGCCACATATAGTTATGCAGATATCTGGCCAAAAGGTATGGTACAGATGACTGGGGCATGTCCCAGTACAAACTGAAGTGTTGACCCAGGATAGAAATACAGCCTGTATCTTGCCCTGGACTACAGACCTTCTCCTCTTGGTACCTTTGAAACATCTGTATTAGTCCCCCTGAGTCTTTGAGCCTCTAGGACCACCAGAAAGAACAAAATATCCTCAAAGCATTCCAGTGTTGCTGTCAGATCATGTGCAACACCCGGTGATGACCTACATAGGACTGATGAAACATAGATGGACTTGTTTACATTCCTCCAGATACACCATCAAGCACTGGCCCATGAAGGAACCTGAACTTTCACCAATCGTTGTTTGCCTTAAATTATGTCAACATACATCGCGATGGGAAAATGTGTAAGTGGTGCGATGTGTCAGATCTCTGTAATAGAGAAAGCTCACCCTTTTGTTAACCCAATCATTGGTTCACACTGTGAAGGGGTGAAATGTATGGGAACTGTTGATCATGGCCTGAACCTCTGATTGACCAGTTGAGGCAAGCAATGAATCAGCTGCAGGAGCACAGGTGAAGGCAATTCACCTGTGCTACTAGAAGGGGTGGAGCCTGGCTCCACCTCTCCTAAATCCCATTTAAGTGCTGACTGCCACTGAGGAAGGATCTCTCTCTGGAGATTGCTCCTTGGGGAGTTTACTGTGAGCCTATGGCACAGGTGAGTGTTTTCATTTATTTTGATTATCTTTCCACTGTGATAATCTTACTAAGCCTAACCTCTGTATACCAGCTGACTGTTTGTATGTGGGTACACCCATTGGTTGTATATGAGCCCATGGTGGCTTGGCCTGATCCTCTGGTTGTCCCACATATGCTATGTGATCTTGCTCAAGATGACCTATTTTGTAGCCTTCTTTGGCACTGAGGTCAGGCTGTAGATCCCTGGATCCTCCTTCTGCACTGTCAGGCCTCCAATCCTTTAGGACCTCTCTGGTTGACCAGGAACACTCATAAATAGTGGAAAATGGCTTGGCAATCACTTCTACCATCTCTCTCAGTAACCTTGGGTGGATCCCATCTGGCCTCATGGACATGTGACAGTCCAGGAGGAGTAGTAGGTCTCTAACTGTTTTCACCTGAATTGTGGGGGTTTTATTCTGTTCCCCACCCCAGATTTCCAGATCAGGATGCAGAGTACCCTGAGTATAATTGGTCTGACTTTTAAAGACAGATGTAAAGAAGGCACTGAGAACCTCAGTTTTTATCTTCAACAGTCACATTTGTTGCTGCATCCAGTAATGGATGCAGATTTGATGATTCTCCTTAACACTCCTCTTACTGTTATTACTAAAAATATACTGTTATTTCTAAAAATGTTTTTGTTCTTCTTTATCCCAGTGGCCAGGTTGAAGTCAAACTTGGCTTTTGCCTTTCTAATTTTCTCCCTGGACATCCTCACGACTTCTTAATATTCTCTTTGAGTTGCCTGAATCTTCTTTTACAGGAGGTAGATTCTCTTAATCTCCTGGAGCCTCTGAAAAAGTTTCCTGTTCATACGTGTGGTTCTTCCCCACTGGCTCATCTTATGGCACAGGGGGGACAGCCTGCTCCTGAACTTTTAAGACTTCCTTCTTGAGGAGTGTACAGCTTCCTTGGACACTTTTACCCTTCAGGGCTGAATCCCAGTGGACTCTCTTTACCAGGATTCTGAATAGTTTAAAGTTCACCCTCCAGAAATCCAAGGTAGCCCCTCTCTTGATTTAACCAAGAATAGAGAACTCTACCAATTTGTGGTCACTCTACCCAAGAGAGTTTCTGACCTTCACATCTCCCACTGGCCCTTCTCTGTGAAGGGGACACTTCCCCTGGTATGCATCTTACCAACTGCATCAGGTTATCTTCCACACACTTTTGAAACTTCTTAGACTACTTCTGTGCTGTATTATATTTCCAGTTCTTATCAGGGAAGTTGAAGTCACCCATGAGAAAAAGGGCTGGCTTCTGCTAGCTGCTCTTAGAATGCCTCGTTTATCTCTTCATGTTAATAATAGACTCCAATCAGGATATCAGCCTTCTGGCCCTTCTTGTGATCTTTACCCATAGATATTCAACCTTTTCATTCCCAGCTTTTTGCTCAACATAAAGCATCTTCTGACATAGAGCCATGCACTGCCCCTCCTTCCTTGCTCATAGCCATTACAAAGAGCTCATAGCCATTCACTGCAGCACTCCAGTCATGGCAGCGATCCCACTGTGTTTCAGTAATAGCAACTAAGTCATAGCTTGCCTGCTACGCAGTGGCTTTCAGCTCCTTCTGTTTGTTGTCCATGCTGTGTATTGGTATAGATGCACTACAGCTGAGCAACTTGCCTCACCCCGAAACCTGTCAACTCAGGCTCATCTCTAGCAAGATTTGCCTAGTTTGAAGCCCTATGAATGAGCCCTTTCAGCTCCTGGGCTAGGATCTGTTTCCCTGTTTGAGGCAGGTGAGACCCATCTGCAGCCATCAGGCTAGGCACATAATAAACCACTCCATGGTTTAAAAAAAAAAAAATCAATCAATCAAATTCCTACAATTGCACCAGCCCCTTACCCATGTGTTTGTAAAATGGGTTTTCCAGGTCCTCTAAGTATCCCTCTCTGCCACTGGAGGAATAGAGGAAAACACCATCTGTGCTTCTGCTCCATCAGCTAACTGCTCTGAAGTGCCTTTGATAATGCTTAGTTTTCTCTCAGTGACTTCATTGCTGTCACCCAGAACTATTAGTAAGGGACAATAATCAGAGGGAAGAACCAGACTAAGGAGTTTCCTCGTTATGTCCCTGACCTCGGCCCCAGGGAGGCAGCAAACTTCCTTATGGATAGATCCTGGCTGATACATGGAACCCTATGTTCCTCTCAGAAGGGAGTTGCCTTCTACAATTACCCCTCTTTCCTTCTTGGCAGAGGCA
Source organism: Meleagris gallopavo (assembly GCF_905368555.1). Classification (NCBI taxonomy): domain Eukaryota; kingdom Metazoa; phylum Chordata; class Aves; order Galliformes; family Phasianidae; genus Meleagris; species Meleagris gallopavo. The sequence goes on along the minus strand of NC_139435.1, from coordinate 27,598,547 downwards.
ATCTTGAGGCATCTGTAAAAGTCTGGTAAAGGGATATTATCAAAATTTTGAGTTGAATATCTGATCACATCTCTATACGTCCCATTGAAAATTTGCAGATAACGTATTTATAACTGAAAATGGAATTGCAAATGTAAAAAAAAAAAAAAAAAACAAAACAAAACCATATTTTCACTAATCTTGAAGCATATGCTCAAATTCCTTTATCAGAACATAAAGTCAGTATATCAAAATATATAAAATGGTTTGCCATAACTTCAGTTAGCACCGCAATGTGCCATTTCTGTTCCCTAATTTCAGCCCAAACAATGCCAAATGCACACTGATTTTTGGTTGTTGCTGAGCGATAGGTATGGGTCTAGAGCTGTGCCAGTGTGACAACGGAGGGACCAGCACAATAGGAAGACGTTACAAAAGAAGAGAAGTGCTCACGTGTCTCTGAAGATCTAGGCACACAGTAGAAACTTCACAGAAGAGGGATCTCCAACGAGAGATCCTTCCACAGTGGCAGGCCCTAAATGAAGTCTAAGAGGGGTGGAGACAAGCTTCACCCCTTCTGGTTGCATAGGTGAATTGCTTTTGCATGTGCTCCCAGGGCTGACCAGGTCTTGTCTCCAGGTGTTCAATCAGTGGTTCATGCTGTGACTCAACAGTTCCCATATACTCCACCCCTTCATGGCATGAACCAATGATTTGGCCAGCTGGAGGGTGAGCCTTCCCTAATACAAGGATCGGATGTACTGCTTTTACAATTGCCTGTCATGATGCAGATTGACGCAATGTAAGATGATTGATGATTGGTTCATGGTTGAAGTTCTTTAATGGGCCACTACTTGATGGTGTTAGTAGAAGCATGCAGTAGCTTGGACCAGGAAGGGTTCGGCTTGCATTCCATCAGTCCTCTGTAGTCTACCATCAGGTGTCATACTGATCTTATAGTGACACTGAAGCATCTTGATGTCATGTTGCTCTTCCCAGTGATCCTGTGGACTCCAAGAGACTTATGGGGAATAGTACAGCTGTTTTAGAGGTGCCAGAAGGGGAAAGTCCACCTTGCATGGTAAGATATAAGCCATGAACCTGTCCTGGGTGAACACTTCGGCATGCACTGGGGAATGTCCCAGCCATCTGTACCATACCCTTTGGCTTGATATCGGAGACTGTATACCTATATCAGGTACCAAAGGGGGAGTCCAGATTTGCCACAGGGATGTGGTTGAAATCTCCTTAGTGATGAAAACCTGAGTGTTGACCGCTATGTCTGCAGGCCATGTACCTATTACTGGGGGGACTACTGATTCCCCAGCCTCTAATAATATCCCCTGAGGAAAAAGTAGGCCACACCATTTTTGTCCTACTTGCACCCTCCAAGGCCATTCTATTTTATGGGTACCAGGCTCTATGTTCTCAGGGGCAGAGAGCGAAAAATTATTTTCATTGCCAATTTGGGATCTTACCCGAATATGGCTGCCCATAATTCAGATCCTAAGCAGGAAGGCCCATATTGTCTGTAGTGTCTTTAGGACACTAGGTCTGCTGTCTCTAGGCCTTTCATTCAGGTCCTGCAGGGTTTCACAGAGTCTCTTTGTCCCCTGTAGGGACTGAGTCTGTCTTTAGGGCAGCCTTAAGAATACCTTTCTAGAATCCAATAAAGCCCCTGTTGGATTATATGGCAGATGGAATCACCACTCAATGTTGTTTTCTTCTGCCCAGTGTTGTATCATTGTACCAATAAAATGTGTTCCTCGGTAGCTCTCGATGACGTCTGCCTACAGGACATCTCAAGACAATTTGGTGAGTGCCTTGATGATATGTGCCTGGTTTGCTTTTGGTACTGGATAGGCCTGCATTAGCCCACTTGCTGTGCTGATACAGGTCAGAGCATATCTCACTCCCTCAGACAGAGGAGGGGCCCAATATAATGAACCTGCCATCTCTGGAGAGGATTTGTCCTCTAGCAAGATGAGCTGTTATTTTGGGCAATGGTCTCAGTCTCATCCTGGAGCCAGCGTCAGTCTTGGCTTGCCTGGATGATATTAGATAGTTGTATGGGCAGCTCCCATGCTTTAGCAGCTGCCCATATTGTCTTTTGTCTGGCATGCCACAGCTTCTGATGTAGCCAGCGGGTGATGTACTCTTCAATCCATCAAACTTGGGCCAGTGTGTCAGCCTCATCGTTTTCTTGTGTCTGCAGGGGTTGATAGCCAGAAATGTCGTGGACATGTATGGTCTGTGTCTAACCACATTCCAGATGTCATTGATGGCATCGAGTGCATCCTTAGCAAGTTTGCAGATGACACCAAGATGAGTGATATGGTTGATACATTGGAAGGAGGGGAGCCATCCAGAGGGACCTGGACAGGCTGGAAAAGTGGGACCATGAGAACCTAATGAGGTTCAACAAAGCCAACTGTGGGGTGCTGCACTTGGGTCGGGGCAATCCCAGGTATTTATACAAACTGGGGGAGGATCTCCTTAAGAGCAGCCCTGCAGAGGAGAGCTTGCGGGTCCTGGTGGGTGAGAAGCTGGCTATGATCCAGAAGTGTGCACTTGCAGCCTAGAAGACCAACTGTGTTCTGGGCTGCCGGGAGGTGCCCAGAAGAAGGGCAGGTGATTGTCCCCCTCCACTCAGCTCTTGTGAGGCCCCACTTGGAGAACCGTGCCCAGGCCTGGGGCCCCCAGTAAAGGAAGGATGTAGAGTTCTTGGAGTGGGTCCAGAAGAGGGCCACTAAGATGATCACAGGGCTGGAGCACCTCTCCTATGAAGAAAGGCTGAGGGAACTGGGCTTGTTTAGCTTGGAGAAGAGAAGGCTCGGGGGAGATGTCATTGTGGTCTTCCAGTAAGGAAGCTTATAAACAGGAGGGGGATTGGCTGTTTACGAGAGTGGATAGTGATAAGACAAGGTGGAATTTTTTTTAAACTGAGACAGGGGAGGTTTAGGTTAGATATTAGGTGGACGTTTTTCACACAGAGGGTGGTGACGCACTGGAACAGGTTGCCCAAGAAGGTAGTGGATGCCCCTTCCCTGGAGGCATTCAAGGCCAGGTTGGATGTGGCTCTGGGCAGCCTGGTCTAGTGGTTGGCAACTCTGCACATAGCAGGGGGGTTGAAACAAGATGATCGTTGTGGTCCTTTTCAACCAGCCCATTCTATGATTATATGATCTCTACTCCAGATTGATCCAGTCCTGGGAGGCACACTGTGCAATCCAAAGAGTGAGCCCCAGTACACTATCCAGCTCAACTATCTGTGCAGATATTCAAGATACCATCACCAGGTCCCTTGGTTATAACCTATAAGCTGTTATAACACAGCTCTTAGTTCTGCTCATTGGCTACTCTGACCATTCCCTTCTTCAAACCAGATTGTTTCAGTGGAGGGATGGTATGCGACTGCTCTCCACTAGCTTGGGTTGTCCTTACTAGACCCATCTGTACACCAGGCATATCCAGGAATGGGATATTTTCCTTCCCGAATGGGACTCTTCTTTAGTGGAGAAACCACTGTTTCTTTCAGATGCAGTATGTCACTGGGCCTAGGATCTATCTGAGATCTTTTTTTGATGGTGATGAAGATAGACTACTCCTCTGGCTGCAATAAGTGACCTATTGTGCCACAGTCTGTGCTTGGGCCACCCCTGTCTTAGGAAGGTTGGTCGGATCTTTCATTCACTCCTGAATTGGCAAGTGGGTCTTAACTATGACTTCAGATGTTTGAGTTATTAGCTCTACAACCTGTAATTCAGAGTAGGGAGACAATATTTTTTTTTCAATCATACTGTACCTTTCTTCTGCTCCATGCCAAACGTGAGACCAGAACTCAACTGTGGTTTGAACAGAATTTTGACGCTGCCACAAACCCCTGCCGAACTCATCCTGACTTACATGGACATCTAGTTACCCTGGAAGGGTAGGATCAAATATACCCAGTGCCTGGGGCTGTTTAGCAGGCAGTTTTCTTTGCTGGAAAGTCTCATTCCATTCTCCCCCAGTCCTATTTTGGACTTTCTTCAGGAGTCAATACAAAGGCCTCAGCAGCTGCACTAGGTGGGATATAAAGGAATGCCAGTATCCCAGTATACCCAAAAATTCTTGCAGCTGCCTTGGCATGGTAGGGACTGGGAACGCCTGTACTTAGTTTATTATTGCACAGGGTAGTATACTGGTCTTTCCTTGCCAAACTACATCCAGGAATTTTACTGACAAACCTGGCCCTTGCACTTTTTGTAGAATTATAGCCCACCCTTTGTCTTGCAAATGAGCAGTTAGTGAAACTGAGCTTTCTAATGTCACCAGTGAGTCAGATGACAACATGAGATCATCAATATAGCAGTACAGTTTAATGTTATCCAGATTTTTCCGTTCTGCTAGGTCACACACCACTAAGTTATGACAGTACGTTGGTGAGTGCACATAGCCTTGCAGCAGGACCTAAAAGGTCCACTGCCTGCCTCCCCATATAAATTCAAACTGGTCTTATGATTCTTCCTGGATAAGAATGCAGAAGAATGCATTGGCCAGGTCTGGGACATAACAGTAGGTTTCTATCTTCCTACTCAATGTCCCCATCAGGGAGGCAATAATGGGTATGGCTGCATGAATGGGTGATGTGACCTTATTTAACTCTCTGTAATCTTCTGTCATTCTCCATGTGCCATCTGGCTTCTGTGCTGGCCATGTGGGGGAATTGTATGGGCAGTGCGCAGGCCTTGTGATCCCTACTTTTTCTAGCTTCTGGGTATTACCTCCTGTCTTCTTGGGAGTCTGTACTGTTTAGTATTAGTGTTCCTGCATGGATTGGGCAAGTGAACAGGCTTATATTTCCCACAGCCTCCCAATATTGCCTGTACTGCCCAGATACTAATATATCTTTCTCTCAGTTTGAACTCTCCTATAATCATCTGGGGAGTCAGACCCCATAGTATATCTATACCCAAGATGTACACCAGGACTGGGGCAATACACACTTTATGCTCCCAGGGTGGAAGATGCCCAACCCCCAATTTCAACTATGTTTGGGTGACAAGAACTGTCTGTCCTCCAAAACCACTGATCATCACTCTGTTTCCTTGAAATTTAGTTGAATCCCCATAAATGATTGATGTTTCTGCGTCCATGTCAACCAGTGCCATAATCTGCTGTGTGTTCTTTTGTCAGTTTGACATACGTCCTCTGGTTCTGTCTGGAGGCCCTAGTTGCAGGGGGACTAATATCCCTTGTCATGCCATAAAGTGCCTGATTGCAACTCATTTTCCTGAAGTGGCTCAGGTATCATAGCCCAGGTCACCTGACAAGGCTTTTTCCTTTTATTAGGGACTATAAAGTCTTCTAGGTTCAAGTTCTTGTTGCCATTTGTTTAATTATTTGTACCCTGCTCTTTTAGGGGTACTTAGAAATTTCTGGTCATCTCTTAATTGTTTCCATAGTCGAAGTAAAACATGATTAGATTATCAATCAATTTTAGCTAAGGCTACCCTGGTCTGTATAAGTTTGTGGAACTGGGACACCCATGTGGGGCCTGATTGAACTATTCATAGTGAGGCTTTCCTGGTTTAAAAACTGGAAGTATCTCAGCTTCTTCTCCCTAACATTATGCCTTGCTCTTAGGAGCTCTGTCTTTCCCATATCAGCTACTAACTGGGAGCCTGCTGGACAATGGCCTCCGATGACACCAGGGGATTCAATACAGATACTAATGTTCTGTAAAGGTGGGAGGGAAATGGTTGAAGATCAGATCCTTCGTTCCTGCTGAAAATTTCACCAAATCTGGGCTTTCAAATGTTTCCTTATGTATAGCCTCCTTCATGCCCAATTTCCAGATATATGTTTGAAGCTCCTCCGTGGATGACCCATATGTAGTGGTATACTGGCCTTATTAGGCCAAGTAACCAGCATGCCACCATTAACCAATCTATTAGGGAATGGCTTTCATCATGATGTTGTATAGTAGCTTATAATCTTTGTCTAAGAGCAGGGTGTGAGGTGATAGACGCAAGTTGAGAAATTTCCAGATTGTTAACTACAATGCTTTCTGCCCCCATGTCCCATAATCTTAAGAGCCAAGCCAGTATACTTTCCGTTGGCTTTGGTTGAAATGGCTGCACTAGATCCATTAACTCAGATGCTGTATAGGAACTGCTGTCACATGAAGATGAGTTTGAGCAGGGGGCACTGATAGACCCCTACTCGTCTATCCTGTACTTTCTTTGTCTTTAGTATTATTATAGGTCAGATCTCTAAGTGGTCCATGTCAGGTGGAACTTCAAGATCTGTCCTTGAAGCTTTGTCTTTGGGATTACACAGGTCCACTTATTCAGGGGCCTGGGTATTTTCCAATGCAATATTTCAGATTTGTTATACAGGGGAAGTTAAGCTTGACTTTTCTTTTTCCCATCAATATACCAAGTTGTTGTTCTAGTTTCTCCATCCAATCACATAATAATCGATTCTCATTCTCTAAGGTATTATTTGAGATATCTGTGTGATTCAGTGCATTTAGTAGTGGCTACGCCACAGTGGACGCAGAGAGCTGCTGGTCTTTTATGACTAGGATGCCTTTATCTGATACACAGAAATATTCTACCATGCAGGATGGGGATTGAAAGATATACCCATCATTGTACAAGGGACCCCATTTTTCAGTTATAGTTGTCAGTTCATAATATGGGGATCCCAGAAATCCTGGGATATGCCCTGGCAGAGTTTTATCTAAAGAGGTCATATTCTCCCCCTGATCCATTTTAAGATAATCAGCAAGAAAGCCATTTTAATATTTGAATCTGGCTCACCAAATGTAGCTTCAGAGGGACCAGCACAATGGGAAGATGTTAGATGATGGGATTAGAGAAGTGCTCACTTGACTCCAAAGATCTAGGATTGCAGTAGAAACTCCATGGAAAAGGAATCTCCAACAAGAGGTCATCCCACAGTGGCAGTCAACCCTTAAATGAGGTCTAAGAGAGATGGAGATAAACTCCACCCCTTCTGTTTGCAAGGTAAACTGCCTCCACCTTGCTCCCAGGGCTGTCCAGGTCTTGTTTCCAGATGTTCAATCAGTGGTTCAAGCTGGACTCAACAGTCCCCATACAGCCAGGCTACTTTCTTGGGAAGAACTGCTGCCATGATGGCATAGGGCAGGGGATGGTTTGTAGTACAAGCTGGGCCAGAGCACATCTGGCCCATAGGCCATGGATTTGACATGGTTGCTTTATCCCTTCTTGGGCTGAAATTCACTCCTGTATGTGTGACTCTTTGACTTGCCAAAAGCATGGGTGTTGCAAGGATTTGGGCTACAGAGGTCAGTCATTCATAGTGTTCTGCCCAATTTTTTTCTTCCTGAAAATTCTCCACCACTATTATCAGTCTCACCTCAGTGCCAGGGAAGGTCATGGAATGGATAATCTCGGGAGCATTCATGGGTTTATGAATGGTAGATCCTGATTGACAAATCTGATTTTGTTCTATGACAGTGACCCACTAAGTGGATGAAGGCTGCTGGTTTGGTCTACCTGGACTTCAGTAAAGCCTTTGACACTGTCGCCCACAGCATCCTTGAGTAGAAGCTGGCTGCCCACGATTTGGATAGGCATACACTCTGCTGCATGAGGCACTAGCAGTATGGCTGGACACAAAGAGTTATGCTCAACAGAGTTAAATCCATTTAGTGATCAGTCACGACTAGTGTCCTCCAGTGCTCAGTACTGGGGCTGCTTCTATTTAATGTCTTTATTTAAATGATCTTGACAAGGGGATGGAGTGCACCCTCAGTAAGTTTGCAGATTACACCAAGTTGGAGTGTTGAACTGCCTGAGGGGAGAATGGCACTACAGAGGAAACTGAATAGACCGGATTGATGGGCCAAAGTAAACTATATGAGTTTCAATAGGGCCAAGTGTTGGGTCCTGCATTTTGGTCACAACAACCCCAGGCAACCCTACAGGCTTGGGGAGGAGTAGCTGGAAAGCTGCCTGATGGAAGGGGACCTTGGTGTACTGATGGATAGTTGGCTGAATACGAGCCAGCAGTGTGCCCAGGTGGCCAAGAAGACCAATAGCATCCTGGCTTGTATCAGGAATGGTGTAGTGAGTGGGACTAAGGAAGTAATCCTGCCCCTATACTCAACATTGTTGAGGCCTCATCTCAAGTACTGTGTTCAGTTTTGGATACCTCAGTACAGAAAGGACATTGAGGTGTTGGAGCAGGTCTACAGAAGGGCAACAAGGCTTGTGAAGGGCTTGGAGAATATGCCCTATGAGGAGTGACTAAAGTAACTGTTGTTGTTTAGTCTGGGAAAGAGGAGGCTTAGGGGAGACCTTATTGCAGTGAGAATGGGGTTGGTCTCTTCTTACTGGTGACAGGTAACTAGATGAGGGGAAATGGCCTCCAGTTGCACCAAGAAAAGCTTAGAGGCTTGGGTTGAATATCAGGAAGAACCCCTTTACAGAAAGGGTGGTTAAGCACTGGAATAGGCTCCCCAGGGAGCTGGTTAAGTCACCATCCCTGGATGTGTTTAAAAACTATTTGGGTATAGTGCTCAGGGACATGATTTAGCGGAGGGTTGTTAGAGCTAGGGTAGTATGATTAGGTTGTGGTTGGACTTGATGATTTTTAAGGTCTTTCCCAACCTGAACAATTCTATGGTTTTGTGACTCAATGCAGGCCTCCCATGGGATATGGTATCTCTTTGGGCATGTTGACTCTCTTGCATCATCTCATGCACAGGCTGTAGGAGAATCTTTGCTTCAGAATCTGTAGATATTTTCTTGTCCCTTCTCTACCTAGTTGTGCTACTCCTCCCCTACATTCTCCTCCACTGCACCCTTCTCATGTCCTCTTTCTCTTTTTATCTTAGCCTTATAGGAGACAGTTTTTCACATTGTCTCTCCTCTTTCCTCATTTCTGGGCAGCATTTTGGCCTTTTTTGAACTTTTGTAAGCATGTTTTCCTTGAGAAATTGACATCTTGGGTGTTGGCTCAGCAATGCTCTGTGGCATTGTGGCTGAGTCTGGCAAGGGGCAGTCCTTGTTTCTTTTCAGGGGCTGCCAGAAGCCCCCAGAGTCTGCTCTTATGCACTTATGTCTGCTGTATTTGTTTATTAATACACACATTTTAACATCGTAGCAGTTTCTGGTCTAAATAAGTAGGGAGTCATTCAGAAGAAGACACGAGAAAATGACAGCTTTGGAAAAAAAAACTCAACTACAGAACAGTATTAAAAGATGAGGGTTATGAAGTTTCATTAAATAGATGCTCTTCAGAGGGGAACGAGAACTGAAACAAAATAGCACACTTCAGAGCTTAATGAAATGACGACTTATTAGACTGGAATGTGGACTGAAACAAAATGGTGCATTTGAAGATTCACTAAATGGTAGCTGTGAAAAGCAGATTGAAACAAAGTGGCACCTTCCTATATAGGTAGGTTTGAGGGATGTTCTGTCCAGGTTCATTCTGAATGGTGGACCCAGTGCTACTGGATCCTTCACTTGATCCATAGCACTTTCCCTGCCCTGGCATCAACTCTGCCTAGTGCTTCTACCTGATGGCCAGGAGGAGATGTAAGATGGAGGTGCATGACAATTATCTAGTGTGATATAATAGTAAGTAGAGAATGTAGTTTAGAATATAGAACACCTCTGTATAAATATAAAAAATACTAAACCTTCTCACTCCTTTATACAACTCTATGCATACATATATTGTATACTTTGTAAATAGAGATATGGTGGTCTGATGTTACTTAGAAGCCAGATGGCTCTTGTACTTCCTGTTGTCAGCAGGACAGGGTGGGTAATAAGATGGGAAAATTCATGGTTCATTACAAGGAAAGGGAGCTAGCTCACTTAACAGTCAATTTCAAAGGCAACAGAGACTCAATATGGAGCAAGTGAATTCATTTACTGAGAATTACAAGAAGACTTGGATGGTGAGAAACCAAACCAGCTTCCTGCTGTCATGGCTTCTTCCCAGCTCAAATCCACTGCTTTATTAGTGACTCCTTGACCTGTCCCAGCCACAGTGGTGTAGGGGTGAGGGCTGAAGTGGATAGTCCAGCACTGCTATGCTGCACTTTGAATCTCACACTTGTCTGAATGTGTGCAGGCATGTTTCTGACTACAGCATCATTTTACACATCAACCACCTCCATCTTGATGTCCTCCATGAGCTGATCTTCGGGTAAACATTTGCTCTGGTACACAAGACATGTCTTAATGCTCCTCAACTACTAAGTATATGTCCTACCACATGCTTGTCCTCCTCTAACCATAGCATACACTAGGGCAGTATGTCAAACATTATCATTGTCATTGCACCCTGCTGGAAAGCACTATGTCTTTCTCTGAAATTTCCAAAATATGCATTGACTGGGAAGTGGCCAATATAAATGACGGGTACAGCTGGATACTACAGAAGTACTGCTGGAGCCAAATGAAACACACAGTGTCGGAGAGAGAATAGACCTAATGTCTATGCAATGGCTGCTGGCAGCTCCCTGCAACAGGACACATTTGGCTAGTGCAAGTGAGGAGGAATGGATATGATTTAGCAAATAGATTTATGCACAATTAGAGAATGAAAAGTGGGCAGATTCTGCTCCTGGAAGGAAGCGGAGAGAATAAGTTACCTGTAGAACGTGATTGTGTTTATGCAGTCCAGTGCGTGCTTATGTCTTTTTTTCGGTGTTATGACATAAATGTCACAAGGTATTACAGGAGAAATCTATGAGTGCATAACATTAAGCTCTGGCAAAAGCCACTACTAAAAATGGAAGATTGAATCCAGAAGACACCTCTGAAGCAACAAATAATTTAGAGCAATTTAAACATGGATCAAAGGAGAGAAGTGTAAAATTAGGGACTGATTTATCATTTCCATATGTTTCCATAGAAGATGGTAAAGAAATTCTTAATTTCTGCAATCTCACAAAAACTTGTCCTTGATGTGGTGTCATATGGTAGAGAGCTAAATAGCAAAGAGCAGCTTAGAAATTGCCATGAACAATTGTTATGAGCTGATGCTTATTGTCAGTGAGATCAGTCCCCTTAGAAATGATGAGCTGCGGTTGTTTTTCTTTTGCCAGTGCTGATGCTGGGTAATTCTGGAAGCAGGAATGAGAGAATAGAGTTTTCTTTGCGCGTACTAGAAGAAAGGTGCAGTGTTTTCCCAAGGGAAGGAATTGTACAGGCTGTGTCAAAGTGTAAGTCATGCTGCTGGCCTGTTAAGAGAGCAGGGAAGAAAGGGCTGTGCACAGCCCAGGAGCGCTTTGTAGGGAGCCCTTTGCAGGCCCCTGAAGTCTGCTGCACAGCTGGTTCTCTTTGTGATGAGACCACTTGTGATGGGAGGAGTGAGAGAGGGGTGCAGCAGAAGAGCCTGCTTTATGCCTTTTGTCAGTCGCTTCGTCACATAGAGGAGTACCTAGCTCAATATTTAGGCCCAGGAGCCTGGAACGTGCTAACGCGTGACAAGCTGTTGAATATCAGAGAGACCCTTGTTCTTGCAGTGCTCTGCTGTCACTGATGGCGTGCCGAGAGCTCCTGAACGTGATGGGTGCTTTTTCCATGGCTGTACCAAACGCTACGATGGAAACGACTGGAGCCCTCTAGCGGGGACTGCCCTTGGTTATCTGTGTCTTACCACACGGCTAGAGGCTGTGCACTTAAAGGGCGAGCGGTTTCCCATCAGATTCTTATGCAGGAGGCGCGAGCGGGTCGCTGTTGCCAAGTGAGAAGTGGAGCTGGCGGAGTTGCAAGCTGGGATCAAAGTGCCCGTAGTACCGCTGGTCTCCAGAAACCCCGGCGTCAGACACGAGACAGCCACCAGCGCCAGCACCGGGACGTGTTTGCCCGGTGCGATTGTGTAGGAATGGATGAGTTTTTTTCCTGTGAGCGCTTCCCGGACCAAGGGAATTGGGCACGCAGTCAGAGGGAGGCCTGTGAATACGAAAGAGTTAAGGAAAAAGCCAGGGAGCCGAGCCCTAAGCAGTACAAAACCACGTGGGGTACGGAGTAGCATGAAATGGCGGCTCCTCAGGGTGGAATGCGGACTACGACAAAATGGCGCCTCCCTATGTAGGTAGGTGGGAGGGAGTTCCGGTTCTGGCCCCACCTACTTCCGGGCTCTAGCCAATTGGCAGCAGATACAGTCCTTCACCTGCGGCACTTTTTCCATCCCGGCACGCATTCCGCGCACCAGCGCTGCCAGCTGGTGACCGGGCGCAGTGGCTGGGTGGAGGTGGGGGTCTGTGGAGCAGCTGCAGCCACAGCAGCGTCGGCTCTGCATGGCAGAGTTGTGAGCGTTTGAGAGGTGAATTGGTAAGAAGCGCTCTGTTGCGCACCACGCTTAGTCAAAGCGCTTGAAAGAGTAAATGCCGGGAGTGGGAAAGCGGCTGACGGTGAGTTTTGGCAAGTAGTTCTTTGCTCCTTTGGAGACCCCAGGGCGGGCGGGCAGGTGGTTTCTGCCCTCGGCCGGGGAACGGAGAGAACAAGTGACGTGCACGTTGGGACTGTCTTTATGCGGTCCGGCACGTGCTTACGTCTTTCTTTTCTTCAGTGTTCCGAGTGAACGACAAGTCCCCCCGGTGTTTCAGCGGGGACACGGGAGTGGCTAAGCTTGCCTTCTGTGGCTCAAAGCCACTAGTGAAAATGCAGGGTTGACTCCTGCCTGACAGAAATGCAGAGCCAGCAACCTAAGAACATGGCTGAAAGGCCCCGAGGGCAGTCTAGTTAGGGAATGTCTTACCCCTTCCATACGTGCGCTTTTAGCAGGATACACAGGTGTCTAATTTCTGGGCGCTGACAACTGTGTCCTTGTTGTGGTTTCACCTGGCAGACAGCTAAGCAGCAGACAGCTGGCTGCTCTTGCTGCCCACGTGGGTTACAGGGGAGAACTGGCGAGGTAACCGTGTGAGAATTCAGAGGGTTAGAGAAAGGCGTTCTGGCAGGTGAAAGAAAAGCCGCACACACGAGCAAAGCAAACCAAGGAATTCTTTTGCAGCTTCCCCTAGGCAGGCAGATAGACCCTCGGCTGCTTTTGGGCAAGCAGGGCTTACCACGCGTAGCAGCTTGCTGGGAAGACGATGCCATCACAGCCAACGTGAACAGCTCCTTCTTCCTTAGGCCTTCTTTCCTTGCTGAGTGTGATGGGAAATGATATCATATTACCTTATGTTAATTTACAGTGTGTAATTAAGTCATTTTAAGAGTCATGTTCTGCAGCTGTAATCATCTTTCAGCCGTCTTAAACGGTGGTCAGAGGCCCTGGTTGTGTTTTTAGGAATTTTCTAATGACTTCCATAGGTATGCTTCTGGGCAGATATATTTGCATTTCATTTCTACGTCCTTCTTACTCTTCTTCAGGTATCAGTTAGTAATTTTGTTCAACCTAGTGCACTGGTAAGCACCACACAGTCCTTTGTTTGTGCTGACTTCGTTAGTTTTTCTCTTTTTCTCAGAAGTAATTTATCAGCTGCTCTGCAATTAGTTAGTAATTTCTGATTTAAAAGTGTGTTTTTTTTCATTTTTGCAAAATTGTAATTGTTCTTTTTCCCCCCTATGCATATAACACATTAAAACATTTTTATGCGCACGTTTTCCATATTTATGTTGTTTTTTTTTTAATTCCAGTCCAACCTCTTTTGATTCATTCCTTATTTATTAGCTTGCAATTAAAATACTTTTGCTTAGTACTTCGTCTTGTAGTCAAGCTCAGGCGAAGTGTCTTCACTATCTCAAAGGTTTTTTGATCCATTGCCATGATTTTTAGTATTATGTTGATGGGAGTTTATCTAAGGCTTCAGGAACTTTTGATTTATTTTTTTTTAAAGTTGCCAACATCCTGATTATTTTCCTTCTTGGAGCTTATTTATTCTCTTTTAAAACAAACAAACAAAACTAAATTTCTTAACACAAAATAAGTACAAAGTATTTGTATTTGTATTATTTGTATTATTCAAACATTTTTAGCTAAGTATTGTAAGTTATTTTTTAACAGTTCCTTCCCTTCAGACTTCTCTTTCAAGAAAGGTTTGATAAGTCTCATTTTTTTCTGAGTTTAGTTAGTTAGCCTAATGCAACACTTCGATATGAACTGTATAACATACAGACAGACAATAGCTGATATTACTAGAAATGCAACTGCTATGACATTCCATAATCTTAGATGATGGAATCAGAATGTCAGAAATTTCCATGTCTCTTCAAATCCAAGAGAGGTATCATCTTTCTGGATCTCATGTATAATTCTGGTTTGTTGTCAGAAGTACAGTATAGAGTCCCTTCCATTTTTTGTATTGGCAGCTTTTCTTTCCAGGAGGATACACTTGACCTGCTGACTTAAATGGAGATACGAGTGAGATCAAAGGCAGAAGAGCTCTCAGTTGGCTGCAACTCTAGAGACATGCAAGAATTCTTTGCAAAGATGCCAGGTAATCACTGAAAATCTGATCTTCTTTAAGATGCATTTGTTTTCTTCCCTGTTAAATTTAGAGCATAAGGTTTCCTATGCAAAATTTTAAATGAACACTTGCCTTCTCTATTCTAACTCTTAATAAAGCTTAATCCACTTCTTCTGGACTTCCTGACACAATATTCTATGCTGCATCTTCATTGCCTGATTCATCTTTTCTACATCTCCGGTAGACTGCAGCCTCTATGGAATATATAAATCCCACATAATTTCTAAAAATCTTGACACTTCTTTGCTATTTCTGGAATGAAATGAGGTCCTCTCTCTGAAAATCTTCTATCTCCTGGTATTGCCAAATCTTAGTATAATTTCTTTTAACAAAATCTTTATAACTTCTCTAGCCTTATTGCTTTGACATGGGAAAATTTCAGGCCATCCTGAAAAAGTATCAACAATTAATAACAAATATCTATGTTCATTACAGTGACATAATTTGGGAAAATCCATTTGCCAGTATTCCCCAGGCAGGAAACTTCTCTTCATGTTCCTAGAAGGAGGTCTTTGGATTTCAAGTTTTATTTTTTTTTTGAACACTAATTCCACTTCACTATATAAACAGTCTTAGCAATCAGCACCATATTATTTACTACAGTGTATTTATTTACGATCTCCTTTGAAGCTTCAGTTCGTATATGCATACACCTATGAGTTCACTCAATAAATTCCTTCATTATTTATGGAGTTTCAACACATTGTCCAATTGAAGTTACCCACAATCCTTTGGCAATCTTTATGCAGTTTTTTTGTCCAAGTTGTTTTCTTTTTCTGTACATTTAGGGATTTGACTTTTTGAAGTTCTTTCTGAGACAGAAGGTTGCTGAAGTTTTTTATAGAGAACTTCTTTTGAAGCCTATCTGCTTTTCTGTTCCCTCTAACTATATCAGTTTGTCTAAATTGATGTGCTGTGAAGTGTATCACTGCTTTTTCTTCATTTTTTTTAACTGCCTCAAATAATTTCTTAGTTTCTATACCGTATTTCATAGTATTCCTTGTGAAGATTACAATCTTTCTTTGTTTCTAAATTGCACTATAAGCATATGTTAGTCAGAAAGTATATTTTGAGTTAGTAAAGACATTAGACAGCTTTCCTTCTTATAATTCCAGGGCTCAAGTTAAAGCAATTCAACATTCAGAGTGGATGTGTTCATATGTTTACTGATAACTGTTTTGCCTTCATTGCCTTTTTAGAGTGACTGTGGCTTACCCAGCCTTCTGTTCTTCCTTCACAGCAAATCTGTTTCCATTAGTAAATAGCTCCTGGTGAGAAAGACTGTACTACACCTGTTTGTAAACAATCATGTGCCAATTCTTCCAAAGTTAGGTATCCACAGGTGACACCATCCAACCATTTCTAGAAATTTCTTGAATTCTCTCTGACTTTTTTTTTTTTTTTCCTTGGTGGAGGGGGATGGGATGGCGAGGGGGAGAGTGTGGATCTCACAGGTTACCTTCTTTCTTACAAATCCCAGTTTTCTTTGTCCCTCAGATATTTCAAATAATATTTTCTGCATTCTTTGTGCTTTCTTCTGTGTACTCCATGTTTTTCTGTCCCCAGAATGTTCAATAAGCTGATAGCTGTCTCTTCACATTCTTCAATTATATCTGCCTCTAGGAAGATATAATGTATGTATTATACTCCAACTTTGTTCTGATCAAAAGTTACATGTTCTCCCTTTTTTTTTTTTTTAATAAATCTATTCTCATTAGAGGTAATGGACATCCTGGTGTATAGAAAAATTCAGGTGTAAGTATTTTATTTCCAGTTTCACACTTAATCAGTTGAAAGAAAAGTTTGATCTCATGTTTTCCTGTAGCACAGTTACTGACATAGGAAATTTGCTCTTTGGTCCTTTTCAGCTATTTAGTACAGAACATGTTGCTCTTCTGTTGACCAAGAATTTAACTGTTATCCTGCAGCTTTTCTGAAACCAGGAATTCTTTAAGGGCATCTAGTTTCTCAATCCCAAATCAATACAAATTTTCTGTATCAATCTTAAGTAAAATGTGCCTTCAGAATGTGTACAGATGGGGTTATCCAATTTGCTATTTGTCACTTTGGGCATTGATTTTTTTTCAAAGTCCCCTTTCCCTGCAATTTGCACACAGATCTCTCTTCAGAGGGATCATATTCCCTAAATTTCCTCCTGCCCTCATCATCTTCTGCACTGTTGTTTAACCTGGCAAGTAGTTAAGCACCGCACAGTTATTTGATCACCCTCTTCACAATTCATTCTTAGTGGGACAGAGGAGGGAACTGTGTGTGGGGGGGGCAGGGGGGGATGGGCAGGGGAGAGGGGGGGAGAAGGAAGAAGGGAGGAAAAAGGGATAATAGTTATGAAAACAATAATAATAAATACATATACTTGTGTATATGTATACACTTATATGTATCTGTATATTTGTGAGTGTGTATATGAATATAGATATACACACACACGTATATATATACATACATATAAAGAAAAGTGATGCACAAGTAATTTCACATCACCCGCTAACAGATCCCCTGCCAATCCCCAGTCATGCTGCCCCACTAACTTCTCTGTTTTCAGTCTTTATTCCGTTATGATGTCATATAATATGGAATATCCCCTTGGCCAATTCAGGTCAAGTGTCCTGATTCCATTCCCTCCCAACTCCTTGTTTCCCCACAGCCTCCCTCACAGGCAGAACAGTATGAGAAGCTGAGAAAACAAAATGTCCTTGGCTCTGTGCAGTACTACTCAGCAACAACAACTAGAATAATGAGTGGGTTATCAAAATATACACTGAAAGCCAAAACATCCCAGGTAAAACTAGGACATGCATCTTTATTCTCTTGGAAAAAAAACCTTTCTTCAGAGGAGGTTTGTATTCAAGCCAATGCAGCAGCCAAAATTGCAGCATTTTTCTTACTTTTCTTAAATTTCACTTTGTTTCTCCCCCCTTTCCAATTCTTCCTTATTCTTGTGTATCTTATATGCAATCACTGTTAGCTGAGACATTGACATTCTAGACATGTTGTCTACTTTTTGTAACTTTCTTCTGATTCTCCTTCATGAAGAAACTTGTTCAAGGCCGCATTGGACTGAGTCCTGGGCAACCTGGGATTTGGGTTAAGGTTGTTACCAGGAAACTTCCTGGCTGGGCACAAGCCTTGGATAATTATCTCCTCTTCTCTTCTTTTTTTTTTCAGGTAGGTAGCAACAAAGCCATGCTGAAAAATCCAACGGTGATCAAAAAGACTTCAGGGCCTTGCGGAGATGGATAGAAGGATCAAGAGGGCAGGCAGTGCTCCCTTCTACTCTTCAAGTTGAGGGGAACAGTATTGAAAGAAAGAGGTAAGCTTTCAATATGGTTTGAAGGGATACATTGTGAAAATCAGGTTTACAACTGATAAGCAATAGAATAGCACGTCATGTTTGACAGCAAGCTAGTGAGGGTTTTACTGAGTACTTTGGAGAACTCTTGAAGTGTTTGTATACCAGTACATGCAGTATGAAAAATAAATAAGAGGAGCTAAAAGCCTGGTTCAGTTGCAATGCTACAACATCATTACAATTTGTTGAACCTGTGTGAAGAGTCCTGTGCTTGAAGTGCTATGATAGGTGATGATAGGTTCTTCAGGAAACATAGGCAGGTCAGGTCAGACAGACAGGTAACGCTGTATGCAAAAGGGGTTCAACTATATGATGCTGCGGTTGGAGAGTACATGGATGAGAGACTATGGAGATAGCTTAGGGAAAAACTAATAAAGCAGATGTTACTGTGGGAGTCTATTACAAATCACCAAGCCAGCATGATATCAGTGACACATGAGGACTGACAGGATAGAGAATACTATAAAAAAAATTAGAAGAATCTCTAGATCAGTTTCCCTTGTTGTGATTGGCAACTTCAACTTCCAGGTGTTTTCTGGGAAAATCATACCGCGCACATGAACAAGTCCAGGAAATTTACAAAGTATGCTGAGGATAACTTTTTTTTTTTACATCTACTGAGAGAGCCAACTGGGAAAGCTATCTTCCTAGATTTCTTGCCTATAAATAGAGAATTCTTGTAGTTGAATTGATTAGTGGCTGTCATGGGAAAAGTGTACATGAAATCTTTAAGTTTTAAATCCTTGCTATTTGCAAAAATCTATCAGCTACCTGAGACTTTAGGAAAGCAGAATTGCTCACAGAAACAGTAAGGTATCCTGCAAACCCACTTTTGAAGGCAGTGAGGTTCATAAATACTGCTCATATTTTAAGAACCTCCTTTTATGAAAGCAGGAGGAAGCATGGACAGTTCCAGTGTGTCATAAGTGAAGTAAGTGGGACAGAATGTTCTCTCGGTGATGAGAAACTTCTCTTGGAACTTTCATAAGGGGAAAAAAAATGCATGAACCTTGGAAGCAAAGCCTGGGTAGACAGAAGGATTATAGACATGATGTTTGCTATTACAGGGAGAAAATGAATACAGTTAAAGCTCAGTTGTAGTTGATGAACAACAGTGCTGTGGTGATGAACAACAAGAAAGTCTTTTTAAAGTATGTTTAACAGTGAGAGGAAGAATATAGAAAACTGTTCAGTTAATTGATAAGGTCACCTCACAAAAGGGGTGAACATAAAGCTGAAATATTTAATGCCTTCTTTTGGCTTCATGGAGCCCTGGGCTGGAATACCATGTTTGAGTGAGAAATAAGCTTCCAGCTGAAGCTGAGCTTGTTCAGGATTTCCTGCTTCAGTTGAATGCACGTAAGTCTATGGGGCCTGATGAGGTATATCCCAGAGTACTGAAAGTGCTGGCCTGTATTACTGTGAGAATACTCTCACAGTTATGAACAATCTTGGGAATATGGAGAATCCCAGTCAACTGGGAAGTTGTCTTGCTCCAGTTACAGGAGGGAGTGGAGATTATTTTATATATGTATACACGATGGAGAGATTAAGACACAGTGGGTCAAATGTCAGCCTGACCAGTTTATTACAAGTCCTAGTTGTTTAGGGAGGTGGGACGGGAAGATGGGCAATAAAAAAGAGTTAGGAAATAAAATGAAGGAGTTTTTATAGAAAGCAAGAGAGAGACAGTCATCCTTGAGATTCCAGCATAGCTCATAGCTCATAATCCAGAGGAAATACTCCTTGTGTATTTCCTTTGGCAGAAAGCCTTGCCAAAAGCTTACAGAAAAATACTTCTGTGCTACCAGACAACCACAAGAGACAACTTCTAAGTTGCAAAGTTAGGATGTTTCCCAGTGCTTCTTATCAGAATTTCAATCCTAACATTTTGGGAGGATTTTAGAGCTCTCATATTTTGTGTACTTCTAAACAGAATTTGGCACCTGGAATAATAAAACTGTCTACTGGTAAGAGGAATCAAATCATTAAGATGATCAGTGTTAACATGCTTAATTCCAGTTTACCAATGTCTCTTAAATGGATGCCACAAGGATGTAAGTTGCAAAAGTTTTGGCGGATTAGTTTTACTTAGGAGAACTGAGTATTTCGTCCACTGCTTTGGGATGGAGCTCTTGGAGCAAGTCCAGAGAAGGATCACTAAAATGATCAGAGGACCTTTCCTATGAAGAAAGGTTGAGAGAACTGGGCTTGTTCAGTTTGGAGAAAAGAAGGTGGTCTTCCAATACTTGAAGGGAACATATAAACAGGGGGGGGGAACAGCTGTTTAAAAGGGTGGATAGTGATAAGACAAGGGGAATGGTTTTAAACTAAGATGGGAGGTTTAGATTAGATATTAGGAGGAAGTTTTTCACTCAGAGGGTGATTGTACAATGGAACAAGTTGCCCAAGGAGGTTGTGGATGCCCCATCCCTGGAGGATTCAAGGCCAGGTTGGATGTGGCTCTGGGCAGCCTGATCTATAGTGGTTGGCCGCCCTGCCCACTGCAGGGGGATTGAAACTAGATGATCACTGTGGTCCTTTTCAATCCAGGCCATTCCATGATTCTGTGATTCTAAGATTAATAGCTTGTAGTTCAGATGTTGGTCTTCAATTATGATGGGTCATCAGAGGTTGTGTTGTACAGTTGACAGCAGCTAACAGTGACAGTACAAACATACAAGTCCAAAGTGGTTGAGTCAGTTCTCTTTGGAGTGATAGCTTCTGGACCTCAGCAGCAATTTTTCCCATTTTCTGGGCCTTACCAGCAGATAAGAGGGAGCAGGGCGGCACCCACTTGCATCTTACGTTCAAAACATACAATGGTGTCATTCCCCAATCTCCTGGACCACACTGGAGTTACCTGATCAAAAACCAGATCTTCTGTCAGTAAACACACACAGTCAGTCAAATGTAAAACTGTCCACAAAGTGATGTTGACTGCTACGCAGTGACAGCCACAACTTGCCTCCTAGATAACTCAGAGTCCTATTGCAAACAACGTGTCCCAAAAAAGTGTAGTGCAAAAATAGAGGCTTGAGCCAAAAAAAAACAAACCAAACCAAAACAAACCATTGCGTCTATGGATCAGTACATTTTATTTCCTTGCTTGCCAAAAATAAGTAGAAGATTAGTCAAAGACAGAGTTAGCTGGCACAAAGGAGCGCCCTGCCCGTTTCCCATCTGCCCCTATAGGAATACAGGCCTACGTTTAACTGCTCGACCTTGCTGCCTGTGTGCCTGTGATGTGTACTTGTTGCTGTTTAAGCTGGCAGAAAACTGAATGCCACACAGCCTCCCCAGCCGTGGTGGGGAAAGTATTGGAAGGATGAAACTGGGAGCACACACGGGTTTAGGCAAAGACCGTTTACTAGTAAATGAAAAGCCGCGCCTGCAAGCCAAGGGAAACATTCGCCATTTCTCTTTGACGGGCAAACATCCATCCACTTCTAGGATCCCGGGGCTCAGTGCACGTGACAAGCTCTTATCTAGTACGGTATGCAGTGTAGCTGAATATGAAGGTTAAATAAAGCTTTACTTACCTTTATGAAGTTCTTCATGCATTTCAACGGACGTGTAATTTGAACATATAGCTGTGTCAGGCTGACGTTGGCCAGCAGCCTGATGCTGTCCGGTCTGCGTCCCGTGCCATCTTCTCGTGCACTGCCAGGCCTCCTTGCTGGCGCTGCTCTGCAACAAGAGCAGAGGAACTACAGCATGGGTGCGTTAGCACCACCAGTTTGGTCAAGAAAAGCAAAAGAGCCCGTCAAACTGTACGAGGAGGTACGAGGAAAACGAGCAGTATCCCAGACAAAACCACAGCAACTACCGAGTGTAGTATAGTAGTACGTACAGAGGGTAGTACGGCACCTAGTGTAGCTATGTAGCAATGGAGAAAATATTTTCAATTAACTTTATCAAATCCTTTCTGTAATTCTGTACCTGCATATACTGTAGAGATTGCTGTGGTGGGCGGGCCTCGGCCAGCAGCCCGATGCGCACCCAGCTACTCTCTCACTCAGTCTTCTCAACGGGACGGAGTAGGGAACACGACAGGAATTCTCGTGGGTCAAGATAAGGATGGGGAGCTTGCTCACCAGAGGTAGAGCAGAATAGACGTGGGGGAAGCTGCTTGATGTCATTGCACATTTTGGACAGACTTGGATGGTGAGAAACAAAAGCACCTGACCCTCTTCACTTCTTCCCCGAGCTCAAACACCCTCGATCACGCATGAGTCCTCGACCTCCCCGCAGCGCAAGAGGTGCAGGGGTCGGGGGCGGTAGCGGTCAGTCCCTCCACAGCTCTGCTCTGCCACTCCTTCCTCCTCACGCTTCTCCCCTGTACCTGCGTGGGCTCTGAGCAGGCTGCAGCATCCCTTGGGGTATAGCGACGTGCCCGCTGCCTCCAGCAGGGACTGCGGGAGAATCTCTGTCCTAGCGCTTACAGCACCTCCTTCTGTTTCTCCTCCTGCCCGTGCTTTGTTCCCACTCTTTGCTCCGGCGCCACCTCCTCCTCCTCCTCCTCATGCTCCACCTCCTTCTCCTCCCTCCTCTCCACCTCCCGCTCCTCAGCATCTCACCTTGGCATTCGCGCGGCTGTTTTGCACGTTTTCCCACCCTCTCTGCCCATCCTGCCCGGTCTCGCCCTTTCCCAGGGACGTTTTGCCCAGGACGCCTCCACCTTGGGTGCGGGGCTCAGTTGTGCCTTGTAGCAGTGCCGCTGGAGCTGGGCGGAAACGGCTGGTTTTCACACGGGGCATTCCTGCCTTCTCCTCAGAGGCGGCCGGCAGCCCACAGTGCCAGCACCTGGGCACCTGCCCCCCTACAGCCGGGACGATTGTATCAACATGAATGTATTTTAACATCAGAGCGCTTTCTGGTCCAGACGAGCTGGGCAGCCAATCAGAGGGAATCCTGAGAAGGCGGCAGCCATTAGAAGAGAGGCCAATCACAGAGCAGTACGAAAACACGTGGCCAACAAAGTGTCACAAAATGGTGGCTCCTGACTGTGGAATGCAAGCTGGAACAAAATGGCGCCTCCGCAGGCTCATGAAATGGCGGCTCCTCACCCTGGAATGCAGACTGGAACAAAATGGTGCCTCCCTGTGTAGGTAGGTGGGAAGGATTTTCTGTCCTGTCCCATCCGACCGGTGGGCGGGCCCAGTAGCTCTGGGTCCTCCCCTTCACCCGCAGCTCTATCCCAGCCCTGGCACGCACTCCACCCAGCGCCTCCAGCTGGTAGCCGGGAAGAACGGCGGTTGGAGGCGCTGCTCTGCTGAGCAGCGACAGGCGCCGGCTGTGCTGGCTGGCGGCTCTCCGCCCGAGTGGCGGGAGGTGCTCTGCTGCGCATCACGTGTAGCTGAACGAGCCCAAATCTAGAATTTGGGGGGGGTGTGTGTATCGGGGGCGGGGGTTGCTAGGCATGGCTTTTGAGGAGTGGTTTTCTGCACCTTTCTAAATTGCAAGGTGGGCAGCTTTTATGGTAAAGAGGGAAGATGAGAGAGCAGGTGAACGTGTACATCCTCCCGACTCTGTGCGTGTGGCTTGAATTCCAGTGGCACTTGTCTGGATGATGTGCACGCTTCTGTCCAAGTGCCTTCTTTTCTGAGCGTGCCAAGTCACATCCAGGCAGCAAAATTCACAGCGCAACGATTAAGGAAGAAAGGGTTGCATGCTCAGCTGCAGGTGGCGTTTTGCTCCGGTTTTCCATGTGTGCAAATGGCACAGAGCACTGCCTGGGTTTTCCAGCCCCATGTAAAGCCCCAGGCCTGCCCTAGGAAGCCCGTGTGCTCTCCTACGCAGGTTGGCATAAGCCTCGGGGATGTGTCCTGTCACTCGAGCTGTCGGGGTCACTCTCGTTGGCATGCTCGAGGATTTGTAGTCAGAGAAGATGTCTCTCCGGGCCCAGGCCCGGGCCCGGGCCCAGGCCCAGGCCCAGCATGGCCACCTGGGAGGCATCCTGGTGCCCCCGAGGTTTTTGCCGAGCCTCCAACCTCTCGGAGCTCCCCCACCGCTGATGGCCCAGTGGCTTTTCTGCAGACTGAGAAAGGGCGGGTCGCTGGCGTGGCCTTCTTTGTACGTTGGACCGTTTCTATTCCCACGGAAAGTCAAATTCTTTCTTTTGTTAGCTGGCACAAAGGAGCGCCCTGCCCGTTTCCCATCTGCCCCTGTAGGAATACAGGCCTACGTTTAACTGCTCGACCTTGCTGCCTGTGTGCCTGTGATGTGTACTTGTTGCTGTTTAAGCTGGCAGAAAACTGAATGCCACACAGCCTCCCCAGCCGTGGTGGGGAAAGTATTGGAAGGATGAAACTGGGAGCACACACGGGTTTAGGCAAAGACCGTTTACTAGTAAATGAAAAGCCGCGCCTGCAAGCCAAGGGAAACATTCGCCATTTCTCTTTGACGGGCAAACATCCATCCACTTCTAGGATCCCGGGGCTCAGTGCACGTGACAAGCTCTTATCTAGTACGGTATGCAGTGTAGCTGAATATGAAGGTTAAATAAAGCTTTACTTACCTTTATGAAGTTCTTCATGCATTTCAACGGACGTGTAATTTGAACATATAGCTGTGTCAGGCTGACGTTGGCCAGCAGCCTGATGCTGTCCGGTCTGCGTCCCGTGCCATCTTCTCGTGCACTGCCAGGCCTCCTTGCTGGCGCTGCTCTGCAACAAGAGCAGAGGAACTACAGCATGGGTGCGTTAGCACCACCAGTTTGGTCAAGAAAAGCAAAAGAGCCCGTCAAACTGTACGAGGAGGTACGAGGAAAACGAGCAGTATCCCAGACAAAACCACAGCAACTACCGAGTGTAGTATAGTAGTACGTACAGAGGGTAGTACGGCACCTAGTGTAGCTATGTAGCAATGGAGAAAATATTTTCAATTACCTTTATCAAATCCTTTCTGTAATTCTGTACCTGCATATACTGTAGAGATTGCTGTGGTGGGCGGGCCTCGGCCAGCAGCCCGATGCGCACCCAGCTACTCTCTCACTCAGTCTTCTCAACGGGACGGAGTAGGGAACACGACAGGAATTCTCGTGGGTCAAGATAAGGATGGGGAGCTTGCTCACCAGAGGTAGAGCAGAATAGACGTGGGGGAAGCTGCTTGATGTCATTGCACATTTTGGACAGACTTGGATGGTGAGAAACAAAAGCACCTGACCCCTCTTCACTTCTTCCCCGAGCTCAAACACCCTCGATCACGCATGAGTCCTCGACCTCCCCGCAGCGCAAGAGGTGCAGGGGTCGGGGGCGGTAGCGGTCAGTCCCTCCACAGCTCTGCTCTGCCACTCCTTCCTCCTCACGCTTCTCCCCTGTACCTGCGTGGGCTCTGAGCAGGCTGCAGCATCCCTTGGGGTATAGCGACGTGCCCGCCGCCTCCAGCAGGGACTGCGGGAGAATCTCTGTCCTAGCGCTTACAGCACCTCCTTCTGTTTCTCCTCCTGCCCGTGCTTTGTTCCCACTCTTTGCTCCGGCGCCACCTCCTCCTCCTCCTCCTCATGCTCCACCTCCTTCTCCTCCCTCCTCTCCACCTCCCGCTCCTCAGCATCTCACCTTGGCATTCGCGCGGCTGTTTTGCACGTTTTCCCACCCTCTCTGCCCATCCTGCCCGGTCTCGCCCTTTCCCGGGGACGTTTTGCCCAGGACGCCTCCACCTTGGGTGCGGGGCTCATTTGTGCCTTGTAGCAGTGCCGCTGGAGCTGGGCGGAAACGGCTGGTTTTCACACGGGGCATTCCTGCCTTCTCCTCAGAGGCGGCCGGCAGCCCACAGTGCCAGCACCTGGGCACCTCCCCCCTACAGCCGGGACGATTGTATCAACATGAATGTTTTTTAACATCAGAGCGCTTTCTGGTCCAGACGAGCTGGGCAGCCAATCAGAGGGAACCCTGAGAAGGCGGCAGCCATTAGAAGAGAGGCCAATCACAGAGCAGTACGAAAACACGGGGCCAACAAAGTGCCACAAAATGGTGGCTCCTGACTGTGGAATGCAAGCTGGAACAAAATGGCGCCTCCGCAGGCTCATGAAATGGCGGCTCCTCACCCTGGAATGAAGACTGGAACAAAAGGGTGCCTCCCTGTGTAGGTAGGTGGGAAGGATTTTCTGTCCTGTCCCATCCGACCGGTGGGCGGGGCCAGTAGCTCTGGGTCCTCCCCTTCACCCGCAGCTCTATCCCAGCCCTGGCACGAACTCCACCCAGCGCCTCCAGCTGGTAGCCGGGAAGAACGGTGGGTTGGAGGCGCTGCTCTGCTGAGCATCGACAGGCGCCGGCTGTGCTGGCTGGCGGCTCTCCGCCCGAGTGGCGGGAGGTGCTCTGCTGCGCATCACGAGTAGCTGAACGAGCCCAAATCTAGAATTTGGGGGGGGTGTGTGTATCGGGGGCGGGGGTTGCTAGGCATGGCTTTTGAGGAGTGGTTTTCTGCACCTTTCTAAATTGCAAGGTGGGCAGCTTTTATGGTAAAGAGGGAAGATTAGAGAGCAGGTGAACGTGTACATCCTCCCGACTCTGTGCGTGTGGCTTGAATTCCAGTGGCACTTGTCTGGATGATGTGCACGCTTCTGTCCAAGTGCCTTCTTTTCTGAGCGTGCCAAGTCACATCCAGGCAGCAAAATTCACAGCGCAACGATTAAGGAAGAAAGGGTTGCATGCTCAGCTGCAGGTGGCGTTTTGCTCCGGTTTTCCATGTGTGCAAATGGCACAGAGCACTGCCTGGGTTTTCCAGCCCCATGTAAAGCCCCAGGCCTGCCCTAGGAAGCCCGTGTGCTCTCCTACGCAGGTTGGCATAAGCCTCGGGGATGTGTCCTGTCACTCGAGCTGTCGGGGTCACTCTCGTTGGCATGCTCGAGGATTTGTAGTCAGAGAAGATGTCTCTCCGGGCCCAGGCCCGGGCCCGGGCCCAGGCCCAGGCCCCGCATGGCCACCTGGGAGGGATCCTGGTGCCCCCCAGGTTTTTGCCGAGCCTCCAACCTCTCGGAGCTCCCCCACCGCTGATGGCCCAGTGGCTTTTCTGCAGACTGAGAAAGGGCGGGTCGCTGGCGTGGCCTTCTTTGTACGTTGGACCGTTTCTATTCCCACGGAAAGTCAAATTCTTTCTTTTGTTAGCTGGCACAAAGGAGCGCCCTGCCCGTTTCCCATCTGCCCCTGTAGGAATACAGGCCTACGTTTAACCCCTCGACCTTGCTGCCTGTGTGCCTGTGATGTGTACTTGTTGCTGTTTAAGCTGGCAGAAAACTGAATGCCACACAGCCTCCCCAGCCGTGGTGGGGAAAGTATTGGAAGGATGAAACTGGGAGCACACACGGGTTTAGGCAAAGACCGTTTACTAGTAAATGAAAAGCCGCGCCTGCAAGCCAAGGGAAACATTCGCCATTTCTCTTTGACGGGCAAACATCCATCCACTTCTAGTATCCCGGGCTCAGTGCACGTGACAAGCTCTTATCTAGTACGGTATGCAGTGTAGCTGAATATGAAGGTTAAATAAAGCTTTACTTACCTTTATGAAGTTCTTCATGCATTTCAACGGACGTGTAATTTGAACATATAGCTGTGTCAGGCTGACGTTGGCCAGCAGCCTGAAGCTGTCCGGTCTGCGTCCCGTGCCATCTTCTCGTGCACTGCCAGGCCTCCTTGCTGGCGCTGCTCTGCAACAAGAGCAGAGGAACTAAAGCATGGGTGCGTTAGCACCCACAGTTTGGTCAAGAAAAGCAAAAGAGCCCGTCAAACTGTACGAGGAGGTACGAGGAAAACGAGCAGTATCCCAGACAAAACCACAGCAACTACCGAGTGTAGTATAGTAGTACGTACAGAGGGTAGTACGGCACCTAGTGTAGCTATGTAGAAATGGAGAAAATATTTTCAATTACCTTTATCAAATCCTTTCTGTAATTCTGTACCTGCATATACTGTAGAGATTGCTGTGGTGGGCGGGCCTCGGCCAGCAGCCCGATGCGCACCCAGCTACTCTCTCACTCAGTCTTCTCAACGGGACGGAGTAGGGAACACGACAGGAATTCTCGTGGGTCAAGATAAGGATGGGGAGCTTGCTCACCAGAGGTAGAGCAGAATAGACGTGGGGGAAGCTGCTTGATGTCATTGCACATTTTGGACAGACTTGGATGGTGAGAAACAAAAGCACCTGACCCCTCTTCACTTCTTCCCCGAGCTCAAACACCCTCGATCACGCATGAGTCCTCGACCTCCCCGCAGCGCAAGAGGTGCAGGGGTCGGGGGCGGTAGCGGTCAGTCCCTCCACAGCTCTGCTCTCCCACTCCTTCCTCCTCACGCTTCTCCCCTGTACCTGCGTGGGCTCTGAGCAGGCTGCAGCATCCCTTGGGGTATAGCGACGTGCCCGCCGCCTCCAGCATGGACTGCGGGAGAATCTCTGTCCAAGCGCTTACAGCACCTCCTTCTGTTTCTCCTCCTGCCCGTGCTTTGTTCCCACTTTTTGCTCCGGCGCCACCTCCTCCTCCTCCTCCTCATGCTCCACCTCCTTCTCCCCCCTCCTCTCCACCTCCCGCTCCTCAGCATCTCACCTTGGCATTCGCGCGGCTGTTTTGCACGTTTTCCCACCCTCTCTCCCCATCCTGCCCGGTCTCGCCCTTTCCCAGGGACTTTTTGCCCAGGACGCCTCCACCTTGGGTTCGGGGCTCAGTTGTGCCTTGTAGCAGTGCCGCGGGAGCTGGGCGGAAACGGCTGGTTTTCACACGGGGCATTCCAGCCTTCTCCTCAGAGGCGGCCGGCAGCCCACAGTGCCAGCACCTGGGCACCTGCCCCCCTACAGCCGGGACGATTGTATCAACATGAATGTATTTTAACATCAGAGCGCTTTCTGGTCCAGACGAGCTGGGCAGCCAATCAGAGGGAATCCTGAGAAGGCGGCAGCCATTAGAAGAGAGGCCAATCACAGAGCAGTACGAAAACACGTGGCCAACAAAGTGTCACAAAATGGTGGCTCCTGACTGTGGAATGCAAGCTGGAACAAAATGGCGCCTCCGCAGGCTCATGAAATGGCGGCTCCTCACCCTGGAATGCAGACTGGAACAAAATGGTGCCTCCCTGTGTAGGTAGGTGGGAAGGATTTTCTGTCCGGTCCCATCCGACCGGTGGGCGGGCCCAGTAGCTCTGGTTCCTCCCCTTCACCCGCAGCTCTATCCCAGCCCTGGCACGCACTCCACCCAGCGCCTCCAGCTGGTAGCCGGGAAGAACGGCGGGTTGGAGGCGCTGCTCTGCTGAGCAGCGACAGGCGCCGGCTGTGCTGGCTGGCGGCTCTCCGCCCGAGTGGCGGGAGGTGCTCTGCTGCGCATCACGTGTAGCTGAACGAGCCCAAATCTAGAATTTGGGGGGGGTGTGTGTATCGGGGGCGGGGGTTGCTAGGCATGGCTTTTGAGGAGTGGTTTTCTGCACCTTTCTAAATTGCAAGGTGGGCAGCTTTTATGGTAAAGAGGGAAGATGAGAGAGCAGGTGAACGTGTACATCCTCCCGACTCTGTGCGTGTGGCTTGAATTCCAGTGGCACTTGTCTGGATGATGTGCACGCTTCTGTCCAAGTGCCTTCTTTTCTGAGCGTGCCAAGTCACATCCAGGCAGCAAAATTCACAGCGCAACGATTAAGGAAGAAAGGGTTGCATGCTCAGCTGCAGGTGGCGTTTTGCTCCGGTTTTCCATGTGTGCAAATGGCACAGAGCACTGCCTGGTTTTTCCAGCCCCATGTAAAGCCCCAGGCCTGCCCTAGGAAGCCCGTGTGCTCTCCTACGCAGGTTGGCATAAGCCTCGGGGATGTGTCCTGTCACTCGAGCTGTCGGGGTCACTCTCGTTGGCATGCTCGAGGATTTGTAGTCAGAGAAGATGTCTCTCCGGGCCCAGGCCCGGCCCGGGCCCAGGCCCAGGCCCAGCATGGCCACCTGGGAGGCATCCTGGTGCCCCCGAGGTTTTTGCCGAGCCTCCAACCCCTCGGAGCTCCCCCACCGCTGATGGCCCAGTGGCTTTTCTGCAGACTGAGAAAGGGCGGGTCGCTGGCGTGGCCTTTTTTGTACGTTGGACCGTTTCTATTCCCACGGAAAGTCAAATTCTTTCTTTTGTTTGCTGGCACAAAGGAGCGCCCTGCCCGTTTCCCATCTGCCCCTGTAGGAATACAGGCCCACGTTTAACTGCTCGACCTTGCTGCCTGTGTGCCTGTGATGTGTACTTGTTGCTGTTTAAGCTGGCAGAAAACTGAATGCCACACAGCCTCCCCAGCCGTGGTGGGGAAAGTATTGGAAGGATGAAACTGGGAGCACACACGGGTTTAGGCAAAGACCGTTTACTAGTAAATGAAAAGCCGCGCCTGCAAGCCAAGGGAAACATTCGCCATTTCTCTTTGACGGGCAAACATCCATCCACTTCTAGGGTCCCGGGGCTCAGTGCACGTGACAAGCTCTTATCTAGTACGGTATGCAGTGTAGCTGAAAATGAAGGTTAAATAAAGCTTTACTTACCTTTATGAAGTTCTTCATGCATTTCAACGGACGTGTAATTTTAACATATAGCTGTGTCAGGCTGACGTTGGCCAGCAGCCTGATGCTGTCCGGTCTGCGTCCCGTGCCATCTTCTCGTGCACTGCCAGGCCTCCTTGCTGGCGCTGCTCTGCAACAAGAGCAGAGGAACTACAGCATGGGTGCGTTAGCACCACCAGTTTGGTCAAGAAAAGCAAAAGAGCCCGTCAAACTGTACGAGGAGGTACGAGGAAAACGAGCAGTATCCCAGAAAAAACCACAGCAACTACCGAGTGTAGTATAGTAGTACGTACAGAGGGTAGTACGGCACCTAGTGTAGCTATGTAGCAATGGAGAAAATATTTTCAATTACCTTTATCAAATCCTTTCTGAAATTCTGTACCTGCATATACTGTAGAGATTGCTGTGGTGGGCGGGCCTCGGCCAGCAGCCCGATGCGCACCCAGCTACTCTCTCACTCAGTCTTCTCAACGGGACGGAATAGGGAACACGACAGGAATTCTCGTGGGTCAAGATAAGGATGGGGAGCTTGCTCACCAGAGGTAGAGCAGAATAGACGTGGGGAAGCTGCTTGATGTCATTGCACATTTTGGACAGACTTGGATGGTGAGAAACAAAAGCACCTGACCCCTCTTCACTTCTTCCCCGAGCTCAAACACCCTCGATCACGCATGAGTCCTCGACCTCCCCGCAGCGCAAGAGGTGCAGGGGTCGGGGGCGGTAGCGGTCAGTCCCTCCACAGCTCTGCTCTGCCACTCCTTCCTCCTCACGCTTCTCCCCTGTACCTGCGTGGGCTCTGAGCAGGCTGCAGCATCCCTTGGGGTATAGCGACGTGCCCGCCGCCTCCAGCAGGGACTGCGGGAGAATCTCTGTCCTAGCGCTTACAGCACCTCCTTCTGTTCTTCCTCCTGCCCGTGCTTTGTTCCCACTCTTTGCTCCGGCGCCACCTCCTCCTCCTCCTCCTCATGCTCCACCTCCTTCTCCTCCCTCCTCTCCACCTCCCGCTCCTCAGCATCTCACCTTGGCATTCGCGCGGCTGTTTTGCACGTTTTTCCACCCTCTCTGCCTTTCCTGCCCGGTCTCGCCCTTTCCCAGGGACGTTTTGCCCAGGACGCCTCCACCTTGGGTGCGGGGCTCAGTTG
Organism: Meleagris gallopavo; assembly: GCF_905368555.1. Taxonomy (NCBI): domain Eukaryota; kingdom Metazoa; phylum Chordata; class Aves; order Galliformes; family Phasianidae; genus Meleagris; species Meleagris gallopavo. The sequence goes on along the minus strand of NC_139435.1, from coordinate 27,567,088 downwards.
TGCCTTGTAGCAGTGCCGCTGGAGCTGGGCGGAAACGGCTGGTTTTCACACGGGGCATTCCTGCCTTCTCCTCAGAGGCGGCCGGCAGCCCACAGTGCAAGCACCTGGGCACCTGCCCCCCTACAGCCGGGACGATTGTATCAACATGAATGTATTTTAACATCAGAGCGCTTTCTGGTCCAGACGAGCTGGGCAGCCAATCAGAGGGAATCCTGAGAAGGCGGCAGCCATTAGAAGAGAGGCCAATCACAGAGCAGTACGAAAACACGTGGCCAACAAAGTGTCACAAAATGGTGGCTCCTGACTGTGGAATGCAAGCTGGAACAAAATGGCGCCTCCGCAGGCTCATGAAATGGCGGCTCCTCACCCTGGAATGCAGACTGGAACAAAATGGTGCCTCCCTGTGTGGGTAGGTGGGAAGGATTTTCTGTCCTGTCCCATCCGACCGGTGGGCGGGCCCAGTAGCTCTGGGTCCTCCCCTTCACCCGCAGCTCTATCCCACCCTGGCACGCACTCCACCCAGCGCCTCCAGCTGGTAGCCGGGAAGAACGGCGGGTTGGAGGCGCTGCTCTGCTGAGCAGCGACAGGCGCCGGCTGTGCTGGCTGGCGGCTCTCCGCCCGAGTGGCGGGAGGTGCTCTGCTGCGCATCACGTGTAGCTGAACGATCCCAAATCTAGAATTTGGGGGGGGTGTGTGTATCGGGGGCGGGGGTTGCTAGGCATGGCTTTTGAGGAGTGGTTTTCTGCACCTTTCTAAATTGCAAGGTGGGCAGCTTTTATGGTAAAGAGGGAAGATGAGAGAGCAGGTGAACGTGTACATCCTCCCGACTCTGTGCGTGTGGCTTGAATTCCAGTGGCACTTGTCTGGATGATGTGCACGCTTCTGTCCAAGTGCCTTCTTTTCTGAGCGTGCCAAGTCACATCCAGGCAGCAAAATTCACAGCGCAACGATTAAGGAAGAAAGGGTTGCATGCTCAGCTGCAGGTGGCGTTTTGCTCCGGTTTTCCATGTGTGCAAATGGCACAGAGCACTGCCTGGGTTTTCCAGCCCCATGTAAAGCCCCAGGCCTGCCCTAGGAAGCCCGTGTGCTCTCCTACGCAGGTTGGCATAAGCCTCGGGGATGTGTCCTGTCACTCGAGCTGTCGGGGTCACTCTCGTTGGCATGCTCGAGGATTTGTAGTCAGAGAAGATGTCTCTCCGGCCCAGGCCCGGGCCCGGGCCCAGGCCCAGGCCCAGCATGGCCACCTGGGAGGCATCCTGGTGCCCCCGAGGTTTTTGCCGAGCCTCCAACCTCTCGGAGCTCCCCCACCGCTGATGGCCCAGTGGCTTTTCTGCAGACTGAGAAAGGGCGGGTCGCTGGCGTGGCCTTCTTTGTACGTTGGACCGTTTCTATTCCCACGGAAAGTCAAATTCTTTCTTTTGTTAGCTGGCACAAAGGAGCGCCCTGCCCGTTTCCCATCTGCCCCTGTAGGAATACAGGCCTACGTTTAACTGCTCGACCTTGCTGCCTGTGTGCCTGTGATGTGTACTTGTTGCTGTTTAAGCTGGCAGAAAACTGAATGCCACACAGCCTCCCCAGCCGTGGTGGGGAAAGTATTGGAAGGATGAAACTGGGAGCACACACGGGTTTAGGCAAAGACCGTTTACTAGTAAATGAAAAGCCGCGCCTGCAAGCCAAGGGAAACATTCGCCATTTCTCTTTGACGGGCAAACATCCATCCACTTCTAGGATCCCGGGGCTCAGTGCACGTGACAAGCTCTTATCTAGTACGGTATGCAGTGTAGCTGAATATGAAGGTTAAATAAAGCTTTACTTACCTTTATGAAGTTCTTCATGCATTTCAACGGACGTGTAATTTGAACATATAGCTGTGTCAGGCTGACGTTGGCCAGCAGCCTGATGCTGTCCGGTCTGCGTCCCGTGCCATCTTCTCGTGCACTGCCAGGCCTCCTTGCTGGCGCTGCTCTGCAACAAGAGCAGAGGAACTACAGCATGGGTGCGTTAGCACCACCAGTTTGGTCAAGAAAAGCAAAAGAGCCCGTCAAACTGTACGAGGAGGTACGAGGAAAACGAGCAGTATCCCAGACAAAACCACAGCAACTACCGAGTGTAGTATAGTAGTACGTACAGAGGGTAGTACGGCACCTAGTGTAGCTATGTAGCAATGGAGAAAATATTTTCAATTACCTTTATCAAATCCTTTCTGTAATTCTGTACCTGCATATACTGTAGAGATTGCTGTGGTGGGCGGGCCTCGGCCAGCAGCCCGATGCGCACCCAGCTACTCTCTCACTCAGTCTTCTCAACGGGACGGAGTAGGGAACACGACAGGAATTCTCGTGGGTCAAGATAAGGATGGGGAGCTTGCTCACCAGAGGTAGAGCAGAATAGACGTGGGGGAAGCTGCTTGATGTCATTGCACATTTTGGACAGACTTGGATGGTGAGAAACAAAAGCACCTGACCCCTCTTCACTTCTTCCCCGAGCTCAAACACCCTCGATCACGCATGAGTCCTCGACCTCCCCGCAGCGCAAGAGGTGCAGGGGTCGGGGGCGGTAGCGGTCAGTCCCTCCACAGCTCTGCTCTGCCACTCCTTCCTCCTCACGCTTCTCCCCTGTACCTGCGTGGGCTCTGAGCAGGCTGCAGCATCCCTTGGGGTATAGCGACGTGCCCGCCGCCTCCAGCAGGGACTGCGGGAGAATCTCTGTCCTAGCGCTTACAGCACCTCCTTCTGTTTCTCCTCCTGCCCGTGCTTTGTTCCCACTCTTTGCTCCGGCGCCACCTCCTCCTCCTCCTCCTCATGCTCCACCTCCTTCTCCTCCCTCCTCTCCACCTCCCGCTCCTCAGCATCTCACCTTGGCATTCGCGCGGCTGTTTTGCACGTTTTCCCACCCTCTCTGCCCATCCTGCCCGGTCTCGCCCTTTCCCAGGGACGTTTTGCCCAGGACGCCTCCACCTTGGGTGCGGGGCTCAGTTGTGCCTTGTAGCAGTGCCGCTGGAGCTGGGCGGAAACGGCTGGTTTTCACACGGGGCATTCCTGCCTTCTCCTCAGAGGCGGCCGGCAGCCCACAGTGCCAGCACCTGGGCACCTGCCCCCCTACAGCCGGGACGATTGTATCAACATGAATGTATTTTAACATCAGAGCGCTTTCTGGTCCAGACGAGCTGGGCAGCCAATCAGAGGGAATCCTGAGAAGGCGGCAGCCATTAGAAGAGAGGCCAATCACAGAGCAGTACGAAAACACGTGGCCAACAAAGTGTCACAAAATGGTGGCTCCTGACTGTGGAATGCAAGCTGGAACAAAATGGCGCCTCCGCAGGCTCATGAAATGGCGGCTCCTCACCCTGGAATGCAGACTGGAACAAAATGGTGCCTCCCTGTGTAGGTAGGTGGGAAGGATTTTCTGTCCTGTCCCATCCGACCGGTGGGCGGGCCCAGTAGCTCTGGGTCCTCCCCTTCACCCGCAGCTCTATCCCAGCCCTGGCACGCACTCCACCCAGCGCCTCCAGCTGGTAGCCGGGAAGAACGGCGGGTTGGAGGCGCTGCTCTGCTGAGCAGCGACAGGCGCCGGCTGTGCTGGCTGGCGGCTCTCCGCCCGAGTGGCGGGAGGTGCTCTGCTGCGCATCACGTGTAGCTGAACGAGCCCAAATCTAGAATTTGGGGGGGGTGTGTGTATCGGGGGCGGGGGTTGCTAGGCATGGCTTTTGAGGAGTGGTTTTCTGCACCTTTCTAAATTGCAAGGTGGGCAGCTTTTATGGTAAAGAGGGAAGATGAGAGAGCAGGTGAACGTGTACATCCTCCCGACTCTGTGCGTGTGGCTTGAATTCCAGTGGCACTTGTCTGGATGATGTGCACGCTTCTGTCCAAGTGCCTTCTTTTCTGAGCGTGCCAAGTCACATCCAGGCAGCAAAATTCACAGCGCAACGATTAAGGAAGAAAGGGTTGCATGCTCAGCTGCAGGTGGCGTTTTGCTCCGGTTTTCCATGTGTGCAAATGGCACAGAGCACTGCCTGGGTTTTCCAGCCCCATGTAAAGCCCCAGGCCTGCCCTAGGAAGCCCGTGTGCTCTCCTACGCAGGTTGGCATAAGCCTCGGGGATGTGTCCTGTCACTCGAGCTGTCGGGGTCACTCTCGTTGGCATGCTCGAGGATTTGTAGTCAGAGAAGATGTCTCTCCGGGCCCAGGCCCGGGCCCGGGCCCAGGCCCAGGCCCAGCATGGCCACCTGGGAGGCATCCTGGTGCCCCGAGGTTTTTGCCGAGCCTCCAACCTCTCGGAGCTCCCCCACCGCTGATGGCCCAGTGGCTTTTCTGCAGACTGAGAAAGGGCGGGTCGCTGGCGTGGCCTTCTTTGTACGTTGGACCGTTTCTATTCCCACGGAAAGTCAAATTCTTTCTTTTGTTAGCTGGCACAAAGGAGCGCCCTGCCCGTTTCCCATCTGCCCCTGTAGGAATACAGGCCTACGTTTAACTGCTCGACCTTGCTGCCTGTGTGCCTGTGATGTGTACTTGTTGCTGTTTAAGCTGGCAGAAAACTGAATGCCACACAGCCTCCCCAGCCGTGGTGGGGAAAGTATTGGAAGGATGAAACTGGGAGCACACACGGGTTTAGGCAAAGACCGTTTACTAGTAAATGAAAAGCCGCGCCTGCAAGCCAAGGGAAACATTCGCCATTTCTCTTTGACGGGCAAACATCCATCCACTTCTAGGATCCCGGGGCTCAGTGCACGTGACAAGCTCTTATCTAGTACGGTATGCAGTGTAGCTGAATATGAAGGTTAAATAAAGCTTTACTTACCTTTATGAAGTTCTTCATGCATTTCAACGGACGTGTAATTTGAACATATAGCTGTGTCAGGCTGACGTTGGCCAGCAGCCTGATGCTGTCCGGTCTGCGTCCCGTGCCATCTTCTCGTGCACTGCCAGGCCTCCTTGCTGGCGCTGCTCTGCAACAAGAGCAGAGGAACTACAGCATGGGTGCGTTAGCACCACCAGTTTGGTCAAGAAAAGCAAAAGAGCCCGTCAAACTGTACGAGGAGGTACGAGGAAAACGAGCAGTATCCCAGACAAAACCACAGCAACTACCGAGTGTAGTATAGTAGTACGTACAGAGGGTAGTACGGCACCTAGTGTAGCTATGTAGCAATGGAGAAAATATTTTCAATTACCTTTATCAAATCCTTTCTGTAATTCTGTACCTGCATATACTGTAGAGATTGCTGTGGTGGGCGGGCCTCGGCCAGCAGCCCGATGCGCACCCAGCTACTCTCTCACTCAGTCTTCTCAACGGGACGGAGTAGGGAACACGACAGGAATTCTCGTGGGTCAAGATAAGGATGGGGAGCTTGCTCACCAGAGGTAGAGCAGAATAGACGTGGGGGAAGCTGCTTGATGTCATTGCACATTTTGGACAGACTTGGATGGTGAGAAACAAAAGCACCTGACCCCTCTTCACTTCTTCCCCGAGCTCAAACACCCTCGATCACGCATGAGTCCTCGACCTCCCCGCAGCGCAAGAGGTGCAGGGGTCGGGGGCGGTAGCGGTCAGTCCCTCCACAGCTCTGCTCTGCCACTCCTTCCTCCTCACGCTTCTCCCCTGTACCTGCGTGGGCTCTGAGCAGGCTGCAGCATCCCTTGGGGTATAGCGACGTGCCCGCCGCCTCCAGCAGGGACTGCGGGAGAATCTCTGTCCTAGCGCTTACAGCACCTCCTTCTGTTTCTCCTCCTGCCCGTGCTTTGTTCCCACTCTTTGCTCCGGCGCCACCTCCTCCTCCTCCTCCTCATGCTCCACCTCCTTCTCCTCCCTCCTCTCCACCTCCCGCTCCTCAGCATCTCACCTTGGCATTCGCGCGGCTGTTTTGCACGTTTTCCCACCCTCTCTGCCCATCCTGCCCGGTCTCGCCCTTTCCCAGGGACGTTTTGCCCAGGACGCCTCCACCTTGGGTGCGGGGCTCAGTTGTGCCTTGTAGCAGTGCCGCTGGAGCTGGGCGGAAACGGCTGGTTTTCACACGGGGCATTCCTGCCTTCTCCTCAGAGGCGGCCGGCAGCCCACAGTGCCAGCACCTGGGCACCTGCCCCCCTACAGCCGGGACGATTGTATCAACATGAATGTATTTTAACATCAGAGCGCTTTCTGGTCCAGACGAGCTGGGCAGCCAATCAGAGGGAATCCTGAGAAGGCGGCAGCCATTAGAAGAGAGGCCAATCACAGAGCAGTACGAAAACACGTGGCCAACAAAGTGTCACAAAATGGTGGCTCCTGACTGTGGAATGCAAGCTGGAACAAAATGGCGCCTCCGCAGGCTCATGAAATGGCGGCTCCTCACCCTGGAATGCAGACTGGAACAAAATGGTGCCTCCCTGTGTAGGTAGGTGGGAAGGATTTTCTGTCCTGTCCCATCCGACCGGTGGGCGGGCCCAGTAGCTCTGGGTCCTCCCCTTCACCCGCAGCTCTATCCCAGCCCTGGCACGCACTCCACCCAGCGCCTCCAGCTGGTAGCCGGGAAGAACGGCGGGTTGGAGGCGCTGCTCTGCTGAGCAGCGACAGGCGCCGGCTGTGCTGGCTGGCGGCTCTCCGCCCGAGTGGCGGGAGGTGCTCTGCTGCGCATCACGTGTAGCTGAACGAGCCCAAATCTAGAATTTGGGGGGGGTGTGTGTATCGGGGGCGGGGGTTGCTAGGCATGGCTTTTGAGGAGTGGTTTTCTGCACCTTTCTAAATTGCAAGGTGGGCAGCTTTTATGGTAAAGAGGGAAGATGAGAGAGCAGGTGAACGTGTACATCCTCCCGACTCTGTGCGTGTGGCTTGAATTCCAGTGGCACTTGTCTGGATGATGTGCACGCTTCTGTCCAAGTGCCTTCTTTTCTGAGCGTGCCAAGTCACATCCAGGCAGCAAAATTCACAGCGCAACGATTAAGGAAGAAAGGGTTGCATGCTCAGCTGCAGGTGGCGTTTTGCTCCGGTTTTCCATGTGTGCAAATGGCACAGAGCACTGCCTGGGTTTTCCAGCCCCATGTAAAGCCCCAGGCCTGCCCTAGGAAGCCCGTGTGCTCTCCTACGCAGGTTGGCATAAGCCTCGGGGATGTGTCCTGTCACTCGAGCTGTCGGGGTCACTCTCGTTGGCATGCTCGAGGATTTGTAGTCAGAGAAGATGTCTCTCCGGGCCCAGGCCCGGGCCCGGGCCCAGGCCCAGGCCCAGCATGGCCACCTGGGAGGCATCCTGGTGCCCCCGAGGTTTTTGCCGAGCCTCCAACCTCTCGGAGCTCCCCCACCGCTGATGGCCCAGTGGCTTTTCTGCAGACTGAGAAAGGGCGGGTCGCTGGCGTGGCCTTCTTTGTACGTTGGACCGTTTCTATTCCCACGGAAAGTCAAATTCTTTCTTTTGTTAGCTGGCACAAAGGAGCGCCCTGCCCGTTTCCCATCTGCCCCTGTAGGAATACAGGCCTACGTTTAACTGCTCGACCTTGCTGCCTGTGTGCCTGTGATGTGTACTTGTTGCTGTTTAAGCTGGCAGAAAACTGAATGCCACACAGCCTCCCCAGCCGTGGTGGGGAAAGTATTGGAAGGATGAAACTGGGAGCACACACGGGTTTAGGCAAAGACCGTTTACTAGTAAATGAAAAGCCGCGCCTGCAAGCCAAGGGAAACATTCGCCATTTCTCTTTGACGGGCAAACATCCATCCACTTCTAGGATCCCGGGGCTCAGTGCACGTGACAAGCTCTTATCTAGTACGGTATGCAGTGTAGCTGAATATGAAGGTTAAATAAAGCTTTACTTACCTTTATGAAGTTCTTCATGCATTTCAACGGACGTGTAATTTGAACATATAGCTGTGTCAGGCTGACGTTGGCCAGCAGCCTGATGCTGTCCGGTCTGCGTCCCGTGCCATCTTCTCGTGCACTGCCAGGCCTCCTTGCTGGCGCTGCTCTGCAACAAGAGCAGAGGAACTACAGCATGGGTGCGTTAGCACCACCAGTTTGGTCAAGAAAAGCAAAAGAGCCCGTCAAACTGTACGAGGAGGTACGAGGAAAACGAGCAGTATCCCAGACAAAACCACAGCAACTACCGAGTGTAGTATAGTAGTACGTACAGAGGGTAGTACGGCACCTAGTGTAGCTATGTAGCAATGGAGAAAATATTTTCAATTACCTTTATCAAATCCTTTCTGTAATTCTGTACCTGCATATACTGTAGAGATTGCTGTGGTGGGCGGGCCTCGGCCAGCAGCCCGATGCGCACCCAGCTACTCTCTCACTCAGTCTTCTCAACGGGACGGAGTAGGGAACACGACAGGAATTCTCGTGGGTCAAGATAAGGATGGGGAGCTTGCTCACCAGAGGTAGAGCAGAATAGACGTGGGGGAAGCTGCTTGATGTCATTGCACATTTTGGACAGACTTGGATGGTGAGAAACAAAAGCACCTGACCCCTCTTCACTTCTTCCCCGAGCTCAAACACCCTCGATCACGCATGAGTCCTCGACCTCCCCGCAGCGCAAGAGGTGCAGGGGTCGGGGGCGGTAGCGGTCAGTCCCTCCACAGCTCTGCTCTGCCACTCCTTCCTCCTCACGCTTCTCCCCTGTACCTGCGTGGGCTCTGAGCAGGCTGCAGCATCCCTTGGGGTATAGCGACGTGCCCGCCGCCTCCAGCAGGGACTGCGGGAGAATCTCTGTCCTAGCGCTTACAGCACCTCCTTCTGTTTCTCCTCCTGCCCGTGCTTTGTTCCCACTCTTTGCTCCGGCGCCACCTCCTCCTCCTCCTCCTCATGCTCCACCTCCTTCTCCTCCCTCCTCTCCACCTCCCGCTCCTCAGCATCTCACCTTGGCATTCGCGCGGCTGTTTTGCACGTTTTCCCACCCTCTCTGCCCATCCTGCCCGGTCTCGCCCTTTCCCAGGGACGTTTTGCCCAGGACGCCTCCACCTTGGGTGCGGGGCTCAGTTGTGCCTTGTAGCAGTGCCGCTGGAGCTGGGCGGAAACGGCTGGTTTTCACACGGGGCATTCCTGCCTTCTCCTCAGAGGCGGCCGGCAGCCCACAGTGCCAGCACCTGGGCACCTGCCCCCCTACAGCCGGGACGATTGTATCAACATGAATGTATTTTAACATCAGAGCGCTTTCTGGTCCAGACGAGCTGGGCAGCCAATCAGAGGGAATCCTGAGAAGGCGGCAGCCATTAGAAGAGAGGCCAATCACAGAGCAGTACGAAAACACGTGGCCAACAAAGTGTCACAAAATGGTGGCTCCTGACTGTGGAATGCAAGCTGGAACAAAATGGCGCCTCCGCAGGCTCATGAAATGGCGGCTCCTCACCCTGGAATGCAGACTGGAACAAAATGGTGCCTCCCTGTGTAGGTAGGTGGGAAGGATTTTCTGTCCTGTCCCATCCGACCGGTGGGCGGGCCCAGTAGCTCTGGGTCCTCCCCTTCACCCGCAGCTCTATCCCAGCCCTGGCACGCACTCCACCCAGCGCCTCCAGCTGGTAGCCGGGAAGAACGGCGGGTTGGAGGCGCTGCTCTGCTGAGCAGCGACAGGCGCCGGCTGTGCTGGCTGGCGGCTCTCCGCCCGAGTGGCGGGAGGTGCTCTGCTGCGCATCACGTGTAGCTGAACGAGCCCAAATCTAGAATTTGGGGGGGGTGTGTGTATCGGGGGCGGGGGTTGCTAGGCATGGCTTTTGAGGAGTGGTTTTCTGCACCTTTCTAAATTGCAAGGTGGGCAGCTTTTATGGTAAAGAGGGAAGATGAGAGAGCAGGTGAACGTGTACATCCTCCCGACTCTGTGCGTGTGGCTTGAATTCCAGTGGCACTTGTCTGGATGATGTGCACGCTTCTGTCCAAGTGCCTTCTTTTCTGAGCGTGCCAAGTCACATCCAGGCAGCAAAATTCACAGCGCAACGATTAAGGAAGAAAGGGTTGCATGCTCAGCTGCAGGTGGCGTTTTGCTCCGGTTTTCCATGTGTGCAAATGGCACAGAGCACTGCCTGGGTTTTCCAGCCCCATGTAAAGCCCCAGGCCTGCCCTAGGAAGCCCGTGTGCTCTCCTACGCAGGTTGGCATAAGCCTCGGGGATGTGTCCTGTCACTCGAGCTGTCGGGGTCACTCTCGTTGGCATGCTCGAGGATTTGTAGTCAGAGAAGATGTCTCTCCGGGCCCAGGCCCGGGCCCGGGCCCAGGCCCAGGCCCAGCATGGCCACCTGGGGGGCATCCTGGTGCCCCCGAGGTTTTTGCCGAGCCTCCAACCTCTCGGAGCTCCCCACCGCTGATGGCCCAGTGGCTTTTCTGCAGACTGAGAAAGGGCGGGTCGCTGGCGTGGCCTTCTTTGTACGTTGGACCGTTTCTATTCCCACGGAAAGTCAAATTCTTTCTTTTGTTAGCTGGCACAAAGGAGCGCCCTGCCCGTTTCCCATCTGCCCCTGTAGGAATACAGGCCTACGTTTAACTGCTCGACCTTGCTGCCTGTGTGCCTGTGATGTGTACTTGTTGCTGTTTAAGCTGGCAGAAAACTGAATGCCACACAGCCTCCCCAGCCGTGGTGGGGAAAGTATTGGAAGGATGAAACTGGGAGCACACACGGGTTTAGGCAAAGACCGTTTACTAGTAAATGAAAAGCCGCGCCTGCAAGCCAAGGGAAACATTCGCCATTTCTCTTTGACGGGCAAACATCCATCCACTTCTAGGATCCCGGGGCTCAGTGCACGTGACAAGCTCTTATCTAGTACGGTATGCAGTGTAGCTGAATATGAAGGTTAAATAAAGCTTTACTTACCTTTATGAAGTTCTTCATGCATTTCAACGGACGTGTAATTTGAACATATAGCTGTGTCAGGCTGACGTTGGCCAGCAGCCTGATGCTGTCCGGTCTGCGTCCCGTGCCATCTTCTCGTGCACTGCCAGGCCTCCTTGCTGGCGCTGCTCTGCAACAAGAGCAGAGGAACTACAGCATGGGTGCGTTAGCACCACCAGTTTGGTCAAGAAAAGCAAAAGAGCCCGTCAAACTGTACGAGGAGGTACGAGGAAAACGAGCAGTATCCCAGACAAAACCACAGCAACTACCGAGTGTAGTATAGTAGTACGTACAGAGGGTAGTACGGCACCTAGTGTAGCTATGTAGCAATGGAGAAAATATTTTCAATTACCTTTATCAAATCCTTTCTGTAATTCTGTACCTGCATATACTGTAGAGATTGCTGTGGTGGGGGGCCTCGGCCAGCAGCCCGATGCGCACCCAGCTACTCTCTCACTCAGTCTTCTCAACGGGACGGAGTAGGGAACACGACAGGAATTCTCGTGGGTCAAGATAAGGATGGGGAGCTTGCTCACCAGAGGTAGAGCAGAATAGACGTGGGGGAAGCTGCTTGATGTCATTGCACATTTTGGACAGACTTGGATGGTGAGAAACAAAAGCACCTGACCCCTCTTCACTTCTTCCCCGAGCTCAAACACCCTCGATCACGCATGAGTCCTCGACCTCCCCGCAGCGCAAGAGGTGCAGGGGTCGGGGGCGGTAGCGGTCAGTCCCTCCACAGCTCTGCTCTGCCACTCCTTCCTCCTCACGCTTCTCCCCTGTACCTGCGTGGGCTCTGAGCAGGCTGCAGCATCCCTTGGGGTATAGCGACGTGCCCGCCGCCTCCAGCAGGGACTGCGGGAGAATCTCTGTCCTAGCGCTTACAGCACCTCCTTCTGTTTCTCCTCCTGCCCGTGCTTTGTTCCCACTCTTTGCTCCGGCGCCACCTCCTCCTCCTCCTCCTCATGCTCCACCTCCTTCTCCTCCCTCCTCTCCACCTCCCGCTCCTCAGCATCTCACCTTGGCATTCGCGCGGCTGTTTTGCACGTTTTCCCACCCTCTCTGCCCATCCTGCCGGTCTCGCCCTTTCCCAGGGACGTTTTGCCCAGGACGCCTCCACCTTGGGTGCGGGGCTCAGTTGTGCCTTGTAGCAGTGCCGCTGGAGCTGGGCGGAAACGGCTGGTTTTCACACGGGGCATTCCTGCCTTCTCCTCAGAGGCGGCCGGCAGCCCACAGTGCCAGCACCTGGGCCCCTGCCCCCTACAGCCGGGACGATTGTATCAACATGAATGTATTTTAACATCAGAGCGCTTTCTGGTCCAGACGAGCTGGGCAGCCAATCAGAGGGAATCCTGAGAAGGCGGCAGCCATTAGAAGAGAGGCCAATCACAGAGCAGTACGAAAACACGGGGCCAACAAAGTGTCACAAAATGGTGGCTCCTGACTGTGGAATGCAAGCTGGAACAAAATGGCGCCTCCGCAGGCTCATGAAATGGCGGCTCCTCACCCTGGAATGCAGACTGGAACAAAATGGTGCCTCCCTGTGTAGGTAGGGGGGAAGGATTTTCTGTCCTGTCCCATCCGACCGGTGGGCGGGCCCAGTAGCTCTGGGTCCTCCCCTTCACCCGCAGCTCTATCCCAGCCCTGGCACGCACTCCACCCAGCGCCTCCAGCTGGTAGCCGGGAAGAACGGCGGGTTGGAGGCGCTGCTCTGCTGAGCAGCGACAGGCGCCGGCTGTGCTGGCTGGCGGCTCTCGCCCGAGTGGCGGGAGGTGCTCTGCTGCGCATCACGTGTAGCTGAACGAGCCCAAATCTAGAATTTGGGGGGGGTGTGTGTATCGGGGGCGGGGGTTGCTAGGCATGGCTTTTGAGGAGTGGTTTTCTGCACCTTTCTAAATTGCAAGGTGGGCAGCTTTTATGGTAAAGAGGGAAGATGAGAGAGCAGGTGAACGTGTACATCCTCCCGACTCTGTGCGTGTGGCTTGAATTCCAGTGGCACTTGTCTGGATGATGTGCACGCTTCTGTCCAAGTGCCTTCTTTTCTGAGCGTGCCAAGTCACATCCAGGCAGCAAAATTCACAGCGCAACGATTAAGGAAGAAAGGGTTGCATGCTCAGCTGCAGGTGGCGTTTTGCTCCGGTTTTCCATGTGTGCAAATGGCACAGAGCACTGCCTGGGTTTTCCAGCCCCATGTAAAGCCCCAGGCCTGCCCTAGGAAGCCCGTGTGCTCTCCTACGCAGGTTGGCATAAGCCTCGGGGATGTGTCCTGTCACTCGAGCTGTCGGGGTCACTCTCGTTGGCATGCTCGAGGATTTGTAGTCAGAGAAGATGTCTCTCGGGCCCCGGCCGGGCCGGGCCCAGGCCCAGGCCCAGCATGGCCACCTGGGAGGCATCCTGGTGCCCCCGAGGTTTTTGCCGAGCCTCCAACCTCTCGGAGCTCCCCCACCGCTGATGGCCCAGTGGCTTTTCTGCAGACTGAGAAAGGGCGGGTCGCTGGCGTGGCCTTCTTTGTACGTTGGACCGTTTCTATTCCCACGGAAAGTCAAATTCTTTCTTTTGTTAGCTGGCACAAAGGAGCGCCCTGCCCGTTTCCCATCTGCCCCTGTAGGAATACAGGCCTACGTTTAACTGCTCGACCTTGCTGCCTGTGTGCCTGTGATGTGTACTTGTTGCTGTTTAAGCTGGCAGAAAACTGAATGCCACACAGCCTCCCCAGCCGTGGTGGGGAAAGTATTGGAAGGATGAAACTGGGAGCACAAACGGGTTTAGGCAAAGACCGTTTACTAGTAAATGAAAAGCCGCGCCTGCAAGCCAAGGGAAACATTCGCCATTTCTCTTTGACGGGCAAACATCCATCCACTTCTAGGATCCGGGGCTCAGTGCACGTGACAAGCTCTTATCTAGTACGGTATGCAGTGTAGCTGAATATGAAGGTTAAATAAAGCTTTACTTACCTTTATGAAGTTCTTCATGCATTTCAACGGACGTGTAATTTGAACATATAGCTGTGTCAGGCTGACGTTGGCCAGCAGCCTGATGCTGTCCGGTCTGCGTCCCGTGCCATCTTCTCGTGCACTGCCAGGCCTCCTTGCTGGCGCTGCTCTGCAACAAGAGCAGAGGAACTACAGCATGGGTGCGTTAGCACCACCAGTTTGGTCAAGAAAAGCAAAAGAGCCGTCAAACTGTACGAGGAGGTACGAGGAAAACGAGCAGTATCCCAGACAAAACCACAGCAACTACCGAGTGTAGTATAGTAGTACGTACAGAGGGTAGTACGGCACCTAGTGTAGCTATGTAGCAATGGAGAAAATATTTTCAATTACCTTTATCAAATCCTTTCTGTAATTCTGTACCTGCATATACTGTAGAGATTGCTGTGGTGGGCGGGCCTCGGCCAGCAGCCCGATGCGCACCCAGCTACTCTCTCACTCAGTCTTCTCAACGGGACGGAGTAGGGAACACGACAGGAATTTTCGTGGGTCAAGATAAGGATGGGGAGCTTGCTCACCAGAGGTAGAGCAGAATAGACGTGGGGGAAGCTGCTTGATGTCATTGCACATTTTGGACAGACTTGGATGGTGAGAAACAAAAGCACCTGACCCCTCTTCACTTCTTCCCCGAGCTCAAACACCCTCGATCACGCATGAGTCCTCGACCTCCCGCAGCGCAAGAGGTGCAGGGGTCGGGGGCGGTAGCGGTCAGTCCCTCCACAGCTCTGCTCTGCCACTCCTTCCTCCTCACGCTTCTCCCCTGTACCTGCGTGGGCTCTGAGCAGGCTGCAGCATCCCTTGGGGTATAGCGACGTGCCCGCCGCCTCCAGCAGGGACTGCGGGAGAATCTCTGTCCTAGCGCTTACAGCACCTCCTTCTGTTTCTCCTCCTGCCCGTGCTTTGTTCCCACTCTTTGCTCCGGCGCCACCTCCTCCTCCTCCTCCTCATGCTCCACCTCCTTCTCCTCCCTCCTCTCCACCTCCCGCTCCTCAGCATCTCACCTTGGCATTCGCGCGGCTGTTTTGCACGTTTTCCCACCCTCTCTGCCCATCCTGCCCGGTCTCGCCCTTTCCCAGGGACGTTTTGCCCAGGACGCCTCCACCTTGGGTGCGGGGCTCAGTTGTCCCTTGTAGCAGTGCCGCTGGAGCTGGGCGGAAACGGCTGGTTTTCACACGGGGCATTCCTGCCTTCTCCTCAGAGGCGGCCGGCACCCCACAGTGCCAGCACCTGGGCACCTGCCCCCCTACAGCCGGGACGATTGTATCAACATGAATGTATTTTAACATCAGAGCGCTTTCTGGTCCAGACGAGCTGGGCAGCCAATCAGAGGGAATCCTGAGAAGGCGGCAGCCATTAGAAGAGAGGCCAATCACAGAGCAGTACGAAAACACGTGGCCAACAAAGTGTCACAAAATGGTGGCTCCTGACTGTGGAATGCAAGCTGGAACAAAATGGCGCCTCCGCAGGCTCATGAAATGGCGGCCCCTCACCTGGAATGCAGACTGGAACAAAATGGTGCCTCCCTGTGTAGGTAGGTGGGAAGGATTTTCTGTCCTGTCCCATCCGACCGGTGGGCGGGCCAGTAGCTCTGGGTCTCCCCTTCACCCGCAGCTCTATCCCAGCCCTGGCACGCACTCCACCCAGCGCCTCCAGCTGGTAGCCGGGAAGAACGGCGGGTTGGAGGCGCTGCTCTGCTGAGCAGCGACAGGCGCCGGCTGTGCTGGCTGGCGGCTCTCCGCCCGAGTGGCGGGAGGTGCTCTGCTGCGCATCACGTGTAGCTGAACGAGCCCAAATCTAGAATTTGGGGGGGGTGTGTGTATCGGGGGCGGGGGTTGCTAGGCATGGCTTTTGAGGAGTGGTTTTCTGCACCTTTCTAAATTGCAAGGTGGGCAGCTTTTATGGTAAAGAGGGAAGATGAGAGAGCAGGTGAACGTGTACATCCTCCGACTCTGTGCGTGTGGCTTGAATTCCAGTGGCACTTGTCTGGATGATGTGCACGCTTCTGTCCAAGTGCCTTCTTTTCTGAGCGTGCCAAGTCACATCCAGGCAGCAAAATTCACAGCGCAACGATTAAGGAAGAAAAGGGTTGCATGCTCAGCTGCAGGTGGCGTTTTGCTCCGGTTTTCCATGTGTGCAAATGGCACAGAGCACTGCCCGGGTTTTCCAGCCCCATGTAAAGCCCCAGGCCTGCCCTAGGAAGCCCGTGTGCTCTCCTACGCAGGTTGGCATAAGCCTCGGGGATGTGTCCTGTCACTCGAGCTGTCGGGGTCACTCTCGTTGGCATGCTCGAGGATTTGTAGTCAGAGAAGATGTCTCTCCGGGCCCAGGCCCGGGCCCGGGCCCAGGCCCAGGCCCAGCATGGCCACCTGGGGGGCATCCTGGTGCCCCGAGGTTTTTGCCGAGCCTCCAACCTCTCGGAGCTCCCCACCGCTGATGGCCCAGTGGCTTTTCTGCAGACTGAGAAAGGGCGGGTCGCTGGCGTGGCCTTCTTTGTACGTTGGACCGTTTCTATTCCCACGGAAAGTCAAATTCTTTCTTTTGTTTGCTGGCACAAAGGAGCGCCCTGCCCGTTTCCCATCTGCCCCTGTAGGAATACAGGCCTACGTTTAACTGCTCGACCTTTCTGCCTGTGTGCCTGTGATGTGTACTTGTTGCTGTTTAAGCTGGCAGAAAACTGAATGCCACACAGCCTCCCCAGCCGTGGTGGGGAAAGTATTGGAAGGATGAAACTGGGAGCACACACGGGTTTAGGCAAAGACCGTTTACTAGTAAATGAAAAGCCGCGCCTGCAAGCCAAGGGAAACATTCGCCATTTCTCTTTGACGGGCAAACATCCATCCACTTCTAGGATCCGGGGCTCAGTGCACGTGACAAGCTCTTATCTAGTACGGTATGCAGTGTAGCTGAATATGAAGGTTAAATAAAGCTTTACTTACCTTTATGAAGTTCTTCATGCATTTCAACGGACGTGTAATTTGAACATATAGCTGTGTCAGGCTGACGTTGGCCAGCAGCCTGATGCTGTCCGGTCTGCGTCCCGTGCCATCTTCTCGTGCACTGCCAGGCCTCCTTGCTGGCGCTGCTCTGCAACAAGAGCAGAGGAACTACAGCATGGGTGCGTTAGCACCACCAGTTTGGTCAAGAAAAGCAAAAGAGCCCGTCAAACTGTACGAGGAGGTACGAGGAAAACGAGCAGTATCCCAGACAAAACCACAGCAACTACCGAGTGTAGTATAGTAGTACGTACAGAGGGTAGTACGGCACCTAGTGTAGCTATGTAGCAATGGAGAAAATATTTTCAATTACCTTTATCAAATCCTTTCTGTAATTCTGTACCTGCATATACTGTAGAGATTGCTGTGGTGGGCGGGCCTCGGCCAGCAGCCCGATGCGCACCCAGCTACTCTCTCACTCAGTCTTCTCAACGGGACGGAGTAGGGAACACGACAGGAATTCTCGTGGGTCAAGATAAGGATGGGGAGCTTGCTCACCAGAGGTAGAGCAGAATAGACGTGGGGGAAGCTGCTTGATGTCATTGCACATTTTGGACAGACTTGGATGGTGAGAAACAAAAGCACCTGACCCCTCTTCACTTCTTCCCGAGCTCAAACACCCTCGATCACGCATGAGTCCTCGACCTCCCCGCAGCGCAAGAGGTGCAGGGGTCGGGGGCGGTAGCGGTCAGTCCCTCCAAGCTCTGCTCTGCCACTCCTTCCTCCTCACGCTTCTCCCCTGTACCTGCGTGGGCTCTGAGCAGGCTGCAGCATCCCTTGGGGTATAGCGACGTGCCCGCCGCCTCCAGCAGGGACTGCGGGAGAATCTCTGTCCTAGCGCTTACAGCACCTCCTTCTGTTTCTCCTCCTGCCCGTGCTTTGTTCCCACTCTTTGCTCCGGCGCCACCTCCTCCCCTCCTCCTCATGCTCCACCTCCTTCTCCTCCCTCCTCTCCACCTCCCGCTCCCCAGCATCTCACCTTGGCATTCGCGCGGCTGTTTTGCACGTTTTCCCACCCTCTTGCCCATCCTGCCCGGTCTCGCCCTTTCCCAGGGACGTTTTGCCCAGGACGCCTCCACCTTGGGTGCGGGGCTCAGTTGTGCCTTGTAGCAGTGCCGCTGGAGCTGGGCGGAAACGGCTGGTTTTCACACGGGGCATTCCTGCCTTCTCCTCAGAAGCGGCCGGCAGCCCACAGGGGTGTGTGTGTGGCAGGGTAATCCCGTCCCCCTTCAGCCGGGACACCTTCTATTGGAACATGCGGGCTTGAATCCGAGCGCTGTAGCTCCTGCGGCCTGGGAAGCGAAGAAGAGGGCTGGAGAAGGCGGCAGATGGCCTTTCCGTTTCAGACGTATGAGGCATATCACAAATGCTGTCTGCAGAGAACATAAGTTACTTATCTCGTACTGGAGTGGCCAAGGAGCATGAAGTGCTCTCCCTCCGCAGCCGAGACTGGGGACAGTACCGGCAAGGTGGAAGTGTGAGGACTCAGAGAGGCTGACACTTTTGTAGGCCCAAGGCGCAGAAGGAGCAAAGCAAAATGCGGGATTCATTTCCAGCTTCCAGTTTGAAGGCAGATAGATATTCAGGTGCTTCCAGGAAAACGGGGCCCATCACGTGTGACAGTTTGCTGGCAAGCAAAACAGCATTGCTCCCAATACGCCCTCACGCCTCCTTCTGCAGGTCGGCTCTTACTGCGGAGCATGACGTTAAGTGGTACGGAATATGCCCTTGCTTCAGCTTGGGCTGTGTTCCCCAGCAGCCTCCCCCACCTTCTTGTGCAAGCCCAGCCTCCTGGCATGAAGGAGAGCATAAGAAGCAGAAAGGTCCTCGGTTTCTGTGGAAGCAGTGCTCTGCTCCAGCACTTACGGGGCTGTGTGATCAGCAGTGTTTACGCCCCAGTTCCCAAAGCTGCATGACAGGTGCCTGCCAGGAGGAAAAGACCTCTGCCCTCGCCAGAGCCAGGACAATTCCCAAGCGTAGTGCAGTAGCACAAACGCAGAGTAGTACCACTGCACTTAGAGTGTCTACACTGCATCCGCTAGTACCGCCACGTAACATCGTGGCTTACGGGCCCTGAGTCTGCTGAGGCGTTTCCAAAGGAAGGCGCTCTACGGCTCCCCAAGGGCTCCGCAGCAGAAGGCTGCGGAGAGGAGGATGCTCTGCTTATGCACAGCGTTTCCACCTACGCAGAATGTAGCTACTCAGAATGCTCTCTGGGGAAATGCATCCTTGGATTAACAGCATCATCCGGGCCGCACGCTTGCCAGTAAAAACACCTGCGTTTCTACATCTGAGCACCTCCCGTACGCCAAGGAAGCGGGCAGCCATTCAGGGGCAGACCTGAGAAGACAGTGACATTACAAAAGTTTGACTCAGCCAATCTCAGAGGGTGCGATAACACGTGGGTTACAAAGTGTCCCCAAATGGCGGCTCCTCTCCGTGGAAGGCAGACGGATAGAAAATGGCGCCTCCCTATGTGGGCATGTGGGAGGGATTTCCTGTGCTGGGCCCTCCCACCTCCGGTCGGGCCGATTGACATTGGGTTCTGCCCTTCGCCTGAGGCTTTTTCCCACCGCGGCATGCAGTCGGCACAGCGCTGCCAGCTGCTGACCAGGAAGAGCGGCGGGCCGGAGACAGAGGTGTGTGGAGCAGTAGCAGCAGTTTTACACGCCAGAGCGTTCCGTGTCTGGCTGCCCGAGTGGTAAGAGCTGTTCTGTTGCGCATTGTGCGTAGTCAGGAGGGCTTCCGATTCCCGGAAAGGGAGGGCGGCTGTGTGAGAGTGCTGGGGAGTGGTTCTGTCCCCCTTTCTGGAGGGCAAGCCGGACAGATGCTGTTGTTAGCAGGGAAGATGAGAGAGCCGTAGACCTGCACCTTGTGCCTGTGCGCTCCAGGGCTTGCTGATGCCCAAGAGCCATCTTTTGTCCGTGTAGCAAATGAAGGACAAGGCCCCACGTCCTTTGGGAGGGGTGTGTGTGTGGCAGGGTAATCCCGTCCCCTCTGGCTTCAAGCCACACCTTCTATTGGAAATGCGGGCTTGAATCCCGCTGTAGCTCCTGCGGCCTGGGAGGTAGCGAAGAAGAGGGCTGGAGGGCCCAAAGGCTGTGACTGGCAGATGGCCTTTCCGTTTCAGACGTATGCTTGCTAAGGCATATCCATACCTTTAAATGCTGTCTGCAGAGAAGTGCCTGTGATAAGTTACTTATCTCTGTCGGGGTATAGCCCTGGACGCGTGGCCAAGGAGCATGAAGTTGTTTGCTCTCCCTCCGCAGCCGAGACTGGGGACAGTACCGGCAAGGTGGAAGTGTGAGGACTCACGGGAGAGGCTGAAGGCACTTTTGTAGGCAAAGCCAAGGCGCAGAAGGAGCAAAGCAAAATGCGGGATTCATTTCCAGCTTGTAGATAGATATTCAGGTGCTTCCAGGAAAACGGGGCCCATCACGTGTGACAGTTTGCTGGCAAGACAAACAGCATTGCTCCCAATACGCCCTCACGCCTCCTTCTGCAGGTCGGCTCTTACTGCGGAGCATGACGTTAAGTGGTACGGAATATGCCCTTGCTTCAGCTTGGGCTGTGTTCCCCAGCAGCCTCCCCCACCTTCTTGTGCAAGCCCAGCCTCCTGGCATGAAGGAGAGCATAAGAAGCAGAAAGGTCCTCGGTTTCTGTGGAAGCAGTGCTCTGCTCCAGCACTTACGGGGCTGTGTGATCAGCAGTGTTTACGCCCCAGTTCCCAAAGCTGCATGACAGGTGCCTGCCAGGAGGAAAAGACCTCTGCCCTCGCCAGAGCCAGGACAATTCCCAAGCGTAGTGCAGTAGCACAAACGCAGAGTAGTACCACTGCACTTAGAGTGTCTACACTGCATCCGCTAGTACCGCCACGTAACATCGTGGCTTACGGGCCCTGAGTCTGCTGAGGCGTTTCCAAAGGAAGGCGCTCTACGGCTCCCCAAGGGCTCCGCAGCAGAAGGCTGCGGAGAGGAGGATGCTCTGCTTATGCACAGCGTTTCCACCTACGCAGAATGTAGCTACTCAGAATGCTCTCTGGGGAAATGCATCCTTGGATTAACAGCATCATCCGGGCCGCACGCTTGCCAGTAAAAACACCTGCGTTTCTACATCTGAGCACCTCCCGTACGCCAAGGAAGCGGGCAGCCATTCAGGGGCAGACCTGAGAAGACAGTGACATTACAAAAGTTTGACTCAGCCAATCTCAGAGGGTGCGATAACACGTGGGTTACAAAGTGTCCCCAAATGGCGGCTCCTCTCCGTGGAAGGCAGACGGATAGAAAATGGCGCCTCCCTATGTGGGCATGTGGGAGGGATTTCCTGTGCTGGGCCCTCCCACCTCCGGTCGGGCCGATTGACATTGGGTTCTGCCCTTCGCCTGAGGCTTTTTCCCACCGCGGCATGCAGTCGGCACAGCGCTGCCAGCTGCTGACCAGGAAGAGCGGCGGGCCGGAGACAGAGGTGTGTGGAGCAGTAGCAGCAGTTTTACACGCCAGAGCGTTCCGTGTCTGGCTGCCCGAGTGGTAAGAGCTGTTCTGTTGCATTGGGCGTAGTCAGGAGGGCTTCCGATTCCCGGAAAGGGAGGGCGGCTGTGTGAGAGTGCTGGGGAGTGGTTCTGTCCCCCTTTCTGGAGGGCAAGCCGGACAGATGCTGTTGTTAGCAGGGAAGATGAGAGAGCCGTAGACCTGCACCTTGTGCCTGTGCGCTCCAGGGCTTGCTGATGCCCAAGAGCCATCTTTTGTCCGTGTAGCAAATGAAGGACAAGGCCCCACGTCCTTTGGGAGGGGTGTGTGTGTGGCAGGGTAATCCGTCCCCTCTGGCTTCAAGCCACACCTTCTATTGGAAATGCGGGCTTGAATCCCGCTGTAGCTCCTGCGGCCTGGGAGGTAGCGAAGAAGAGGGCTGGAGGGCCCAAAGGCTGTGACTGGCAGATGGCCTTTCCGTTTCAGACGTATGCTTGCTAAGGCATATCCATACCTTTAAATGCTGTCTGCAGAGAAGTGCCTGTGATAAGTTACTTATCTCTGTCGGGGTATAGCCCTGGACGCGTGGCCAAGGAGCATGAAGTTGTTTGCTCTCCCTCCGCAGCCGAGACTGGGGACAGTACCGGCAAGGTGGAAGTGTGAGGACTCACGGGAGAGGCTGAAGGCACTTTTGTAGGCAAAGCCAAGGCGCAGAAGGAGCAAAGCAAAATGCGGGATTCATTTCCAGCTTGTAGATAGATATTCAGGTGCTTCCAGGAAAACGGGGCCCATCACGTGTGACAGTTTGCTGGCAAGACAAACAGCATTGCTCCCAATACGCCCTCACGCCTCCTTCTGCAGGTCGGCTCTTACTGCGGAGCATGACGTTAAGTGGTACGGAATATGCCCTTGCTTCAGCTTGGGCTGTGTTCCCCAGCAGCCTCCCCCACCTTCTTGTGCAAGCCCAGCCTCCTGGCATGAAGGAGAGCATAAGAAGCAGAAAGGTCCTCGGTTTCTGTGGAAGCAGTGCTCTGCTCCAGCACTTACGGGGCTGTGTGATCAGCAGTGTTTACGCCCCAGTTCCCAAAGCTGCATGACAGGTGCCTGCCAGGAGGAAAAGACCTCTGCCCTCGCCAGAGCCAGGACAATTCCCAAGCGTAGTGCAGTAGCACAAACGCAGAGTAGTACCACTGCACTTAGAGTGTCTACACTGCATCCGCTAGTACCGCCACGTAACATCGTGGCTTACGGGCCCTGAGTCTGCTGAGGCGTTTCCAAAGGAAGGCGCTCTACGGCTCCCCAAGGGCTCCGCAGCAGAAGGCTGCGGAGAGGAGGATGCTCTGCTTATGCACAGCGTTTCCACCTACGCAGAATGTAGCTACTCAGAATGCTCTCTGGGGAAATGCATCCTTGGATTAACAGCATCATCCGGGCCGCACGCTTGCCAGTAAAAACACCTGCGTTTCTACATCTGAGCACCTCCCGTACGCCAAGGAAGCGGGCAGCCATTCAGGGGCAGACCTGAGAAGACAAAAGTTTGACTCAGCCAATCTCAGAGGGTGCGATAACACGTGGGTTACAAAGTGTCCCCAAATGGCGGCTCCTCTCCGTGGAAGGCAGACGGATAGAAAATGGCGCCTCCCTATGTGGGCATGTGGGAGGGATTTCCTGTGCTGGGCCCTCCCACCTCCGGTCGGGCCGATTGACATTGGGTTCTGCCCTTCGCCTGAGGCTTTTTCCCACCGCGGCATGCAGTCGGCACAGCGCTGCCAGCTGCTGACCAGGAAGAGCGGCGGGCCGGAGACAGAGGTGTGTGGAGCAGTAGCAGCAGTTTTACACGCCAGAGCGTTCCGTGTCTGGCTGCCCGAGTGGTAAGAGCTGTTCTGTTGCGCATTGGGCGTAGTCAGGAGGGCTTCCGATTCCCGGAAAGGGAGGGCGGCTGTGTGAGAGTGCTGGGGAGTGGTTCTGTCCCCCTTTCTGGAGGGCAAGCCGGACAGATGCTGTTGTTAGCAGGGAAGATGAGAGAGCCGTAGACCTGCACCTTGTGCCTGTGCGCTCCAGGGCTTGCTGATGCCCAAGAGCCATCTTTTGTCCGTGTAGCAAATGAAGGACAAGGCCCCACGTCCTTTGGGAGGGGTGTGTGTGTGGCAGGGTAATCCGGTCCCCTCTGGCTTCAAGCCACACCTTCTATTGGAAATGCGGGCTTGAATCCCGCTGTAGCTCCTGCGGCCTGGGAGGTAGCGAAGAAGAGGGCTGGAGGGCCCAAAGGCTGTGACTGGCAGATGGCCTTTCCGTTTCAGACGTATGCTTGCTAAGGCATATCCATACCTTTAAATGCTGTCTGCAGAGAAGTGCCTGTGATAAGTTACTTATCTCTGTCGGGGTATAGCCCTGGACGCGTGGCCAAGGAGCATGAAGTTGTTTGCTCTCCCTCCGCAGCCGAGACTGGGGACAGTACCGGCAAGGTGGAAGTGTGAGGACTCACGGGAGAGGCTGAAGGCACTTTTGTAGGCAAAGCCAAGGCGCAGAAGGAGCAAAGCAAAATGCGGGATTCATTTCCAGCTTGTAGATAGATATTCAGGTGCTTCCAGGAAAACGGGGCCCATCACGTGTGACAGTTTGCTGGCAAGACAAACAGCATTGCTCCCAATACGCCCTCACGCCTCCTTCTGCAGGTCGGCTCTTACTGCGGAGCATGACGTTAAGTGGTACGGAATATGCCCTTGCTTCAGCTTGGGCTGTGTTCCCCAGCAGCCTCCCCCACCTTCTTGTGCAAGCCCAGCCTCCTGGCATGAAGGAGAGCA
Source organism: Meleagris gallopavo (assembly GCF_905368555.1). Lineage (NCBI taxonomy): Eukaryota > Metazoa > Chordata > Aves > Galliformes > Phasianidae > Meleagris > Meleagris gallopavo. The sequence continues at coordinate 27,543,062 of NC_139435.1, read as the reverse complement.
TAAGAAGCAGAAAGGTCCTCGGTTTCTGTGGAAGCAGTGCTCTGCTCCAGCACTTACGGGGCTGTGTGATCAGCAGTGTTTACGCCCCAGTTCCCAAAGCTGCATGACAGGTGCCTGCCAGGAGGAAAAGACCTCTGCCCTCGCCAGAGCCAGGACAATTCCCAAGCGTAGTGCAGTAGCACAAACGCAGAGTAGTACCACTGCACTTAGAGTGTCTACACTGCATCCGCTAGTACCGCCACGTAACATCGTGGCTTACGGGCCCTGAGTCTGCTGAGGCGTTTCCAAAGGAAGGCGCTCTACGGCTCCCCAAGGGCTCCGCAGCAGAAGGCTGCGGAGAGGAGGATGCTCTGCTTATGCACAGCGTTTCCACCTACGCAGAATGTAGCTACTCAGAATGCTCTCTGGGGAAATGCATCCTTGGATTAACAGCATCATCCGGGCCGCACGCTTGCCAGTAAAAACACCTGCGTTTCTACATCTGAGCACCTCCCGTACGCCAAGGAAGCGGGCAGCCATTCAGGGGCAGACCTGAGAAGACAAAAGTTTGACTCAGCCAATCTCAGAGGGTGCGATAACACGTGGGTTACAAAGTGTCCCCAAATGGCGGCTCCTCTCCGTGGAAGGCAGACGGATAGAAAATGGCGCCTCCCTATGTGGGCATGTGGGAGGGATTTCCTGTGCTGGGCCCTCCCACCTCCGGTCGGGCCGATTGACATTGGGTTCTGCCCTTCGCCTGAGGCTTTTTCCCACCGCGGCATGCAGTCGGCACAGCGCTGCCAGCTGCTGACCAGGAAGAGCGGCGGGCCGGAGACAGAGGTGTGTGGAGCAGTAGCAGCAGTTTTACACGCCAGAGCGTTCCGTGTCTGGCTGCCCGAGTGGTAAGAGCTGTTCTGTTGGCATTGGGCGTAGTCAGGAGGGCTTCCGATTCCCGGAAAGGGAGGGCGGCTGTGTGAGAGTGCTGGGGAGTGGTTCTGTCCCCCTTTCTGGAGGGCAAGCCGGGCAGATGCTGTTGTTAGCAGGGAAGATGAGAGAGCCGTAGACCTGCACCTTGTGCCTGTGCGCTCCAGGGCTTGCTGATGCCCAAGAGCCATCTTTTGTCCGTGTAGCAAATGAAGGACAAGGCCCACGTCCTTTGGGAGGGGTGTGTGTGTGGCAGGGTAATCCGGTCCCCTCTGGCTTCAAGCCACACCTTCTATTGGAAATGCGGGCTTGAATCCCGCTGTAGCTCCTGCGGCCTGGGAGGTAGCGAAGAAGAGGGCTGGAGGGCCCAAAGGCTGTGACTGGCAGATGGCCTTTCCGTTTCAGACGTATGCTTGCTAAGGCATATCCATACCTTTAAATGCTGTCTGCAGAGAAGTGCCTGTGATAAGTTACTTATCTCTGTCGGGGTATAGCCCTGGACGCGTGGCCAAGGAGCATGAAGTTGTTTGCTCTCCCTCCGCAGCCGAGACTGGGGACAGTACCGGCAAGGTGGAAGTGTGAGGACTCACGGGAGAGGCTGAAGGCACTTTTGTAGGCAAAGCCAAGGCGCAGAAGGAGCAAAGCAAAATGCGGGATTCATTTCCAGCTTGTAGATAGATATTCAGGTGCTTCCAGGAAAACGGGGCCCATCACGTGTGACAGTTTGCTGGCAAGACAAACAGCATTGCTCCCAATACGCCCTCACGCCTCCTTCTGCAGGTCGGCTCTTACTGCGGAGCATGACGTTAAGTGGTACGGAATATGCCCTTGCTTCAGCTTGGGCTGTGTTCCCCAGCAGCCTCCCCCACCTTCTTGTGCAAGCCCAGCCTCCTGGCATGAAGGAGAGCATAAGAAGCAGAAAGGTCCTCGGTTTCTGTGGAAGCAGTGCTCTGCTCCAGCACTTACGGGGCTGTGTGATCAGCAGTGTTTACGCCCCAGTTCCCAAAGCTGCATGACAGGTGCCTGCCAGGAGGAAAAGACCTCTGCCCTCGCCAGAGCCAGGACAATTCCCAAGCGTAGTGCAGTAGCACAAACGCAGAGTAGTACCACTGCACTTAGAGTGTCTACACTGCATCCGCTAGTACCGCCACGTAACATCGTGGCTTACGGGCCCTGAGTCTGCTGAGGCGTTTCCAAAGGAAGGCGCTCTACGGCTCCCCAAGGGCTCCGCAGCAGAAGGCTGCGGAGAGGAGGATGCTCTGCTTATGCACAGCGTTTCCACCTACGCAGAATGTAGCTACTCAGAATGCTCTCTGGGGAAATGCATCCTTGGATTAACAGCATCATCCGGGCCGCACGCTTGCCAGTAAAAACACCTGCGTTTCTACATCTGAGCACCTCCCGTACGCCAAGGAAGCGGGCAGCCATTCAGGGGCAGACCTGAGAAGACAAAAGTTTGACTCAGCCAATCTCAGAGGGTGCGATAACACGTGGGTTACAAAGTGTCCCCAAATGGCGGCTCCTCTCCGTGGAAGGCAGACGGATAGAAAATGGCGCCTCCCTATGTGGGCATGTGGGAGGGATTTCCTGTGCTGGGCCCTCCCACCTCCGGTCGGGCCGATTGACATTGGGTTCTGCCCTTCGCCTGAGGCTTTTTCCCACCGCGGCATGCAGTCGGCACAGCGCTGCCAGCTGCTGACCAGGAAGAGCGGCGGGCCGGAGACAGAGGTGTGTGGAGCAGTAGCAGCAGTTTTACACGCCAGAGCGTTCCGTGTCTGGCTGCCCGAGTGGTAAGAGGTGTTCTGTTGTGCATTGGGCGTAGTCAGGAGGGCTTCCGATTCCCGGAAAGGGAGGGCGGCTGTGTGAGAGTGCTGGGGAGTGGTTCTGTCCCCCTTTCTGGAGGGCAAGCCGGACAGATGCTGTTGTTAGCAGGGAAGATGAGAGAGCCGTAGACCTGCACCTTGTGCCTGTGCGCTCCAGGGCTTGCTGATGCCCAAGAGCCATCTTTTGTCCGTGTAGCAAATGAAGGACAAGGCCCCACGTCCTTTGGGAGGGGTGTGTGTGTGGCAGGGTAATCCGGTCCCCTCTGGCTTCAAGCCACACCTTCTATTGGAAATGCGGGCTTGAATCCCGCTGTAGCTCCTGCGGCCTGGGAGGTAGCGAAGAAGAGGGCTGGAGGGCCCAAAGGCTGTGACTGGCAGATGGCCTTTCCGTTTCAGACGTATGCTTGCTAAGGCATATCCATACCTTTAAATGCTGTCTGCAGAGAAGTGCCTGTGATAAGTTACTTATCTCTGTCGGGGTATAGCCCTGGACGCGTGGCCAAGGAGCATGAAGTTGTTTGCTCTCCCTCCGCAGCCGAGACTGGGGACAGTACGGCAAGGTGGAAGTGTGAGGACTCACGGGAGAGGCTGAAGGCACTTTTGTAGGCAAAGCCAAGGCGCAGAAGGAGCAAAGCAAAATGCGGGATTCATTTCCAGCTTGTAGATAGATATTCAGGTGCTTCCAGGAAAACGGGGCCCATCACGTGTGACAGTTTGCTGGCAAGACAAACAGCATTGCTCCCAATACGCCCTCACGCCTCCTTCTGCAGGTCGGCTCTTACTGCGGAGCATGACGTTAAGTGGTACGGAATATGCCCTTGCTTCAGCTTGGGCTGTGTTCCCCAGCAGCCTCCCCCACCTTCTTGTGCAAGCCCAGCCTCCTGGCATGAAGGAGAGCATAAGAAGCAGAAAGGTCCTCGGTTTCTGTGGAAGCAGTGCTCTGCTCCAGCACTTACGGGGCTGTGTGATCAGCAGTGTTTACGCCCCAGTTCCCAAAGCTGCATGACAGGTGCCTGCCAGGAGGAAAAGACCTCTGCCCTCGCCAGAGCCAGGACAATTCCCAAGCGTAGTGCAGTAGCACAAACGCAGAGTAGTACCACTGCACTTAGAGTGTCTACACTGCATCCGCTAGTACCGCCACGTAACATCGTGGCTTACGGGCCCTGAGTCTGCTGAGGCGTTTCCAAAGGAAGGCGCTCTACGGCTCCCCAAGGGCTCCGCAGCAGAAGGCTGCGGAGAGGAGGATGCTCTGCTTATGCACAGCGTTTCCACCTACGCAGAATGTAGCTACTCAGAATGCTCTCTGGGGAAATGCATCCTTGGATTAACAGCATCATCCGGGCCGCACGCTTGCCAGTAAAAACACCTGCGTTTCTACATCTGAGCACCTCCCGTACGCCAAGGAAGCGGGCAGCCATTCAGGGGCAGACCTGAGAAGACAGTGACATTACAAAAGTTTGACTCAGCCAATCTCAGAGGGTGCGATAACACGTGGGTTACAAAGTGTCCCCAAATGGCGGCTCCTCTCCGTGGAAGGCAGACGGATAGAAAATGGCGCCTCCCTATGTGGGCATGTGGGAGGGATTTCCTGTGCTGGGCCCTCCCACCTCCGGTCGGGCCGATTGACATTGGGTTCTGCCCTTCGCCTGAGGCTTTTTCCCACCGCGGCATGCAGTCGGCACAGCGCTGCCAGCTGCTGACCAGGAAGAGCGGCGGGCCGGAGACAGAGGTGTGTGGAGCAGTAGCAGCAGTTTTACACGCCAGAGCGTTCCGTGTCTGGCTGCCCGAGTGGTAAGAGCTGTTCTGTTGTGCATTGGGCGTAGTCAGGAGGGCTTCCGATTCCCGGAAAGGGAGGGCGGCTGTGTGAGAGTGCTGGGGAGTGGTTCTGTCCCCCTTTCTGGAGGGCAAGCCGGACAGATGCTGTTGTTAGCAGGGAAGATGAGAGAGCCGTAGACCTGCACCTTGTGCCTGTGCGCTCCAGGGCTTGCTGATGCCCAAGAGCCATCTTTTGTCCGTGTAGCAAATGAAGGACAAGGCCCCACGTCCTTTGGGAGGGGTGTGTGTGTGGCAGGGTAATCCCGTCCCCTCTGGCTTCAAGCCACACCTTCTATTGGAAATGCGGGCTTGAATCCCGCTGTAGCTCCTGCGGCCTGGGAGGTAGCGAAGAAGAGGGCTGGAGGGCCCAAAGGCTGTGACTGGCAGATGGCCTTTCCGTTTCAGACGTATGCTTGCTAAGGCATATCCATACCTTTAAATGCTGTCTGCAGAGAAGTGCCTGTGATAAGTTACTTATCTCTGTCGGGGTATAGCCCTGGACGCGTGGCCAAGGAGCATGAAGTTGTTTGCTCTCCCTCCGCAGCCGAGACTGGGGACAGTACCGGCAAGGTGGAAGTGTGAGGACTCACGGGAGAGGCTGAAGGCACTTTTGTAGGCAAAGCCAAGGCGCAGAAGGAGCAAAGCAAAATGCGGGATTCATTTCCAGCTTGTAGATAGATATTCAGGTGCTTCCAGGAAAACGGGGCCCATCACGTGTGACAGTTTGCTGGCAAGACAAACAGCATTGCTCCCAATACGCCCTCACGCCTCCTTCTGCAGGTCGGCTCTTACTGCGGAGCATGACGTTAAGTGGTACGGAATATGCCCTTGCTTCAGCTTGGGCTGTGTTCCCCAGCAGCCTCCCCCACCTTCTTGTGCAAGCCCAGCCTCCCGGCATGAAGGAGAGCATAAGAAGCAGAAAGGTCCTCGGTTTCTGTGGAAGCAGTGCTCTGCTCCAGCACTTACGGGGCTGTGTGATCAGCAGTGTTTACGCCCCAGTTCCCAAAGCTGCATGACAGGTGCCTGCCAGGAGGAAAAGACCTCTGCCCTCGCCAGAGCCAGGACAATTCCCAAGCGTAGTGCAGTAGCACAAACGCAGAGTAGTACCACTGCACTTAGAGTGTCTACACTGCATCCGCTAGTACCGCCACGTAACATCGTGGCTTACGGGCCTGAGTCTGCTGAGGCGTTTCCAAAGGAAGGCGCTCTACGGCTCCCCAAGGGCTCCGCAGCAGAAGGCTGCGGAGAGGAGGATGCTCTGCTTATGCACAGCGTTTCCACCTACGCAGAATGTAGCTACTCAGAATGCTCTCTGGGGAAATGCATCCTTGGATTAACAGCATCATCCGGGCCGCACGCTTGCCAGTAAAAACACCTGCGTTTCTACATCTGAGCACCTCCCGTACGCCAAGGAAGCGGGCAGCCATTCAGGGGCAGACCTGAGAAGACAGTGACATTACAAAAGTTTGACTCAGCCAATCTCAGAGGGTGCGATAACACGTGGGTTACAAAGTGTCCCCAAATGGCGGCTCCTCTCCGTGGAAGGCAGACGGATAGAAAATGGCGCCTCCCTATGTGGGCATGTGGGAGGGATTTCCTGTGCTGGGCCCTCCCACCTCCGGTCGGGCCGATTGACATTGGGTTCTGCCCTTCGCCTGAGGCTTTTTCCCACCGCGGCATGCAGTCGGCACAGCGCTGCCAGCTGCTGACCAGGAAGAGCGGCGGGCCGGAGACAGAGGTGTGTGGAGCAGTAGCAGCAGTTTTACACGCCAGAGCGTTCCGTGTCTGGCTGCCCGAGTGGTAAGAGGTGTTCTGTTGCGCATTGGGCGTAGTCAGGAGGGCTTCCGATTCCGGAAAAGGGAGGGCGGCTGTGTGAGAGTGCTGGGGAGTGGTTCTGTCCCCCTTTCTGGAGGGCAAGCCGGACAGATGCTGTTGTTAGCAGGGAAGATGAGAGAGCCGTAGACCTGCACCTTGTGCCTGTGCGCTCCAGGGCTTGCTGATGCCCAAGAGCCATCTTTTGTCCGTGTAGCAAATGAAGGACAAGGCCCCACGTCCTTTGGGAGGGGTGTGTGTGTGGCAGGGTAATCCCGTCCCCTCTGGCTTCAAGCCACACCTTCTATTGGAAATGCGGGCTTGAATCCCGCTGTAGCTCCTGCGGCCTGGGAGGTAGCGAAGAAGAGGGCTGGAGGGCCCAAAGGCTGTGACTGGCAGATGGCCTTTCCGTTTCAGACGTATGCTTGCTAAGGCATATCCATACCTTTAAATGCTGTCTGCAGAGAAGTGCCTGTGATAAGTTACTTATCTCTGTCGGGGTATAGCCCTGGACGCGTGGCCAAGGAGCATGAAGTTGTTTGCTCTCCCTCCGCAGCCGAGACTGGGGACAGTACCGGCAAGGTGGAAGTGTGAGGACTCACGGGAGAGGCTGAAGGCACTTTTGTAGGCAAAGCCAAGGCGCAGAAGGAGCAAAGCAAAATGCGGGATTCATTTCCAGCTTGTAGATAGATATTCAGGTGCTTCCAGGAAAACGGGGCCCATCACGTGTGACAGTTTGCTGGCAAGACAAACAGCATTGCTCCCAATACGCCCTCACGCCTCCTTCTGCAGGTCGGCTCTTACTGCGGAGCATGACGTTAAGTGGTACGGAATATGCCCTTGCTTCAGCTTGGGCTGTGTTCCCCAGCAGCCTCCCCCACCTTCTTGTGCAAGCCCAGCCTCCTGGCATGAAGGAGAGCATAAGAAGCAGAAAGGTCCTCGGTTTCTGTGGAAGCAGTGCTCTGCTCCAGCACTTACGGGGCTGTGTGATCAGCAGTGTTTACGCCCCAGTTCCCAAAGCTGCATGACAGGTGCCTGCCAGGAGGAAAAGACCTCTGCCCTCGCCAGAGCCAGGACAATTCCCAAGCGTAGTGCAGTAGCACAAACGCAGAGTAGTACCACTGCACTTAGAGTGTCTACACTGCATCCGCTAGTACCGCCACGTAACATCGTGGCTTACGGGCCCTGAGTCTGCTGAGGCGTTTCCAAAGGAAGGCGCTCTACGGCTCCCCAAGGGCTCCGCAGCAGAAGGCTGCGGAGAGGAGGATGCTCTGCTTATGCACAGCGTTTCCACCTACGCAGAATGTAGCTACTCAGAATGCTCTCTGGGGAAATGCATCCTTGGATTAACAGCATCATCCGGGCCGCACGCTTGCCAGTAAAAACACCTGCGTTTCTACATCTGAGCACCTCCCGTACGCCAAGGAAGCGGGCAGCCATTCAGGGGCAGACCTGAGAAGACAGTGACATTACAAAAGTTTGACTCAGCCAATCTCAGAGGGTGCGATAACACGTGGGTTACAAAGTGTCCCCAAATGGCGGCTCCTCTCCGTGGAAGGCAGACGGATAGAAAATGGCGCCTCCCTATGTGGGCATGTGGGAGGGATTTCCTGTGCTGGGCCCTCCCACCTCCGGTCGGGCCGATTGACATTGGGTTCTGCCCTTCGCCTGAGGCTTTTTCCCACCGCGGCATGCAGTCGGCACAGCGCTGCCAGCTGCTGACCAGGAAGAGCGGCGGGCGGAGACAGAGGTGTGTGGAGCAGTAGCAGCAGTTTTACACGCCAGAGCGTTCCGTGTCTGGCTGCCCGAGTGGTAAGAGCTGTTCTGTTGCGCATTGGGCGTAGTCAGGAGGGCTTCCGATTCCCGGAAAGGGAGGGCGGCTGTGTGAGAGTGCTGGGGAGTGGTTCTGTCCCCCTTTCTGGAGGGCAAGCCGGACAGATGCTGTTGTTAGCAGGGAAGATGAGAGAGCCGTAGACCTGCACCTTGTGCCTGTGCGCTCCAGGGCTTGCTGATGCCCAAGAGCCATCTTTTGTCCGTGTAGCAAATGAAGGACAAGGCCCCACGTCCTTTGGGAGGGGTGTGTGTGTGGCAGGGTAATCCCGTCCCCTCTGGCTTCAAGCCACACCTTCTATTGGAAATGCGGGCTTGAATCCCGCTGTAGCTCCTGCGGCCTGGGAGGTAGCGAAGAAGAGGGCTGGAGGGCCCAAAGGCTGTGACTGGCAGATGGCCTTTCCGTTTCAGACGTATGCTTGCTAAGGCATATCCATACCTTTAAATGCTGTCTGCAGAGAAGTGCCTGTGATAAGTTACTTATCTCTGTCGGGGTATAGCCCTGGACGCGTGGCCAAGGAGCATGAAGTTGTTTGCTCTCCCTCCGCAGCCGAGACTGGGGACAGTACCGGCAAGGTGGAAGTGTGAGGACTCACGGGAGAGGCTGAAGGCACTTTTGTAGGCAAAGCCAAGGCGCAGAAGGAGCAAAGCAAAATGCGGGATTCATTTCCAGCTTGTAGATAGATATTCAGGTGCTTCCAGGAAAACGGGGCCCATCACGTGTGACAGTTTGCTGGCAAGACAAACAGCATTGCTCCCAATACGCCCTCACGCCTCCTTCTGCAGGTCGGCTCTTACTGCGGAGCATGACGTTAAGTGGTACGGAATATGCCCTTGCTTCAGCTTGGGCTGTGTTCCCCAGCAGCCTCCCCCACCTTCTTGTGCAAGCCCAGCCTCCTGGCATGAAGGAGAGCATAAGAAGCAGAAAGGTCCTCGGTTTCTGTGGAAGCAGTGCTCTGCTCCAGCACTTACGGGGCTGTGTGATCAGCAGTGTTTACGCCCCAGTTCCCAAAGCTGCATGACAGGTGCCTGCCAGGAGGAAAAGACCTCTGCCCTCGCCAGAGCCAGGACAATTCCCAAGCGTAGTGCAGTAGCACAAACGCAGAGTAGTACCACTGCACTTAGAGTGTCTACACTGCATCCGCTAGTACCGCCACGTAACATCGTGGCTTACGGGCCCTGAGTCTGCTGAGGCGTTTCCAAAGGAAGGCGCTCTACGGCTCCCCAAGGGCTCCGCAGCAGAAGGCTGCGGAGAGGAGGATGCTCTGCTTATGCACAGCGTTTCCACCTACGCAGAATGTAGCTACTCAGAATGCTCTCTGGGGAAATGCATCCTTGGATTAACAGCATCATCCGGGCCGCACGCTTGCCAGTAAAAACACCTGCGTTTCTACATCTGAGCACCTCCCGTACGCCAAGGAAGCGGGCAGCCATTCAGGGGCAGACCTGAGAAGACAGTGACATTACAAAAGTTTGACTCAGCCAATCTCAGAGGGTGCGATAACACGTGGGTTACAAAGTGTCCCCAAATGGCGGCTCCTCTCCGTGGAAGGCAGACGGATAGAAAATGGCGCCTCCCTATGTGGGCATGTGGGAGGGATTTCCTGTGCTGGGCCCTCCCACCTCCGGTCGGGCCGATTGACATTGGGTTCTGCCCTTCGCCTGAGGCTTTTTCCCACCGCGGCATGCAGTCGGCACAGCGCTGCCAGCTGCTGACCAGGAAGAGCGGCGGGCCGGAGACAGAGGTGTGTGGAGCAGTAGCAGCAGTTTTACACGCCAGAGCGTTCCGTGTCTGGCTGCCCGAGTGGTAAGAGGTGTTCTGTTGCGCATTGGGCGTAGTCAGGAGGGCTTCCGATTCCGAGAAAGGGAGGGCGGCTGTGTGAGAGTGCTGGGGAGTGGTTCTGTCCCCCTTTCTGGAGGGCAAGCCGGACAGATGCTGTTGTTAGCAGGGAAGATGAGAGAGCCGTAGACCTGCACCTTGTGCCTGTGCGCTCCAGGGCTTGCTGATGCCCAAGAGCCATCTTTTGTCCGTGTAGCAAATGAAGGACAAGGCCCCACGTCCTTTGGGAGGGGTGTGTGTGTGGCAGGGTAATCCGGTCCCCTCTGGCTTCAAGCCACACCTTCTATTGGAAATGCGGGCTTGAATCCCGCTGTAGCTCCTGCGGCCTGGGAGGTAGCGAAGAAGAGGGCTGGAGGGCCCAAAGGCTGTGACTGGCAGATGGCCTTTCCGTTTCAGACGTATGCTTGCTAAGGCATATCCATACCTTTAAATGCTGTCTGCAGAGAAGTGCCTGTGATGAGTTACTTATCTCTGTCGGGGTATAGCCCTGGACGCGTGGCCAAGGAGCATGAAGTTGTTTGCTCTCCCTCCGCAGCCGAGACTGGGGACAGTACCGGCAAGGTGGAAGTGTGAGGACTCACGGGAGAGGCTGAAGGCACTTTTGTAGGCAAAGCCAAGGCGCAGAAGGAGCAAAGCAAAATGCGGGATTCATTTCCAGCTTGTAGATAGATATTCAGGTGCTTCCAGGAAAACGGGGCCCATCACGTGTGACAGTTTGCTGGCAAGACAAACAGCATTGCTCCCAATACGCCCTCACGCCTCCTTCTGCAGGTCGGCTCTTACTGCGGAGCATGACGTTAAGTGGTACGGAATATGCCCTTGCTTCAGCTTGGGCTGTGTTCCCCAGCAGCCTCCCCCACCTTCTTGTGCAAGCCCAGCCTCCTGGCATGAAGGAGAGCATAAGAAGCAGAAAGGTCCTCGGTTTCTGTGGAAGCAGTGCTCTGCTCCAGCACTTACGGGGCTGTGTGATCAGCAGTGTTTACGCCCCAGTTCCCAAAGCTGCATGACAGGTGCCTGCCAGGAGGAAAAGACCTCTGCCCTCGCCAGAGCCAGGACAATTCCCAAGCGTAGTGCAGTAGCACAAACGCAGAGTAGTACCACTGCACTTAGAGTGTCTACACTGCATCCGCTAGTACCGCCACGTAACATCGTGGCTTACGGGCCCTGAGTCTGCTGAGGCGTTTCCAAAGGAAGGCGCTCTACGGCTCCCCAAGGGCTCCGCAGCAGAAGGCTGCGGAGAGGAGGATGCTCTGCTTATGCACAGCGTTTCCACCTACGCAGAATGTAGCTACTCAGAATGCTCTCTGGGGAAATGCATCCTTGGATTAACAGCATCATCCGGGCCGCACGCTTGCCAGTAAAAACACCTGCGTTTCTACATCTGAGCACCTCCCGTACGCCAAGGAAGCGGGCAGCCATTCAGGGGCAGACCTGAGAAGACAGTGACATTACAAAAGTTTGACTCAGCCAATCTCAGAGGGTGCGATAACACGTGGGTTACAAAGTGTCCCCAAATGGCGGCTCCTCTCCGTGGAAGGCAGACGGATAGAAAATGGCGCCTCCCTATGTGGGCATGTGGGAGGGATTTCCTGTGCTGGGCCCTCCCACCTCCGGTCGGGCCGATTGACATTGGGTTCTGCCCTTCGCCTGAGGCTTTTTCCCACCGCGGCATGCAGTCGGCACAGCGCTGCCAGCTGCTGACCAGGAAGAGCGGCGGGCCGGAGACAGAGGTGTGTGGAGCAGTAGCAGCAGTTTTACACGCCAGAGCGTTCCGTGTCTGGCTGCCCGAGTGGTAAGAGGTGTTCTGTTGGCATTGGGCGTAGTCAGGAGGGCTTCCGATTCCCGGAAAGGGAGGGCGGCTGTGTGAGAGTGCTGGGGAGTGGTTCTGTCCCCTTTCTGGAGGGCAAGCCGGACAGATGCTGTTGTTAGCAGGGAAGATGAGAGAGCCGTAGACCTGCACCTTGTGCCTGTGCGCTCCAGGGCTTGCTGATGCCCAAGAGCCATCTTTTGTCCGTGTAGCAAATGAAGGACAAGGCCCCAGTCCTTTGGGAGGGGTGTGTGTGTGGCAGGGTAATCCGGTCCCCTCTGGCTTCAAGCCACACCTTCTATTGGAAATGCGGGCTTGAATCCCGCTGTAGCTCCTGCGGCCTGGGAGGTAGCGAAGAAGAGGGCTGGAGGGCCCAAAGGCTGTGACTGGCAGATGGCCTTTCCGTTTCAGACGTATGCTTGCTAAGGCATATCCATACCTTTAAATGCTGTCTGCAGAGAAGTGCCTGTGATGAGTTACTTATCTCTGTCGGGGTATAGCCCTGGACGCGTGGCCAAGGAGCATGAAGTTGTTTGCTCTCCCTCCGCAGCCGAGACTGGGGACAGTACCGGCAAGGTGGAAGTGTGAGGACTCACGGGAGAGGCTGAAGGCACTTTTGTAGGCAAAGCCAAGGCGCAGAAGGAGCAAAGCAAAATGCGGGATTCATTTCCAGCTTGTAGATAGATATTCAGGTGCTTCCAGGAAAACGGGGCCATCACGTGTGACAGTTTGCTGGCAAGACAAACAGCATTGCTCCCAATACGCCCTCACGCCTCCTTCTGCAGGTCGGCTCTTACTGGGCATGACGTTAAGTGGTACGGAATATGCCCTTGCTTCAGCTTGGGCTGTGTTCCCCAGCAGCCTCCCCCACCTTCTTGTGCAAGCCCAGCCTCCTGGCATGAAGGAGAGCATAAGAAGCAGAAAGGTCCTCGGTTTCTGTGGAAGCAGTGCTCTGCTCCAGCACTTACGGGGCTGTGTGATCAGCAGTGTTTACGCCCCAGTTCCCAAAGCTGCATGACAGGTGCCTGCCAGGAGGAAAAGACCTCTGCCCTCGCCAGAGCCAGGACAATTCCCAAGCGTAGTGCAGTAGCACAAACGCAGAGTAGTACCACTGCACTTAGAGTGTCTACACTGCATCCGCTAGTACCGCCACGTAACATCGTGGCTTACGGGCCCTGAGTCTGCTGAGGCGTTTCCAAAGGAAGGCGCTCTACGGCTCCCAAGGGCTCCGCAGCAGAAGGCTGCGGAGAGGAGGATGCTCTGCTTATGCACAGCGTTTCCACCTACGCAGAATGTAGCTACTCAGAATGCTCTCTGGGGAAATGCATCCTTGGATTAACAGCATCATCCGGGCCGCACGCTTGCCAGTAAAAACACCTGCGTTTCTACATCTGAGCACCTCCCGTACGCCAAGGAAGCGGGCAGCCATTCAGGGGCAGACCTGAGAAGACAGTGACATTACAAAAGTTTGACTCAGCCAATCTCAGAGGGTGCGATAACACGTGGGTTACAAAGTGTCCCCAAATGGCGGCTCCTCTCCGTGGAAGGCAGACGGATAGAAAATGGCGCCTCCCTATGTGGGCATGTGGGAGGGATTTCCTGTGCTGGGCCCTCCCACCTCCGGTCGGGCCGATTGACATTGGGTTCTGCCCTTCGCCTGAGGCTTTTTCCCACCGCGGCATGCAGTCGGCACAGCGCTGCCAGCTGCTGACAGGAAGAGCGGCGGGCCGGAGACAGAGGTGTGTGGGAGCAGTAGCAGCAGTTTTACACGCCAGAGCGTTCCGTGTCTGGCTGCCCGAGTGGTAAGAGGTGTTCTGTTGCGCATTGGGCGTAGTCAGGAGGGCTTCCGATTCCCGGAAAGGAGGGCGGCTGTGTGAGAGTGCTGGGGAGTGGTTCTGTCCCCTTTCTGGAGGGCAAGCCGGACAGATGCTGTTGTTAGCAGGGAAGATGAGAGAGCCGTAGACCTGCACCTTGTGCCTGTGCGCTCCAGGGCTTGCTGATGCCCAAGAGCCATCTTTTGTCCGTGTAGCAAATGAAGGACAAGGCCCCACGTCCTTTGGGAGGGGTGTGTGTGTGGCAGGGTAATCCGTCCCCTCTGGCTTCAAGCCACACCTTCTATTGGAAATGCGGGCTTGAATCCCGCTGTAGCTCCTGCGGCCTGGGGGTAGCGAAGAAGAGGGCTGGAGGGCCCAAAGGCTGTGACTGGCAGATGGCCTTTCCGTTTCAGACGTATGCTTGCTAAGGCATATCCATACCTTTAAATGCTGTCTGCAGAGAAGTGCCTGTGATAAGTTACTTATCTCTGTCGGGGTATAGCCCTGGACGCGTGGCCAAGGAGCATGAAGTTGTTTGCTCTCCCCCGCAGCCGAGACTGGGGACAGTACCGGCAAGGTGGAAGTGTGAGGACTCACGGGAGAGGCTGAAGGCACTTTTGTAGGCAAAGCAAGGCGCAGAAGGAGAAAAGCAAATGCGGGATTCATTTCCAGCTTGTAGATAGATATTCAGGTGTTCCAGGAAAACGGGGCCCAACACGTGTGACAGTTTGCTGGCAAGACAAACAGCATTGCTCCCAATACGCCCTCACGCCTCCTTCTGCAGGTCGGCTCTTACTGCGGAGCATGACGTTAAGTGGTACGGAATATGCCCTTGCTTCAGCTTGGGCTGTGTTCCCCGCAGCCTCCCCACCTTCTTGTGCAAGCCAGCCTCCTGGCATGAAGGAGAGCATAAGAAGCAGAAAGGTCCTCGGTTTCTGTGGAAGCAGTGCTCTGCTCCAGCATTACGGGGCTGTGTGAATCAGCAGTGTTTACGCCCAGTCCAAAGCTGCATGACAGGTGCCTGCCAGGAGGAAAAGACCTCTGCCTCGCCAGAGCCAGGACATTCCCAAGCGTAGTGCAGTAGCCCCAAACGCAGAGTAGTACCACTGCACTTAGAGTGTCTACACTGCATCCGCTAGTACCGCCACGTAACATCGTGGCTTACGGGCCCTGAGTCTGCTGAGGCGTTTCCAAGGAAGGCGCTCTACGGCTCCCAAGGGCCCCGCAGCAGAAGGCTGCGGAGAGGAGGATGCTCTGCTTATGCACAGCTTTTTCCACCTACGCAGAATGTAGCTACTCAGAATGCTCTCTGGGGAAATGCATCCTTGGATTAACAGCATCATCGGGCCGCACGCTTCCCAGTAAAAAACACCTGCGTTTCTACATCTGAGCACCCCCCGTACGCCAAGAAGCGGGCAGCCATTCAGGGGCAGCCCTGAGAAGACAGTGACATTACAAAGTTTGACTCAGCCAATCTCAGAGGGTGCGATAACACGTGGGTTACAAAGTGTCCCAAATGGCGGCTCCTCTCCGTGGAAGGCAGACGGATAGAAAATGGCGCCTCCTATGTGGGCATGTGGGAGGGATTTCCTGTGCTGGGCCCCCCCACCTCCGGTCGGGCCGATTGACATTGGGTTCTGCCCTTCGCCTGAGGCTTTTTCCCACCGCGGCATGCAGTCGGCACAGCGCTGCCAGCTGCTGACCAGGAAGAGCGGCGGGCCGGAGACAGAGGTGTGTGGAGCAGTAGCAGCAGTTTTACACGCCAGAGCGTTCCGTGTCTGGCTGCCCGAGTGGTAAGAGTGTTCTGTTGCGCATTGGGCGTAGTCAGGAGGGCTTCCGATTCCCGGAAAGGGGGGCGGCTGTGTGAGAGTGCTGGGGAGTGGTTCTGTCCCCCTTTCTGGAGGGCAAGCCGGACAGATGCTGTTGTTAGCAGGGAAGATGAGAGAGCCGTAGACCTGCACCTTGTGCCTGTGCGCTCCAGGGCTTGCTGATGCCCAAGAGCCATCTTTTGTCCGTGTAGCAAATGAAGGACAAGGCCCCACGTCCTTTGGGAGGGGTGTGTGTGTGGCAGGGTAATCCCGTCCCCTCTGGCTTCAAGCCACACCTTCTATTGGAAATGCGGGCTTGAATCCCGCTGTAGCTCCTGCGGCCTGGGAGGTAGCGAAGAAGAGGGCTGGAGGGCCAAAGGCTGTGACTGGCAGATGGCCTTTCCGTTTCAGACGTATGCTTGCTAAGGCATATCCATACCTTTAAATGCTGTCTGCAGAGAAGTGCCTGTGATAAGTTACTTATCTCTGTCGGGGTATAGCCCTGGACGCGTGGCAAGGAGCATGAAGTTGTTTGCTCTCCCTCCGCAGCCGAGACTGGGGACAGTACCGGCAAGGTGGAAGTGTGAGGACTCACGGGAGAGGCTGAAGGCACTTTTGTAGGCAAAGCCAAGGCGCAGAAGGAGCAAAGCAAAATGCGGGATTCATTTCCAGCTTGTAGATAGATATTCAGGTGCTTCCAGGAAAACGGGGCCCATCACGTGTGACAGTTTGCTGGCAAGCAAAACAGCATTGCTCCCAATACGCCCTCACGCCTCCTTCTGCAGGTCGGCTCTTACTGCGGAGCATGACGTTAAGTGGTACGGAATATGCCCTTGCTTCAGCTTGGGCTGTGTTCCCCAGCAGCCTCCCCCACCTTCTTGTGCAAGCCAGCCTCCTGGCATGAAGGAGAGCATAAGAAGCAGAAAGGTCCTCGGTTTCTGTGGAAGCAGTGCTCTGCTCCAGCACTTACGGGGCTGTGTGATCAGCAGTGTTTACGCCCCAGTTCCCAAAGCTGCATGACAGGTGCCTGCCAGGAGGAAAAGACCTCTGCCCTCGCCAGAGCCAGGACAATTCCCAAGCGTAGTGCAGTAGCACAAACGCAGAGTAGTACCACTGCACTTAGGTGTCTACACTGCATCCGCTAGTACCGCCACGTAACATCGTGGCTTACGGGCCCTGAGTCTGCTGAGGCGTTTCCAAAGGAAGGCGCTCTACGGCTCCCCAAGGGCTCCGCAGCAGAAGGCTGCGGAGAGGAGGATGCTCTGCTTATGCACAGCGTTTCCACCTACGCAGAATGTAGCTACTCAGAATGCTCTCTGGGGAAATGCATCCTTGGATTAACAGCATCATCCGGGCCGCACGCTTGCCAGTAAAAACACCTGCGTTTCTACATCTGAGCACTCCCGTACGCCAAGGAAGCGGGCAGCCATTCAGGGGCAGACCTGAGAAGACAGTGACATTACAAAAGTTTGACTCAGCCAATCTCAGAGGGTGCGATAACACGTGGGTTACAAAGTGTCCCCAAATGGCGGGCTCCTCTCCGTGGAAGGCAGACGGATAGAAAATGGCGCCTCCCTATGTGGGCATGTGGGAGGGATTTCCTGTGCTGGGCCCTCCCACCTCCGGTCGGGCCGATTGACATTGGGTTCTGCCCTTCGCCTGAGGCTTTTTCCCACCGCGGCATGCAGTCGGCACAGCGCTGCCAGCTGCTGACCAGGAAGAGCGGCGGGCCGGAGACAGAGGTGTGTGGAGCAGTAGCAGCAGTTTTACACGCCAGAGCGTTCCGTGTCTGGCTGCCCGAGTGGTAAGAGGTGTTCTGTTGCGCATTGGGCGTAGTCAGGAGGGCTTCCGATTCCCGAAAGGGAGGGCGGCTGTGTGAGAGTGCTGGGGAGTGGTTCTGTCCCCCTTTCTGGAGGGCAAGCGGACAGATGCTGTTGTTAGCAGGGAAGATGAGAGAGCCGTAGACCTGCACCTTGTGCCTGTGCGCTCCAGGGCTTGCTGATGCCCAAGAGCCATCTTTTGTCCGTGTAGCAAATGAAGGACAAGGCCCCACGTCCTTTGGGAGGGGTGGTGTGTGGCAGGGTAATCCCGTCCCTCTGGCTTCAAGCCACACCTTCTATTGGAAATGCGGGCTTGAATCCCGCTGTAGCTCCTGCGGCCTGGGAGGTAGCGAAGAAGAGGGCTGGAGGGCCCAAAGGCTGTGACTGGCAGATGGCCTTTCCGTTTCAGACGTATGCTTGCTAAGGCATATCCATACCTTTAAATGCTGTCTGCAGAGAAGTGCCTGTGATAAGTTACTTATCTCTGTCGGGGTATAGCCTGGACGCGTGGCCAAGGAGCATGAAGTTGTTTGCTCTCCCTCCGCAGCCGAGACTGGGGACAGTACCGGCAAGGTGGAAGTGTGAGGACTCACGGGAGAGGCTGAAGGCACTTTTGTAGGCAAAGCCAAGCGCAGAAGGAGCAAAGCAAAATGCGGGATTCATTTCCAGCTTGTAGATAGATATTCAGGTGCTTCCAGGAAAACGGGGCCCATCACGTGTGACAGTTTGCTGGCAAGACAAACAGCATTGCTCCCAATACGCCCTCACGCCTCCTTCTGCAGGTCGGCTCTTACTGCGGAGCATGACGTTAAGTGGTACGGAATATGCCCTGCTTCAGCTTGGGCTGTGTTCCCCAGCAGCCTCCCCACCTTCTTGTGCAAGCCCAGCCTCTGGCATGAAGGAGAGCATAAGAAGCAGAAAGGTCCTCGGTTTCTGTGGAAGCAGTGCTCTGCTCCAGCACTTACGGGGCTGTGTGATCAGCAGTGTTTACGCCCCAGTTCCCAAAGCTGCATGACAGGTGCCTGCCAGGAGGAAAGACCTCTGCCCTCGCCGAGCCAGGACAATTCCCAAGCGTAGTGCAGTAGCACAAACGCAGAGTAGTACCATCGCACTTAGAGTGTCTACACTGCATCCGCTAGTACCCGCCACGTAACATCGTGGCTTACGGGCCCTGAGTCTGCTGAGGCGTTTCCAAAGGAAGGCGCTCTACGGCTCCCCAAGGGCTCCGCAGCAGAAGGCTGCGGAGAGGAGGATGCTCTGCTTATGCACAGCGTTTCCACCTACGCAGAATGTAGCTACTCAGAATGCTCTTGGGGAAATGCATCCTTGGATTAACAGCATCATCCGGGCCGCACGCTTGCCAGTAAAAACACCTGCGTTTCTACATCTGAGCACCTCCCGTACGCCAAGGAACGGGCAGCCATTCAGGGGCAGACCTGAGAAGACAGTGAATTACAAAGTTTGACTCAGCAATCTCAGAGGGTGCGATAACACGTGGGTTACAAAGTGTCCCCAAATGGCGGCTCCTCTCCGTGGAAGGCAGACGGATAGAAAATGGCGCCTCCCTATGGGGCATGGTGGGAGGGATTTCCTGTGCTGGGGCCCTCCCACCTCCGGTCGGGCCGATTGACATTGGGTTTCTGCCCTTCGCCTGAGGCTTTTTCCCACCGCGGCATGCAGTCGGCACAGCGCTGCCAGCTGCTGACCAGGAAGAGCGCGGGCCGGAGACAGAGGTGTGTGGAGCAGTAGCAGCAGTTTACACGCCAGAGCGTTCCGTGTCTGGCTGCCCGAGTGGTAAGAGGTGTTCTGTTGCGCATTGGGCGTAGTCAGGAGGGCTTCCGATTCCCGGAAAGGAGGGGGGCTGTGTGAGAGTGCTGGGGAGTGGTTTGTCCCCCTTTCTGGAGGGCAGCCGGACAGATGCTGTTGTTAGCAGGGAAGATGAGAGAGCCGTAGACCTGCACCTTGTGCCTGTGCGCTCCAGGGCTTGCTGATGCCCAAGAGCCATCTTTTGTCCGTGTAGCAAATGAAGGACAA
Source organism: Meleagris gallopavo (assembly GCF_905368555.1). Taxonomy (NCBI): domain Eukaryota; kingdom Metazoa; phylum Chordata; class Aves; order Galliformes; family Phasianidae; genus Meleagris; species Meleagris gallopavo. Next base: position 27,523,756 of record NC_139435.1, on the reverse strand, counting down.
GGGCCCCACGTCCTTTGGGAGGGTGTGTGTGTGGCAGGGTAATCCCGTCCCTCTGGCTTCAAGCCACACCTTCTATTGGAAATGCGGGCTTGAATCCCGCTGTAGCTCCTGCGGCCTGGGAGGTAGCGAAGAAGAGGGCTGGAGGGCCCAAAGGCTGTGACTGGCAGATGGCCTTTCCGTTTCAGACGTATGCTTGCTAAGGCATATCCATACCTTTAAATGCTGTCTGCAGAGAAGTGCCTGTGATAAGTTACTTATCTCTGTCGGGGTATAGCCTGGACGCGTGGCCAAGGAGCATGAAGTTGTTTGCTCTCCCTCCGCAGCCGAGACTGGGGGACAGTACCGGCAAGGTGGAAGTGTGAGGACTCACGGGAGAGGCTGAAGGCACTTTTGTAGGCAAAGCCAAGGCGCAGAAGGAGCAAAGCAAAATGCGGGATTCATTTCCAGCTTGTAGATAGATATTCAGGTGCTTCCAGGAAAACGGGGCCCATCACGTGTGACAGTTTGCTGGCAAGACAAACAGCATTGCTCCCAATACGCCCTCACGCCTCCTTCTGCAGGTCGGCTCTTACTGCGGAGCATGACGTTAAGTGGTACGGAATATGCCCTTGCTTCAGCTTGGGCTGTGTTCCCCAGCAGCCTCCCCCACCTTCTTGTGCAAGCCCAGCCTCCTGGCATGAAGGAGAGCATAAGAAGCAGAAAGGTCCTCGGTTTCTGTGGAAGCAGTGCTCTGCTCCAGCACTTACGGGGCTGTGTGATCAGCAGTGTTTACGCCCCAGTTCCCAAAGCTGCATGACAGGTGCCTGCCAGGAGGAAAAGACCTCTGCCCTCGCCAGAGCCAGGACAATTCCCAAGCGTAGTGCAGTAGCACAAACGCAGAGTAGTACCACTGCACTTAGAGTGTCTACACTGCATCCGCTAGTACCGCCACGTAACATCGTGGCTTACGGGCCCTGAGTCTGCTGAGGCGTTTCCAAAGGAAGGCGCTCTACGGCTCCCCAAGGGCTCCGCAGCAGAAGGCTGCGGAGAGGAGGATGCTCTGCTTATGCACAGCGTTTCCACCTACGCAGAATGTAGCTACTCAGAATGCTCTCTGGGGAAATGCATCCTTGGATTAACAGCATCATCCGGGCCGCACGCTTGCCAGTAAAAACACCTGCGTTTCTACATCTGAGCACCTCCCGTACGCCAAGGAAGCGGGCAGCCATTCAGGGGCAGACCTGAGAAGACAGTGACATTACAAAAGTTTGACTCAGCCAATCTCAGAGGGTGCGATAACACGTGGGTTACAAAGTGTCCCCAAATGGCGGCTCCTCTCCGTGGAAGGCAGACGGATAGAAAATGGCGCCTCCCTATGTGGGCATGTGGGAGGGATTTCCTGTGCTGGGCCCTCCCACCTCCGGTCGGGCCGATTGACATTGGGTTCTGCCCTTCGCCTGAGGCTTTTTCCCACCGCGGCATGCAGTCGGCACAGCGCTGCCAGCTGCTGACCAGGAAGAGCGGCGGGCCGGAGACAGAGGTGTGTGGAGCAGTAGCAGCAGTTTTACACGCCAGAGCGTTCCGTGTCTGGCTGCCCGAGTGGTAAGAGGTGTTCTGTTGTGCATTGGGCGTAGTCAGGAGGGCTTCCGATTCCCAGAAATGGAGGGGGGCTGTGTGAGAGTGCTGGGGAGTGGTTCTGTCCCCCTTTCTGGAGGGCAAGCCGGACAGATGCTGTTGTTAGCAGGGAAGATGAGAGAGCCGTAGACCTGCACCTTGTGCCTGTGCGCTCCAGGGCTTGCTGATGCCCAAGAGCCATCTTTTGTCCGTGTAGCAAATGAAGGACAAGGCCCCACGTCCTTTGGGAGGGGTGTGTGTGTGGCAGGGTAATCCCGTCCCCTCTGGCTTCAAGCCACACCTTCTATTGGAAATGCGGGCTTGAATCCCGCTGTAGCTCCTGCGGCCTGGGAGGTAGCGAAGAAGAGGGCTGGAGGGCCCAAAGGCTGTGACTGGCAGATGGCCTTTCCGTTTCAGACGTATGCTTGCTAAGGCATATCCATACCTTTAAATGCTGTCTGCAGAGAAGTGCCTGTGATAAGTTACTTATCTCTGTCGGGGTATAGCCCTGGACGCGTGGCCAAGGAGCATGAAGTTGTTTGCTCTCCCTCCGCAGCCGAGACTGGGGACAGTACCGGCAAGGTGGAAGTGTGAGGACTCACGGGAGAGGCTGAAGGCACTTTTGTAGGCAAAGCCAAGGCGCAGAAGGAGCAAAGCAAAATGCGGGATTCATTTCCAGCTTGTAGATAGATATTCAGGTGCTTCCAGGAAAACGGGGCCCATCACGTGTGACAGTTTGCTGGCAAGACAAACAGCATTGCTCCCAATACGCCCTCACGCCTCCTTCTGCAGGTCGGCTCTTACTGCGGAGCATGACGTTAAGTGGTACGGAATATGCCCTTGCTTCAGCTTGGGCTGTGTTCCCCAGCAGCCTCCCCACCTTCTTGTGCAAGCCCAGCCTCCTGGCATGAAGGAGAGCATAAGAAGCAGAAAGGTCCTCGGTTTCTGTGGAAGCAGTGCTCTGCTCCAGCACTTACGGGGCTGTGTGATCAGCAGTGTTTACGCCCCAGTTCCCAAAGCTGCATGACAGGTGCCTGCCAGGAGGAAAAGACCTCTGCCCTCGCCAGAGCCAGGACAATTCCCAAGCGTAGTGCAGTAGCACAAACGCAGAGTAGTACCACTGCACTTAGAGTGTCTACACTGCATCCGCTAGTACCGCCACGTAACATCGTGGCTTACGGGCCCTGAGTCTGCTGAGGCGTTTCCAAAGGAAGGCGCTCTAACGGCTCCCCAAGGGCTCCGCAGCAGAAGGCTGCGGAGAGGAGGATGCTCTGCTTATGCACAGCGTTTCCACCTACGCAGAATGTAGCTACTCAGAATGCTCTCTGGGGAAATGCATCCTTGGATTAACAGCATCATCCGGGCCGCACGCTTGCCAGTAAAAACACCTGCGTTTCTACATCTGAGCACCTCCCGTACGCCAAGGAAGCGGGCAGCCATTCAGGGGCAGACCTGAGAAGACAGTGACATTACAAAAGTTTGACTCAGCCAATCTCAGAGGGTGCGATAACACGTGGGTTACAAAGTGTCCCCAAATGGCGGCTCCTCTCCGTGGAAGGCAGACGGATAGAAAATGGCGCCTCCCTATGTGGGCATGTGGGAGGGATTTCCTGTGCTGGGCCCTCCCACCTCCGGTCGGGCCGATTGACATTGGGTTCTGCCCTTCGCCTGAGGCTTTTTCCCACCGCGGCATGCAGTCGGCACAGCGCTGCCAGCTGCTGACCAGGAAGAGCGGCGGGCCGGAGACAGAGGTGTGTGGAGCAGTAGCAGCAGTTTTACACGCCAGAGCGTTCCGTGTCTGGCTGCCCGAGTGGTAAGAGGTGTTCTGTTGCGCATTGGGCGTAGTCAGGAGGGCTTCCGATTCCCAGAAAGGGGCTGTGTGAGAGTGCTGGGGAGTGGTTCTGTCCCCCTTTCTGGAGGGCAAGCCGGACAGATGCTGTTGTTAGCAGGGAAGATGAGAGAGCCGTAGACCTGCACCTTGTGCCTGTGCGCTCCAGGGCTTGCTGATGCCCAAGAGCCATCTTTTGTCCGTGTAGCAAATGAAGGACAAGGCCCCACGTCCTTTGGGAGGGGTGTGTGTGTGGCAGGGTAATCCGGTCCCCTCTGGCTTCAAGCCACACCTTCTATTGGAAATGCGGGCTTGAATCCCGCTGTAGCTCCTGCGGCCTGGGAGGTAGCGAAGAAGAGGGCTGGAGGGCCCAAAGGCTGTGACTGGCAGATGGCCTTTCCGTTTCAGACGTATGCTTGCTAAGGCATATCCATACCTTTAAATGCTGTCTGCAGAGAAGTGCCTGTGATAAGTTACTTATCTCTGTCGGGGTATAGCCCTGGACGCGTGGCCAAGGAGCATGAAGTTGTTTGCTCTCCCTCCGCAGCCGAGACTGGGGACAGTACCGGCAAGGTGGAAGTGTGAGGACTCACGGGAGAGGCTGAAGGCACTTTTGTAGGCAAAGCCAAGGCGCAGAAGGAGCAAAGCAAAATGCGGGATTCATTTCCAGCTTGTAGATAGATATTCAGGTGCTTCCAGGAAAACGGGGCCCATCACGTGTGACAGTTTGCTGGCAAGACAAACAGCATTGCTCCCAATACGCCCTCACGCCTCCTTCTGCAGGTAGGCTCTTACTGCGGAGCATGACGTTAAGTGGTACGGAATATGCCCTTGCTTCAGCTTGGGCTGTGTTCCCCAGCAGCCTCCCCCACCTTCTTGTGCAAGCCCAGCCTCCTGGCATGAAGGAGAGCATAAGAAGCAGAAAGGTCCTCGGTTTCTGTGGAAGCAGTGCTCTGCTCCAGCACTTACGGGGCTGTGTGATCAGCAGTGTTTACGCCCCAGTTCCCAAAGCTGCATGACAGGTGCCTGCCAGGAGGAAAAGACCTCTGCCCTCGCCAGAGCCAGGACAATTCCCAAGCGTAGTGCAGTAGCACAAACGCAGAGTAGTACCACTGCACTTAGAGTGTCTACACTGCATCCGCTAGTACCGCCACGTAACATCGTGGCTTACGGGCCCTGAGTCTGCTGAGGCGTTTCCAAAGGAAGGCGCTCTACGGCTCCCCAAGGGCTCCGCAGCAGAAGGCTGCGGAGAGGAGGATGCTCTGCTTATGCACAGCGTTTCCACCTACGCAGAATGTAGCTACTCAGAATGCTCTCTGGGGAAATGCATCCTTGGATTAACAGCATCATCCGGGCCGCACGCTTGCCAGTAAAAACACCTGCGTTTCTACATCTGAGCACCTCCCGTACGCCAAGGAAGCGGGCAGCCATTCAGGGCAGACCTGAGAAGACAGTGACATTACAAAAGTTTGACTCAGCCAATCTCAGAGGGTGCGATAACACGTGGGTTACAAAGTGTCCCCAAATGGCGGCTCCTCTCCGTGGAAGGCAGACGGATAGAAAATGGCGCCTCCCTATGTGGGCATGTGGGAGGGATTTCCTGTGCTGGGCCCTCCCACCTCCGGTCGGGCCGATTGACATTGGGTTCTGCCCTTCGCCTGAGGCTTTTTCCCACCGCGGCATGCAGTCGGCACAGCGCTGCCAGCTGCTGACCAGGAAGAGCGGCGGGCCGGAGACAGAGGTGTGTGGAGCAGTAGCAGCAGTTTTACACGCCAGAGCGTTCCGTGTCTGGCTGCCCGAGTGGTAAGAGGTGTTCTGTTGCGCATTGGGCGTAGTCAGGAGGGCTTCCGATTCCCAGAAATGGAGGGGGGCTGTGTGAGAGTGCTGGGGAGTGGTTCTGTCCCCCTTTCTGGAGGGCAAGCCGGACAGATGCTGTTGTTAGCAGGGAAGATGAGAGAGCCGTAGACCTGCACCTTGTGCCTGTGCGCTCCAGGGCTTGCTGATGCCCAAGAGCCATCTTTTGTCCGTGTAGCAAATGAAGGACAAGGCCCCACGTCCTTTGGGAGGGGTGTGTGTGTGGCAGGGTAATCCCGTCCCCTCTGGCTTCAAGCCACACCTTCTATTGGAAATGCGGGCTTGAATCCCGCTGTAGCTCCTGCGGCCTGGGAGGTAGCGAAGAAGAGGGCTGGAGGGCCCAAAGGCTGTGACTGGCAGATGGCCTTTCCGTTTCAGACGTATGCTTGCTAAGGCATATCCATACCTTTAAATGCTGTCTGCAGAGAAGTGCCTGTGATAAGTTACTTATCTCTGTCGGGGTATAGCCCTGGACGCGTGGCCAAGGAGCATGAAGTTGTTTGCTCTCCCTCCGCAGCCGAGACTGGGGACAGTACCGGCAAGGTGGAAGTGTGAGGACTCACGGGAGAGGCTGAAGGCACTTTTGTAGGCAAAGCCAAGGCGCAGAAGGAGCAAAGCAAAATGCGGGATTCATTTCCAGCTTGTAGATAGATATTCAGGTGCTTCCAGGAAAACGGGGCCCATCACGTGTGACAGTTTGCTGGCAAGACAAACAGCATTGCTCCCAATACGCCCTCACGCTCCTTCTGCAGGTCGGCTCTTACTGCGGAGCATGACGTTAAGTGGTACGGAATATGCCCTTGCTTCAGCTTGGGCTGTGTTCCCCAGCAGCCTCCCCCACCTTCTTGTGCAAGCCCAGCCTCCTGGCATGAAGGAGAGCATAAGAAGCAGAAAGGTCCTCGTTTCTGTGGAAGCAGTGCTCTGCTCCAGCACTTACGGGGCTGTGTGATCAGCAGTGTTTACGCCCCAGTTCCCAAAGCTGCATGACAGGTGCCTGCCAGGAGGAAAAGACCTCTGCCCTCGCCAGAGCCAGGACAATTCCCAAGCGTAGTGCAGTAGCACAAACGCAGAGTAGTACCACTGCACTTAGAGTGTCTACACTGCATCCGCTAGTACCGCCACGTAACATCGTGGCTTACGGGCCCTGAGTCTGCTGAGGCGTTTCCAAAGGAAGGCGCTCTACGGCTCCCCAAGGGCTCCGCAGCAGAAGGCTGCGGAGAGGAGGATGCTCTGCTTATGCACAGCGTTTCCACCTACGCAGAATGTAGCTACTCAGAATGCTCTCTGGGGAAATGCATCCTTGGATTAACAGCATCATCCGGGCCGCACGCTTGCCAGTAAAACACCTGCGTTTCTACATCTGAGCACCTCCCGTACGCCAAGGAAGCGGGCAGCCATTCAGGGGCAGACCTGAGAAGACAGTGACATTACAAAAGTTTGACTCAGCCAATCTCAGAGGGTGCGATAACACGTGGGTTACAAAGTGTCCCCAAATGGCGGCTCCTCTCCGTGGAAGGCAGACGGATAGAAAATGGCGCCTCCCTATGTGGGCATGTGGGAGGGATTTCCTGTGCTGGGCCCTCCCACCTCCGGTCGGGCCGATTGACATTGGGTTCTGCCCTTCGCCTGAGGCTTTTTCCCACCGCGGCATGCAGTCGGCACAGCGCTGCCAGCTGCTGACCAGGAAGAGCGGCAGGCCTGGAGACAGAGGTGTGTGGAGCAGTAGCAGCAGTTTTACACGCCAGAGCGTTCCGTGTCTGGCTGCCCGAGTGGTAAGAGGTGTTCTGTTGGCATTGGGCGTAGTCAGGAGGGCTTCCGATTCCCAGAAATGGGGCTGTGTGAGAGTGCTGGGGAGTGGTTCTGTCCCCCTTTCTGGAGGGCAAGCCGGACAGATGCTGTTGTTAGCAGGGAAGATGAGAGAGCCGTAGACCTGCACCTTGTGCCTGTGCGCTCCAGGGCTTGCTGATGCCCAAGAGCCATCTTTTGTCCGTGTAGCAAATGAAGGACAAGGCCCCACGTCCTTTGGGAGGGGTGTGTGTGTGGCAGGGTAATCCGGTCCCCTCTGGCTTCAAGCCACACCTTCTATTGGAAATGCGGGCTTGAATCCCGCTGTAGCTCCTGCGGCCTGGGAGGTAGCGAAGAAGAGGGCTGGAGGGCCCAAAGGCTGTGACTGGCAGATGGCCTTTCCGTTTCAGACGTATGCTTGCTAAGGCATATCCATACCTTTAAATGCTGTCTGCAGAGAAGTGCCTGTGATAAGTTACTTATCTCTGTCGGGGTATAGCCCTGGACGCGTGGCCAAGGAGCATGAAGTTGTTTGCTCTCCCTCCGCAGCCGAGACTGGGGACAGTACCGGCAAGGTGGAAGTGTGAGGACTCACGGGAGAGGCTGAAGGCACTTTTGTAGGCAAAGCCAAGGCGCAGAAGGAGCAAAGCAAAATGCGGGATTCATTTCCAGCTTGTAGATAGATATTCAGGTGCTTCCAGGAAAACGGGCCCATCACGTGTGACAGTTTGCTGGCAAGACAAACAGCATTGCTCCCAATACGCCCTCACGCCTCCTTCTGCAGGTCGGCTCTTACTGCGGAGCATGACGTTAAGTGGTACGGAATATGCCCTTGCTTCAGCTTGGGCTGTGTTCCCCAGCAGCCTCCCCCACCTTCTTGTGCAAGCCCAGCCTCCTGGCATGAAGGAGAGCATAAGAAGCAGAAAGGTCCTCGGTTTCTGTGGAAGCAGTGCTCTGCTCCAGCACTTACGGGGCTGTGTGATCAGCAGTGTTTACGCCCCAGTTCCCAAAGCTGCATGACAGGTGCCTGCCAGGAGGAAAAGACCTCTGCCCTCGCCAGAGCCAGGACAATTCCCAAGCGTAGTGCAGTAGCACAAACGCAGAGTAGTACCACTGCACTTAGAGTGTCTACACTGCATCCGCTAGTACCGCCACGTAACATCGTGGCTTACCGAGAATGAGATGGGAAATCTGCACAGTGAACATTAAGACAGGGATCTCACTCACCATTTACCTCCCCAGTCCAAAAATTCTCAACTTGCTGTGAGTCGACTTCACTGCGAATTTCAATTAGCTTTGGATTGTAGGAACTCAATTTTTTTCCACCTCTCCACCTCTTGCTCCTTCCCAGGCTTTCTTTCTCTCCTTAATACACAGTGCCTGGACCTCTCCTCCCCACGTCCCTTGGGACCCACATGCATCACAGGCGGTTCGTCACAGTTCCTCCCCTGACACGCCTCCTACCTAACCCTTCTCCCCTGCACCCACGTCAGCAAACGGAGAGCTGCTGCTTCCCTCGGGACTCATCAGCCTGCTCTGGCATGCTCTCCTCCTTGGGCAGCAGGGGATGCTGTGCCCTGACCTGCTGAATCAAACTCTGTAACCCAAGGAAGATTTCAAAGCAGGTACTGTTTATTCAGTGCTTCGCAGACATTGGGCCTAATATGGTTAGATATGAGTTTCAGATTTTAGTTTAGATTTTAAGTTTACTGTCTGGAATTAAAGCCTTCTTTAGCTGCCTGTTCTGCCACCTGACCTATCATCTTATTTCCAGTTTCCTGTACAGTGTTACTGTTCGTATGTGCTTTACAATGTATAACAACCACACTCTTTGGTAGATTTGCATCATGCTGTTTTTCTTGTTTATGCAATCCTTGCTCTTTTCAGGTTGTACTACCATGTTTAGCAACCCAAATACATAATTAGCATGTTTCCGTATAATTAAGGCTCTTGTCCATGCAGTTATTTCAGCCTTTTGAGGGAATGCCCGCTCAGGTAATGATTTTGCTTCAATAATCTTGTCAGTTGCATCTACTGCGTATCCTGCCTTACTGCTACCATTAGTAAACCAGGTGTCTTCTGAATCTTCTAAGAATTTGTCCTTCAGGTCCAACTGGCTGGAATATGTAGCATCAGTTGTTTTAAAGCAGGCACAAAATACTTATTCTCCAGGAGTTCCGCTAAGTAAAGATACTGGTTGACAATAGTAGTTACAATTAGTTCTACATCATCATGCTCTACCAGGCTGGCCTGGGATTTCAGGAACCTTTGGGGTGAGAGCCAATGCCCCCCTTTTACGTCTAATACATTAGACACTGTATGAGATACTAAAACTGTTATTCTTTGGCGTACCATAACTTGACTGGTTTCTTGAGTATTGAGTACTAATGTAGCCACCGCCCTCAAGCACCCGAGCCATTCCTTGCTCCATCAAACTGTTTGGAGAAGTGTGCCATTGCCCTTTGATAGGGTCCAAGATTCTGGGCAAGGATTCCCAGGGCTATTCCCTGTTTTTCATGTGAGCTGATAGCCTCAAAGTGGAGGGCCTTCATTCTTATTTCAGCTGAGGGAATGCCCATCTTGCCTCCCCATTTCATATAATATTTTGGCTTTACCAACAATCTATAGTTGTGTATCACGATCAGCACTATCCTGTCATTCCTGGGAACGTACGGAGTTCCTTGGCAGTTTGTGGCTAAAGGTTTGGCAGATGGCCTCTTTCCTGACAGTCCTTAAGGTTTGAAGTCCAGCTGTAATCTCATATACAAAATACACTGCTTACTGTGGACTTATTTGTGCTTTCTGTTGAGAAACTTGATAATCATTTATACCAAGAAATTCAGCAAATTCACAGTCCATTACACACAGTCCTCTTTTGTTTTTTTGTAACATCCACATACTGCAGTAAGTTTCCACCCTCGGAGTAGGAACCTCACAAGTTGACCAATTCTGAAAAAAATCATTGAGCTGTTCTCACAACCCTGGGTAACACTGTTCAGATTAACTGAGTCTTTTCACCCCATCTTGGTTTTTCTATTCAAAGGCAAATAACCTTAGGCTTCTTCTGGCCAAACCAGGCAGAAAAGGCATCCTTCAAATCCAGAAGGTAAACTCAAGTTACTCGTTCCTTAACTTCGTTAATAAAGTGTACGGATTTTTCACCACTGAATGTATGCATTCAATTATTCTATTACTTGTCCTCAAATCTTATTCCAAACTATAGCACTTGCTTTCCAATTTTTTTTCATCAGCAGGTTTGGAGTAGTGTATTTGGATTCGTATTCATTAGTAATCCAAAATCCGAAAATTATCTATTATTTCTTTTATCCATCTACAGTCACATATCCTCAAAGGGCACTGCTTTACCCTGCCTGGGCCTAACTCTTGCTTTTAACTTAACTTCTATTTAGGGCTGCATTTTTGGCTCTGCCAGGTATCCCTGATATCCACGCTCCTAAGTATATCTTATTCAAGATTCCTATAACTTCTGGGGTTACAATCTTGTTTTTCCCAGTTTGTATTAAAGGCAGACTTACAATTCTCAATCAGTTAATATTGTTTGATCCTTAGCTCCAGTTTTATTTAATTTCTTGCCAAAGTAACCTGGCATGTACAAGAATTTATGCATTCCTACTTGTTTTCTCAGCCTATATTTAATTGATCCTCAAAAGTAAGCCTTTTCTTATTGGGCATTAGCTCCTACTACTGTTACAAAATCATCTACAGGTGGTAAGAGGCACTGGTATCCACCAAAAGATAAACCTCTTTATTCTGCTCCCCTCTCTTCAGTCCTGACATCCCTGTCACACCCTACCCATATTTTGCCTTCCTCAGCCCTTTCCAAACTTTTCACTTTCCAAACTCTCATCATTACATAAATGACTAACATCATATTTCAGTTTTACCTCTTCCTCTCCAGAGGCTTCCAGTGCTAACACTGGGATTCGGGTTTCCTAGATCTCTGCAGAGCCATTCACACTTCCAGTACCCTATCCTCTCCAACTCCTCCTTTGCAAGTAACGTTTACAGCAGCAATCTCATCCGTAGCTCACTCTCTCACACCAAGTTCTGCTTTCAGGGGAATTGTGCAGGGGGGTTGCTCTCATGCCAGCACAGATAATCTCACTTTATCACTTTTTTCCTTTCTATGTTATTCCACTATTTGTACCCTCAGTTACACTTCTAAATACTCTTGATTCTATTTCTGCATACCATTAACAATTACACTTTCTTATACCATCAAAACAGTTTGTCACATTCCCTTCAAAATCCACAGATCAAACAATACAGTTCTTCAGCTTCCACAAACACCCAGCACTTGGTCTCATGATTAGGGTACTCAATTATAAAACCGGTCCCATTATTCCATTTATGTTCCTGGTTTCTTATTCAATATTCCCCCTGGCTCACCAGCAATGTTTCTCCAGTGAGCCAAAATACAACCCAGGGGGCTTTCTCGGTACTTTAGACACCCCTTTTTCCATAACAGCCTTGTAGGTAAAACTTTCATTACATAAACGTTAAACAATCAACAAAGACAGTGGCAATAATCAGTACAATTTATCCTCAGGATCCTTCCTCTCTCTGCCTCCCTCCAGGGTCCAAACTTCCCTCTGTATTCCTTTACTATGATCAATAACACGTATTTCCATCATCATCGAAATCTATAAATTTCATTTAAATTGAGAAAATACATATGTGCGAACAAATAACACAGAAAACAAAAAGAACATTAGCGTTGTCTGTCTCCGGCTATTTCCCTCATGAGAAAACAAAACAGCAGACCAGGACTCTGCTCTCTCTCTGTAGCTTAGCTATGTTTCACCCTCACTACACTCACACAATACAGGCTTGGTCAAAGTATAAGTTTAAAATTTCTCAGTTCGTAGTTCTAATTTCCTCAGAGGATATCCCAAATATTCTAATGGTATTAATTCAGATACATGGTACCGAACATTTACAACAGATGGTAATAGCAATTATACAACATATAACTGTTATCACAACCAGATAACCATTTGACAGGATGCCCACTATATCCTGTCCCCTTACCCCATGTACAACTTACATGGTCTGTTAGAGGGTGCTCTCGCAAGGAGCTACTCGCCAGAGCCTGCCCACCCCAGCCAGCCACCTACCAAACCTGTGAGCTCACTAATCAACCCAGGGGCAGCAGCAATGGCTATACCCAGTGTAGGACATCTCCATAGGGCTTATGGGCTCCCTTCATTCCGTACAAATACCTGGTACACCGATGGATGGTCTTTCTCTGCTCCCACAGTGATCAGATGAGGAAGGGGAATCTCCTTCCGAGAAATCTTGGGGCATGCCTAAGGTGTCCCTCTTCTTAACTGGTCCTGCATTCGAGCAGAGGTTGTCCCATTTGGGGTGCCAAATTGACGTGTGGAGTCAAACTCTGTAACCCAAGCAAGATTACAAAGCAGGTACGGTTTATTCAGAGCTGTGCAGAAACCAGGTGCAAGGGGGATAAATCTGGCTAACTTGCACACCATCTAGAAAAAATTATGCTACAGATATAGGACAAATAAATACATAATCAATAGTTTTCCCATAACTTGGATAAATATTCATAACACTCCTAGGAGTTTCCTAGTACGCAGACCCTCCCCTCCTGCGCGTGCATAGTGGGTCGTGGAATGAAGATTGGTTGAATACCTTGCAAAGGTTTCTAAACGTTCCAGCTGAAAACATCGGGGATTTTGGGGGGGTGAACCCAAAAACTGATTACTTTTTGTCCTGTAGACATCCAAAAACCTCCCAGCCAAATGTCCCAGGGTTGTTATCAAACAATTAGATTTATAGATTTCAAACCGCACAGTATCCAAGACTCAGTGTCTGCCATATTTTATTCTCTAAAAAGGTCTACATTCATGATCCTATAAAGTATCTATACACATTCCAATACAAACATCTATTCTCATTAAATGTGAACACATCGTGCCTATTAACACTCACATGTGCAGTGCTCTAAACACTCAGACGAAGATCCTGGAGCACAATAACTGATCGGCAGGACAATATTCAGCCACATCCAGGAACAGACGGCTCATGGCACGGAACAACCTCTTGGGAAGGCGCCAGCATCCATCCCTCCTTGACCCATTCGTCCTGCTTGACACCAGCTTTCATGGCTGAGCGTGACATCCCGGCCCGTTTGGGCCGGCAGCTGTGTGGCTCTGTCTCCTGGCTGTGGCCGCTCCCAGCTTCTGGTCCGTCCCCTGCCTCCTCGCTGGATGAACCTCACTGGATGAAGCACAAAAATCCTTGGCTCTGTGCAAGCACTGTTCTGCAACAGCTAAAAACACGCGTGTCTTCTGTACCCCCGTTTTCATGAAAAGAAGCCAGTAACCAGCAGCCGGGAGACCCTGCAAGGCCCAGACGCTCTAACCCCCAGGCCAAATCACAACACTTAAAGTGCTGCAGTACTGCAGAGTGTCGGACAGGCTCTGGAGCACCTCCTTCTTTGGAAATGCAATAGATTGCCTAGCATGTATCAGGTGCGTTCTCGAGATGTCACCGAGAATACATTTAGCTGCACAGGTCCGACCTTGGCCGGCAGCCCGATGCCCACACTGCCACTCCCTCCCTCTGTCCGCAGCAGGAGAGGGTGGAGAATAAGATGGGAAATCTCCATCAAGCGCGAACACTGAGACAGGGAGCTCACTCACCAATCATCTTCCCAGGCAAAACTATCTCAACGTGCACTGAGTGCCTTTACTTTATTGCTAGTTGCAAACAGCGGTGGACTGCAAGGCACAAAAACGCTTCCCACCTCTCCCCCTCTTGCTCCTTCCCAGGCTCACTTTCTCTCCTTTATACGCAGTGCTCGGACCTCACCTCCCCACGTGCCTCGGGACCCACAGCCGTCACGGACGGTTCGTCACAGTTCCTCCCCTGACACGCCTCCCACCTAACCCTTCTCCCCTGCACCCGCACCGGCAAACGGAGAGCTGCTGCTTCCCTCGGGACACATCAGCCTGCTCTGGCATGCTCTCCTCCTCGGGCGGCAGGGGAAGCTCTGCCCCAGCTCCTGGAGCACCACAGCCTCCTCCCGCTCCCCCCTCTCTGGCTCCTCCTCCTCCCGTTCCTCATCTTTCTACCATCTCAGCCTGCCCCTCCTCTTGCTCCTCCTCCTGCTCCTCCTTCCGATCCACCTCCTGCTCCTCCTCGGCTCTTCTTGACATTTAGCAGGGCCATTTCTGACACTTTTCCTTCCTCTCTCCCAACTGCCTGACAGCACCTGCTGTCCTCTTTGTCCTCCCTTTGTGATACGTGCTCCCAGGCACCTCCAACTCACGTGCTGGGCTCAGATTTGCCCTGTGGCAGTGCCACCGCAGCTGGATCCAAAGGACTGCATCTGCCTTGGGGCCGCCCTGGTTTCTCCTCAGAGGCCACCTTCAACCTCCAGGGACAGCACCTGGGCACCTGCACTCTGTACACGTGCATACGAACACACGGCTTGTAACATCTGAGCACCTCCTGCTCCAGAGGGAGCATCCAAGCGCTCCGAGCCATAGCGGAGAAAATGACAGCTGCTAAAACAAGGGCCAATCACCGAGCGCTACGGAAACACGTGGCTTACAAAGGGACACAAAATGGAGGCTCCTCCCTATGGCTTGTGGACTGAAACAAAATGGTGCCTCTGAAGTTTCACAAAATGGCGGCAGCTCACTCTGGAACGCAGACTGAAACAAAATGGCGCCTCCCAGTGTAGCTAGAGGGCAGGGATTTCCTGTCCTGGCCACTCCTCCCATTGGGCAGGCCCCGTAGCGCTGGGACCTCCCCTTCCTTCCCAAAACATTCCTTGCCCTGGCATGCACTCTGCATGCACACCAGCGCCGCCAGCTGGTAGCTGGGAAGAGCTGCAGGACGGAGGCGCTGCTCGGCACAGCACCAGCAGCAGCAGCTGCACGATCCACACCGCTCGGCGTCTCACCGGCCAAGCGGTAGGGGGTGCTCCGCTGCCCATTGCGTGTAGCCAGGTGTTCCTGAAACTGTGCAGTCAGTGAGCGGGACCACGGCTAGCAGTGAGTTTGGGGAGGTGGTTGGTGGCCCCTTTCTGGTTGGCCAGGCGGGCTGCTCCTGTCCTTAACCGGGACGGTGAGAGAACAAGTGACCTGCACACCCTGTCTGCGTTTGTGCCATTTGAACTGCTGTGGCCACTTGTGCCCAGGTGCTTCCTTTCCTCGGTGTTACAAGTCACGTACCGGGCAAGGAAACACAGCCGTTGCAGAAACAAATTCAGCTGGTTGAACACCCCTGTGCTCATCTCGTCCACGGCCTGCGCAGCGATGTCTGTAAGCTAGGCTTCAGCGTGCCTGAAGCACGCTCCGGGAGCCACCTGAGCTTTCGGCACAAAGGCTGGGGAAGATGTAGCCACCACTTTCTGCTGCTGAGGAGCTCCTCCAACCAAAGCAGTCTTTGCTGTGTGTGCCTGCTTGATTTCTACATCCACGCAGTGCAACAGAAGCATCACCTAGAAAGAACAGGCTGCCCCTTTGACATCCACGCTTTTAGGAGTACATGCACGTATCGTTACGTATCTTGTTATCTTGATACACGTGCGTCTGTTACCTCGTGCTGTCGTGCTTTAACCCGGCAGCCTGAAAAACACCCCTCTCTCACAGGCCCCAGGCCGGGAGCCGGGATAAAGGAGGGAAGGTGACGGTGCGACAACTCAAGGGGCTGAGAGCAAGACACTTTATCGGGGAAAGCAAAAGCCAGGCCCGCGCGACAAGGAAAACGGGGAACGCAATCGCTGCTTCCCATTGGCACGCCAATATTCAGCCACATCCAGGAACAGACGGCTCATGGCACGGAACAACCTCTTGGGAAGGCACCAGCATCCATCCCTCCTTGACCCATTCGTCCTGCTTGACACCAGCTTTCATGGCTGAGCGTGACATCCCGGCCCGTTTGGGCCGGCAGCTGTGTGGCTCTGTCTCCTGGCTGTGGCCGCTCCCAGCTTCTGGTCCGTCCCCTGCCTCCTCGCTGGATGAACCTCACTGGATGAAGCACAAAAGTCCTTGGCTCTGTGCAAGCACTGTTCTGCAACAGCTAAAAACACGCGTGTCTTCCTGTACCCCCGTTTTCATGAAAAGAAGCCAGTAACCAGCAGCCGGGAGACCCTGCAAGGCCCAGACACTCTAACCCCCAGGCCAAATCACAACACTTAAAGTGCTGCAGTACTGCAGAGTGTCGGACAGGCTCTGGAGCACCTCCTTCTTTGGAAATGCAATAGATTGCCTAGCATGTATCAGGTGCGTTCTCGAGATGTCACCGAGAGTACATTTAGCTGCACAGGTCCGACCTTGGCCGGCAGCCCGATGCCCACACTGCCACTCCCTCCCTCTGTCCGCAGCAGGAGAGGGTGGAGAATAAGATGGGAAATCTCCATCAAGCGCGAACACTGAGACAGGGAGCTCACTCACCAATCATCTTCCCAGGCAAAACTATCTCAACGTGCACTGAGTGCCTTTACTTTATTGCTAGTTGCAAACAGCGGTGGACTGCAAGGCACAAAAACGCTTCCCACCTCTCCCCCTCTTGCTCCTTCCCAGGCTCACTTTCTCTCCTTTATACGCAGTGCTCGGACCTCACCTCCCCACGTGCCTCGGGACCCACAGCCGTCACGGACGGTTCGTCACAGTTCCTCCCCTGACACGCCTCCCACCTAACCCTTCTCCCCTGCACCCGCACCGGCAAACGGAGAGCTGCTGCTTCCCTCGGGACACATCAGCCTGCTCTGCCATGCTCTCCTCCTCGGGCGGCAGGGGAAGCTCTGCCCCAGCTCCTGGAGCACCACAGCCTCCTCCCGCTCCCCCCTCTCTGGCTCCTCCTCCTCCCGTTCCTCATCTTTCTACCATCTCAGCCTGCCCCTCCTCTCGCTCCTCCTCTTGCTCCTCCTCCTGCTCCTCCTTCCGATCCACCTCCTGCTCCTCCTCGGCTCTTCTTGACATTTAGCAGGGCCATTTCTGACACTTTTCCTTCCTCTCTCCCAACTGCCTGACAGCACCTGCTGTCCTCTTTGTCCTCCCTTTGTGATACGTGCTCCCAGGCACCTCCAACTCACGTGCTGGGCTCAGATTTGCCCTGTGGCAGTGCCACCGCAGCTGGATCCAAAGGACTGCATCTGCCTTGGGGCCGCCCTGGTTTCTCCTCAGAGGCCACCTTCAACCTCCAGGGACAGCACCTGGGCACCTGCACTCTGTACACGTGCATACGAACACACGGCTTGTAACATCTGAGCACCTCCTGCTCCAGAGGGAGCATCCAAGCGCTCCGAGCCATAGCGGAGAAAATGACAGCTGCTAAAACAAGGGCCAATCACCGAGCGCTACGGAAACACGTGGCTTACAAAGGGACACAAAATGGAGGCTCCTCCCTATGGCTTGTGGACTGAAACAAAATGGTGCCTCTGAAGTTTCACAAAATGGCGGCAGCTCACTCTGGAACGCAGACTGAAACAAAATGGCGCCTCCCAGTGTAGCTAGAGGGCAGGGATTTCCTGTCCTGGCCACTCCTCCCATTGGGCAGGCCCCGTAGCGCTGGGACCTCCCCTTCCTTCCCAAAACATTCCCTGCCCTGGCATGCACTCTGCATGCACACCAGCGCCGCCAGCTGGTAGCTGGGAAGAGCTGCAGGACGGAGGCGCTGCTCGGCACAGCACCAGCAGCAGCAGCTGCACGATCCACACCGCTCGGCGTCTCACCGGCCAAGCGGTAGGGGGTGCTCCGCTGCCCATTGCGTGTAGCCAGGTGTTCCTGAAACTGTGCAGTCAGTGAGCGGGACCACGGCTAGCAGTGAGTTTGGGGAGGTGGTTGGTGGCCCCTTTCTGGTTGGCCAGGCGGGCTGCTCCTGTCCTTAACCGGGACGGTGAGAGAACAAGTGACCTGCACACCCTGTCTGCGTTTGTGCCATTTGAACTGCTGTGGCCACTTGTGCCCAGGTGCTTCCTTTCCTCGGTGTTACAAGTCACGTACCGGGCAAGGAAACACAGCCGTTGCAGAAACAAATTCAGCTGGTTGAACACCCCTGTGCTCATCTCGTCCACGGCCTGCGCAGCGATGTCTGTAAGCTAGGCTTCAGCGTGCCTGAAGCACGCTCCGGGAGCCACCTGAGCTTTCGGCACAAAGGCTGGGGAAGATGTAGCCACCACTTTCTGCTGCTGAGGAGCTCCTCCAACCAAAGCAGTCTTTGCTGTGTGTGCCTGCTTGATTTCTACATCCACGCAGTGCAACAGAAGCATCACCTAGAAAGAACAGGCTGCCCCTTTGACATCCACGCTTTTAGGAGTACATGCACGTATCGTTACGTATCTTGTTATCTTGATACACGTGCGTCTGTTACCTCGTGCTGTCGTGCTTTAACCCGGCAGCCTGAAAAACACCCCTCTCTCACAGGCCCCAGGCCGGGAGCCGGGATAAAGGAGGGAAGGTGACGGTGCGACAACTCAAGGGGCTGAGAGCAAGACACTTTATCGGGGAAAGCAAAAGCCAGGCCCGCGCGACAAGGAAAACGGGGAACGCAATCGCTGCTTCCCATTGGCACGCCAATATTCAGCCACATCCAGGAACAGACGGCTCATGGCACGGAACAACCTCTTGGGAAGGCACCAGCATCCATCCCTCCTTGACCCATTCGTCCTGCTTGACACCAGCTTTCATGGCTGAGCGTGACATCCCGGCCCGTTTGGGCCGGCAGCTGTGTGGCTCTGTCTCCTGGCTGTGGCCGCTCCCAGCTTCTGGTCCGTCCCCTGCCTCCTCGCTGGATGAACCTCACTGGATGAAGCACAAAAGTCCTTGGCTCTGTGCAAGCACTGTTCTGCAACAGCTAAAAACACGCGTGTCTTCCGTACCCCCGTTTTCATGAAAAGAAGCCAGTAACCAGCAGCCGGGAGACCCTGCAAGGCCCAGACACTCTAACCCCCAGGCCAAATCACAACACTTAAAGTGCTGCAGTACTGCAGAGTGTCGGACAGGCTCTGGAGCACCTCCTTCTTTGGAAATGCAATAGATTGCCTAGCATGTATCAGGTGCGTTCTCGAGATGTCACCGAGAGTACATTTAGCTGCACAGGTCCGACCTTGGCCGGCAGCCCGATGCCCACACTGCCACTCCCTCCCTCTGTCCGCAGCAGGAGAGGGTGGAGAATAAGATGGGAAATCTCCATCAAGCGCGAACACTGAGACAGGGAGCTCACTCACCAATCATCTTCCCAGGCAAAACTATCTCAACGTGCACTGAGTGCCTTTACTTTATTGCTAGTTGCAAACAGCGGTGGACTGCAAGGCACAAAAACGCTTCCCACCTCTCCCCCTCTTGCTCCTTCCCAGGCTCACTTTCTCTCCTTTATACGCAGTGCTCGGACCTCACCTCCCCACGTGCCTCGGGACCCACAGCCGTCACGGACGGTTCGTCACAGTTCCTCCCCTGACACGCCTCCCACCTAACCCTTCTCCCCTGCACCCGCACCGGCAAACGGAGAGCTGCTGCTTCCCTCGGGACACATCAGCCTGCTCTGCCATGCTCTCCTCCTCGGGCGGCAGGGGAAGCTCTGCCCCAGCTCCTGGAGCACCACAGCCTCCTCCCGCTCCCCCCTCTCTGGCTCCTCCTCCTCCCGTTCCTCATCTTTCTACCATCTCAGCCTGCCCCTCCTCTTGCTCCTCCTCTTGCTCCTCCTGCTCCTCCTTCCGATCCACCTCCTGCTCCTCCTCGGCTCTTCTTGACATTTAGCAGGGCCATTTCTGACACTTTTCCTTCCTCTCTCCCAACTGCCTGACAGCACCTGCTGTCCTCTTTGTCCTCCCTTTGTGATACGTGCTCCCAGGCACCTCCAACTCACGTGCTGGGCTCAGATTTGCCCTGTGGCAGTGCCACCAGCAGCTGGATCCAAAGGACTGCATCTGCCTTGGGGCCGCCCTGGTTTCTCCTCAGAGGCCACCTTCAACCTCCAGGGACAGCACCTGGGCACCTGCACTCTGTACACGTGCATACGAACACACGGCTTGTAACATCTGAGCACCTCCTGCTCCAGAGGGAGCATCCAAGCGCTCCGAGCCATAGCGGAGAAAATGACAGCTGCTAAAACAAGGGCCAATCACCGAGCGCTACGGAAACACGTGGCTTACAAAGGGACACAAAATGGAGGCTCCTCCCTATGGCTTGTGGACTGAAACAAAATGGTGCCTCTGAAGTTTCACAAAATGGCGGCAGCTCACTCTGGAACGCAGACTGAAACAAAATGGCGCCTCCCAGTGTAGCTAGAGGGCAGGGATTTCCTGTCCTGGCCACTCCTCCCATTGGGCAGGCCCCGTAGCGCTGGGACCTCCCCTTCCTTCCCAAAACATTCCCTGCCCTGGCATGCACTCTGCATGCACACCAGCGCCGCCAGCTGGTAGCTGGGAAGAGCTGCAGGACGGAGGCGCTGCTCGGCACAGCACCAGCAGCAGCAGCTGCACGATCCACACCGCTCGGCGTCTCACCGGCCAAGCGGTAGGGGGTGCTCCGCTGCCCATTGCGTGTAGCCAGGTGTTCCTGAAACTGTGCAGTCAGTGAGCGGGACCACGGCTAGCAGTGAGTTTGGGGAGGTGGTTGGTGGCCCCTTTCTGGTTGGCCAGGCGGGCTGCTCCTGTCCTTAACCGGGACGGTGAGAGAACAAGTGACCTGCACACCCTGTCTGCATTTGTGCCATTTGAACTGCTGTGGCCACTTGTGCCCAGGTGCTTCCTTTCCTCGGTGTTACAAGTCACGTACCGGGCAAGGAAACACAGCCGTTGCAGAAACAAATTCAGCTGGTTGAACACCCCTGTGCTCATCTCGTCCACGGCCTGCGCAGCGATGTCTGTAAGCTAGGCTTCAGCGTGCCTGAAGCACGCTCCGGGAGCCACCTGAGCTTTCGGCACAAAGGCTGGGAAGATGTAGCCACCACTTTCTGCTGCTGAGGAGCTCCTCCAACCAAAGCAGTCTTTGCTGTGTGTGCCTGCTTGATTTCTACATCCACGCAGTGCAACAGAAGCATCACCTAGAAAGAACAGGCTGCCCCTTTGACATCCACGCTTTTAGGAGTACATGCACGTATCGTTACGTATCTTGTTATCTTGATACACGTGCGTCTGTTACCTCGTGCTGTCGTGCTTTAACCCGGCAGCCTGAAAAACACCCCTCTCTCACAGGCCCCAGGCCGGGAGCCGGGATAAAGGAGGGAAGGTGACGGTGCGACAACTCAAGGGGCTGAGAGCAAGACACTTTATCGGGGAAAGCAAAAGCCAGGCCCGCGCGACAAGGAAAACGGGGAACGCAATCGCTGCTTCCCATTGGCACGCCAATATTCAGCCACATCCAGGAACAGACGGCTCATGGCACGGAACAACCTCTTGGGAAGGCACCAGCATCCATCCCTCCTTGACCCATTCGTCCTGCTTGACACCAGCTTTCATGGCTGAGCGTGACATCCCGGCCCGTTTGGGCCGGCAGCTGTGTGGCTCTGTCTCCTGGCTGTGGCCGCTCCCAGCTTCTGGTCCGTCCCCTGCCTCCTCGCTGGATGAACCTCACTGGATGAAGCACAAAAGTCCTTGGCTCTGTGCAAGCACTGTTCTGCAACAGCTAAAAACACGCGTGTCTTCCGTACCCCCGTTTTCATGAAAAGAAGCCAGTAACCAGCAGCCGGGAGACCCTGCAAGGCCCAGACACTCTAACCCCCAGGCCAAATCACAACACTTAAAGTGCTGCAGTACTGCAGAGTGTCGGACAGGCTCTGGAGCACCTCCTTCTTTGGAAATGCAATAGATTGCCTAGCATGTATCAGGTGCGTTCTCGAGATGTCACCGAGATACATTTAGCTGCACAGGTCCGACCTTGGCCGGCAGCCCGATGCCCACACTGCCACTCCCTCCCTCTGTCCGCAGCAGGAGAGGGTGGAGAATAAGATGGGAAATCTCCATCAAGCGCGAACACTGAGACAGGGAGCTCACTCACCAATCATCTTCCCAGGCAAAACTATCTCAACGTGCACTGAGTGCCTTTACTTTATTGCTAGTTGCAAACAGCGGTGGACTGCAAGGCACAAAAACGCTTCCCACCTCTCCCCCTCTTGCTCCTTCCCAGGCTCACTTTCTCTCCTTTATACGCAGTGCTCGGACCTCACCTCCCCACGTGCCTCGGGACCCACAGCCGTCACGGACGGTTCGTCACAGTTCCTCCCCTGACACGCCTCCCACCTAACCCTTCTCCCCTGCACCCGCACCGGCAAACGGAGAGCTGCTGCTTCCCTCGGGACACATCAGCCTGCTCTGGGCCATGCTCTCCTCCTCGGGCGGCAGGGGAAGCTCTGCCCCAGCTCCTGGAGCACCACAGCCTCCTCCCGCTCCCCCCTCTCTGGCTCCTCCTCCTCCCGTTCCTCATCTTTCTACCATCTCAGCCTGCCCCTCCTCTTGCTCCTCCTCCTGCTCCTCCTTCCGATCCACCTCCTGCTCCTCCTCGGCTCTTCTTGACATTTAGCAGGGCCATTTCTGACACTTTTCCTTCCTCTCTCCCAACTGCCTGACAGCACCTGCTGTCCTCTTTGTCCTCCCTTTGTGATACGTGCTCCCAGGCACCTCCAACTCACGTGCTGGGCTCAGATTTGCCCTGTGGCAGTGCCACCGCAGCTGGATCCAAAGGACTGCATCTGCCTTGGGGCCGCCCTGGTTTCTCCTCAGAGGCCACCTTCAACCTCCAGGGACAGCACCTGGGCACCTGCACTCTGTACACGTGCATACGAACACACGGCTTGTAACATCTGAGCACCTCCTGCTCCAGAGGGAGCATCCAAGCGCTCCGAGCCATAGCGGAGAAAATGACAGCTGCTAAAACAAGGGCCAATCACCGAGCGCTACGGAAACACGTGGCTTACAAAGGGACACAAAATGGAGGCTCCTCCCTATGGCTTGTGGACTGAAACAAAATGGTGCCTCTGAAGTTTCACAAAATGGCGGCAGCTCACTCTGGAACGCAGACTGAAACAAAATGGCGCCTCCCAGTGTAGCTAGAGGGCAGGGATTTCCTGTCCTGGCCACTCCTCCCATTGGGCAGGCCCCGTAGCGCTGGGACCTCCCCTTCCTTCCCAAAACATTCCCTGCCCTGGCATGCACTCTGCATGCACACCAGCGCCGCCAGCTGGTAGCTGGGAAGAGCTGCAGGACGGAGGCGCTGCTCGGCACAGCACCAGCAGCAGCAGCTGCACGATCCACACCGCTCGGCGTCTCACCGGCCAAGCGGTAGGGGGTGCTCCGCTGCCCATTGCGTGTAGCCAGGTGTTCCTGAAACTGTGCAGTCAGTGAGCGGGACCACGGCTAGCAGTGAGTTTGGGGAGGTGGTTGGTGGCCCCTTTCTGGTTGGCCAGGCGGGCTGCTCCTGTCCTTAACCGGGACGGTGAGAGAACAAGTGACCTGCACACCCTGTCTGCGTTTGTGCCATTTGAACTGCTGTGGCCACTTGTGCCCAGGTGCTTCCTTTCCTCGGTGTTACAAGTCACGTACCGGGCAAGGAAACACAGCCGTTGCAGAAACAAATTCAGCTGGTTGAACACCCCTGTGCTCATCTCGTCCACGGCCTGCGCAGCGATGTCTGTAAGCTAGGCTTCAGCGTGCCTGAAGCACGCTCCGGGAGCCACCTGAGCTTTCGGCACAAAGGCTGGGGAAGATGTAGCCACCACTTTCTGCTGCTGAGGAGCTCCTCCAACCAAAGCAGTCTTTGCTGTGTGTGCCTGCTTGATTTCTACATCCACGCAGTGCAACAGAAGCATCACCTAGAAAGAACAGGCTGCCCCTTTGACATCCACGCTTTTAGGAGTACATGCACGTATCGTTACGTATCTTGTTATCTTGATACACGTGCGTCTGTTACCTCGTGCTGTCGTGCTTTAACCCGGCAGCCTGAAAAACACCCCTCTCTCACAGGCCCCAGGCCGGGAGCCGGGATAAAGGAGGGAAGGTGACGGTGCGACAACTCAAGGGGCTGAGAGCAAGACACTTTATCGGGAAAGCAAAAGCCAGGCCCGCGCGACAAGGAAAACGGGGAACGCAATCGCTGCTTCCCATTGGCACGCCAATATTCAGCCACATCCAGGAACAGACGGCTCATGGCACGGAACAACCTCTTGGGAAGGCACCAGCATCCATCCCTCCTTGACCCATTCGTCCTGCTTGACACCAGCTTTCATGGCTGAGCGTGACATCCCGGCCCGTTTGGGCCGGCAGCTGTGTGGCTCTGTCTCCTGGCTGTGGCCGCTCCCAGCTTCTGGTCCGTCCCCTGCCTCCTCGCTGGATGAACCTCACTGGATGAAGCACAAAAGTCCTTGGCTCTGTGCAAGCACTGTTCTGCAACAGCTAAAAACACGCGTGTCTTCTGTACCCCCGTTTTCATGAAAAGAAGCCAGTAACCAGCAGCCGGGAGACCCTGCAAGGCCCAGACACTCTAACCCCCAGGCCAAATCACAACACTTAAAGTGCTGCAGTACTGCAGAGTGTCGGACAGGCTCTGGAGCACCTCCTTCTTTGGAAATGCAATAGATTGCCTAGCATGTATCAGGTGCGTTCTCGAGATGTCACCGAGAGTACATTTAGCTGCACAGGTCCGACCTTGGCCGGCAGCCCGATGCCCACACTGCCACTCCCTCCCTCTGTCCGCAGCAGGAGAGGGTGGAGAATAAGATGGGAAATCTCCATCAAGCGCGAACACTGAGACAGGGAGCTCACTCACCAATCATCTTCCCAGGCAAAACTATCTCAACGTGCACTGAGTGCCTTTACTTTATTGCTAGTTGCAAACAGCGGTGGACTGCAAGGCACAAAAACGCTTCCCACCTCTCCCCCTCTTGCTCCTTCCCAGGCTCACTTTCTCTCCTTTATACGCAGTGCTCGGACCTCACCTCCCCACGTGCCTCGGGACCCACAGCCGTCACGGACGGTTCGTCACAGTTCCTCCCCTGACACGCCTCCCACCTAACCCTTCTCCCCTGCACCCGCACCGGCAAACGGAGAGCTGCTGCTTCCCTCGGGACACATCAGCCTGCTCTGCCATGCTCTCCTCCTCGGGCGGCAGGGGAAGCTCTGCCCCAGCTCCTGGAGCACCACAGCCTCCTCCCGCTCCCCCCTCTCTGGCTCCTCCTCCTCCCGTTCCTCATCTTTCTACCATCTCAGCCTGCCCCTCCTCTTGCTCCTCTCTTGCTCCTCCTCCTGCTCCTCCTTCCGATCCACCTCCTGCTCCTCCTCGGCTCTTCTTGACATTTAGCAGGGCCATTTCTGACACTTTTCCTTCCTCTCTCCCAACTGCCTGACAGCACCTGCTGTCCTCTTTGTCCTCCCTTTGTGATACGTGCTCCCAGGCACCTCCAACTCACGTGCTGGGCTCAGATTTGCCCTGTGGCAGTGCCACCGCAGCTGGATCCAAAGGACTGCATCTGCCTTGGGGCCGCCCTGGTTTCTCCTCAGAGGCCACCTTCAACCTCCAGGGACAGCACCTGGGCACCTGCACTCTGTACACGTGCATACGAACACACGGCTTGTAACATCTGAGCACCTCCTGCTCCAGAGGGAGCATCCAAGCGCTCCGAGCCATAGCGGAGAAAATGACAGCTGCTAAAACAAGGGCCAATCACCGAGCGCTACGGAAACACGTGGCTTACAAAGGGACACAAAATGGAGGCTCCTCCCTATGGCTTGTGGACTGAAACAAAATGGTGCCTCTGAAGTTTCACAAAATGGCGGCAGCTCACTCTGGAACGCAGACTGAAACAAAATGGCGCCTCCCAGTGTAGCTAGAGGGCAGGGATTTCCTGTCCTGGCCACTCCTCCCATTGGGCAGGCCCCGTAGCGCTGGGACCTCCCCTTCCTTCCCAAAACATTCCCTGCCCTGGCATGCACTCTGCATGCACACCAGCGCCGCCAGCTGGTAGCTGGGAAGAGCTGCAGGACGGAGGCGCTGCTCGGCACAGCACCAGCAGCAGCAGCTGCACGATCCACACCGCTCGGCGTCTCACCGGCCAAGCGGTAGGGGGTGCTCCGCTGCCCATTGCGTGTAGCCAGGTGTTCCTGAAACTGTGCAGTCAGTGAGCGGGACCACGGCTAGCAGTGAGTTTGGGGAGGTGGTTGGTGGCCCCTTTCTGGTTGGCCAGGCGGGCTGCTCCTGTCCTTAACCGGGACGGTGAGAGAACAAGTGACCTGCACACCCTGTCTGCGTTTGTGCCATTTGAACTGCTGTGGCCACTTGTGCCCAGGTGCTTCCTTTCCTCGGTGTTACAAGTCACGTACCGGGCAAGGAAACACAGCCGTTGCAGAAACAAATTCAGCTGGTTGAACACCCCTGTGCTCATCTCGTCCACGGCCTGCGCAGCGATGTCTGTAAGCTAGGCTTCAGCGTGCCTGAAGCACGCTCCGGGAGCCACCTGAGCTTTCGGCACAAAGGCTGGGGAAGATGTAGCCACCACTTTCTGCTGCTGAGGAGCTCCTCCAACCAAAGCAGTCTTTGCTGTGTGTGCCTGCTTGATTTCTACATCCACGCAGTGCAACAGAAGCATCACCTAGAAAGAACAGGCTGCCCCTTTGACATCCACGCTTTTAGGAGTACATGCACGTATCGTTACGTATCTTGTTATCTTGATACACGTGCGTCTGTTACCTCGTGCTGTCGTGCTTTAACCCGGCAGCCTGAAAAACACCCCTCTCTCACAGGCCCCAGGCCGGGAGCCGGGATAAAGGAGGGAAGGTGACGGTGCGACAACTCAAGGGGCTGAGAGCAAGACACTTTATCGGGGAAAGCAAAAGCCAGGCCCGCGCGACAAGGAAAACGGGGAACGCAATCGCTGCTTCCCATTGGCACGCCAATATTCAGCCACATCCAGGAACAGACGGCTCATGGCACGGAACAACCTCTTGGGAAGGCACCAGCATCCATCCCTCCTTGACCCATTCGTCCTGCTTGACACCAGCTTTCATGGCTGAGCGTGACATCCCGGCCCGTTTGGGCCGGCAGCTGTGTGGCTCTGTCTCCTGGCTGTGGCCGCTCCCAGCTTCTGGTCCGTCCCCTGCCTCCTCGCTGGATGAACCTCACTGGATGAAGCACAAAAGTCCTTGGCTCTGTGCAAGCACTGTTCTGCAACAGCTAAAAACACGCGTGTCTTCCGTACCCCCGTTTTCGTGAAAAGAAGCCAGTAACCAGCAGCCGGGAGACCCTGCAAGGCCCAGACACTCTAACCCCCAGGCCAAATCACAACACTTAAAGTGCTGCAGTACTGCAGAGTGTCGGACAGGCTCTGGAGCACCTCCTTCTTTGGAAATGCAATAGATTGCCTAGCATGTATCAGGTGCGTTCTCGAGATGTCACCGAGAGTACATTTAGCTGCACAGGTCCGACCTTGGCCGGCAGCCCGATGCCCACACTGCCACTCCCTCCCTCTGTCCGCAGCAGGAGAGGGTGGAGAATAAGATGGGAAATCTCCATCAAGCGCGAACACTGAGACAGGGAGCTCACTCACCAATCATCTTCCCAGGCAAAACTATCTCAACGTGCACTGAGTGCCTTTACTTTATTGCTAGTTGCAAACAGCGGTGGACTGCAAGGCACAAAAACGCTTCCCACCTCTCCCCCTCTTGCTCCTTCCCAGGCTCACTTTCTCTCCTTTATACGCAGTGCTCGGACCTCACCTCCCCACGTGCCTCGGGACCCACAGCCGTCACGGACGGTTCGTCACAGTTCCTCCCCTGACACGCCTCCCACCTAACCCTTCTCCCCTGCACCCGCACCGGCAAACGGAGAGCTGCTGCTTCCCTCGGGACACATCAGCCTGCTCTGCCATGCTCTCCTCCTCGGGCGGCAGGGGAAGCTCTGCCCCAGCTCCTGGAGCACCACAGCCTCCTCCCGCTCCCCCCTCTCTGGCTCCTCCTCCTCCCGTTCCTCATCTTTCTACCATCTCAGCCTGCCCCTCCTCTTGCTCCTCCTCTGCTCCTCCTCTGCTCCTCCTTCCGATCCACCTCCTGCTCCTCCTCGGCTCTTCTTGACATTTAGCAGGGCCATTTCTGACACTTTTCCTTCCTCTCTCCCAACTGCCTGACAGCACCTGCTGTCCTCTTTGTCCTCCCTTTGTGATACGTGCTCCCAGGCACCTCCAACTCACGTGCTGGGCTCAGATTTGCCCTGTGGCAGTGCCACCGCAGCTGGATCCAAAGGACTGCATCTGCCTTGGGGCCGCCCTGGTTTCTCCTCAGAGGCCACCTTCAACCTCCAGGGACAGCACCTGGGCACCTGCACTCTGTACACGTGCATACGAACACACGGCTTGTAACATCTGAGCACCTCCTGCTCCAGAGGGAGCATCCAAGCGCTCCGAGCCATAGCGGAGAAAATGACAGCTGCTAAAACAAGGGCCAATCACCGAGCGCTACGGAAACACGTGGCTTACAAAGGGACACAAAATGGAGGCTCCTCCCTATGGCTTGTGGACTGAAACAAAATGGTGCCTCTGAAGTTTCACAAAATGGCGGCAGCTCACTCTGGAACGCAGACTGAAACAAAATGGCGCCTCCCAGTGTAGCTAGAGGGCAGGGATTTCCTGTCCTGGCCACTCCTCCCATTGGGCAGGCCCCGTAGCGCTGGGACCTCCCCTTCCTTCCCAAAACATTCCCTGCCCTGGCATGCACTCTGCATGCACACCAGCGCCGCCAGCTGGTAGCTGGGAAGAGCTGCAGGACGGAGGCGCTGCTCGGCACAGCACCAGCAGCAGCAGCTGCACGATCCACACCGCTCGGCGTCTCACCGGCCAAGCGGTAGGGGGTGCTCCGCTGCCCATTGCGTGTAGCCAGGTGTTCCTGAAACTGTGCAGTCAGTGAGCGGGACCACGGCTAGCAGTGAGTTTGGGGAGGTGGTTGGTGGCCCCTTTCTGGTTGGCCAGGCGGGCTGCTCCTGTCCTTAACCGGGACGGTGAGAGAACAAGTGACCTGCACACCCTGTCTGCGTTTGTGCCATTTGAACTGCTGTGGCCACTTGTGCCCAGGTGCTTCCTTTCCTCGGTGTTACAAGTCACGTACCGGGCAAGGAAACACAGCCGTTGCAGAAACAAATTCAGCTGGTTGAACACCCCTGTGCTCATCTCGTCCACGGCCTGCGCAGCGATGTCTGTAAGCTAGGCTTCAGCGTGCCTGAAGCACGCTCCGGGAGCCACCTGAGCTTTCGGCACAAAGGCTGGGGAAGATGTAGCCACCACTTTCTGCTGCTGAGGAGCTCCTCCAACCAAAGCAGTCTTTGCTGTGTGTGCCTGCTTGATTTCTACATCCACGCAGTGCAACAGAAGCATCACCTAGAAAGAACAGGCTGCCCCTTTGACATCCACGCTTTTAGGAGTACATGCACGTATCGTTACGTATCTTGTTATCTTGATACACGTGCGTCTGTTACCTCGTGCTGTCGTGCTTTAACCCGGCAGCCTGAAAAACACCCCTCTCTCACAGGCCCCAGGCCGGGAGCCGGGATAAAGGAGGGAAGGTGACGGTGCGACAACTCAAGGGGCTGAGAGCAAGACACTTTATCGGGGAAAGCAAAAGCCAGGCCCGCGCGACAAGGAAAACGGGGAACGCAATCGCTGCTTCCCATTGGCACGCCAATATTCAGCCACATCCAGGAACAGACGGCTCATGGCACGGAACAACCTCTTGGGAAGGCACCAGCATCCATCCCTCCTTGACCCATTCGTCCTGCTTGACACCAGCTTTCATGGCTGAGCGTGACATCCCGGCCCGTTTGGGCCGGCAGCTGTGTGGCTCTGTCTCCTGGCTGTGGCCGCTCCCAGCTTCTGGTCCGTCCCCTGCCTCCTCGCTGGATGAACCTCACTGGATGAAGCACAAAAGTCCTTGGCTCTGTGCAAGCACTGTTCTGCAACAGCTAAAAACACGCGTGTCTTCCGTACCCCCGTTTTCATGAAAAGAAGCCAGTAACCAGCAGCCGGGAGACCCTGCAAGGCCCAGACACTCTAACCCCCAGGCCAAATCACAACACTTAAAGTGCTGCAGTACTGCAGAGTGTCGGACAGGCTCTGGAGCACCTCCTTCTTTGGAAATGCAATAGATTGCCTAGCATGTATCAGGTGCGTTCTCGAGATGTCACCGAGAGTACATTTAGCTGCACAGGTCCGACCTTGGCCGGCAGCCCGATGCCCACACTGCCACTCCCTCCCTCTGTCCGCAGCAGGAGAGGGTGGAGAATAAGATGGGAAATCTCCATCAAGCGCGAACACTGAGACAGGGAGCTCACTCACCAATCATCTTCCCAGGCAAAACTATCTCAACGTGCACTGAGTGCCTTTACTTTATTGCTAGTTGCAAACAGCGGTGGACTGCAAGGCACAAAAACGCTTCCCACCTCTCCCCCTCTTGCTCCTTCCCAGGCTCACTTTCTCTCCTTTATACGCAGTGCTCGGACCTCACCTCCCCACGTGCCTCGGGACCCACAGCCGTCACGGACGGTTCGTCACAGTTCCTCCCCTGACACGCCTCCCACCTAACCCTTCTCCCCTGCACCCGCACCGGCAAACGGAGAGCTGCTGCTTCCCTCGGGACACATCAGCCTGCTCTGCCATGCTCTCCTCCTCGGGCGGCAGGGGAAGCTCTGCCCCAGCTCCTGGAGCACCACAGCCTCCTCCCGCTCCCCCCTCTCTGGCTCCTCCTCCTCCCGTTCCTCATCTTTCTACCATCTCAGCCTGCCCCTCCTCTTGCTCCTCCTCCTGCTCCTCCTTCCGATCCACCTCCTGCTCCTCCTCGGCTCTTCTTGACATTTAGCAGGGCCATTTCTGACACTTTTCCTTCCTCTCTCCCAACTGCCTGACAGCACCTGCTGTCCTCTTTGTCCTCCCTTTGTGATACGTGCTCCCAGGCACCTCCAACTCACGTGCTGGGCTCAGATTTGCCCTGTGGCAGTGCCACCGCAGCTGGATCCAAAGGACTGCATCTGCCTTGGGGCCGCCCTGGTTTCTCCTCAGAGGCCACCTTCAACCTCCAGGGACAGCACCTGGGCACCTGCACTCTGTACACGTGCATACGAACACACGGCTTGTAACATCTGAGCACCTCCTGCTCCAGAGGGAGCATCCAAGCGCTCCGAGCCATAGCGGAGAAAATGACAGCTGCTAAAACAAGGGCCAATCACCGAGCGCTACGGAAACACGTGGCTTACAAAGGGACACAAAATGGAGGCTCCTCCCTATGGCTTGTGGACTGAAACAAAATGGTGCCTCTGAAGTTTCACAAAATGGCGGCAGCTCACTCTGGAACGCAGACTGAAACAAAATGGCGCCTCCCAGTGTAGCTAGAGGGCAGGGATTTCCTGTCCTGGCCACTCCTCCCATTGGGCAGGCCCCGTAGCGCTGGGACCTCCCCCTCCTTCCCAAAACATTCCCTGCCCTGGCATGCACTCTGCATGCACACCAGCGCCGCCAGCTGGTAGCTGGGAAGAGCTGCAGGACGGAGGCGCTGCTCGGCACAGCACCAGCAGCAGCAGCTGCACGATCCACACCGCTCGGCGTCTCACCGGCCAAGCGGTAGGGGGTGCTCCGCTGCCCATTGCGTGTAGCCAGGTGTTCCTGAAACTGTGCAGTCAGTGAGCGGGACCACGGCTAGCAGTGAGTTTGGGGAGGTGGTTGGTGGCCCCTTTCTGGTTGGCCAGGCGGGCTGCTCCTGTCCTTAACCGGGACGGTGAGAGAACAAGTGACCTGCACACCCTGTCTGCGTTTGTGCCATTTGAACTGCTGTGGCCACTTGTGCCCAGGTGCTTCCTTTCCTCGGTGTTACAAGTCACGTACCGGGCAAGGAAACACAGCCGTTGCAGAAACAAATTCAGCTGGTTGAACACCCCTGTGCTCATCTCGTCCACGGCCTGCGCAGCGATGTCTGTAAGCTAGGCTTCAGCGTGCCTGAAGCACGCTCCGGGAGCCACCTGAGCTTTCGGCACAAAGGCTGGGGAAGATGTAGCCACCACTTTCTGCTGCTGAGGAGCTCCTCCAACCAAAGCAGTCTTTGCTGTGTGTGCCTGCTTGATTTCTACATCCACGCAGTGCAACAGAAGCATCACCTAGAAAGAACAGGCTGCCCCTTTGACATCCACGCTTTTAGGAGTACATGCACGTATCGTTACGTATCTTGTTATCTTGATACACGTGCGTCTGTTACCTCGTGCTGTCGTGCTTTAACCCGGCAGCCTGAAAAACACCCCTCTCTCACAGGCCCCAGGCCGGGAGCCGGGATAAAGGAGGGAAGGTGACGGTGCGACAACTCAAGGGGCTGAGAGCAAGACACTTTATCGGGGAAAGCAAAAGCCAGGCCCGCGCGACAAGGAAAACGGGGAACGCAATCGCTGCTTCCCATTGGCACGCCAATATTCAGCCACATCCAGGAACAGACGGCTCATGGCACGGAACAACCTCTTGGGAAGGCACCAGCATCCATCCCTCCTTGACCCATTCGTCCTGCTTGACACCAGCTTTCATGGCTGAGCGTGACATCCCGGCCCGTTTGGGCCGGCAGCTGTGTGGCTCTGTCTCCTGGCTGTGGCCGCTCCCAGCTTCTGGTCCGTCCCCTGCCTCCTCGCTGGATGAACCTCACTGGATGAAGCACAAAAGTCCTTGGCTCTGTGCAAGCACTGTTCTGCAACAGCTAAAAACACGCGTGTCTTCCGTACCCCCGTTTTCATGAAAAGAAGCCAGTAACCAGCAGCCGGGAGACCCTGCAAGGCCCAGACACTCTAACCCCCAGGCCAAATCACAACACTTAAAGTGCTGCAGTACTGCAGAGTGTCGGACAGGCTCTGGAGCACCTCCTTCTTTGGAAATGCAATAGATTGCCTAGCATGTATCAGGTGCGTTCTCGAGATGTCACCGAGAGTACATTTAGCTGCACAGGTCCGACCTTGGCCGGCAGCCCGATGCCCACACTGCCACTCCCTCCCTCTGTCCGCAGCAGGAGAGGGTGGAGAATAAGATGGGAAATCTCCATCAAGCGCGAACACTGAGACAGGGAGCTCACTCACCAATCATCTTCCCAGGCAAAACTATCTCAACGTGCACTGAGTGCCTTTACTTTATTGCTAGTTGCAAACAGCGGTGGACTGCAAGGCACAAAAACGCTTCCCACCTCTCCCCCTCTTGCTCCTTCCCAGGCTCACTTTCTCTCCTTTATACGCAGTGCTCGGACCTCACCTCCCCACGTGCCTCGGGACCCACAGCCGTCACGGACGGTTCGTCACAGTTCCTCCCCTGACACGCCTCCCACCTAACCCTTCTCCCCTGCACCCGCACCGGCAAACGGAGAGCTGCTGCTTCCCTCGGGACACATCAGCCTGCTCTGCCATGCTCTCCTCCTCGGGCGGCAGGGGAAGCTCTGCCCCAGCTCCTGGAGCACCACAGCCTCCTCCCGCTCCCCCCTCTCTGGCTCCTCCTCCTCCCGTTCCTCATCTTTCTACCATCTCAGCCTGCCCCTCCTCTTGCTCCTCCTCTGCTCCTCCTGCTCCTCCTTCCGATCCACCTCCTGCTCCTCCTCGGCTCTTCTTGACATTTAGCAGGGCCATTTCTGACACTTTTCCTTCCTCTCTCCCAACTGCCTGACAGCACCTGCTGTCCTCTTTGTCCTCCCTTTGTGATACGTGCTCCCAGGCACCTCCAACTCACGTGCTGGGCTCAGATTTGCCCTGTGGCAGTGCCACCGCAGCTGGATCCAAAGGACTGCATCTGCCTTGGGGCCGCCCTGGTTTCTCCTCAGAGGCCACCTTCAACCTCCAGGGACAGCACCTGGGCACCTGCACTCTGTACACGTGCATACGAACACACGGCTTGTAACATCTGAGCACCTCCTGCTCCAGAGGGAGCATCCAAGCGCTCCGAGCCATAGCGGAGAAAATGACAGCTGCTAAAACAAGGGCCAATCACCGAGCGCTACGGAAACACGTGGCTTACAAAGGGACACAAAATGGAGGCTCCTCCCTATGGCTTGTGGACTGAAACAAAATGGTGCCTCTGAAGTTTCACAAAATGGCGGCAGCTCACTCTGGAACGCAGACTGAAACAAAATGGCGCCTCCCAGTGTAGCTAGAGGGCAGGGATTTCCTGTCCTGGCCACTCCTCCCATTGGGCAGGCCCCGTAGCGCTGGGACCTCCCCTTCCTTCCCAAAACATTCCCTGCCCTGGCATGCACTCTGCATGCACACCAGCGCCGCCAGCTGGTAGCTGGGAAGAGCTGCAGGACGGAGGCGCTGCTCGGCACAGCACCAGCAGCAGCAGCTGCACGATCCACACCGCTCGGCGTCTCACCGGCCAAGCGGTAGGGGGTGCTCCGCTGCCCATTGCGTGTAGCCAGGTGTTCCTGAAACTGTGCAGTCAGTGAGCGGGACCACGGCTAGCAGTGAGTTTGGGGAGGTGGTTGGTGGCCCCTTTCTGGTTGGCCAGGCGGGCTGCTCCTGTCCTTAACCGGGACGGTGAGAGAACAAGTGACCTGCACACCCTGTCTGCGTTTGTGCCATTTGAACTGCTGTGGCCACTTGTGCCCAGGTGCTTCCTTTCCTCGGTGTTACAAGTCACGTACCGGGCAAGGAAACACAGCCGTTGCAGAAACAAATTCAGCTGGTTGAACACCCCTGTGCTCATCTCGTCCACGGCCTGCGCAGCGATGTCTGTAAGCTAGGCTTCAGCGTGCCTGAAGCACGCTCCGGGAGCCACCTGAGCTTTCGGCACAAAGGCTGGGGAAGATGTAGCCACCACTTTCTGCTGCTGAGGAGCTCCTCCAACCAAAGCAGTCTTTGCTGTGTGTGCCTGCTTGATTTCTACATCCACGCAGTGCAACAGAAGCATCACCTAGAAAGAACAGGCTGCCCCTTTGACATCCACGCTTTTAGGAGTACATGCACGTATCGTTACGTATCTTGTTATCTTGATACACGTGCGTCTGTTACCTCGTGCTGTCGTGCTTTAACCCGGCAGCCTGAAAAACACCCCTCTCTCACAGGCCCCAGGCCGGGAGCCGGGATAAAGGAGGGAAGGTGACGGTGCGACAACTCAAGGGGCTGAGAGCAAGACACTTTATCGGGGAAAGCAAAAGCCAGGCCCGCGCGACAAGGAAAACGGGGAACGCAATCGCTGCTTCCCATTGGCACGCCAATATTCAGCCACATCCAGGAACAGACGGCTCATGGCACGGAACAACCTCTTGGGAAGGCACCAGCATCCATCCCTCCTTGACCCATTCGTCCTGCTTGACACCAGCTTTCATGGCTGAGCGTGACATCCCGGCCCGTTTGGGCCGGCAGCTGTGTGGCTCTGTCTCCTGGCTGTGGCCGCTCCCAGCTTCTGGTCCGTCCCCTGCCTCCTCGCTGGATGAACCTCACTGGATGAAGCACAAAAGTCCTTGGCTCTGTGCAAGCACTGTTCTGCAACAGCTAAAAACACGCGTGTCTTCCGTACCCCCGTTTTCATGAAAAGAAGCCAGTAACCAGCAGCCGGGAGACCCTGCAAGGCCCAGACACTCTAACCCCCAGGCCAAATCACAACACTTAAAGTGCTGCAGTACTGCAGAGTGTCGGACAGGCTCTGGAGCACCTCCTTCTTTGGAAATGCAATAGATTGCCTAGCATGTATCAGGTGCGTTCTCGAGATGTCACCGAGAGTACATTTAGCTGCACAGGTCCGACCTTGGCCGGCAGCCCGATGCCCACACTGCCACTCCCTCCCTCTGTCCGCAGCAGGAGAGGGTGGAGAATAAGATGGGAAATCTCCATCAAGCGCGAACACTGAGACAGGGAGCTCACTCACCAATCATCTTCCCAGGCAAAACTATCTCAACGTGCACTGAGTGCCTTTACTTTATTGCTAGTTGCAAACAGCGGTGGACTGCAAGGCACAAAAACGCTTCCCACCTCTCCCCTCTTGCTCCTTCCCAGGCTCACTTTCTCTCCTTTATACGCAGTGCTCGGACCTCACCTCCCCACGTGCCTCGGGACCCACAGCCGTCACGGACGGTTCGTCACAGTTCCTCCCCTGACACGCCTCCCACCTAACCCTTCTCCCCTGCACCCGCACCGGCAAACGGAGAGCTGCTGCTTCCCTCGGGACACATCAGCCTGCTCTGCCATGCTCTCCTCCTCGGGCGGCAGGGGAAGCTCTGCCCCAGCTCCTGGAGCACCACAGCCTCCTCCCGCTCCCCCCTCTCTGGCTCCTCCTCCTCCCGTTCCTCATCTTTCTACCATCTCAGCCTGCCCCTCCTCTTGCTCCTCCTCTCTCTCTGCCTCCTTCCGATCCACCTCCTGCTCCTCCTCGGCTCTTCTTGACATTTAGCAGGGCCATTTCTGACACTTTTCCTTCCTCTCTCCCAACTGCCTGACAGCACCTGCTGTCCTCTTTGTCCTCCCTTTGTGATACGTGCTCCCAGGCACCTCCAACTCACGTGCTGGGCTCAGATTTGCCCTGTGGCAGTGCCACCGCAGCTGGATCCAAAGGACTGCATCTGCCTTGGGGCCGCCCTGGTTTCTCCTCAGAGGCCACCTTCAACCTCCAGGGACAGCACCTGGGCACCTGCACTCTGTACACGTGCATACGAACACACGGCTTGTAACATCTGAGCACCTCCTGCTCCAGAGGGAGCATCCAAGCGCTCCGAGCCATAGCGGAGAAAATGACAGCTGCTAAAACAAGGGCCAATCACCGAGCGCTACGGAAACACGTGGCTTACAAAGGGACACAAAATGGAGGCTCCTCCCTATGGCTTGTGGACTGAAACAAAATGGTGCCTCTGAAGTTTCACAAAATGGCGGCAGCTCACTCTGGAACGCAGACTGAAACAAAATGGCGCCTCCCAGTGTAGCTAGAGGGCAGGGATTTCCTGTCCTGGCCACTCCTCCCATTGGGCAGGCCCCGTAGCGCTGGGACCTCCCCTTCCTTCCCAAAACATTCCCTGCCCTGGCATGCACTCTGCATGCACACCAGCGCCGCCAGCTGGTAGCTGGGAAGAGCTGCAGGACGGAGGCGCTGCTCGGCACAGCACCAGCAGCAGCAGCTGCACGATCCACACCGCTCGGCGTCTCACCGGCCAAGCGGTAGGGGGTGCTCCGCTGCCCATTGCGTGTAGCCAGGTGTTCCTGAAACTGTGCAGTCAGTGAGCGGGACCACGGCTAGCAGTGAGTTTGGGGAGGTGGTTGGTGGCCCCTTTCTGGTTGGCCAGGCGGGCTGCTCCTGTCCTTAACCGGGACGGTGAGAGAACAAGTGACCTGCACACCCTGTCTGCGTTTGTGCCATTTGAACTGCTGTGGCCACTTGTGCCCAGGTGCTTCCTTTCCTCGGTGTTACAAGTCACGTACCGGGCAAGGAAACACAGCCGTTGCAGAAACAAATTCAGCTGGTTGAACACCCCTGTGCTCATCTCGTCCACGGCCTGCGCAGCGATGTCTGTAAGCTAGGCTTCAGCGTGCCTGAAGCACGCTCCGGGAGCCACCTGAGCTTTCGGCACAAAGGCTGGGGAAGATGTAGCCACCACTTTCTGCTGCTGAGGAGCTCCTCCAACCAAAGCAGTCTTTGCTGTGTGTGCCTGCTTGATTTCTACATCCACGCAGTGCAACAGAAGCATCACCTAGAAAGAACAGGCTGCCCCTTTGACATCCACGCTTTTAGGAGTACATGCACGTATCGTTACGTATCTTGTTATCTTGATACACGTGCGTCTGTTACCTCGTGCTGTCGTGCTTTAACCCGGCAGCCTGAAAAACACCCCTCTCTCACAGGCCCCAGGCCGGGAGCCGGGATAAAGGAGGGAAGGTGACGGTGCGACAACTCAAGGGGCTGAGAGCAAGACACTTTATCGGGGAAAGCAAAAGCCAGGCCCGCGCGACAAGGAAAACGGGAACGCAATCGCTGCTTCCCATTGGCACGCCAATATTCAGCCACATCCAGGAACAGACGGCTCATGGCACGGAACAACCTCTTGGGAAGGCACCAGCATCCATCCCTCCTTGACCCATTCGTCCTGCTTGACACCAGCTTTCATGGCTGAGCGTGACATCCCGGCCCGTTTGGGCCGGCAGCTGTGTGGCTCTGTCTCCTGGCTGTGGCCGCTCCCAGCTTCTGGTCCGTCCCCTGCCTCCTCGCTGGATGAACCTCACTGGATGAAGCACAAAAGTCCTTGGCTCTGTGCAAGCACTGTTCTGCAACAGCTAAAAACACGCGTGTCTTCCGTACCCCCGTTTTCATGAAAAGAAGCCAGTAACCAGCACCCGGGGAGACCCTGCAAGGCCCAGACACTCTAACCCCCAGGCCAAATCACAACACTTAAAGTGCTGCAGTACTGCAGAGTGTCGGACAGGCTCTGGAGCACCTCCTTCTTTGGAAATGCAATAGATTGCCTAGCATGTATCAGGTGCGTTCTCGAGATGTCACCGAGAGTACATTTAGCTGCACAGGTCCGACCTTGGCCGGCAGCCCGATGCCCACACTGCCACTCCCTCCCTCTGTCCGCAGCAGGAGAGGGTGGAGAATAAGATGGGAAATCTCCATCAAGCGCGAACACTGAGACAGGG
Source organism: Meleagris gallopavo (assembly GCF_905368555.1). Classification (NCBI taxonomy): domain Eukaryota; kingdom Metazoa; phylum Chordata; class Aves; order Galliformes; family Phasianidae; genus Meleagris; species Meleagris gallopavo. The sequence continues at coordinate 27,485,107 of NC_139435.1, read as the reverse complement.
AGCTCACTCACCAATCATCTTCCCAGGCAAAACTATCTCAACGTGCACTGAGTGCCTTTACTTTATTGCTAGTTGCAAACAGCGGTGGACTGCAAGGCACAAAAACGCTTCCCACCTCTCCCCCTCTTGCTCCTTCCCAGGCTCACTTTCTCTCCTTTATACGCAGTGCTCGGACCTCACCTCCCCACGTGCCTCGGGACCCACAGCCGTCACGGACGGTTCGTCACAGTTCCTCCCCTGACACGCCTCCCACCTAACCCTTCTCCCCTGCACCCGCACCGGCAAACGGAGAGCTGCTGCTTCCCTCGGGACACATCAGCCTGCTCTGCCATGCTCTCCTCCTCGGGCGGCAGGGGAAGCTCTGCCCCAGCTCCTGGAGCACCACAGCCTCCTCCCGCTCCCCCCTCTCTGGCTCCTCCTCCTCCCGTTCCTCATCTTTCTACCATCTCAGCCTGCCCCTCCTCTTGCTCCTCCTCCTGCTCCTCCTTCCGATCCACCTCCTGCTCCTCCTCGGCTCTTCTTGACATTTAGCAGGGCCATTTCTGACACTTTTCCTTCCCCTCTCCCAACTGCCTGACAGCACCTGCTGTCCTCTTTGTCCTCCCTTTGTGATACGTGCTCCCAGGCACCTCCAACTCACGTGCTGGGCTCAGATTTGCCCTGTGGCAGTGCCACCGCAGCTGGATCCAAAGGACTGCATCTGCCTTGGGGCCGCCCTGGTTTCTCCTCAGAGGCCACCTTCAACCTCCAGGACAGCACCTGGGCACCTGCACTCTGTACACGTGCATACGAACACACGGCTTGTAACATCTGAGCACCTCCTGCTCCAGAGGGAGCATCCAAGCGCTCCGAGCCATAGCGGAGAAAATGACAGCTGCTAAAACAAGGGCCAATCACCGAGCGCTACGGAAACACGTGGCTTACAAAGGGACACAAAATGGAGGCTCCTCCCTATGGCTTGTGGACTGAAACAAAATGGTGCCTCTGAAGTTTCACAAAATGGCGGCAGCTCACTCTGGAACGCAGACTGAAACAAAATGGCGCCTCCCAGTGTAGCTAGAGGGCAGGGATTTCCTGTCCTGGCCACTCCTCCCATTGGGCAGGCCCCGTAGCGCTGGGACCTCCCCTTCCTTCCCAAAACATTCCCTGCCCTGGCATGCACTCTGCATGCACACCAGCGCCGCCAGCTGGTAGCTGGGAAGAGCTGCAGGACGGAGGCGCTGCTCGGCACAGCACCAGCAGCAGCAGCTGCACGATCCACACCGCTCGGCGTCTCACCGGCCAAGCGGTAGGGGGTGCTCCGCTGCCCATTGCGTGTAGCCAGGTGTTCCTGAAACTGTGCAGTCAGTGAGCGGGACCACGGCTAGCAGTGAGTTTGGGGAGGTGGTTGGTGGCCCCTTTCTGGTTGGCCAGGCGGGCTGCTCCTGTCCTTAACCGGGACGGTGAGAGAACAAGTGACCTGCACACCCTGTCTGCGTTTGTGCCATTTGAACTGCTGTGGCCACTTGTGCCCAGTGCTTCCTTTCCTCGGTGTTACAAGTCACGTACCGGGCAAGGAAACACAGCCGTTGCAGAAACAAATTCAGCTGGTTGAACACCCCTGTGCTCATCTCGTCCACGGCCTGCGCAGCGATGTCTGTAAGCTAGGCTTCAGCGTGCCTGAAGCACGCTCCGGGAGCCACCTGAGCTTTCGGCACAAAGGCTGGGGAAGATGTAGCCACCACTTTCTGCTGCTGAGGAGCTCCTCCAACCAAAGCAGTCTTTGCTGTGTGTGCCTGCTTGATTTCTACATCCACGCAGTGCAACAGAAGCATCACCTAGAAAGAACAGGCTGCCCCTTTGACATCCACGCTTTTAGGAGTACATGCACGTATCGTTACGTATCTTGTTATCTTGATACACGTGCGTCTGTTACCTCGTGCTGTCGTGCTTTAACCCGGCAGCCTGAAAAACACCCCTCTCTCACAGGCCCCAGGCCGGGAGCCGGGATAAAGGAGGGAAGGTGACGGTGCGACAACTCAAGGGGCTGAGAGCAAGACACTTTATCGGGGAAAGCAAAAGCCAGGCCCGCGCGACAAGGAAAACGGGGAACGCAATCGCTGCTTCCCATTGGCACGCCAATATTCAGCCACATCCAGGAACAGACGGCTCATGGCACGGAACAACCTCTTGGGAAGGCCCAGCATCCATCCCCTGCCATTCGTCCTCTTGACACCAGCTTTCATGTGGCGGACACCGGCCGTTGGCCGCATGTTGGCTCTGTCTCCGGTGGCGCTCCAGTGTCCGTCCCCTGCTCCTCGCTATCCTCACTGGATGAAGCACAAAAGTCCTTCTGTCGCAGCTGCAAAACGGCTCCTCCCCCCGAAAAGCAGTAACCACAGCCGAGACCCGCAAGGCCCAACACTCTAACCCCCAGGCCAATCAAACCTTAAAGTGCTGCAGTACTGAAGTTCGACAGGCCTGGGCACCTCCTTCTTTAAATGAAATTGCCAGCATGTACAGTCGTTTCGAGATGTCACCGAGGACTTTAGCACGGCCCACCTTGGCCGCCTCCCACCTGCCACTCCTCCCCTGTCCGCAGCGGAGAGGGTGGAGATAATGGGAACTCCTCAAGCGCGACATGAGTTCCCGCACACAGAGCCTCAGGACAAGCCCTCCCTTCCGATCCCTAAAGCCCCCCGCCCGGCCCCCCGCTCCCACTCCCTGCCCCCCTCCTCCCCACCACGCTCAGCTTCTGAGGTCTCCTCAAGCCCGCCCCTCCCCCCTTCTCTCCCCCTCCTCTCTCTCGTCCTCTCCCCCCTCTCTTGCCTTCTCTCCCTCTCACGCCCCTTTCTCCACCCACACCTCTCTGGGCTAGCCCAGCACAATTGCGCCCCGAGGCCAAGCCCCGCCATCTCTTACGAGACCTCTGCCAACCCCCACGGAACCCAGAGGGCACCCTCACAAAATCTTAGCTCCCTCACTGGACAACACCCATGTGGAAAAGGCTAACAAGGCCAGTCAACGCCCCCAAGGCCCCATGGTGGGTCCTCCCATCGCCGGGACCCTACAAGGTTTGGGTCGGCGCTGCCACGAGGGGACAGCGCCACGCGGCTCGGCCAGGTGTCTTCGGTAAGTCAGGGAGGGCCAGGTGCCTTTTCCAGGGGGCGCCTACGCGCGGTCCACGTTGGCTTGGATTCCTCTGTCAGTCCCGGGTGCTACTAACACCTGCACCGACCTGCTTCACCGAGCGGCATCCACTAATGGCCCAGTGGACCCCCCTCCGGCTAGGGAGGACAAAAGTAAACCTTGAAGGAGCACAACTGTTTCCTCTCAAGCCGAACCCCACACCTAGGAGCAGTGGACATTGGAGCAACCGGCCCGCCGGGGAGCTTCTGCTCACCCCCGAAACTGAGGCAACCTCCGCATGCATACACTCTCTACGTCGGGCCCGGGTCCCCCCCTCGCGCCCCCCCGAACCATAGCCAACTTTCACACTCCCAAACACCACTTCACCTAAAGCAGCCGGACCAGCCCACACTCACCCCCTCCAGTGGATGAATCAGGCATGAGGATTCATCTTCCGAATACGTCATAGTCTCTTGGCCGGCCACCACCCCCTTCCCCGTAAGTTCCCACAATGGACCCACCCTCCACAAAGTCTGTCCCTACTCAAACTCGCAAAACCACCTCTTCTCCCGGCACTCTCCTTAGTCTCTCCTCCCAGGCCCCCCCACGCCCACAGCCTCCCCCCCTCCCTCCCCTCACCCGCCACCCTTCCCCTGCCACCTGTTTCCCTGCTCTCCTCTGGCCGCGCCCCTCCCGCTCCCCGCCCCCGCTCCCCCCTCCCCTCCCTCCTCCTCCCCTCCCTCTCTCAGCCTCCCTCCTCTTTCCTCCTCCTCCCCTGCTCCTCCTCCTCCCTCCTCTCCTCCTGTCTCGCTTTATGGCTTTCGCTTTCCCTTTCCCCCCACCCTTGTCCCTGCCCTTTACCTCTCCCGCCCAACAACGGCTAGTTCCTGGCAGGCCACGCATCCGAAAGCATCTCGGGCGCCCTGTTTTCCCGGGGCCTCAATCCAGACAGCCTGGCACCGCCTAACTGTACAACACCAAATTTCCCTGCCGGGCAAACGGCCTCAAAGAAAATGACAGCTGCTAAAACAAGGGCCAATCACCGACCGCTACGGAAACACGTGGCTTACAAAGGGACACAAAATGGAGGCTCCTCCCTATGGCTTGTGGACTGAAACAAAATGGTGCCTCTGAAGTTTCACAAAATGGCGGCAGCTCACTCTGGAACGCAGACTGAAACAAAATGGCCCCTCCCAGTGTAGCTAGAGGGCAGGGATTTCCTGTCCTGGCCACTCCTCCCATTGGGCAGGCCCCGTAGCGCTGGGACCTCCCCTTCCTTCCCAAAACATTCCCTGCCCTGGCATGCACTCTGCATGCACACCAGCGCCGCCAGCTGGTAGCTGGGAAGAGCTGCGGGACGGAGGCGCTGCTCGGCACAGCACCAGCAGCAGCAGCTGCACGATCCACACCGCTCGGCGTCCCACCGGCCAAGCGGTAGGGGGTGCTCCGCTGCCCATTGCGTGTAGCCAGGTGTTCCTGAAACTGTGCAGTCAGTGAGCGGGACCACGGCTAGCAGTGAGTTTGGGGAGGTGGTTGGTGGCCCCTTTCTGGTTGGCCAGGCGGGCTGCTCCTGTCCTTAACCGGGACGGTGAGAGAACAAGTGACCTGCACACCCTGTCTGCGTTTGTGCCATTTGAACTGCTGTGGCCACTTGTGCCCAGGTGCTTCCTTTCCTCGGTGTTACAAGTCACGTACCGGGCAAGGAAACACAGCCGTTGCAGAAACAAATTCAGCTGGTTGAACACCCCTGTGCTCATCTCGTCCACGGCCTGCGCAGCGATGTCTGTAAGCTAGGCTTCAGCGTGCCTGAAGCACGCTCCGGGAGCCACCTGAGCTTTCGGCACAAAGGCTGGGGAAGATGTAGCCACCACTTTCTGCTGCTGAGGAGCTCCTCCAACCAAAGCAGTCCTTGCTGTGTGTGCCTGCTTGATTTCTACATCCACGCAGTGCAACAGAAGCATCACCTAGAAAGAACAGGCTGCCCCTTTGACATCCACGCTTTTAGGAGTACATGCACGTATCGTTACGTATCTTGTTATCTTGATACACGTGCGTCTGTTACCTCGTGCTGTCGTGCTTTAACCCGGCAGCCTGAAAAACACCCCTCTCTCACAGGCCCCAGGCCGGGAGCCGGGATAAAGGAGGGAAGGTGACGGTGCGACAACTCAAGGGGCTGAGAGCAAGACACTTTATCGGGGAAAGCAAAAGCCAGGCCCGCGCGACAAGGAAAACGGGGAACGCAATCGCTGCTTCCCATTGGCACGCCAATATTCAGCAACATCCAGGAACAGACGGCTCATGGCACGGAACAACCTCTTGGGAAGGCACCAGCATCCATCCCTCCTTGACCCATTCGTCCTGCTTGACACCAGCTTTCATGGCTGAGCGTGACATCCCGGCCCGTTTGGGCCGGCAGCTGTGTGGCTCTGTCTCCTGGCTGTGGCCGCTCCCAGCTTCTGGTCCGTCCCCTGCCTCCTCGCTGGATGAACCTCACTGGATGAAGCACAAAAGTCCTTGGCTCTGTGCAAGCACTGTTCTGCAACAGCTAAAAACACGCGTGTCTTCCCTACCCCCGTTTTCATGAAAAGAAGCCAGTAACCAGCAGCCGGGAGACCCTGCAAGGCCCAGAAACTCTAACCCCCAGGCCAAATCACAACACTTAAAGTGCTGCAGTACTGCAGAGTGTCGGACAGGCTCTGGAGCACCTCCTTCTTTGGAAATGCAATAGATTGCCTAGCATGTATCAGGTGCGTTCTCGAGATGTCACCGAGAGTACATTTAGCTGCACAGGTCCGACCTTGGCCGGCAGCCCGATGCCCACACTGCCACTCCCTCCCTCTGTCCGCAGCAGGAGAGGGTGGAGAATAAGATGGGAAATCTCCATCAAGCGCGAACACTGAGACAGGGAGCTCACTCACCAATCATCTTCCCAGGCAAAACTATCTCAACGTGCACTGAGTGCCTTTACTTTATTGCTAGTTGCAAACAGCGGTGGACTGCAAGGCACAAAAACGCTTCCCACCTCTCCCCCTCTTGCTCCTTCCCAGGCTCACTTTCTCTCCTTTATACGCAGTGCTCGGGCCTCACCTCCCCACGTGCCTCGGGACCCCCAGCCGTCACGGACGGTTCGTCACAGTTCCTCCCCTGACACGCCTCCCACCTAACCCTTCTCCCCTGCACCCGCACCGGCAAACGGAGAGCTGCTGCTTCCCTCGGGACACATCAGCCTGCTCTGCCATGCTCTCCTCCTCGGGCGGCAGGGGAAGCTCTGCCCCAGCTCCTGGAGCACCACAGCCTCCTCCCCATCCCCCTCTCTGGCTCCTCCTCCTCCCGTTCCTCATCTTTCTACCATCTCAGCCTGCCCCTCCTCTTGCTCCTCCTCCTGCTCCTCCTTCCGATCCACCTCCTGCTCCTCCTCGGCTCTTCTTGACATTTAGCAGGGCCATTTCTGACACTTTTCCTTCCTCTCTCCCAACTGCCTGACAGCACCTGCTGTCCTCTTTGTCCTCCCTTTGTGATACGTGCTCCCAGGCACCTCCAACTCACGTGCTGGGCTCAGATTTGCCCTGTGGCAGTGCCACCGCAGCTGGATCCAAAGGACTGCATCTGCCTTGGGGCCGCCCTGGTTTCTCCTCAGAGGCCACCTTCAACCTCCAGGGACAGCACCTGGGCACCTGCACTCTGTACACGTGCATACGAACACACGGCTTGTAACATCTGAGCACCTCCTGCTCCAGAGGGAGCATCCAAGCGCTCCGAGCCATAGCGGAGAAAATGACAGCTGCTAAAACAAGGGCCAATCACCGAGCGCTACGGAAACACGTGGCTTACAAAGGGACACAAAATGGAGGCTCCTCCCTATGGCTTGTGGACTGAAACAAAATGGTGCCTCTGAAGTTTCACAAAATGGCGGCAGCTCACTCTGGAACGCAGACTGAAACAAAATGGCGCCTCCCAGTGTAGCTAGAGGGCAGGGATTTCCTGTCCTGGCCACTCCTCCCATTGGGCAGGCCCCGTAGCGCTGGGACCTACCCCTTCCTTCCCAAAACATTCCCTGCCCTGGCATGCACTCTGCATGCACACCAGCGCCGCCAGCTGGTAGCTGGGAAGAGCTGCAGGACGGAGGCGCTGCTCGGCACAGCACCAGCAGCAGCAGCTGCACGATCCACACCGCTCGGCGTCTCACCGGCCAAGCGGTAGGGGGTGCTCCGCTGCCCATTGCGTGTAGCCAGGTGTTCCTGAAACTGTGCAGTCAGTGAGCGGGATGTTCCTGAAACTGTGCAGGTCAGTGAGTTTGGGGAAATGGTTGGTGGCCCCTTTTTGGTTGGCCAGGGGGGCTGCTCCTTTCCTTAACCGGGACGGTGAAAAAGAACAAGTGACCTGCACACCCTGTCTGCGTTTGTCCCATTTAAAACGCTGGGGCCACTTGTGCCCAAGTTCTTCCTTTCCTCGGTGTTACAAGCCAGGTAGGGGGAAAGGAAACACAGCCGTTGCAGAAACAAATTCAGCGGGTTTAACACCCCTGTGCTCATCTCGTCCACGGCCTGCGCAGCGATGTCTGTAAGCTAGGCTTCAGCGTGCCTGAAGCACGCTCCGGAGCCACCTGAGCTTTCGGCACAAAGGCTGGGGAAGATGTAGCCACCACTTTCTGCTGCTGAGGAGCTCCTCCAACCAAAGCAGTCTTTGCTGTGTGTGCCTGCTTGATTTCTACATCCACGCAGTGCAACAGAAGCATCACCGAACAGCTAACACGCGTGTCTTCCGTACCCCCGTTTTCGTGAAAAGAAGCCAGTAACCAGCAGCCGGGAGACCCTGCAAGGCCCAGACACTCTAACCCCCAGGCCAAATCACAACACTTAAAGTGCTGCAGTACTGCAGAGTGTCGGACAGGCTCTGGAGCACCTCCTTCTTTGGAAATGCAATAGATTGCCTAGCATGTATCAGGTGCGTTCTCGAGATGTCACCGAGAGTACATTTAGCTGCACAGGTCCGACCTTGCGCAGCCCGATGCCCACACTGCCACTCCCTCCCTCTGTCCGCAGCAGGAGGGGTGGAGAATAAGATGGGAAATCTCCATCAAGCGCGAACACTGAGACAGGAGCTCACTCACCAATCATCTTCCCAGGCAAAACTATCTCAACGTGCACTGAGTGCCTTTACTTTATTGCTAGTTGCAAACAGCGGTGGACTGCAAGGCACAAAAACGCTTCCCACCTCTCCCCCTCTTGCTCCTTCCCAGGCTCACTTTCTCTCCTTTATACGCAGTGCTCGGACCTCACCTCCCCACGTGCCTCGGGACCCACAGCCGTCACGGACGGTTCGTCACAGTTCCTCCCCTGACACGCCTCCCACCTAACCCTTCTCCCCTGCACCGCACCGGCAAACGGGAGCTGCTGCTTCCCTGGGACAATCAGCCTGCTGCATGCTCTCCTCCTCGGCGGCAGGGAGCTTGCCCAGCCCTGGAGCACACAGCTCCTCCCGCTCCCCCCTCTCTGGCTCCTCCTCCGTCCTCATCTTTCTACCATCTAGCCTGCCCTCTCTTGCTCCTCCTCTGCTCCTCTTCCGATCCTCTGCTCCTCCTCGGCTCTTCTTGACATTTAGAGGCATTTCGACACTTCTTCCTTCCACTGCCTGACGCACTGCTGTCCTCTTTGTCCCTTTGTGTACGTGCTCCAGGCCCTCCAACTAGTGCTGGGCCAGTTGCCCTGTGCAGTGCCACGCAGCTGGATCAAAGGACTGCATCTCCTTGGGCGCCCGGTTTCTCCTCGGGCACTCAACTCAGACGCACCTGGGCACCACTTGTACCGTGCTACGAACACCGGCTTGTAACATCTGAGACCTCTCTCCAGGAGCATCAGCGCTCGAGCCATAGCGAGAATACGCTGCTAAAACAAGGCAATCACGAGCGCTACGGACACGTGGCTTCAAAGGGACAAATGGAGGCCCTCCTATGGCTTGGGACTGAACAAATGGTGCTCGAAGTTTCACAAAAGGCGGCGCCACTCTGAACGCAGACTGAAACAAAATGGGCCTCCCGTGTAGCAAGGGCAGGATTTCCTTCCTGGCCACTCTCCCATTGGGCAGCCCCGTGCCTGGGACTCCCTCCTTCAAAACATTCCTGCCCTGATGCCCTGCATGCACACCAGCGCCGCCGCGGATGGGAAGAGCTGCAGGACGGAGCGTGCTCGCACAGCACACAGCAGCAGCGCACGATCCACACCGCTCGGGTTCACGGCCAACGGTGGGGGTGCTCGCTGCCATTGCGTGTAAGGTGTTCCTGAAATGTGCATCAGTGAGCGGGACACGCTAGCAGAGTGGAGTGGTTGGTGGCCCTTCTGGTTGGCCAGGCGGGTGCTCCTGTCCTAACGGGACGGTGAGAGACAAGTGACTGCACACCTGTCGCGTTGTGCATTTGAACTGCTGGGCCACTTGTGCCAGTCTCCTTTCCTCGTGTTACAAGTCACGTACCGGGCAAGGAAACACAGCCGTTGCAGAAACAATTCAGTGGTTGAACACCCTTTCATCTGTCCCGGCGCCAGCGATGTCTGTACTAGGCTCAGGTGCTGAAGCACGTCGGGAGCCCCTGAGCTTTCGGCACAAGGCTGGGAGTGTAGCACCCTTTCTGTGCTGAGGAGCTCCTCCACCAAAGCCTTTGCTGTGTGTGCCTGCTTGATTCTACCAGCAGTGCACGAAGCATCACTAGAAAGAAGGCTGCCCTTTGACATCCACGCTTTAGGAGTCATGCCGTATCGTTACGTATCTTTCTTGATACAGTGCGTCTGTTACTGTGTGTGTGCTTTAACGCGCTGAAAACACCCTCTCCAGCCCCAGGCCGGGAGCCGGGATAAAGGAGGAGGTGCGGTCGACAACTCAAGGGTGAGCAAGACACTTTATCGGGGAAAGCAAAAGCCAGGCCCGCGCGAAAGGAAAAGGGGAACGCAATCGCTGCTCCATTGGCACGCCAATCAGCCACATCCAGAACAGACGGCTAGGCACGGAACAACTCTTGGGAGGCACGCATCATCCCTCCTTGACCATTCGTCCTGCTTGACACAGCTTTCATGGCTGAGTGACATCCGGCCTTGGCGCAGCTGTGTGGCTCTGTCTCTGGCGTGGCCGTCCCCTCTGGTCTCCCCTGCCTCCCGCTGATGAACCCATGGATGAAGCCAAGTCCTGCTCTGTGCAACACTGTTCGAACAGCAAAAAACGGTGTTTCCGTACCCCCTTTTCTGAAAAAAGCCTAACAGCAGCCGGAGACCTGCAAGCCCAGACACTCAACCCCAGGCCAATCCAACACTTAAAGTGCTCAGACTCAGAGTGTCCGGCTTGTGCACCTCTTCTTGGAATGCAATAATTGCCTAGATGTATAGGTGCGTTCCGGATTCACCGAGGTACATTTAGGCCAGGTCCGACTGGCCGCAGCCGATGCCCACCTGCATCCTCCTGTCCGCGCAGAGAGGGTGGGAAAGATGAATCTCCATCAGCGCGAACACTGGACGGGAGCTCTACCAATCATCTTCCACAAACTATCTCAACGTGCCGAGTGCTTACTTTGCTGTTGCAAACAGCGGTGGACTGCAGGACAAACGCTTCCCCCTTCCCCTTGCTCCTCCAGGTCACTTCTCTCCTTTTACCAGTGTCGACCTCACCTCCCCAGGCTCGGACACAGCCGCACGGACGGTTCGTCACAGTCTCCCTGACACGCCTCCCACAACCCTTCCCCTGCCCCGCACGCAACGGAGCGTGCTTCCCTGGACACATCAGCTGCCGCCATGCTTCCTCTCGGGCGGCAGGGAAGCTCTGCCCCACTCCTGGAGCACCACAGCTCTCCCGCTCCCCTCTCTGGCTCCTCCTCCGTTCCTCATCTTTCCCATCTCAGCCTGCCCTCTCTCTCCTCCTCTGCTCTCCCCTGCTCCTCCTTCCGATACCTCTGCTCTCCCGGCTCTTCTGACATTTAGCAGGGCCATTTTGACACTTTTCCTTCCTCTTCAACCTGACACACTGCTGTCCTCTTGTCCTCCCTTTGTGATACGTGCTCCAGCACTCCAACTCACGTGCTGGGCTCAGATTTGCCTGTGCAGGCCCCGCAGCTGGATCCAAAGGCGACTGCCTTGGGGCGCCTGGTTTCCTCAAGCCACCTTCAACCTCCGGGACAGCACTGGGCACCTGATCTGTACACGTGCATACGAACACACGGTGTAACATTGAGCACCTCCTGCTCCAGAGGAGATCCAAGCCCGAGCCATACGAGAAAATGACAGCTGCAAACAAGGCAATCACCGAGCGCTACGGAAACCGTGTCAAAGGGACACAAAATGGAGGCTCTCCTATGGCTGTGGACTGAACAAAATGGTGCCTCTGAAGTTTCACAAAATGCGAGCTCACTTGGAACGCGACGAACAAAATGGCGCCTCCCAGTGTAGTAGAGGGCAGGGATTTCCTGTCTGGCCCTCCTCCATTGGGCAGCCCGAGCGTGGGACCTCCCTTCTTCCAAAACATTCCCTCCTGGATGACTCTGCTCCACCACGCCGCCGCTGTAGTGGGAAGAGCGCAGGACGGAGGCGCTGCTCGGCCGCACAGCAGCAGCAGCTGCAGATCCACACGCCGGCGCTCACGCAAGCGTGGGGGTGCTCCGCTGCCATTGCGTGTGCGGTGTTCCTGAAACGTGAGTCAGTGGCGGGCCCGGCTAGCAGTGAGTTTGGGGAGGTGGTTGGTGGCCCTTCTGGTTGCCAGCGGGCTGCCTGTCCTAACCGGGAGGGAGAGAACAAGTGACTGCACACCGCTGCGTTTGTGCCATTGAACTGGTGGCCACTGTGCCCATGCTCCTTCCTCGGTGTTAAAGTCACGTACGGGCAAGGAACACAGCTTGCAGAAACAATCGTGGTTGAACACCCTGTGCTCATTCGTCCACGGCCTGCGCAGGAGTCTGAAGCTAGGCTCAGCGTGCTGAAGCACGCTCCGGGAGCCACCTGGCTTTCGGCCAAAGGTGGGGAGTGTAGCACCACTTCGCTGCGAGGAGCTCCTCACCAAAGCAGTCTTTGTGTTGTGCTGCTGATTTCTCATCCACGCAGTGCAACAGAAGCACACCTAAAGACGGCTGCCCCTTTGAATCCCGCTTTTAGGGTACAGCCGTATCGTTACGATCTTGTTTCTTGATACACGTGCGTCTGTTACCTCGTGCTGTCGGCTTAACCGGCACCAAAAACCCCTCTCCACAGCCCAGCCGGGACGGGATAAAGGGGGAAGGTGACGGTGCGACATCAAGGGCTGGAGCAAGACACTTTACGGGAAGCAAAGCCGGCCCGCGCGACAAGGAAACGGGAACGCAATGCTGCTCCATTGGCACGCAATATTCAGCCATCCAGAACGACGGCTCATGCACGGAACAACTCTTGGAGGCACCAGCATCCATCCCTCTTGCCATTCGTCCGCTGACACCAGCTTCTGGTGAGCGTGAATCCGCCCGTTTGGCGGCAGTGTGTGGCTCTGTTCTGGCTGTGGCCGCTCCACTTTGGTCCGTCCTGCCTCCTCGTGATGAACCTCACTGGAGAAGCACAAAGTCCTTGGCTCTGTGCAAGCACTGTTCTGAACACTAAACACGCGTGTCTTCCGTACCCCGTTTTTGAAGAAGCCAGTAAACAGCGGGAGACCCTGCAGCCCACACTCTACCCCAGGCCAAATCACAACTTAAAGTGTGGTATGCGAGTGTCGGCAGGCTCTGAGCACCTCCTTCTTTGGAAATGCAATAATTGCCTAGCATGTACAGTGCGTTCTCGAGATTCACCGAGAGTACATTTAGCTGCAAGGTCGACCTTGGCCGGCAGCCGGCCACATGCACTCCCTCCCTCTGTCGCAGCAGGAGAGGGTGAGAATAATGGGAAATCTCCATCAGCGCGAACACTGAGACAGGGAGCTCCTCACCAATATCTTCCCAGCAAAACTATCACGTGCACGAGTGCTTTACTTTTTGCTAGTTGCAACAGCGGTGGACTGCAAGGCACAAAACGTTCCCACCTTCCCCCTCTTGCCTCCCAGCTCACTTTCTTCCTTTAACGCATGCCGACTCACTCCCCAGTGCCTCGGACCACAGCCGTCAGGACGGTTCGTCACAGTTCCTCCCCTGCACGCCTCCCACTAACCCTCTCCCCTGCCCGCACGCAAACGGAGAGCTCTGTTTCCTCGGACACATCAGCTGCTTGCCATGTTCCTCCTCGGGCGCAGGGGAAGCTCTGCCCAGCTCCTGGAGCACACGCCTCTCCCGTCCCCTTCTGCCCTCCTCTCCCGTTCCTCATTTTACCATCAGCTGCCCCTCCTCTTTCCCCTGCCTCCTTCGATCCACTCCTGCTCTCTCGGCTCTTGACATTTAGCGGGCCATTGCACTTTCTCTCTTCCCACGCTGACAGCACTCTGTCCTCTTTGCCCCCTTGTGATACGTGCTCCCAGCACCTCCAACACGTGTGGCTAGATTTGCCCTGTGGCAGTGACCGCAGTGGATCCAAGGACGCATCCTTGGGCGCCCTGGTTTTCCTCAGAGCCACCTTCACTCCAGGGACAGCACCTGGCACTGCACTCGACGTGCTAGAACACACGCTTTAACATCTGAGCACTCCTGCTCCAGGGGCATCCAAGCCTCGACCATAGCGAGAAAATGAAGCGCTAAACAAGGCCAATCACCGAGCGCTACGAAACAGGCTTACAAAGGAACAAAATGAGGCTCCTCCCTATGCTTTGGACTGAACAAAATGGGCTCTGAAGTTCACAAATGGCGGAGCTCACTCTGAACCGCTGAAACAAATGGCGCCTCCCATTAGCTAAGGGCGGATTTCCTGTCCTGGCCACTTCCATTGGGCAGGCCCCGTACGCTGGATCCCTTCTTCCAAAACATTCCCTCCCTGCATGCACCTGCGCACACCAGCGCCGCCAGCTGTAGCTGGGAAGCTCAGCGGGCCTGCTGGCACGCACCAGCAGCAGCAGCGCACGTCCCACGCTCCTCTCACGGCCAAGCGGTGGGGGTGCCGCTGCCCATTCGTTAGCCAGTTCCTGAATGTGCGTCAGTGAGCGGGACCACGGCTAGCAGTGAGTTTGGGAGGGGTTGTGGCCTTTCTGGTTGGCCAGGCGGGTGCCTGTCCAAACGGGACGGTGAAGAACATGACCTGAACCTTCTGCGTTTGTGCATTTGAACTGCTGTGGCATTGTGCCTGCTTCCTTTCCTCGGTGTTACAAGTCACGTACGGCAGGAAACACAGCCGTTGCAGAACAATTCACTGTTGACACCCCGTGCTCTCTCGTCCACGGCCTGCGCAGCTGCTGTAAGCTGGGCTTCAGCGTGCCTGAAGCACGCTCCGGAGCCACCTGGCTTCGGCACAAAGGCTGGGAAGATGTACCACCACTTCTGCTGCTGAGGACTCTCAACCAAGATCTTGCTGGTGTGCCTCTTTTTCTACATCACGCATCAACGAAGCATCATAAAAGAACAGGTGCCCCTTTGACATCCACGCTTTTAGGAGTACATGACGTATCGTTCGTATCTGTATCTTGATACACGTGCGCTGTTACCTCGGCTGTCGTGCTTTAACCGCAGCCTGAAAAACACCCCTCTCTCACAGGCCAGCCGGGCGGATAAGGAGGGAAGGTGACGGGCGACAACTCAAGGGCTGAGAGCAAACACTTTATCGGGGAAAGCAAAGCAGGCCCGCGACAAGAAAGGGACGAATCGGCTCCCATTGGCACGCAATATTCGCACATCCAGAACAGACGGCTCATGCACGGAACAACCTCTTGGGAAGCACACATCATCCCTCTTGACCTTGTCCTGCTGACACCAGCTTCATGGCTGAGCGTGACATCCGGCCCGTTTGGGCCGCAGCTGTGTGCTCTGTCTCTGCTGTGCCGCTCCGTTCTGTCCTCCCCTCCTCCCGCTGGTGAACTCATGGATGAAGCCAAAATCCTTGCTCTGTGCAAGCACTGTTCTGCAACAGCTAAAAAACGCGTGTCTTCCGTACCCCCGTTTTCTGAAAAGAAGCAGTAACAGCAGCCGGAGACCTGCAAGGCCCAGACACTCTAACCCCAGGCCAAATCACAACACTTAAAGTGCTGCAGTACTGCAGAGTGTGGGACAGGCTCTGGAGCACCTCCTTCTTTGGAAATGCAATAGATTGCCTAGCATGTACAGGTGCGTTCTCGAGATGTCACCGAGAGTACATTTAGCTGCACAGGTCCGACCTGGCCGGCAGCCCGATGCCCACACTGCCACTCCCTCCCTCTGTCCGCAGCAGGAGAGGTGGAGAATAAGATGGAAATCTCCATCAAGCGCGAACACTGAGACAGGGAGCTCACTCACCAATCATCTTCCCAGGCAAACTATCTCAACGTGCACTGAGTGCCTTACTTTATTGCTAGTGCAAACAGCGGTGGACTGCAAGGCACAAAAACGCTTCCCACCTCTCCCCTCTTGCTCCTCCCAGGCTCACTTTCTCTCCTTTATACGCAGTGCTCGGACCTCACCTCCCACGTCCTCGGGACCCACAGCCGTCACGGACGGTTCGTCACAGTTCCTCCCTGACACGCCCCCACCTAACCCTTCTCCCCTGCACCCCACCGCAAACGGAGAGCTGCTGCTTCCTCGGGACACATCAGCCTGCTCTGCCATGCTCTCCTCCTCGGGGCAGGGGAAGCTCTGCCCAGCCTGGAGCACCACAGCTCCTCCCGCTCCCCCTCTCTGGCTCCTCCTCCTCCCGTTCCTCATTTCTACCATCTCAGCTGCCCCTCCTCTTCTCCCCTCCTGCTCCTCCTTCCGATCCACCTCCTGCTCCTCCTCGGCTCTTCTTGACATTTAGCAGGGCCATTTCTGACACTTTTCTTCCTCTCTCCCAACTGCCTGACAGCACCTGCTGTCCTCTTTGTCTCCCTTTGTGATACGTGCTCCAGCACCTCCAACTCACGTGCTGGGCTCAGATTTGCCCTGTGGCAGTGCCACCGCAGCGGATCCAAAGGACTGCATCTGCCTTGGGCCGCCCTGGTTTCTCCTCAGAGGCCACCTTCAACCTCCAGGGACAGCACTGGCACCTGCACTCTGTACACGTGCATACGAACACACGGCTTGTAACATCTGAGCACCTCCTGCTCCAGAGGGAGCATCCAAGCGCTCCGAGCCATAGCGGAAAAATGACAGCTGCTAAAACAAGGCCAATCACCGAGCGCTACGGAAACACGTGGCTTACAAAGGACACAAAATGGAGGCTCCTCCTATGGCTTGTGGACTGAAACAAAATGGTGCCTCTGAAGTTTCACAAATGGCGGCAGCTCACCTGGAACGCAGACTGAAACAAAATGGCGCCTCCCAGTGTAGCTAGAGGCAGGGATTTCCTGTCCTGGCCACTCTCCCATTGGAGGCCCCGTAGCGCTGGACCTCCCTTCTTCCCAAAACATTCCCTGCCCTGGCATGCACTCTGCATGCACACCAGCGCCGCCAGCTGTAGCTGGGAAGAGCTGCAGGACGGAGGCGCTGCTCGGCACAGCACCAGCAGCAGCAGCTGCACGATCCACACCGCTCGCGTCTCACGGCCAAGCGGTAGGGGGGCTCCGCTGCCCATTGCGTGTAGCCAGGTGTTCCTGAAACTGTGCAGTCAGTGAGCGGGACCACGGCTAGCAGTGAGTTGGGAGGTGGTGGTGGCCCCTTTCTGGTTGCCAGGCGGGCTGCTCCTGTCCTTAACCGGGACGGTGAGAGAACAAGTGACCTGCACACCCTGTCTGCGTTTGTGCCATTTGAACTGCTGTGGCCACTTGTGCCCAGGTGCTTCCTTTCCTCGGTGTTACAAGTCCGACCGGCAAGAAACACAGCCGTTGCAGAAACAAATTCAGCTGGTTGAACACCCCTGTGCTCATCTCGTCCACGGCCTGCGCAGCGATGTCTGTAAGCTAGGCTTCAGCGTGCCTGAACACGCTCCGGAGCCACTGAGCTTTCGGCACAAAGGCTGGGAAGATGTAGCCACCACTTTCTGTGCTGAGGAGCTCCTCCAACCAAAGCAGTCTTTGCTGTGTGTGCCTGCTTGATTCTACATCACGCAGTGCAACAGAAGCATCACCTAGAAAGAAAGGCTGCCCCTTTGACATCCCACGCTTTTAGGAGTACATGCACGTATCGTTACGTATCTTGTTATCTTGATACACGTGCGTCTGTTACCTCGTGCTGTCGTGCTTTAACCGCAGCCTGAAAAACACCCCTCTCTCACAGGCCCAGCGGGAGCCGGATAAAGGAGGAAGTGACGTTTTTTTTTTTTTTTTTTTTTTTTTTTTTTTTTTAGCACAAAACTTGGTTGTGCAAGCACTGTCTGCAACGCTAAACACGCGTGCTTCCTACCCCCTTTCTGAAAACCAGTAACCACACGGACTGCAAGCCCAGACACTCTAACCCAGGCAAATCAAACACTTAAGTGTGATATGCAGATGTCGACAGGCTCGGCACCTCTTCTTTGGAATGCAAGATTGCTGCTATCAGGTGCTTCTCGAATGTCACCGAGAGTACATTACTGCACAGGTCGACTGCGGCAGCCGATGCCCACACTGCCCCTCCCCTGTCGCAGCAGAGAGGTGGAGAATAAGATGGGAAATTCATCAAGCGCGAACCTGAGACAGGGAGTCATCACAATCATTTCCAGGCAAAACTTCTCACGTCATGAGGCCTTTCTTTATGCTGTTGCAAACACGGTGTGAAGCACAAACCTTCCACTTCCCTTGCTCTCCAGGCTACTTCTCTCCTTTATACGCAGTGCTGGACCTCACTCCCACGGCCTGGACCACAGCCGACGAGGTGACGTTCCTCCTGACACGCCTCCACCTAACCCTTCTCCTGCCCGCACCGGCGGAGAGCTTGCTTCCCTCGGGACACATCATGCTCTGCCATGCTCTCCTCTCGGGGGCAGGGAAGCTCTGCCAGCTCCTGGAGCACCACCTCCCGCTCCCCCTCTCTGTCCTCTCTCCCTTCCTTTTACTTCAGCTGCCCCTCCTCTGCTCTCCTCTGCTCCTCCTTCGACCCTCCTGCTCCTCTGGTCTTCTGCATTAGAGGGCCATTGACACTTTTCCTTCTTCTCCAACTCCTGACAGCACCTGCTGTCTCTTGCCCCTTGTGATACTGTCCCAGGCACCTCACTCACTGTGGCTCAGATTTCGTGGCATGCACGCAGCTGGATCAAGGACTGCATTGCTTGGGCGCCTGGTTTTCCTCAGAGGCCCCTTCAACCTCAGGGACAGCCTGGGCACTGCACTCTGTCAGTGCATACGAACACAGCTTGTAATTGAGCACTCTGTCCAGAGGGAGCATCAGCGCTCCGGCCATAGGGAAAAATGACCTGCTAAAAGGCAATCACGAGCGCTAGGAAACACGTGCTTACAAAGGGACACAAATGGAGGCTCCCCCTATGTTTGACAAACAAATGTGCTCTGAAGTTTCACAAAAGGCGCAGCTCACTCTGGAACCAACTGAAACAAAATGGCGCCTCCCAGTTAGCTAAGGGCAGGGATTTCTGTCTGCCACTCCTCCCTGGGCAGGCCCGTAGCGCGGACTCCCCTTCTTCCCAAAACATTCTGCCCTGGCATGACTCGCACACACCAGCGCCCTGTAGTGGAAGAGGAGGACGAGCGCTCGGCACAGCACCAGCAGCAGGTGCCGATCCACGTCGGGTTCCGGCCAAGCGTAGGGGGTGCTCGCTGCCATTCGTTAGCCAGGTGTTCTGAAACTGTGCAGTCAGTGGGGGCCGCTACAGTGAGTTGGGGGGTGGTTGTGCCCTTTGGTTGGCCAGGCGGTGCTCCTGTCTTACCGGGCGGTGAGAGAACAAGTGACCTGCAACCCTGTCTGCGTTGTGCCATTTGACTGGTGGCACTTGTGCCCGGCTCCTTTCCGTGTACAGTCAGTCGGGCAAGGAACCAGCGTGCGAAAATTGTGGTTGAACACCCTGTGCTCACGTCAGGCCTGCGCAGCGATGTCTGTAAGTAGGCTCAGCTGCTGAGCACGCTGGGGCATGAGCTTTCGGCACAAAGGTGGGAAGATGTAGCCCACTTTTGCGCTGGGGCCTCCAACAAGCATCTTGTGGTGTGCCTGCTGATTTAATCACGCATGCAACAAGCATCCCTGAAAGAACAGTGCCCTTGAATACGCTTTTAGGAGTACATGGTGTTACGTATCTTTTATCT
The DNA here is from genome assembly GCF_905368555.1 of Meleagris gallopavo. Taxonomy (NCBI): domain Eukaryota; kingdom Metazoa; phylum Chordata; class Aves; order Galliformes; family Phasianidae; genus Meleagris; species Meleagris gallopavo. The sequence goes on along the minus strand of NC_139435.1, from coordinate 27,465,811 downwards.
TGATACCGTGGTTGTTACCTGTGCTGTCGTCTTTAACCGCAGCTGAAAAACACCCTCTCTCAGCCCAGGCGGGAGCCGGAAAAGGAAGGTGAGGTGCGACAATCAAGGGGCTGAGCAGAACTTTATCGGGGAAACAAAAGCGGCCCGCGCGACAAGGAAAAGGGACGCAACGGTTCCCATTGGACGCCATATTCGCACCAGGAACAGAGCTCAGGACGGAAAACCTCTTGGGAGGCACAGCATCATCTCCTTACATTCGTCCTGCTGACACCAGCTTTATGGTGAGCTGACTCCGGCCGTTGGGCGCAGCTGTGTGGCTCGTTCTGGCTGTGGCGTCCCTTTGGCCGTCCTGCCCTCGTGGATAACTCACTGATAAGCACAAAAGTCCTTGGCTTGTGCAGCATGTTCTGCAACGCTAAAAACAGTGTTCGTCCCGTTTGTGAAAAGAAGCCATAACAGCAGCGGGAGACCGCAGGCAGACATCTAACCCCAGGCAATCAAACACTTAAGTGCTGCGTACTGCAGAGTGTCGACAGGCTTGGAGCCCTCCTTCTTTGGAATGCATAGATGCCTAGCATGTATCAGGTGCGTTCTCGAGATGTACGAGTACTTTACTGCCGGTCCGACTGGCCGGCAGCCGATGCCCACACTGCATCCTCCTTGTCCGCAAGGAGGGGGGAGAATAAGATGGGAATTCCATCAAGCGCGAACACTGAGACGGAGCTACTACATCATTTCCAGGCAAACTATCTCAACGTGCATGAGTGCTTTCTTTTGCTAGTTGCAACAGCGGTGACTGAAGCACAAAACGTTCCCCTCTCCCTCTTGCTCCTTCCAGGCTCATTTCTCTCTTTATACGCAGTGTGGCTCACCTCCCCCGTGCTCGGCCAGCCGTCCGGACGGTTCGTCACAGTTCCTCCTGACCGCTCCCAACCTTCTCCTGCCGCACCGCAAACGGAGAGCTGTGCTTCCTCGGAACATCAGTGCTCTGCATGCTCTCCTCTGGGCGGCAGGGGAACTTCCCAGCTCCGAGCACCAGCCTCTCCGCTCCCCTCTCGGCTCCTCTCTCCCGTCTCATCTTTCTACCATCTCACCTGCCCTCCTTCTCCTCCTCCTGTCCCTTCCATCCACTCCTTCCCCTGGTCTTCTTGACATTTAGCAGGGCCTTTCTGACACTTTTCCTTCCTCCTCCAATCTACAGCACCTGCGTCTCTTGTCTCCTTTGTGATACGTCTCCAGGCACAACTCACGTGCGGGCTCGATTGCCTGTGGCATGCCACGCACTGGATCCAAAGACTGCTCTGCTGGCGCTGTTTTCTCAGAGGCACCTCAACCTCCGGGACAGCACTGGGCACTGCACTCTGTAACGTGCATCGAACACACGCTTAACATTGAGCACTCGCTCAGAGGAGCATCAAGCGTCCGAGCCATAGCGAAATGACAGCTGCAAAACAAGGCCAATCACCGAGCGTCGAACACGTGGCTTAAAAGGAACAAATGGAGCTCCTCCTATGCTTGTGGACTGAACAAAAGGGCTGAAGTTTCAAATGGCGGAGCTCATCTGACGCAGACTGAAACAAAATGGCCCTCCTGTGCTAGAGGCAGGGATTCCTGTCCTGGCCTTCCCATTGGCACCCGTAGCGGGGACCTCCCCTTCTCCAAACATTCCCTGCCCTGCATGCACTTGCTGCACACAGCGCCGCAGCTGGTGGGGAAGAGCTGCAGGACAGGCCTGTCCAGCCCAGCAGCGCGCTGACGATCCACACGCTCGGCGTCTCACCGCCAAGGTAGGGGTCTCGCGCCCATGGTGTGCCAGGGTTCTGAAACTGTGGTCAGTGGGGACCCGGCTAGCAGTGAGTTTGGGAGGTGGTTGGTGGCCCTTTTGTGGCAGGCGGGTGCTCCTGTCCTAACCGGGACGGTGAGGAACAATGACCTCACACCTGTCTGGTTTGTGCCATTGAACTGCTGTGGCCTTGTGCCCATGCTCTTTCTCGGTGTACAGTCACTACGGGCAAGGAAACAAGCCGTTGCAAACAATCAGCTGGTGAACACCTGTGTCTGTCCAGCCTGCGCAGCAGTCTGTAGCTAGGCTTCAGCGGCCGAGACGTCGGACCACTGAGCTTTCGGCACAAGGCTGGGGAAGATGTAGCACCATTCTTGCTGAGGGTCTCCAACCAAAGCAGTCTTTGTGTGTGTGCCTGCTGATTTCTACATCCACGCAAAAAAAAAAAAAAAAAAAAAAAAAAAAAAAAAAAAAAAAAAAAAAAAAAAAAAAAAAAAAAAAAAAAAAAAAAAAAAAAAAAAAAAAAAAAAAAAAAAAAAAAAAAAAAAAAAAAAAAAAAAAAAAAAAAAAAAAAAAAAAAAAAAAAAAAAAAAAAAAAAAAAAAAAAAAAAAAAAAAAAAAAAAAAAAAAAAAAAAAAAAAAAAAAAAAAAAAAAAAAAAAAAAAAAAAAAAAAAAAAAAAAAAAAAAAAAAAAAAAAAAAAAAAAAAAAAAAAAAAAAAAAAAAAAAAAAAAAAAAAAAAAAAAAAAAAAAAAAAAAAAAAAAAAAAAAAAAAAAAAAAAAAAAAAAAAAAAAAAAAAAAAAAAAAAAAAAAAAAAAAAAAAAAAAAAAAAAAAAAAAAAAAAAAAAAAAAAAAAAAAAAAAAAAAAAAAAAAAAAAAAAAAAAAAAAAAAAAAAAAAAAAAAAAAAAAAAAAAAAAAAAAAAAAAAAAAAAAAAAAAAAAAAAAAAAAAAAAAAAAAAAAAAAAAAAAAAAAAAAAAAAAAAAAAAAAAAAAAAAAAAAAAAAAAAAAAAAAAAAAAAAAAAAAAAAAAAAAAAAAAAAAAAAAAAAAAAAAAAAAAAAAAAAAAAAAAAAAAAAAAAAAAAAAAAAAAAAAAAAAAAAAAAAAAAAAAAAAAAAAAAAAAAAAAAAAAAAAAAAAAAAAAAAAAAAAAAAAAACGAAAAAGAGCCACTAAGGGCTGCACAACTTTGGAAAACGGCGATGAGGAACCGCGCTATCCGCTTACCCCCGAAGCGCCAAGCGAGACGAACTCCATTCGCAGACACCATTCAGCGCGACACCGCGGGCCCTGGCTTCCCTGGCGCCCATCCCCCGCCGCTGAACCTCGGACCAACCCCTTTCCTGCCTTCCAACTAATACGGTGCTCCGCCCTTTCAGAGGGCCCCGGGACCGCCCCGCCCTCCCCCGGATAACTAAGGAGACAAGTCAGGCTGGCACTCTTCTTGAACTAAGCTTTCGTGTTCGGGACAAATGCAAGAGGCGCCGCCCCACCAACCCACCTCCTTGCGAGGGGGAATTGGGAATCCTGCAAACTGAGGGGATCCAATTTAGGAACCCCGCACGGCCACTGCTCCCGTGCGAAGAAAAGATCACCGCTCCCAGGCTCACTCTTTTTACATCCCACACCTCCTTGCCACAGCGTTGCAAACCCCCACCGCCCTCCCTTCCCCTCCCCCAAGGCCTCTTCCCAACATCCGCCTCACCTCTCCTCCCCAACCCCACCCTCCCCCACGCCTCCCCCCCCCTGCCCCGCCGCTCCTCTCCTCCCTGCCCTCCTCTCTCCCCCCCCTCCTCCCCCGCCCTCCTTCCTCTTCTCTCCCTTTCCTTCCTCCCCCCCTCCCCCCCTCTCCTCTTGTCCCCCTGTTCTGCTCCGCCAAACATTGCATTTCCTTCTCCCCGCAGCACCCTGCTGCCTTGGCTGTCCCAACACCTTACTGGACCTGCACCCTTGCCGGATAACACACGCTTGTCACTCCGGCCCCATCCAGAGGCACAGCCTCCAGAACTCTAAACGGCATGACCTACAAAGGGCACAAGACACAATGGACTCCGCTGGAAACAAATGGCTCTAACACAAAATGGGACCCCAGAGAACAAACCTGTCAGATTCCGCTGACTCCCTGGCCACGGGCCCCTTCTCAAAACATTCCCCCCATGCAACCATGGCCCGCGTCGCCAGACGGGCCTCCCCACCCAGCAGCAGCACTGCGCCACCCGCACGGCCCAACGGACGGGCCCTCCCCCCTGCTCCAGTTCTGACCCAGGGCGGTGCCGATGGTGTGTGCCCTTTGGTGGGCCTGCTTTGGGGGCGTGCACCCTCGTTGGCCATGAGCTTCCTCTTTGCCGGGTTCCCGTGTACTCCGTCGGACTGCCTTGAGTTACCCCTGTCACATCCGGCGCAGCTGAACAGTCACGCAACCCTGACCTCTCGGCCGCGGGGTGCACCTTGCTCTGGACTCCCCAAGCAGCTGGGTGCCTCATTCTTGTGAACATCACAAAAGACACCCTAACAGCTTATAACACACTATAATGTTCATAATCGTTTTACCTCTCTTCTTTCTAACACCTCTACCCCGCGGAGGGAAAAGGGCAGCCAGGGGAAGACGGGGAAAAGGGCGCACGGAAAAGCCACCAACGCGCAAACAGACACCTCTTGGAGAAACCGCCACCCAAACCGGGCCCCCTTGGGCCCTTTCCCCCTTGACCTGCCTCTGGCCCAGCTTCCTGGTTCCGCCCCCGCTTGGCCTCCCTGTGACCTCCGGTGGCAATCTCTGCGACCGGCACTAGGTGCGCCAGTTTTGGAACGCAAACCCAAACCCCGGGAAAAAAAATAAAACAACCCAGCCGACACTTTCCAGCAAGTGTTAACAGGCGTCCAGCTCCCCGGGCCCAAAGGGGTGGGGGGTTTGCTCCGCTCCCCATTGCTTTAGCCAGGTGTTCCTGAAACTGTGCAGTCATGAGGGGGAAACCACGGTGCAGTGGGGTTTGGGGAGGGGGGTTGGTGGCCCCTTTCGGGGCCGGCGGGCGCTCCTGCCCTTTAAACCCGGGGAACGGTGAGAGAACAATAAACCTCCCACCCCCCTGTTTTGCGTTTGTGCCATTTAAAACTGCTGTCCCTTTGGGTGCCCAGTCCCTTCCCTTTTCCCCGGGTGTTACAAGTCACTTTCCCGGGGCCAAGGAAACACACCTTTGGGCAGAAACAAATTCAGCTGGTTAACCCCCCTTTCTCATCCGTCCACCCTCCCGCAGCGATTTCTGAAACAAGGCTTCAGCGTCCCTTTAACACGCCCGGGAGCCACCTGAGCTTTCGGCACAAAGGTTTTGGGGAAAAAGTAGCCCCCAAAACTTTCTGCTGCTAGGAGCTCCTCCAACCAAAGCATCTTTGTTTGGTGTGCCTGTTTTTTTCTACATCCACGCAGTGAAAAACAGAAGCATCACCTAGAAAAAAAACAGGCTCCCCCTTTGACATCCACCCCCTTTTGGGAGTACATGCACTATCGTTACGTATTTTGTTATCGATACACGTGCTTTCTTTTAAAACCTTTCGGCTGTCGGTTTTAAAACCCGGGCAGCCTAAAAAAACCACCCCTCTCTCCCCCAGGCCCCCCCCGGGCCGGGGAGCCGGGATAAAGGAGGGAAGGTGACGGGGGCCCAAAAAAACCTCAAGGGGCTGAGAGCAAGACTTTTTAAATCGGGGAAAGCAAAAGCCAGGCCCGCCCCCGACAAGGAAAAGGGGGAAACGAAATCGCGGGCTTTCCCTTTCAGCCAATATTAAAGCCACATCCAGGAACAGACGGCTCATGGAAACCGGAACAACCTTTTGGGGAAGGGCCCACCAGAAACCATCCCTCCTTGCCCCTTTCGCCTGCTTGACACCACTTTCATGGCTAAAGGCGTGACTTTCCCGGGCCCGTTTGGGCCGGAAACCCTGTGTGGCTCTGTCTCCTGGCTGTGGCCGCTCCCAGCTTCTGGTCCGTCCCCTGCCTCCTCGCTGGATGAACCTCACTGGATGAAGCACAAAAGTCCTTGGCTCTGTGCAAGCACTGTTCTGCAACAGCTAAAAACACGCGTGTCTTCCGTACCCCCGTTTTCGTGAAAAGAAGCCAGTAACCAGCAGCCGGGAGACCCTGCAAGGCCCAGACACTCTAACCCCCAGGCCAAATCACAACACTTAAAGTGCTGCAGTACTGCAGAGTGTCGGACAGGCTCTGGAGCACCTCCTTCTTTGGAAATGCAATAGATTGCCTAGCATGTATCAGGTGCGTTCTCGAGATGTCACCGAGAGTACATTTAGCTGCACAGGTCCGACCTTGGCCGGCAGCCCGATGCCCACACTGCCACTCCCTCCCTCTGTCCGCAGCAGGAGAGGGTGGAGAATAAGATGGGAAATCTCCATCAAGCGCGAACACTGAGACAGGGAGCTCACTCACCAATCATCTTCCCAGGCAAAACTATCTCAACGTGCACTGAGTGCCTTTACTTTATTGCTAGTTGCAAACAGCGGTGGACTGCAAGGCACAAAAACGCTTCCCACCTCTCCCCCTCTTGCTCCTTCCCAGGCTCACTTTCTCTCCTTTATACGCAGTGCTCGGACCTCACCTCCCCACGTGCCTCGGGACCCACAGCCGTCACGGACGGTTCGTCACAGTTCCTCCCCTGACACGCCTCCCACCTAACCCTTCTCCCCTGCACCCGCACCGGCAAACGGAGAGCTGCTGCTTCCCTCGGGACACATCAGCCTGCTCTGCCATGCTCTCCTCCTCGGGCGGCAGGGGAAGCTCTGCCCCAGCTCCTGGAGCACCACAGCCTCCTCCCGCTCCCCCCTCTCTGGCTCCTCCTCCTCCCGTTCCTCATCTTTCTACCATCTCAGCCTGCCCTCCTCTTGCTCCTCCTCCTGCTCCTCCTTCCGATCCACCTCCTGCTCCTCCTCGGCTCTTCTTGACATTTAGCAGGGCCATTTCTGACACTTTTCCTTCCTCTCTCCCAACTGCCTGACAGCACCTGCTGTCCTCTTTGTCCTCCCTTTGTGATACGTGCTCCCAGGCACCTCCAACTCACGTGCTGGGCTCAGATTTGCCCTGTGGCAGTGCCACCGCAGCTGGATCCAAAGGACTGCATCTGCCTTGGGGCCGCCCTGGTTTCTCCTCAGAGGCCACCTTCAACCTCCAGGGACAGCACCTGGGCACCTGCACTCTGTACACGTGCATACGAACACACGGCTTGTAACATCTGAGCACCTCCTGCTCCAGAGGGAGCATCCAAGCGCTCCGAGCCATAGCGGAGAAAATGACAGCTGCTAAAACAAGGGCCAATCACCGAGCGCTACGGAAACACGTGGCTTACAAAGGGACACAAAATGGAGGCTCCTCCCTATGGCTTGTGGACTGAAACAAAATGGTGCCTCTGAAGTTTCACAAAATGGCGGCAGCTCACTCTGGAACGCAGACTGAAACAAAATGGCGCCTCCCAGTGTAGCTAGAGGGCAGGGATTTCCTGTCCTGGCCACTCCTCCCATTGGGCAGGCCCCGTAGCGCTGGGACCTCCCCTTCCTTCCCAAAACATTCCCTGCCCTGGCATGCACTCTGCATGCACACCAGCGCCGCCAGCTGGTAGCTGGGAAGAGCTGCAGGACGGAGGCGCTGCTCGGCACAGCACCAGCAGCAGCAGCTGCACGATCCACACCGCTCGGCGTCTCACCGGCCAAGCGGTAGGGGGTGCTCCGCTGCCCATTGCGTGTAGCCAGGTGTTCCTGAAACTGTGCAGTCAGTGAGCGGGACCACGGCTAGCAGTGAGTTTGGGGAGGTGGTTGGTGGCCCCTTTCTGGTTGGCCAGGCGGGCTGCTCCTGTCCTTAACCGGGACGGTGAGAGAACAAGTGACCTGCACACCCTGTCTGCGTTTGTGCCATTTGAACTGCTGTGGCCACTTGTGCCCAGTGCTTCCTTTCCTCGGTGTTACAAGTCACGTACCGGGCAAGGAAACACAGCCGTTGCAGAAACAAATTCAGCTGGTTGAACACCCCTGTGCTCATCTCGTCCACGGCCTGCGCAGCGATGTCTGTAAGCTAGGCTTCAGCGTGCCTGAAGCACGCTCCGGGAGCCACCTGAGCTTTCGGCACAAAGGCTGGGGAAGATGTAGCCACCACTTTCTGCTGCTGAGGAGCTCCTCCAACCAAAGCAGTCTTTGCTGTGTGTGCCTGCTTGATTTCTACATCCACGCAGTGCAACAGAAGCATCACCTAGAAAGAACAGGCTGCCCCTTTGACATCCACGCTTTTAGGAGTACATGCACGTATCGTTACGTATCTTGTTATCTTGATACACGTGCGTCTGTTACCTCGTGCTGTCGTGCTTTAACCCGGCAGCCTGAAAAACACCCCTCTCTCACAGGCCCCAGGCCGGGAGCCGGGATAAAGGAGGGAAGGTGACGGTGCGACAACTCAAGGGGCTGAGAGCAAGACACTTTATCGGGGAAAGCAAAAGCCAGGCCCGCGCGACAAGGAAAACGGGGAACGCAATCGCTGCTTCCCATTGGCACGCCAATATTCAGCCACATCCAGGAACAGACGGCTCATGGCACGGAACAACCTCTTGGGAAGGCACCAGCATCCATCCCTCCTTGACCCATTCGTCCTGCTTGACACCAGCTTTCATGGCTGAGCGTGACATCCCGGCCCGTTTGGGCCGGCAGCTGTGTGGCTCTGTCTCCTGGCTGTGGCCGCTCCCAGCTTCTGGTCCGTCCCCTGCCTCCTCGCTGGATGAACCTCACTGGATGAAGCACAAAAGTCCTTGGCTCTGTGCAAGCACTGTTCTGCAACAGCTAAAAACACGCGTGTCTTCCGTACCCCCGTTTTCGTGAAAAGAAGCCAGTAACCAGCAGCCGGGAGACCCTGCAAGGCCCAGACACTCTAACCCCCAGGCCAAATCACAACACTTAAAGTGCTGCAGTACTGCAGAGTGTCGGACAGGCTCTGGAGCACCTCCTTCTTTGGAAATGCAATAGATTGCCTAGCATGTATCAGGTGCGTTCTCGAGATGTCACCGAGAGTACATTTAGCTGCACAGGTCCGACCTTGGCCGGCAGCCCGATGCCCACACTGCCACTCCCTCCCTCTGTCCGCAGCAGGAGAGGGTGGAGAATAAGATGGGAAATCTCCATCAAGCGCGAACACTGAGACAGGGAGCTCACTCACCAATCATCTTCCCAGGCAAAACTATCTCAACGTGCACTGAGTGCCTTTACTTTATTGCTAGTTGCAAACAGCGGTGGACTGCAAGGCACAAAAACGCTTCCCACCTCTCCCCCTCTTGCTCCTTCCCAGGCTCACTTTCTCTCCTTTATACGCAGTGCTCGGACCTCACCTCCCCACGTGCCTCGGGACCCACAGCCGTCACGGACGGTTCGTCACAGTTCCTCCCCTGACACGCCTCCCACCTAACCCTTCTCCCTGCACCCGCACCGGCAAACGGAGAGCTGCTGCTTCCCTCGGGACACATCAGCCTGCTCTGCCATGCTCTCCTCCTCGGGCGGCAGGGGAAGCTCTGCCCCAGCTCCTGGAGCACCACAGCCTCCTCCCGCTCCCCCCTCTCTGGCTCCTCCTCCTCCCGTTCCTCATCTTTCTACCATCTCAGCCTGCCCCTCCTCTTGCTCCTCCTCCTGCTCCTCCTTCCGATCCACCTCCTGCTCCTCCTCGGCTCTTCTTGACATTTAGCAGGGCCATTTCTGACACTTTTCCTTCCCTCTCTCCCAACTGCCTGACAGCACCTGCTGTCCTCTTTGTCCTCCCTTTGTGATACGTGCTCCCAGGCACCTCCAACTCACGTGCTGGGCTCAGATTTGCCCTGTGGCAGTGCCACCGCAGCTGGATCCAAAGGACTGCATCTGCCTTGGGGCCGCCCTGGTTTCTCCTCAGAGGCCACCTTCAACCTCCAGGGACAGCACCTGGGCACCTGCACTCTGTACACGTGCATACGAACACACGGCTTGTAACATCTGAGCACCTCCTGCTCCAGAGGGAGCATCCAAGCGCTCCGAGCCATAGCGGAGAAAATGACAGCTGCTAAAACAAGGGCCAATCACCGAGCGCTACGGAAACACGTGGCTTACAAAGGGACACAAAATGGAGGCTCCTCCCTATGGCTTGTGGACTGAAACAAAATGGTGCCTCTGAAGTTTCACAAAATGGCGGCAGCTCACTCTGGAACGCAGACTGAAACAAAATGGCGCCTCCCAGTGTAGCTAGAGGGCAGGGATTTCCTGTCCTGGCCACTCCTCCCATTGGGCAGGCCCCGTAGCGCTGGGACCTCCCCTTCCTTCCCAAAACATTCCCTGCCCTGGCATGCACTCTGCATGCACACCAGCGCCGCCAGCTGGTAGCTGGGAAGAGCTGCAGGACGGAGGCGCTGCTCGGCACAGCACCAGCAGCAGCAGCTGCACGATCCACACCGCTCGGCGTCTCACCGGCCAAGCGGTAGGGGGTGCTCCGCTGCCCATTGCGTGTAGCCAGGTGTTCCTGAAACTGTGCAGTCAGTGAGCGGGACCACGGCTAGCAGTGAGTTTGGGGAGGTGGTTGGTGGCCCCTTTCTGGTTGGCCAGGCGGGCTGCTCCTGTCCTTAACCGGGACGGTGAGAGAACAAGTGACCTGCACACCCTGTCTGCGTTTGTGCCATTTGAACTGCTGTGGCCACTTGTGCCCAGGTGCTTCCTTTCCTCGGTGTTACAAGTCACGTACCGGGCAAGGAAACACAGCCGTTGCAGAAACAAATTCAGCTGGTTGAACACCCCTGTGCTCATCTCGTCCACGGCCTGCGCAGCGATGTCTGTAAGCTAGGCTTCAGCGTGCCTGAAGCACGCTCCGGGAGCCACCTGAGCTTTCGGCACAAAGGCTGGGGAAGATGTAGCCACCACTTTCTGCTGCTGAGGAGCTCCTCCAACCAAAGCAGTCTTTGCTGTGTGTGCCTGCTTGATTTCTACATCCACGCAGTGCAACAGAAGCATCACCTAGAAAGAACAGGCTGCCCCTTTGACATCCACGCTTTTAGGAGTACATGCACGTATCGTTACGTATCTTGTTATCTTGATACACGTGCGTCTGTTACCTCGTGCTGTCGTGCTTTAACCCGGCAGCCTGAAAAACACCCCTCTCTCACAGGCCCCAGGCCGGGAGCCGGGATAAAGGAGGGAAGGTGACGGTGCGACAACTCAAGGGGCTGAGAGCAAGACACTTTATCGGGGAAAGCAAAAGCCAGGCCCGCGCGACAAGGAAAACGGGGAACGCAATCGCTGCTTCCCATTGGCACGCCAATATTCAGCCACATCCAGGAACAGACGGCTCATGGCACGGAACAACCTCTTGGGAAGGCACCAGCATCCATCCCTCCTTGACCCATTCGTCCTGCTTGACACCAGCTTTCATGGCTGAGCGTGACATCCCGGCCCGTTTGGGCCGGCAGCTGTGTGGCTCTGTCTCCTGGCTGTGGCCGCTCCCAGCTTCTGGTCCGTCCCCTGCCTCCTCGCTGGATGAACCTCACTGGATGAAGCACAAAAGTCCTTGGCTCTGTGCAAGCACTGTTCTGCAACAGCTAAAAACACGCGTGTCTTCCGTACCCCCGTTTTCGTGAAAAGAAGCCAGTAACCAGCAGCCGGGAGACCCTGCAAGGCCCAGACACTCTAACCCCCAGGCCAAATCACAACACTTAAAGTGCTGCAGTACTGCAGAGTGTCGGACAGGCTCTGGAGCACCTCCTTCTTTGGAAATGCAATAGATTGCCTAGCATGTATCAGGTGCGTTCTCGAGATGTCACCGAGAGTACATTTAGCTGCACAGGTCCGACCTTGGCCGGCAGCCCGATGCCCACACTGCCACTCCCTCCCTCTGTCCGCAGCAGGAGAGGGTGGAGAATAAGATGGGAAATCTCCATCAAGCGCGAACACTGAGACAGGGAGCTCACTCACCAATCATCTTCCCAGGCAAAACTATCTCAACGTGCACTGAGTGCCTTTACTTTATTGCTAGTTGCAAACAGCGGTGGACTGCAAGGCACAAAAACGCTTCCCACCTCTCCCCCTCTTGCTCCTTCCCAGGCTCACTTTCTCTCCTTTATACGCAGTGCTCGGACCTCACCTCCCCACGTGCCTCGGGACCCACAGCCGTCACGGACGGTTCGTCACAGTTCCTCCCCTGACACGCCTCCCACCTAACCCTTCTCCCCTGCACCCGCACCGGCAAACGGAGAGCTGCTGCTTCCCTCGGGACACATCAGCCTGCTCTGCCATGCTCTCCTCCTCGGGCGGCAGGGGAAGCTCTGCCCCAGCTCCTGGAGCACCACAGCCTCCTCCCGCTCCCCCTCTCTGGCTCCTCCTCCTCCCGTTCCTCATCTTTCTACCATCTCAGCCTGCCCCTCCTCTTGCTCCTCCTCCTGCTCCTCCTTCCGATCCACCTCCTGCTCCTCCTCGGCTCTTCTTGACATTTAGCAGGGCCATTTCTGACACTTTTCCTTCCTCTCTCCCAACTGCCTGACAGCACCTGCTGTCCTCTTTGTCCTCCCTTTGTGATACGTGCTCCCAGGCACCTCCAACTCACGTGCTGGGCTCAGATTTGCCCTGTGGCAGTGCCACCGCAGCTGGATCCAAAGGACTGCATCTGCCTTGGGGCCGCCCTGGTTTCTCCTCAGAGGCCACCTTCAACCTCCAGGGACAGCACCTGGGCACCTGCACTCTGTACACGTGCATACGAACACACGGCTTGTAACATCTGAGCACCTCCTGCTCCAGAGGGAGCATCCAAGCGCTCCGAGCCATAGCGGAGAAAATGACAGCTGCTAAAACAAGGGCCAATCACCGAGCGCTACGGAAACACGTGGCTTACAAAGGGACACAAAATGGAGGCTCCTCCCTATGGCTTGTGGACTGAAACAAAATGGTGCCTCTGAAGTTTCACAAAATGGCGGCAGCTCACTCTGGAACGCAGACTGAAACAAAATGGCGCCTCCCAGTGTAGCTAGAGGGCAGGGATTTCCTGTCCTGGCCACTCCTCCCATTGGGCAGGCCCCGTAGCGCTGGGACCTCCCCTTCCTTCCCAAAACATTCCCTGCCCTGGCATGCACTCTGCATGCACACCAGCGCCGCCAGCTGGTAGCTGGGAAGAGCTGCAGGACGGAGGCGCTGCTCGGCACAGCACCAGCAGCAGCAGCTGCACGATCCACACGCTCGGCGTACCCCCCTTTGTGCTCATCTCGGCCAGGGCCCCTGCGCAGCGATGTCTGTAAGTTTGGCTTAAGCGTGCCTGAAGCACGTCCGGGAGCCCCTGAGCTTTCGGCAAAAAAGGCTGGGGAAAAATGAAAGCCACCACTTTCTGCTCCCGAGGAGCTCCTCCAACCAAAGCAGTCTTTGCTGTGTGTGCCTGCTTGATTTCTAAACCCCACCCCTGCAACAGAAGCATCCCCTAGAAAAAACAGGCTGCCCCTTTGACATCCAAAGCTTTTGGGGTACATGCACGTATCGTTACTTTTTCTTTTTTATCTTGATACACGTGCGTCTGTTCCCTCGTGCTGTCGTGCTTTAACCCGGCAGCCTGAAAAACCCCCCTCTCCCACGGGCCCCGGGGGCCCGGGGAAAGCCGGGAAAAGGAGGGTGCGACAACTCAAGGGCTGAGAGCAAGACACTTTATCGGGGAAAGCAAAAGCCAGGCCCGCGCGACAAGGAAAACGGGGAACGCAATCGCTGCTTCCCATTGGCACGCCAATATTCAGCCACATCCAGGAACAGACGGCTCATGGCACGGAACAACCTCTTGGGAAGGCACCAGCATCCATCCTCCTTGACCCATTCGTCCTGCTTGACACCAGCTTTCATGGCTGAGCGTGACATCCCGGCCCGTTTGGGCCGGCAGCTGTGTGGCTCTGTCTCCTGGCTGTGGCCGCTCCCAGCTTCTGGTCCGTCCCCTGCCTCCTCGCTGGATGAACCTCACTGGATGAAGCACAAAAGTCCTTGGCTCTGTGCAAGCACTGTTCTGCAACAGCTAAAAACACGCGTGTCTTCCGTACCCCCGTTTCGTGAAAAGAAGCCAGTAACCAGCAGCCGGGAGACCCTGCAAGGCCCAGACACTCTAACCCCCAGGCCAAATCACAACACTTAAAGTGCTGCAGTACTGCAGAGTGTCGGACAGGCTCTGGAGCACCTCCTTCTTTGGAAATGCAATAGATTGCCTAGCATGTATCAGGTGCGTTCTCGAGATGTCACCGAGAGTACATTTAGCTGCACAGGTCCCACCTTGGCCGGCAGCCCGATGCCCACACTGCCACTCCCTCCCTCTGTCCGCAGCAGGAGAGGGTGGAGAATAAGATGGGAAATCTCCATCAAGCGCGAACACTGAGACAGGGAGCTCACTCACCAATCATCTTCCCAGGCAAAACTATCTCAACGTGCACTGAGTGCCTTTACTTTATTGCTAGTTGCAAACAGCGGTGGACTGCAAGGCACAAAAACGCTTCCCACCTCTCCCCCTCTTGCTCCTTCCCAGGCTCACTTTCTCTCCTTTATACGCAGTGCTCGGACCTCACCTCCCCACGTGCCTCGGGACCCACAGCCGTCACGGACGGTTCGTCACAGTTCCTCCCCTGACACGCCTCCCACCTAACCCTTCTCCCCTGCACCCGCACCGGCAAACGGAGAGTGCCTGCTTCCTCGGGACCATCAGCCTGCTCTGCCATGCTCCCCCTCCCGGGCGGCAGGGGAATCTCTGCCCCACTCCTGGAGCACCACAGCCTCCTCCCGCTCCCCCCTCTCTGGCTCCTCCTCCTCCCGTTCCTCATCTTTCTACCATCTCAGCCTGCCCCTCCTCTTGCTCCTCCTCCTTGCTCCTCCTTTCCGATCCACCCCCTGCTCCTCCTCGGCTCTTCTTGACATTTAAACGGGCCATTTCTGACACTTTTCCTTCCTCTCTCCCAACTGCCTGACAGCACCTGCTGTCCTCTTTGTCCTCCCTTTGTGATACGTGCTCCCGGCACCTCCAACTCACGTGCTGGGGTCAGATTTGCCCTGTGGCAGTGCCACCGCGCTGGATCCCAAAAGGGCGCTTGCCTTGGGGCCGCCCTGGTTTCTCCTCAGAGGCCACCTTCAACCTCCAGGGACAGCACCTGGGCACCTGCACTCTGTACACGTCATACGAACACACGGCTTGTAACATCTGAGCACCTCCTGCTCCAGGGGAGCATCCAAGCGCTCCGAGCCATAGCGGAGAAAATGACAGCTTGCTAAAACAAGGGCCAATCACCGAGCGCTACGGAAACACGTGGCTTACAAAGGGACACAAAAGGAGGCTCCTCCCTATGGCTTGTGGACTGAACAAAATGGTGCCTCTGAAGTTTCACAAAATGGCGGCAGCTCACTCTGGAACGCAGACTGAAAACAAAATGGGGCCTCCCAGTGTAGCTAGAGGGCAGGGATTCCTGTCCTGGCCACTCCTCCCATTGGGCAGGCCCCGTAGCGGGGACCTCCCCTTCCTCCCAAAACATTTCCCCGCCCTGGCATGCACTCTGCATGCACACCAGCGCCGCCAGCTGGGAGCTGGGAAGAGCTGCAGGACGGAGGCGCTGCTCGGCACAGCACCAGCAGCAGCAGCTGCACGATCCACAAACCCCTCGGCGTCCACCGGCCAAGCGGTAGGGGTGCTCCGCTGCCCATTGCGTGTAGCCAGGTGTTCCTGAAACTGTGCAGTCAGTGAGCGGGACCACGGCTAGCAGTGAGTTTGGGGAGGTGTTGGTGGCCCCTTTCTGGTTGGCCAGGCGGGCTGCTCCTGTCCCTTAACCGTACGGTGAAGAACAAGTGACCTTCACACCCTGTCTGCGTTTGGGGCCATTTGAACTGCTGTGGCCACTTGTGCCCATTGCTTCCTTTCCTCGGTGTTTTCAAGTCAAGTACCGGGCAAGGAAACACAGCCGTTGCAGAAACAAATTCAGCTGGTTGAACACCCTGTGCTCATCTCGTCCAAGGCCTGCGCAGCGATGTCTGTAAGCTAGGCTTCAGCGTGCCCGAAGCACGCTCCGGGAGCCACCTGAGCTTTCGGCCAAAGGCTGGGGAAGATGTAAACCACCACTTTCTGCTGCTGAGGAGCTCCTCCAACCAAAGCAGTCTTTGCTGTGTGTGCCCGCTTGATTTTTACATCCACCCAGTGCAACAGAAGCATCACCTAGAAAGAACAGGGGTGCCCCTTTGACATCCACGCTTTTAGGAGTCAGCAACGTATCGTTACGTATCTTGTTATCTGATACACGTGCGTCTGTTACCTCGTGCTGTCGGCTTTAACCCGGCAGCCTGAAAAAACCCCTCTCTCACAGGCCCCAGGCCGGGAGCCGGATAAAGGAGGGAAGGTGCGGTGCGACAACTCAAGGGGCTGAAGAAGGGCACTTTATCGGGGAAAGCAAAGCCAGGCCCGGCGACAAGGAAAACGGGGAACGCAATCGCTGCTTCCCATTGGCAGCCAATATTCAGCCACATCCAGGAACAGACGGCTCATGGCACGGAACAACCTCTTGGGAAGGCACCAGCATCCATCCCTCCTTGACCCATTCGTCCTGCTTGACACCAGCTTTCATGGCTGAGCGTGACATCCCGGCCCGTTTGGGCCGGCAGCTGTGTGGCTCTGTCTCCTGGCTGTGGCCGCTCCCAGCTTCTGGTCCGTCCCCTGCCTCCTCGCTGGATGAACCTCACTGGATGAAGCACAAAAGTCCTTGGCTCTGTGCAAGCACTGTTCTGCAACAGCTAAAAACACGCGTGTCTTCCGTACCCCCTCGGGCGGCAGGGGAAGCTCTGCCCCGCCCGGGGAGCACCACAGCCTCCTCCCGCCCCCCCCTCTCGGGTTTCCCCCTCCCCCCGTTCCTCACCCTTTTCTACCTCTCACCCTCCCCCTCCTCTTGCCCCTTCTTGTTTTTCCTCGCTCCTCTTCCAATCCACCCCCTGCTCCTCCTCGCTCTTCTTGACTTTTAGGGGGGCCCATTTTGAACTTTTTTTTCCCTCTCTCCCAATCCCTGACGCACCTGGTCCTCTTTGCCCCCCCCCTTTGTGTTAGTGCCCCCAAGGCACCCCCAATCATTTGCTGGGTCAGATTTCCCCTGTGGCATTTCCCCACCGCAGCTGGATCCAAAGGACTGCATTTTTTTGGGGGCCCCCCTGGTTTCCCCTCGGGAGGAACCTTAAACCCTCCAGGGACCACCTTTGGGCACCTGCACTCTGTAAAAGTGCATACGAACAAGGTTGTAACATCTGAGCACCCCCTGCTCCAGGGGGGGAGAATCAAGCGCTCCGACCCATAGGGAGAAAAGGGACAGTGCTAAAAAAGGGGCCAATCACCGGCGTACGGAAACACGGGCTTACAAAGGGAACAAAATGGAGGCTGCTCCTGTCCTTAACCGGGACGGTGAGAGAACAAGTGACCTGCAACCCTGTCTGCGTTTGTGCCATTTGAACTGCTGTGGCCACTTGTGCCCACGTGCTTCCTTTCCTCGGTGTTACAAGTCACGTACCGGGCAAGGAAACACAGCCGTTGCAGAAACAAATTCAGCTGGTTGAACACCCCTGTGCTCATCCGTCCACGGCCTGCGCAGCGATGTCTGTAAGCTAGGCTTCAGCGTGCCTGAAGCACGCTCCGGGAGCCACCTGAGCTTTCGGCACAAAGGCTGGGGAAGATGTAGCCACCACTTTCTGCTGCTGAGGAGCTCCTCCAACCAAAGCAGTCTTTGCTGTGTGTGCCTGCTTGATTTCTACATCCACGCAGTGCAACAGAAGCATCACCTAGAAAGAACAGGCTGCCCCTTTGACATCCACGCTTTTAGGAGTACATGCACGTATCGTTACGTATCTTGTTATCTTGATACACGTGCGTCTGTTACTCGTGCTGTCGTGCTTTAACCCGGCAGCCTGAAAAACACCCCTCTCTCACAGGCCCCAGGCCGGAGCCGGGATAAAGGAGGGAAGGTGACGGTTGCGACAACTCAGGGGCTGAGAGCAAGACACTTTATCGGGGAAAGCAAAAGCCAGGCCCGCGCGACAAGGAAAACGGGGAACGCAATCGCTGCTTCCCATTGGCACGCCAATATTCAGCCACATCCAGGAACAGACGGCTCATGGCACGGAACAACCTCTTGGGAAGGCACCAGCATCCATCCCTCCTTGACCCCATTCGTCCTGCTTGACACCAGCTTTCATGGCTGAGCGTGACATCCCGGCCGTTTGGGCCGGCAGCTGTGTGGCTCTGTCTCTGGCTGTGGCCGCTCCCAGCTTCTGGTCCGTCCCCTGCTCCTCGCTGGATGAACCTCACTGGATGAAGCACAAAAGTCCTTGGCTCTGTGCAAGCACTGTTCTGCAACAGCTAAAAACACGCGTGTCCTTCCGTACCCCGTTTTCGTGAAAAGAAGCCAGTAACCAGCAGCCGGGAGACCTGCAAGGCCCAGACACTCTAACCCCCAGGCCAAATCACAACACTTAAAGTGCTGCAGTACTGCAGAGTGTCGACAGGCTCTGGAGCACCTCCTTCTTGGAAATGCAATAGATTGCCTAGCATGTATCAGGTGCGTTCTCGAGATGTCACCGAGAGTACATTTAGCTGCACAGGTCCGACCTTGGCCGGCAGCCCGATGCCCACACTGCCACTCCCTCCCTCTGTCCGCAGCAGAGAGGGTGGAGAATAAGATGGGAAATCTCCATCAAGCGCGAACACTGAGACAGGGAGCTCACTCACCAATCATCTTCCCAGGCAAACTATCTCAACGTGCACTGAGTGCCTTTACTTTATGCTAGTTGCAAACAGCGGTGGACTGCAAGGCACAAAACGCTTCCCACCTCTACCCCCCTCTTGCTCCTTCCCAGGCTCACTTATCTCTCCTTTATACGCAGTGCTCGGACCTCACCTCCCACGTGCCTCGGGACCCACAGCCGTCACGGACGGTTCGTCACAGTTCCTCCCCTGACACGCCTCCCACCTAACCTTCTCCCCTGCACCCGCACCGGCAAACGGAGAGCTGCTGCTTCCCTCGGGACACATCAGCCTGCTCTGCCATGCTCTCCTCCTCGGGCGGCAGGGAAGCTCTGCCCAGCTCCTGGAGCACCACAGCCTCCTCCCGCTCCCCCCTCTCTGGCTCCTCCTCCTCCCGTCCTCATCTTTCTACCATCTCAGCCTGCCCCTCCTCTTGCTCCTCCTCCTGCTCCTCCTTCCGATCCACCTCCTGCTCCTCCTCGGCTTTCTTGACATTTAGCAGGGCCATTTCTGACACTTTTCCTTCCTCTCTCCCAACTGCCTGACAGCACCTGCTGTCCTCTTTGTCCTCCCTTTGTGATACGTGCTCCCAGGCACCTCCAACTCACGTGCTGGGCTCAGATTTGCCCTGTGGCAGTGCCACCGCAGCTGGATCCAAAGGACTGCATCTGCCTTGGGGCCGCCCTGGTTTCTCCTCAGAGGCCACCTTCAACCTCCAGGGACAGCACCTGGGCACCTGCACTCTGTACACGTGCATACGAACACACGGCTTGTAACATCTGAGCACCTCCTGCTCCAGAGGGAGCATCCAAGCGCTCCGAGCCATAGCGGAGAAAATGACAGCTGCTAAAACAAGGGCCAATCACCGAGCGCTACGGAAACACGTGGCTTACAAAGGGACACAAAATGGAGGCTCCTCCCTATGGCTTGTGGACTGAAACAAAATGGTGCCTCTGAAGTTTCACAAAATGGCGGCAGCTCACTCTGGAACGCAGACTGAAACAAAATGGCGCCTCCAGTGTAGCTAGAGGGCAGGATTTCCTGTCCTGGCCACTCCTCCCTTGGGCAGGCCCCGTAGCGCTGGGACCTCCCCTTCCTTCCCAAAACATTCCCTGCCCTGCATGCACTCTGCATGCACACCAGCGCCGCCAGCTGGTAGCTGGGAAGAGCTGCAGGACGGAGGCGCTGCTCGGCACAGCCACCAGCAGCAGCAGCTGCACGATCCACCCGCTCGGCGTCTCACCGGCCAAGCGGTAGGGGGTGCTCCGCTGCCCATTGCGTGTAGCCAGGTGTTCCTGAAACTGTGCAGTCAGTGAGCGGGACCACGGCTAGCAGTGAGTTTGGGGAGGTGGTTGGTGGCCCCTTTCTGGTTGGCCAGGCGGCTGCTCCTGTCCTTAACCGGGACGGTGAGGAGAACAAGTGACCTGCACACCCTGTCTGCGTTTGTGCCATTTGAACTGCATGTGGCCACTTGTGCCCACGTGCTTCCTTCCTCGGTGTTACAAGTCACGTACCGGGCAAGGAAACACAGCCGTTGCAGAAACAAATTCAGCTGGTTGAACACCCTGTGCTCATCTCGTCCACGGCCTGCGCAGCGATGTCTGTAAGCTAGGCTTCAGCGTGCCTGAAGCACGCTCCGGGAGCCACCTGAGCTTTCGGCACAAAGGCTGGGAAGATGTAGCCACCATTTCTGCTGCTGAGGAGCTCCTCCAACCAAAGCAGTCTTTGCTGTGTGTGCCTGCTGATTTCTACATCCACGCAGTGCAACAGAAGCATCACCTAGAAAGAACAGGCTGCCCCTTTGACATCCACGCTTTTAGGAGTACATGCACGTATCGTTACGTATCTTGTTATCTTGATACACGTGCGTCTGTTACCTCGTGCTGTCTGTGCTTTAACCCGGCAGCCTGAAAAAAAACCCTCTCTCACAGGCCCCAGGCCGGAGCGGGATAAAGGAGGGAAGGTGACGGTGCGACAACTCAAGGGGCTGAGAGCAAGACACTTTATCGGGGAAAGCAAAAGCCAGGCCCGCGCGACAAGGAAAACGGGAACGCAATCGCTGCTTCCCATTGGCACGCCAATATTCAGCCACATCCAGGAACAGACGGCTCATGGCACGGAACAACCTCTTGGGAAGGCACCAGCATCCATCCCTCCTTGACCCATTCGTCCTGCTTGACACCAGCTTTCATGGCTGAGCGTGACATCCCGGCCCGTTTGGCCGGCAGCTGTGTGGCTCTGTCTCCTGGCTGTGGCCGCTCCCAGCTTCTGGTCCGTCCCCTGCCTCCTCGCTGGATGAACCTCACTGGATGAAGCACAAAAGTCCTTGGCTCTGTGCAAGCACTGTTCTGCAACAGCTAAAAACACGCGTTTTTCTTCCGAACCCCGT